>NC_136057.1:1569812951-1571012951 GCF_964261635.1 Lissotriton helveticus | reverse complement strand
ATATTGTATATTTATGTAATACTATTTGTTTATGTATATATATATATATATTTTTTTATTTTTATGCCTTGGTGCGCTCCCGGTGCGCGTACAGGTGAAAGCACGGGTAAGCGAAGTGTTATGGCGTGCCCCGGTGCGCGTACCAGTGATCGTCCCGTTAGCGCCATTGCCGCGAACGAAAACATCATCGTGACGTATCGCGTAGGCGCGTGATGCGTCTTATGACGCACGGCGTCAGCGCACCCGGAAGCGCCCGAGTGCATACGATCGCGCAACGTAAGCGCCGCCGGGCGCGCCCCGGGGTGCGTCCCCGGGCGCGCACCGGGGCGCGTAGCGTAAGCGCGGCGGGTCTTCTGACCTCAAAATAACACTTTTCATTGGTTCAGAACACTTTTGGTTTCCAAATGATGAAAGCCCGGGCCATGTGACCTGAAAATAACACTTTTCATTGGTTCAGAACTGTTTTGTTTTCCAAATGATGAAAGCCCCCACCTTTTTTCTTCATTCTCACTTTGTTCTTTGAGTGAGAAAGACCTGCTTCTATTGATGGAGAAATGGCTACATTAGCAGCAGCAGCTGGAGCATCTGCACCACCACCACCACCACCACCACAAGGGCCACCACAACATCACATTGGTGGTGAACAAGAAGAGGAGGACGAGGAGGATGAGGATGAGAGAAGGCAGTTCCTGCCTGAAGACAATCCCCCATATAAACCTAAGGAGCACTTTATATGGGAGTTTTTTAAAATGCCAAGAGGTGCAAAGAAGGTAAACGCTGCAAAGGTGACCTGTCTCATCTGTGGCGCTGTACTATCCAGGAGGAACCCTGCCAAAAAATATTCATTTGGGAATCACTCAATGATTCGCCACATGCAACGATTGCACCCCAATAACTATTCTGCCGCACAGGTGAGAGAATTGTGCAGAAACCTTCCCCAAACTTCTTCCAGAGCCTCAACAAGCAAAGAACCCACTCCATCGGGTCCAGAGGCAAGGGAGATGATACCAAACATTCAAGCCAAGTTTGGTAGATACAAAATTGTTTGTATATATTGTGGTAAAACAATTAGCTATGGTGAGCAAAGTATAAATCTCATCAACGTTGCTGGTGATAACCACAAGTGCCCAAAGCACCCTTAATTTTTTCCTGATTTTTTTTTGCTCCAGTTGGGCCCTTTACAATTCCCTGTTTTTTGTTTCTCCCCATAAAAAATACAAAAAAAATATAAGTGTTCTGAAAAGCCAAAGAAAGTAAAAAAAGTTCAAAAAAACAATAAAAAAATATAAAACAACAAAAAGAATAAAAAAACAGTTCTTTTTAGAACTACCTCCAATTTATAAAAAAAATGCTACATTTTAAAAAAACTGTCATTCTTTTTTCCCCATGGTACGCTCCCCGGTGCGCGTACCAGGCGCTCCCCCCACGAAAATCGAAAAAAAATGTAAATTATTGTTTTTGCCCCGCGGGGCCCTTTTATGGCCCCACATCAAACCTAGGGGGTCAGGGGGGGTCTACCCTGCCCCCTTTTGATCATTTCCACCTTTGTTTTTGCCAACTCTTGTGTCTCTATCCTACCGAGACACAAGATGGCGGCAGCTCCGGACTGTTTGGAATGTTGACAGACACCCGAGAGCCAATCAGCTTTCCGCGCGCGAACTCGCGTAGCGCGCTAGTACGCGCCCCGGTGCGTGTACCGGGGCGCGCTTATAGATATATATATTTTTTTTAACCTAAATTACTGAAAATCCACTGGAGCACATATCTTGAGACATAGCAAAGGCACATCGGGCTACCAGTCCCTACAATTTTGCCAAGTTTGGTGGGAATCCATTCAGCCGTTCGGGCTAAAAGTGAGTCCAACCGCCCTATGGAAATTAACATGGGGAAAACACGTTTTGGGACCCCCCTTTTATCTCGGCCCCCGCTTGACGAATCCCCCCAAACTTTCAGGGAAGGAGCGGAGCGGAGCGGGCCATCTAATTTGAGAAATTCTCGAAAATTCGTCCACCGGCGCCAAAGTTATTCCCAATAGAATGTTGCGGATTTCCTATGGAAACTAGGTCCTAACTATAACTACCTACTGGCGACCGCCAGTAGGTAATATACATATATATATATATTCACTGAAAAAACCATAGGTTTTACACACGTTATAGTTAGGAAGTAGCATTTACAAAACCTATGAAATTCACTGAAAAAACCATAGGTTTGACACCAGTTATAGTTAGCTGGAAATTTTACTGATATAAAACCAATGAAATTCCACGTTATAGTTAGTTGGACTCACTATAACTTGCGCGTGTAATGCACTGCTGATGACGTCACATATTACATCACTCATGACATCACTGATGACACCATCCAGTGAATGTGTATCTTTCTGAAAAATAAATATGTGTTATATATGTATATATTATTGAATATCTTAGTGAATACATATATTAGTGAGTAATGCTTAAATATTTAAATACATGTATTAGTGTTTCACTTTGTGTATAAGTGGCTGCATGGGTTGATGAGTAGGTACATGTGTATGTATATAGGTGATTAGATGTTTTTCTTAGTATCAGTATGAGTGTTTGCATGCTTTGGTGGGAGTATTACTTAGTACATAGATGCAAGAATGACTGAGTCTCTGTTTGTATGTGTTTGGTTTTGAAGACAGCATATGTGCAGGACTGTATGGGTGGATTTGTGTGCATATGTGTGTGTTAGTGAGTGAATGACTGTCTTATTAGTGTCTTTATCAGTAACTACATATGTTTTAATGTAGTATATGTGAATATTGATGTATATAAGTGAGTATATGTGAGAGTGAGGGATTGTAAGAGTTCCTGTTTAAATTAGTATGTGTTTCTATAAGTGATTTATTAAGAGAGTAAGTATGTGTAAGTTTCCTTAGAAGTAAAGTGGTAGTGTGTGTATAGCTGTTTATGCAAATAAATGGATGTTCAATAGTTAATTGCATGTATGAGTATGTGTGTGAATAACTTTTGGATGACTGTCGGTGTGTAACAGGATGTGTAGGTGTATCACTACATATGATTAGTGAATATATGTATGAGTGACTATATAGAACTGTTGGTGAATTAGTGCATGTGTATATACATGGTGGAATTATTGAATTTGTTGTTGTAACTGGTATGAGTATCTCCATTTTTTTGAACATTTTAGTTTCTATTTTTGAATATGCGTTTCAAGGGTTAGATTACAGTGAAAGGAGGTCTGTCACTGTGTCACAAGGATGGTGTCATCAGTGATGTCATGAGTGATGTAATATGTGACGTCATCAGCAGTGCATTACACGCGCAAGTTATAGTGAGTCCAACTAACTATAACGTGGAATTTCATTGGTTTTATATCAGTAAAATTTCCAGCTAACTATAACTGGTGTCAAACCTATGGTTTTTTCAGTGAATTTCATAGGTTTTGTAAATGCTACTTCCTACCTATAACGTGTGTAAAACCTATGGTTTTTTCAGTGAATTTCATTGGTTTTTAAAATGCTAATTCAGAAATATCTCGTGTATACAACCTATACTTTTGTCAATAAAGTTCTGGCAATATCTTTTTTTCGGAAACAAGCTGTTTTCTTCACTGTTCAAGTTGCATAGAGACTCCTTGTAAAGCGATACAGAATTAGAAAGTCTGTACCTTGCCTTTTTTTCAACGCATTAAAATTTGTCTGTAAATAAAAATAGCCTTTCTAAACTTTCGTGCACGACCCGGTGTGCGCACTCTCGGCAACAGTTCTCAATAAAATGGATAGCGCATTTCCAGGCTTTCGTGCGCGACCGTGTGCGCGCACCCACCTATATATTTCGTGAAAACTTTGCAATCTGAACTTATTGAATTTCTTCATAGACCCATCAAACAACTTATAATACGTCAAACAGACTAAACCTAGGCTTCTTTTTTAATATTATGAACATTTTCATTAAATG
This sequence comes from Lissotriton helveticus, assembly GCF_964261635.1. NCBI lineage: Eukaryota > Metazoa > Chordata > Amphibia > Caudata > Salamandridae > Lissotriton > Lissotriton helveticus. The sequence continues at coordinate 1,571,009,004 of NC_136057.1, read as the reverse complement.
GAGCAGAATTTCTTTTTAAACTTTCGTGTGTGACCGAATGTACACACCTTGGTATTTTAAAAAAAAATATAAAAGGTTTTATACTTTAACAATTGTATGCTTGATTCGAGCTCAGAAGATATATTAAATCCGGATATGTTTCGATTTACTCCTTCTCACGTTTTGAAACTTCGCTGAATTAGACCGCTACTTCCAAATGCCGTACGTGACCAGATACTATCACCGCACCAGATACTATCACATCTTCTGGTGGACGACCTGTATCTCCATCGAGTGCTGTGATGGACTTGAGACCATATCTTGCAAAGGTGCACATGAAATGTAACGAGTGTGGAGAAATTCTTCTGTACGGAGAGCAGAGCCTCATTCTTACTAAACAAAAAATTGAGAGTCATAAATGCCCCGAGAAAAGATAAATTTCTTCATTTCATTTTGATCCTGTGTCACACTTGAAAATGTTGTTGCAAGTTTAAAAAATAAAAAACAACATAACAGTTGTTTAAAAAAAAAAAAAAAAGTTCTTTTCAGAACTAACTCATTGTACCAAAAACAGCTCCAGGAGCATATTATAAAGGGCGTTTATCACCCCTTTTTTGGCTTTCGATCGTGCGCGACCGTGTGCGCGCACCCGCCTATATATTTCGGGAAAACTTCGCGATTGCAACTTATTAAATTTCTTCATAGACCCATCATAGAACTTATACTACTCAGAAGATATATTAAATCCGGATATGTTTCGATTTACTCCTTTTCACGTTTTGAAACTTCGCTGAATTAGACCGCTACTTCCAAATGTCGTACATGACCAGATACTATCACCGCATACACGTCCTAAGACGCGCATGTGAAGTCATGTGACTTCAAAACAACACTTCCAATTGGTTCTGAGTAGTTTCTATTCTGCAATTTACACGAAGCACTCCACCCACTTCTCTCACATCTCTACCGTGTTATCTGCAATTGTGAACATCAAAAGGAGCTGCGCTACGCCCCTGTAAGAGGCCTCACTCCCACTGCTGCAACGGCTTAGCAGTCCTCCAGATGCACAAGAACAGCCCCTCCGATCCATTGAAGTTCTATGTCGGTCTCAATACCACTTACGAAATGAAAATAAGCACTGAAGAATATTTATGCTGGAGGAGTACTACATGCTTGCAGAATGCATTCTATTACCTATAAAAAAGTGAAACACCCACGCTTCAATCATATAGAATACTTCCTCTAAAGAAACCTATGAATAACTTTCGAACATCAGGTTAACCTTTTTTTACTCTCTCATCATTGTTAAAGATAAGTATTTACAATGCTATATTAAACAATGCCATGGTTTTTCCTTTTTAATTTTAAAAATCTTGTAATCTTTCAAAAACCCAATACTCATGGCTTATTTTTGTGACAAAAATCTTGCAATATTACATACCTACATAGAATAACAGAAAAAACATAAAACTACAAAGGCCAAACAGTCTACTAAACGTGGATTTGTAACCTATGGGGCAGATTTATGTTAACTACTTCATACCCAGATATGCACCAGTTAATGTGCACCACAGTATGCGAGTGCTCCGTTACCCATGGTGTGCCACATTTGAAATGTGGCGCACCATGGTACAAAAACACCATACATGCGTAACACATCTGTGCTGAAAAAGTAATACATTACTAGAGTTGCATCGCAAGTGTGATGCAGCTCCAGCAAGGCTCACCAATGCACTATATTCACAATACTGCGTCAATACCTACGCCTGCTTCAAGCACATGCACAGTTTTGAAACAGCATTGGTCTGAAAGTCACTGAGTGAAATATCAAGCATTACAGTCAGCCACTTTCAAGACGCATTCCTTTAGAGGAACACTTCCTTATGGTGCAGGGCTTTAGAATGTGACATATCTCCTAGATCCATAACGTTGTAAATATGGTACATTATTTCCACTGTCATTGTATTAAATAAACTGACGAAATTGTGGTGCAAAGAGACGCAACGTCAACATAAAGCTGCCACAATGTGTTTTAAATTACAACCAACACTCTCTTTGAAGAGACCCCTCAGGTTTTTTTAACACCTGTTAAGTCCTTCCATGCTCATGACAGAGCCGCTCCATCACGAGCATTGCCTCAGCTGTCCTCAGGATGGACCAGTTTTGTCATGAGCTTGCCGCTGTGCTTGCACAACACTAATATTGCGCCTCCATGACACGTTCTATTGACTAAGCAGAGCCATGACAGAACCACTGTATCATGAACAAATCTCAACCGTGGCTCATGAAGGAGTAGCTCTATCATGAGCATAGAAGTACCACTCAGCCCCCCGGCCCCCTAATGCTGTGGCAGAATTGCCACTGCAGCAAATAACTTAAACTCCTGGAAAAAACAACATGTAACATTTAATATCATTTCCCACCAATGTTTTCATATATCAGTGTTGTTGAACTCACTCAGTGAAATGTCGCTCATTTCATTAAATCACTTTTAAAGCATGCCTTATAACAATGCACCCAATCCTATGTGGAAGTGCTTATATTAAACATGACATTGCTTTAAACAGGATAGACAAAGAAATGACACAGTGATGTAAAAGTTTCTTTATTTTTTATACTTACCTAAAAAATAATAAAAAAAGTAAAATACATTTCTTTTAAAAACGTAGTACCTGTGGAAGAAAAGTAAAAATAAGATTATAATGTACATTTCATAAAATAAAAAAAAGTAGGAGTCAATAAGAGAGAGGCAGAGAAAACTCTTGGATGTTATTAGTTGTACTTACCTTATAAATATAGTATCTGTGGAAGACAGTAAAAAAATATGTTTTAATACATATTTCTAAATTCAATGTAACAAAATAACTCAAACAACATATTAAATGGTTTATTTTTGCTGTCCTCAGAATACATTGATTTTCACTATAAACAGTGATTTCAATATTAATCATCATATAACAGCGGGGAAAAAAAACACAATCAAAATGATTGTGTTTAAAAAACCCATCCAAAATCTCCATACATATTATAAATACCTGAAAAAAACATATCTTAAATGTTTTTCTCAAATTCGCAATTTTTTGAGTAAGCACACTACATCTTCCACAGTTACAAACTAATTAAACTATACGACCTATTTTTAAATATATCTCAAAAAAACACCGTGCAAGTATCTCCTATAAAAATCTATCTTAATTATACATTTTCTTCTCTCATACCTTTCCGCATGGCCAAATTGTATAAGTTAACTCATTACCTTTTAAATACCTCTCCCAAAAACTTGCGTCCATATATGTTCTAAAATAATTATCTAAAGTACTCATTTTCTTCTCTCATATTTTTCCACATGGCCAAATACTATGAGTTAAGTAGTTTTTTTCTGAAATTTCTTAATCTTAATCCTATCTTTTCTTTTGTGAACCTTTACAGTAAAAATGTGTAACATGTTTTATACCATCAAACATTAACTAAATTTCTACCTGATGTTATCACTATACCAAACACAAATTTCATTTATAGATTTGTAGACCCTCAGTCACATGATATTTGTAAACAAGAAAGTTTCATATCTTTACAGTATTAATCTTCCTACAGCAAGTGATTCTACTGAAATTTGGGTTCCAAAAATAGCAGATAGGAGTTAGTTAAGGCAAAAGGCAAACGTTTCTTAAAAGTCAATTGGGTATCATTGCAAAGCGTCCAGCCACTTCCACACTTCAAATAAGCTGTATAATGTCCTGATGATGTGGAAGGCCCTTCATGAAAAATAATGGCTACAGTTACAAATGTTCTTCTAGAAATAGATACTTGAGTAGCCACAAATTTTTTAATTAAAGTTGACAATTTACTCCCATCAGCTCTGCATCGTTGAAACATTAATATTACATATTGTCCATATCTATGGATAAATAAAGTTGATAACATTTCAGACTTACATTGAGAACAGACCATGTTCTGATGCGCATCTTTAACTAGTTTATTAAAAGACACTTCTTTACAGTCAGGTAATGTTAAATATATAAATCTTTCACTGTGTATATCAGTACTACTTGAAAATGAGCAATTATCATACTTATGTTCCCATTTATAAGAAAGGCCAAAAAGATTATCAATATCTACACTTTCATCTTCCAAAACTGTAAACATATACATAATAAATTCCTGACAATCTTGCTGAATATTCTGTGAAAATTGATTTACTCCTGCACATATGTCTAAAACATTCCTTAGTTCTGAAACACTTCCTACTTCACTTTCACCACTACTGCATTTTTCAAATATAGAATTTAAGGAATAGCAAAATGTTTGCTCCTGATTTTCTACAATCTGTTCCCTTACATTTTATAGAAAAAAAACAACATTAACTACTACATTTGCATAACAGTTGACACCAGACCTGTTTTCAAACTTAAATCCAACTATCTCTTCAATACTAACCGTTTTCTTATGCCTACCAACAACAGCTACATCTTTTTTTCGTCGTTTCTCAACTACTTCAGCACATTTCTCCTCATTTTTCCTTTTCTGACCAACCATACGCCTTTCAATTAAAGGATATTGAGGTAAACTTGGAGCATATTCTCTTCTTAACCTATTATACTCCTTCACACAATTTAAATCTGCACTAATCTTTGTCTCATCATAATCAATTAAATAAAGTCCACATAAAGTTCTAACTCGCGATAAAGCAACATATGCCATACCCTCTTTGAATACAGTGCTTCCAATATTTACCAAAGCACAATCTACACTTAAACCTTGAGATTTATGAATAGTCACTGCATATGCTAAACAAATTGGAAATTGCTTCCGACGGACATATAAGTCTTTCACAAGCAAAAAACGATTTGAACAACGACTAATTTGCTGAACTTCCTCAATTCATCAAATTTTATTCTTAAAAATTCAATCTCATCTCTATTTGTATAATTAACAAAACCAACAACATTACCCATTGCTCCATTTACCAATCCTCTTTCTACATGTAAATTTCTCCTTAAAATTATCCGACAATTTAAACATACATACAGATTTTTCTCTAAACCAGCAGTTTTAGATATACTTTTTTTAAGAGAATCCAATTTTAACTTCAACTTTTCAGACAAAACAATAGTACTACCTTCATGCTCTATTCTATCTTTAGCTTCCAGTTTCCTAATTTCTTGATTTTCTAAATTCAACATTTTCTCATTAAAAACTGAACATTCTTTCACAGTTGGCATCAAGCATATCACTGATTTATCTGCTACCTCTATACTATATATTTTCTCAGGTACATTATCTTCATTAGGAAACAGCTTGGAAAGTAATCGTGTTCGTAGAGTGTGTTTCGCATCTTCAGTTAGTTTTCCAATCCTGATATCTTGAAGAATATTTCCATATTTAGTATCCTTTGCCTGTCGCATATTTTGAATCAGTTCAGTATATTTGAAATGTGACCATATATTAACATTTCCAATACTGCCCAGGCACTTTCTAGTCTCTTCATGCGTAACAGTTTCAAATACAGGTTGTCCTTTCATTGGAGTTAGTTGGAGTAGATCTCCAAAAACTATGACATGTTTACCTCCAAATAACACATCATACTCTGTCTTAAGTATCTGTTGCATTCTTAAATGCACAAAAGCAAGCATTAAATTAGATACCATGTTTACTTCATCAATAATAAGAAGTTTAATTTTTTTAAGCACTCTAGAAACTTCAAAACAAGCTTCTCCAGATAGCTTGTGATATTGTAATTTATTTTCATGTTCAACTGGCAGCATCAGTAAACGATGTAAAGTAATACCTTTAATATTATGTGCTGCCAATCCAGTTGGAGCAGTAACAACACACGACAGTGTTGACTGAGTTCTCTGCTGTAAATATGTAGTAATTCCTTTAATTAGGAAACTTTTACCAGTTCCAGCTTCTCCACTTACATATAATCGAATAGGTTCAAATGACATACATGAGCAATCTTTTCTCTCATGACGAAAGCCATGCTCAATGTGCTCTGTCACTTCATCATATATCTGTCTTTGCTCAATATTAAATTGTTTCTTTAATTCTTCTAAGTTGATTACTTCCTCTTGACCTTGCTGCATTGCTCTTTCCACCTCATCCATGGCGGTGGCTGCTTCATTTTGGATAATTGGTTGTCCCAGTGGATCTTGACTTAATGAAGCCGAACTTTGACTATCTTGTGAACTATCTCTAGCAATCTCCGCTGCAATTGTCGCTTCTTGCTCTATTTCATCATTCAACATTTGCAGATAATTACTAAAAACAGGACATTCAATACTACTTTTAGATGCGTTGAATGAATCTTCATAACTATCAAAGTTCCCAAGTAGTTCATCTTCTCTACGCCATGGTTTAAAGAGTTGCAAAAGAGCAAAATAGTAAAATTCTCTTTTGTCAGGTGTTTCGCAACTCAGTTTCCGATGATTAATCAAGTGTCCTTTTCTTTGCTTCACCAGACATCCTTCTTGTCCCATTACAGCATATACACCTTTATCAATGTTCTCTGTAACATTCCTTTTAAAAGTGTAGTTTTGAAGTATTTCATACAGACAAATGTTTTCTAGAAGAGTACTTCTATTTGGATAGTATGTATCCAACATATTTGTTTTCAAAATGTCTGTACTGTTTGGTTCTTTCTGGGCTAAATATTCAATTTCTTGCACAGGTTTTAGAACACGGCTTCGTGTTTCTGCAAGACCCAAACTCACCCAGAGAATAGTCCTTGATTTAGCATAAAGACTTGCTGATGACAATCGGTCACAGCATTCATATGCTCCAATTTCTCGATGAGACAACATCTTCAAACTGTACGTATACAATTTCTTGCTTAGGCTCTTTTCATGAGAAATGTCTTCCCACATCTCCTTCAGTTCCGTCTTTTCAGATTTTGTGATGTAAGACGTTACATATCGAGCCACAGCAATAGAGTTGTCTGCAACATATTGTATGTCCATGTTAGCATTCCACATAGACAAAATGACTGGGTTATAGTCATTTATATATTTGGATTCTTCACCTCTTCTTAAATTGTACGTATTTTTAGGTGACCTTCTTCTGATGTTATGTCGCAAAGATGACATCAAATTGTTGACTCTTCCTTTTGAAAGTACCGGTCGTGCAAATACAAAACAACATTTGGTGTAGAATTTACTCTTTGATTTGAACTTTCGCCGACAATATCTTCCACAACGATGATTTTGAAAGCGTAACACTTTTCCTCTTAAATCCTTATCAGTTGTACTATTAGGTATGTCACAAGTGACATACTGTTCAATAAAAGACAGTACAGTCTCATCCGAGTCTCTTCCAAATTTAGGAGCATCCTTGATCCATAACAGCATATGAATATGAGGAGCACCTCTTTCTTGGTATTCTTTTCTCCAAAAGAAATCCAGTACTTCACCAAGAGGCGGATTTTTCTTGTTTGTAAGAAAAGACATCATAGCTTCAAATCTATGATTAAAATATCTGCAAACATTAACCGGATCTAACGAACACAGTTCACCGGGTGTCTTGTAGTTTATATTTTCTATGTTTGCATTCGCCTCCTGAAGAAATTCAAGTAAATCTTCCCAAGCATACTCTGCACAGCTTAGAGTTAAAAACCATGTTGGTGCTCCTAAGTTTCTAAGCATGCACTTCAAATCTCCATGACGACGGTACCAATACTCATTAGTACCACGCTGACAAGCCATTAAATTAATTAGGTGTGAATCCAAAACACTATCTTTCTGTTGCACTTTATCCATAAATTCCTTTGCTGAAATATTATGCAGATGAACTCCACTTTTTAAGATATGATTTACTGCATAAGAGAGACCAGATAAGTCACTCTCAAACAGAAGATGAAACAAATATGGAATGCATTGGTGAAACCTCGGATCTTCTGCATATAATCTTGTTGTCCGGTATTCAGATGCAGGAATCTGCATAGGTCGATCATCATATAGTGTACCTTCACCTGTAGGGAATAACTGTGGGAAACAACGACCTTCCAAACTTTCTTCCCACACACTAATAGGATTTCCTTTTGCCTTTTTCATCTGAAATAATTCAATAGCATTCCCTATTGCTTCTTTGGAATGCAGTGGATGAACACTCCCCAGAGGGGAGAGGTGTGGCGCTGCGGCCAGGGCGACTGACGTTGGAATCTGGGGATCAGGGTTCGATCCCCGGCTCCGGCGGCAGGTTAGCCCAGCACCATGTGACTCTGGGCAATAGCTCGCTTAATCTTCCCGACGGCCTCCAGCGCCTAGAGACCCTTACGGGTGATTGTGCGCTTTACAAATGTGGATTAATAATGTTCATAAATTTCTTCACTTCTGGATAGATCAACTTTTTCAATTTGTCCAATAGACAAATCACTCTCCTCTTCTTCACTTACATCTTCTTCTTCTACGTATACATCTTTATAGTACTTATTGTTTTGAACTAAATACAACGTTGCCTTTTTGACTTTTCTAACATCCACTAAATCTTGCCAGATTTTCTTACTCTTTGTAGGTACACCATTAACTAAAATAACTACAGGTTCCTCTTCTACATTTTCAACACCAATTGTTTCCATATTTTTTTTTAAATCAAGTGGCAAATATACAACTCTACCCTTTAATCCTCTTTGTAAATCTGAAGGATTTAATTTACCAGTCTTAGGCTCCATACGAACAATAGCCTGAAAAGGATGTACACATTGGATCAGAATAGTCTCATAAATATTTAAATTCATCAATTCTGATGGAATATTTATCAACTCTAGATTATTATGAACAGCTCTAGCAGGCATTTTATTTTCATTTAATTTATTATAACAATATTTACAAATACGTTGCTCAAAACCCAAATCAAAATAGTTTTCCACCAACAAATAAGTTGCAAAATCTTTCCATTGAACATTACTTTCATCTTCACTTTTTAAATATAAATCAACTAACCTAGTTTGACTTTTGTAATGAATGCGTCGACAACAGACACAAGAAAAATTTGGTTTCTCACCTGCAATTACCTTAAACTTTATTATTTCCTGTTCAAAATTTTCAATATTAACATGTCCAACATTTTCTAACACATTTCCTTCTATAATTATATCAGTCTCTGCATTATCTTCCTCTGGACCAAAATAACTTACCTCAATTTCTGCACAAATCTTCTTAACATCTAATTCACATCCATGCAAAAGAGCACTATTTAACTGTTTAAGTTTAAGTGCTGGACTTTTTGCATAATACAACTTTCTCACCAATTTTCTCATTTTAGTATGATGCACTGCTAACATCCTGAAGTGATGAAACACACTCTGGCATATTTTTTTAGAAAGACAAGCCAGAGAATGACCTTGCAGACCTATTTTTTCTCGCACTCTGCAATGATCTAATTCTTGCAACATAACAATTTTTTTTTTAGACTTTCTTTAGTGTACTTACGTAAGAAATTGTGAAAGAAATCAATTGAATCCTGTCGTACACTACAAATGCTACTACAATTCCAACTGTAAACAGGAACATTAGTACGTCCCCCTGAAGCTTCTCCAGCCATCACCTCTTCTGCATTTCTAACCACAATTTTCTCTTTCTCAATTACACATCCCTCCTTCACCTCGTATCCTCGACCACTGGTGTCAACTGCATGCAACAAATCGTTACTTTGAAAGTAACTCTCTTCATTAAAAAATGGTTCAGACGTTGAAGTATGCATCCACTTCCCAGAAAACACTTTACAAAAATTACTCCTATTTATGTGTCTCTTCCATTTACTTTTAGCTTTTAAAACTCGTATTGCCTTATTTAGCGTATTTATTCTATTAAGTACTAAAATAAATAATTTTCTTTTTGTCTCAAATGCACGCTCAACAATACCCTCTATATATTGTTTCTTCTTAAGAAAAGCAGATCTTCTTTTAGAAACTTTCTCCTTTTGTAATAAATTCGAAACTACTCTGTTGTAAAACATACGCTTCCTGATTTGGCTAAATTGATTCATCCGAGTTTTACTGTACAGATTTTCCTGGCTCCTGATTCCAGAAACATTTGTATCTTTGGTTCCATGTCTCCTTCTCGATACTGGTATACTTTTTTCCTTGTGCACTTCAATACTAAGATTTTTCCTTCCACATATTGCTCTCAAAAACTTTTTGGTTTGCTTACCAGGAGCACTCTTGTTTTTATCCGTCCTATGTTCTTTTGATACTTCTTCAATTCCTTTCTTCTTCAAATTGTAAGTCCGTTTATAGAGCTTTCTTTTTTCAGTTCTGGTCGGCATCTTAATTTAAGATTTTGATGAAATTCTCAATCTGTAAAACACAAACATAACAAATATTATAGTTGACTACTAGCATATAACGTACAAATTTAAACCACAGATTCATTTTCTAAGTAGAATAAAGAAAATAACAGAAAGTCTCTGAACAGAGTAGGAAATCCTGTAGTGAATGTTGGTTCTTAATTTTATCACACTCCATATCTGTTTTAACATTATAGACAGTTTTTAATTCTAATTTTTAAAGCATACAAACAGTACACTTTTTTCAAGAACTATGGGTCATCGTAGATGTTTTAATCTTTTTTACTACAAACTCTTTTACACTTCATGAGAACATGTCTTATCACTCTCCTAAAGCACATCAACGACGAATAGGACAAGAAAATCCCGCCCAAATCCCCTGTTACAGAGCCCCCTACCTACGCTCCCTGCCCAGGGCTGCCATGACCCTATACCCGTCCCTGGAAAATGTATAAGACACAGCAACAGTAAAAATCAAAGAATAGGCAACATGCAGAAAAACTGCACAGTAGATAAAGAAACGAGGGGCATATTATCAAGGGGGTTTATCTCCACTTGTTTGGCTTTAAAAGCCAAGAAAGCGGAGATAAAATTATCTACTTATTACGTAGCTGTCACTAACACCAGTTAACGACAGCTAGTAGGAGATACCGACCATCTTGGACCCCACTTTGCATGTCAGTGATATTTATCACTAATGACATGCAAAGTGGGCGAACAGTTGGAAACATTTAATTTAATTTAATTTAGTTGGAAACAGTCGCTAACATCGCTATCTCCTATTATCAACTTATGGAGATATTCGTGCTAGGCGCGAATATCTCCAAAAACTAACACCTGCCCTGAGCAGTTCTTAGCCATGTTATCCAATGGGAGGTGGATAACATGGCTAAGAGCATTAGCTCGGTAATCCATAAATATCGCTGACTTTTCAGTGATATTCATGCATTGCGGCCGTTTTTTATCGCATTTGCGATAAACCTTAGTAATACCAAGGTTTATCTGCGATAAAAATTGCCGCAGCGGTACATTTTTGTCTCTAACCAAGCAATAGCGATAATTATCGCTATTGCTTGCTAATATCCCCCATATGTTTAAGATAACCCCATTGAAAAACATGTAGTAATTTTTTTAATCTGCCATGCATCTAGCCCTCCACGACCGCTTTGCAAACTCCTGCTTTAAACCTTTACATTTCATTTTTAAACCATACGCACGTTTTTTTTCAAAGCTGCATATTAAACGCCTAAACATGTATTTAGTCGTCCACATGCAGGCACTTTCAATTACATGACTTATTTAAGTGGAATCCCTGTAATGCTGCATATCTTTCCAAAAATACACCAGTGCCTATTATTATAACGATTTTTTTCATTCTTCATCAGTGATATTATTTTTTACATATAATGAAAATCACTATGACTTTTTAAACGACAAAGCTTACGCGGTAAAAATCACTCTGCATTTGCTTCCCTTTCAGAATGTACTTTATCTACCCCACGCATGTGAACCTTAATGTTTTCATCTGGCAGCGAATTCCGGCCTTGAATTACAAGACATGAACAACAGCCTTATTGTCACAAAAAGAAGTTAGCGTAGCATCTGTTCGCGAACATATCTTTCACTTAGCTAATATTCACAGACAACACCATTCCTTATAAAAGAGTGGCCTTCCTTTACAATTTGCTGAGGTGACTCCCTTAATATTAAACGCATCCTCCACTTCAAGACAGGCTATTTTTTTATACCTACTAAGCAATGATTTAGTGACCGGACTGCCAAAAATTATATCAAGTCATTCTGCTACTCTTCACTCCATGCTCTGCGACCTATTTCTGTGGACTTCCTGTTGAACTGCCAGTGCTCCGACATTTGTGTTCCCATCTCGTTTATTTCAAAATACATGTCCCTCCTGTCTTCGCAAACAAGCCGGAACACTTAGAACCAAATGTGTACAACTCGACAGGCTATACGTTCCACACGTTGACTCGATAAGAGAGATGTTTTTGTACGACTTGAGTTATGATCGAACGACCGATGGAATGAGGAAAGAGGGGGTCTGAACATGGTGCCTCTTTGTTTACGACGAACAAGCATAGATATAACACTCCCTTACTTAGAAACGACTCACTCTCTGAACCCAACACTGATTTGCGAACGATCCAACACATTACATACATGCACCTCTCGCCATTTTGTCGGTTTTGGCGCGCTTTCTTTCCCTTACACAATAGCATAACAGAAACGTGATAGTGCTTTGCATGCAGAGAGCTCATTGATAAAGACATAGGGGCAGATTTATGAAGGCCTTGCGCCGCCGGTGCGTCACTTTTTCCCATGTTAAAAATGACGCACCGGCGGCGCAAGGCCTTCATAAATCTGCCCCATATTGTCTAACCACTATCACCGTCGCAGTTCCGCTTCACTCAGTGTTAATCACTGCTCCCACGCTTCTACAGACCAGACGCTATGTCGTATTTCACTCTTTATCACGCTTTAATCTCCACAATAACAAACACTTCTCCGCCAGCCACCAGACAACACAGTGCAGATGCAGAGGCACTAAGTAGTGAAATACAACATACCCTCTGCTCTATGGAAGCAACCGAGCGGTAATTCTGAAAGAAAACATTCACTAGCGCTTCAAAAAAGCATTTCAATTATATAAATAGTTTTTTGAAAACGTTCCAACTACTTTGATGCGACTATCTGTGTGTGCCTCCACAGCAAAGTTCCTCAACCCGGACTGAAGGCAGACACAGACAGACACACACACAATAAGATAACACAGGGCAACGGAGACGGAAAACAGAAGGCAGATGAAAATGCAGTCAAACAGCAGGAGTGACAGAGATATTTTTGTATTCAGTTTGATACCTCAAATTACAAACACATTTACTGCACAAATCTGTGTACAACCTCATGGTCAGAACTTTTCATTTTATTTTACTCGACCACCTCCCCCTCTCACCCCACCTGTATAAGCCGCGGCCACAAACTACAATGTAATTTTGTCGTCTGTCAGAAAGTTTAAGAATTCATTAAGCATTACCACTTTTTCAAGACAGTATCACATGTAATATACCAACTTTTGATTTTATTTCACTCAACCACCTGCCCCTCTCAACCTACACCCACCAATGCAGGCCGCGTCCTGAAACCGCACTCTAATTTTCTCGTGTGACAGAAAGTTTAAAAATTGTTCACGACGGTATCACATGTAATTTACCATTTCTCTCTCTATATGCATTATCTGTCTCTCTGCTAATATCATTTTTTCACTTCATAAACAACTTCTCTCATTATATATAAAAGCTTCAAAATCACACAAATAATTACTCTTTATATTACACATATTTTATACTTCATATTTCACGTTTAAATTAAAAATAGTTTTAGAAATACAACACATTATGACAGCCAAAAATGAGTTTAGTTTCAAACTATGAGGAAAATCAATCATTGTTTGTGAGTAAACCATATTTTACGGTACATGACAAAACAAACAGTTACAGACTTACCTTTACCAATGCTTTGTACGATGTACAACAGTGACAGTCACAAAATAGATATTCGTTTGACGGAAGTCTCAATTATGCTGCTATCACTGCAACCAAAATTCAATGGCACAGATATACAGTCAATACAGACTCTTATATGTCTCTTCAGCCAATCATATTTCCTCCCGCAAAATTTTGTATTCAAATTTACATTTCAGTTGGTTGTCCCTCACAATATTTTCAATGTCACATAAAAGTCACCCATGACCCACTGCCATCTCTGGCTGTTTCCATGGTAACACCTCATTCTGCACCTGGCTGAAGGCACAGGTCAAAAGTTCATATCTCAACGTTCTACAGCCGACTAACAACACTGTTTTCCCTCCAGAAACACCTGCCTATCCACAGCTCTGTTACATGTCATGTCAAACAGAATCTTCCTCTGCAACATCAGACTCTGCATCGGTACTTACTTAAGTAAGTAAGTAAATCGTTTATTGTGATGATTATTTAAAATCTTACAATATTACACATCTCAGACAGTACTTTCAGAGCCACCTTATATCAAACCACTCAAACTTCTGTTTTATCTCCATTTTCACACTCTTGTAAATAGGTGTGCGCGTCCGAGTGCGCGCACCCCGCAACTTTATAAAAAAATATATATATATATATATTTTCGCGTTTAAGGGCCTTACTGCACACCCTGAGAGAACCTACGCAGCAAAACAATCTCTACCTTCTCCCCTTTCCATGTTCCAACGCTTAGAAACAAGAATATATTTACTCGCGCACACCCCGCAACTTTAAAAAAAAAATATATATATATATTTTCGCGTTTAAGGGCCTTACTGCACACCCTGGGAGAACCTACGCAGCAAAACAATCTCTACCTTCTCCCCTTTCCATGTTCTAACGCTTTGAAACGAGAATATATTTACTCGCGCGCACCCCGCAATTTAAAAAAAAAAAATATATATATATTTTCGCGTTTAAGGGCCTTACTGCACACCCTGAGAAAACCTACGCAGCAAAACAATCTCTACCTTCTCCCCTTTCCATGTTCTAACGCTTTGAAATGAGAATATATTTACTCGCGCGCACCCCGCAACTTTAAAAAAAATATATATATATTTTCGCGTTTAAGGGCCTTACTGCACACCCTGAGAAAACCTACGCAGCAAAACAATCTCTACCTTCTCCCCTTTCCATGTTCCAACGCTTTGAAACGAGAATATATTTACTCGCGCGCACCCCGCAAATTTAAAAAAAATATATATATATATTTTCGCGTTTAAGGGCCTTACTGCACACCCTGAGAAAACCTACGCAGCAAAACAATCTCTATCTTCTCCCCTTTCCATGTTCTAACGCTTTGAAATGAGAATATATTTACTCGCGCGCACCCCGCAACTTTTTTCGAAAAAAAAAAATATATATATTTTCGCGTTTAAGGGCCTTACTGCACACCCTGAGAAAACCTACGCAGCAAAACAATCTCTACCTTCTCCCCTTTCCATGTTCCAACGCTTTGAAATGACAATATATTTACTCGCAGTGACAAAATGGCGGTCAACACTTCCTGATTTCCTTCGAATCGAACGTTAACAGACGTCACGCAGCAAAAGAAAAATTCCGCTCGCGCGCAGCCGCTTGAGTGCGCGCACCCGTCCGCGCTTATAGATATATAATTGACTTTAACTTTAATTTTCTCAGCAACTACGGAACGGATTTACACCATTCCACAAAAAGCGTAATCTGCGAGCCGGACTCTACAGTTTTGCCAAATTTCTTATAAATCCATTCAGCCGTTCGACCTGTAGCCATGTCTAAACGTCCTATGGAAAATAACATGGAGAAAACACGTTTTGGGACCCCCCTTTTATCTCAGCCCCCACTTCACCAATCCCCCCCAAATTTTCAGGGAAGGAGCGCAGTGGACCGAGCCATCTTCTTTGAGAAATTCGCAAAGATTCATCCACCAGGGCCAAAGTTAATCCAAATAGAATGTTGACGATTTCCTATGGAAACTAGGTCCTAAATATAACTACCTACTGGCGACCGCCAGTAGGTAATATATATATATATATATATATATATATATATATATATATATATATATATACCACAAAACAACTAAAAGACCTAGAAAAAGAACTAGCAACACTTGATCTAAATCCTGAAATGAAAAAGTTCAAGGAAGATCTGGAACAATACATTGACAAACATGAAGAAAGTGTACGCCTAAGAAAAATGTCTAAATTCCAACGCGACAAAGAGGATTACGAGGAAGGTCGCATATTTACTTATGCAAGAAAATATGACCATTTCAGACAAAATAATTTGGAAAACATAATAACCATGGGAAGCATGTCCTCTCTAGCCTCAAGCTTATCGACAGAACCGGGCGCAAGTGGTGGAGAAGAGGAACAAAGAGGAACCAGTGTAAAAGTTCCTTTTTTAGACGAAATGAAAATGGCTTTTCATCAAAAGAATTGGGAGAAAACAATGGGGCCCCGTCAACCATTCCAAAGAGGAAGAGGGAGAGGCTGTGGAAAAGCGCCACAAAACAAACCAGAAGAGGCAGGCGCAAATGCAGCACAAAATACTGGCGCAAACCGCGTGGGAACCATGACACGGAACATGAGGAAGAAATGGAATCATTAAACATGGATACCATCAATCATGAATTACAAGTTATCAATTTATCCTCAAAAAATTTAAACGATATGGAATTGAACTTATTGAAAAGAGGTATGAATTTCTGTCCTACAAGTGGTATGAATCTGGCAGAAACGCGTGTGGATCTATATAAATATATCAGGAAGATCAAGCTAGCAAAACTATTTGTGGACAAACCTGATATGGCTAGTTGGAGAAGATCAGTCCCGCAACCAACCATGCAATTACCAGCAAGGGACGCGGAACACTTTGTGAATGTAATGGAACTCAGTCAGGATCCACAACAAAGTGGAAGAGAAATACAGGACTATGCAGTGCAATTAGGAGCTGGCATCTCGAAAATGAAACCTGATTCCAAATTCTACCCACAATTACCGCCAGGAAATAAAATAGACCTTTTCCATGAGTGTGTAATAAAAGACCTTTACCATCTGAAAATCCCTCATACAAAGGATAATCTAACGAGGGATGAACGACAAGTGCTCAAAAATTACAACAAGACGACACTATCGAAATAAAAATAGCGGACAAGGGAGACAATGTCATCATCCAAGACAAGGAAGCATATATGCGGGAAGCATATTCCCAACTCCGCAACAAGGAATATTATGAAAAATTGAAGACTAATCCATCAGTGAAACTTAAAGAAGAACTAGACACTAAGCTTGAAAATTGGTTCAAATCTAACTTATTAGATATTGATGAATACAAATATCTCCAAACACCATACCCGAAAATGGCAACCATATACTTCCTTCCCAAAATACATAAGCATCCCACGAAACCACCAGGGAGGCCAATAATATCAGCCAAAGGTGCATTGTTGGAGCCAATTGCAAACTATCTTGACGTTTTCCTTTTACCCTATGTGAAGGGTCTAACATCATATGTGAAAGATACCGGGGATCTGTTAAGACGATTGGAAGATACCCCTTGGCAACCATCTTATAAACTGATAGCTATGGATGTAATATCTTTGTACTCTAATATTCAGAATGACATTGGCATAGTAGCTTGCAAATCTTTCCTGATGGATAGGAACATTCAATTTGCTGAGCACAACAAGATGTTGCTCGAAATGATTTCAATGTGCCTGAATCAAAATGTATTTTTGTTTGGAACGGAATTGTACAGACAATCTAAGGGCACTGCAATGGGCTTTTCTTTTAGTCCATCATATGCCTGCCTCACGATGGGCCATTGGGAAAGGACATGGGCCTGGAGATGTGAAAACGATGTATCAGTATCTAAAACCATAGCTTGGCTGAGATACATCGATGATTTGCTTTTGATTTGGGATGGAACGGAGGAGGAGTTTGAAAATTATTTTGAAGTGTTAAACAATCCCAATTTCGGTCTCAAATTCACCTACACAATCAGTGAATCAAGAGTGATTTTCCTAGATACGGAAATTTTTATCGAAAACAATGCAATACAAACAACCTTGCATCGCAAAAGCACAGCGACGAATGCAATATTGCATGCTCAAAGTTTTCACCAGCCATCTTTAATCCGTAATATTCCATACGGGGAGTTTTTGAGAATCAAAAGGATATGCTCAAAAGAAGTGGATTGGATCACCAACCAGAAATTGACTAGAAGAAGATTTGAAGAACGGAAATATAAGCCTTTCACAATCCAAAATGCAGTGACACGATCCTCCGTTATTAACAGAGTTGATTTGCTAAAAGAAAAATCCAAACCAGAAACTGAGGACCAAAAGATCCGGTTCATTACCACACACTCAACAGCGAACGATGCCATAATCAAAATCTTGAGAAAAAATTGGCACATTTTGCACATGGACCCAAAAATTGCAGAAATCGTAGGAGACCATCCGAATGTGACATATCGCAGGGCTAAAAACTTAAAAGACAAACTAATTTCAAGCCACTTCCAGGAGCAGATTAAAACACAGGCTTGGTATAAGTCCAAAGGTTTCTATAAGTGCTCGAGTTGTAAGGTGTGCTGTATTGCCCAAAACACAAAAGAATTAAAAATGGCAAACAACAAAATCTGGACAATCAATCAATTGATAAACTGCAAAACACAATTTGTAATTTATGTGCTAGAGTGCCCATGTTCACTCAAATACATTGGGAGCACAAAAAAAGAGCTCAAATTACGAATACTGGAACATGTCCGTGCTACGATTAACGGTGACAGAAGCAACGCCATGGCTAAGCACATGGAAAAAGAACACAAAGGCAACTGGAAAGAACTAACATTTTATGGGATTGAAAGTGTGGGAGCAAATCAAAGAGGAGGAGACCGTGAGAAAATAATGAGGCAAAAGGAGTCAAAACACATAATGAACTTTCGGACCATGAACCCCTTCGGGATTAACTTGGATGAAGAACTTCATTGCCACCTGTGAACTTCCAACAAACTGTATTGAAAAGGAAACAAACATGAACTATCTCTCTTAGTAACCTTTTTACCCACTTTAATTTCTTTAAATATATGGTTTAAAAATCTTTTCACGTGCAAACATGAAAAAAATGGGATGAAATTATGAATAATTTTTGGAATTTCTAATCACCCACCAGAGGGTTGTATGAGCAAATCTGAGTTGAATAACGCAGCTTATATATTAAGCTATTTAGGTGATGATAATGGCTTTGGCAATTTTGTATATACCCACCAGGGGGTTAAATATAATCAAAATGATTCTGTAAATTATTATCAGTTCTAACTCAGTTATCTTATTGTTACATAAGTTTCAAAATTGTCGTGATAATGCAATAAGTTGCAAAACTACATGTCCCACAACTACTGTGTCAGCAACAGGAAGTGATGTAACATAATGACAGGATGTTTGCATTTTTTCATTTTATTTAAACTCACCAAAAAAACGTAGTAATTGTTTTCCTGTGAGCAAGGTCTCCGTAGAGACCGAAACGCGTCAGGTGCACCTGGCTTGCTAAAATAAATTGAAAACTGAACTACCATCTGGATGTTATGGCTGTGTAATTTTACATCCGGGAGTGCGTAGAGACAATCTTCCCCTTCGGGGAAAACTGGAATAATATATATATATATATATATATATATATATATATATATATATATATATATATATATATATATATATATATATATATATATTTTTTTTTTTTAATGGGTAGGGTAGGGCAGTGCTTAATTTGAGCCTGTGGTTTCCGGGGCACAGCACCGGTACTTAATCAACACCAGCACTTTTCATGAGCACCATTTAAAGACAGTTATGGGGAGATTAAGTGATTTTCAAAGCATGGCGATTCATTCTACTTAATCTTTTATGCTTCTTACTCATTGTTTGAACTTGCGTACCCAGCATATGTTCAAAGAATAAAAATTAGAGTGCTGCGCTGCATAGGAAGGAGACACATTGTAGGTAATGAAAACATATATCTGATATGAGACTCCTCCGCTTTGGCCCCTAAGACAATGCTAGCTTGCTGCAGATGACTGAAGCAGACAACAGTCAGACATTTAATGTTGAGCCGACACCAAACCTTAAGCCTGGTTCCCCAGCTCTGAAGATGGCAGCTCTAACCATTTCACCACATTCTCGCCCCGCTTTTGATTTTGTTTTAGGCGGTGCTAACAGGAGAAATTAGCTTGTGCAAGCTGCCTCCTGACAAGAGCACCGGCACTCATTTTGTTTACAAATTAATCACTGGGATAGGGCTCAAGTCTGTGCCCTGAGGGACTCCACATTTTATGGCTTTTGTTACTGAGAAGAATGGTTTGAGCCAATCCACCTGTTCCCTGTTTTTTAAAAAGGATTCTAGCCAGGTCAGGGCCTTACCATCAACCCCAATGAAGGTGAGGTGGCAGAGCAGGATCTCATATGAGAGCATGTCTGATGCCGCCAAGAGGTCCAAAAGGTGAGTGCCACATTATGTCCAGCATCTATTGTGAATTTAATGGTGACTGTGATCTCCATGAGTGCAGATTCTGTGCTGAGACAGGCTCTAAAACCGGACTGTCGGAACATGCAAAAATCAATGTGTTCAAAAACAATTCCACATGCTATGCACCATTTTGCTTTCAAAAACTAGAAATAGGAGGTAGTTACCCATGTGGTTATAGTCTTCACCACATGTGGTATGTACCCCACCATATTCTAACAAACTCATGATGAGGGCGTAGGAATGCAAAGCTTTTCCATGCCCCTGTGTGAGTTACTCACATAGTCCAGTTTTCTTTGCTGGTCTTTGACTTGTAGCCATATATGCTCCTTTATTAAAATCAGGACTGGAGGAGGTGGAAGGGGATGAAGAAGAGAAGAAATGAAGAGGGATCTTAAGGGGGAGGAGGTAGGAGACTTCCACAAAAATATCAGAAGAAAGGAAATAAACATGGGATGAAAACAAACGAGGGGTAAAGGGGGTGATTCCTCCTAAAAAGAGGGATGGATGTAGAACAGGGAATATAAATGTGTGATGTTAATGAGAAGTATTTTGAAAAAAAAGTAACAGAAAACCAACCTGGAAAACATAGCAGAATTCCAAGACAAATCCTGGATGGATAAGGTACTCACAGACAGACCATGGAAACTTAAGGACCCTGGCACCATCTGAAAAGGTGATCCAGCGGGCTATAGAAAATATATCATAAACTACGCTACCCAATTTCATAACCTATAAACAAAATTCTAAACTATACATGGACCCATTTATGAACCTGATATATTTTTGGGCCTACTGAATCAGGTGGTCAAATAAATCTATATACACATTATTTACAAACTATAAACATTTTATACATTTGCAGAAAGAATATTGTCATTAGAATAAAACCCAATCATTTAAATGACCACTATAGGCGACGTGATCTAGCTAAAGGTAACCTATACTTCTAAATAACCAAGACCAGCTTGTTTGTCAAAAGTAAGATTTTATTTTCTAAATTATGGTATATAAGTTGTAAGTTTTATAAATGAATTTTATTAGCAATAAAGCAAGCATGATGGTAAGAAATATGAGAAAAAATACAATTTAAGCAATGGAATCAATTTTAAAGAAATTATATAAAGTTTAGCATTTCTAAAACCTATTTCCCTAACTGAGCTAAATAGACAGAAATTAAAGTAAAGTTCTTTGAGGATTCTTACGTGCTCCACGCAAAGTCCAGCAGCACATCACCCTCATCGGAAAGTCAGAAAGCAGCAGCCAGCCCAACCCTAAGGGCATGACTTTTTATACCTTTCTACGCTAACTAAACTAGCGAAGGAAAATTTTCAGAAATACTCGACGTCCCATTGGCTGAGAGTGACAAGTGACATGTCACCCGATTCTTAAAAAGTTCCACAAAATCATGTCTTACAAAGACCATTGTCTCTTCCACGTGAAGCCAGAGGCTTCCTGCGATTGCAACTTTGTTTTAAGTCATCCTCGCAGCTTCCATAGTCTTTCAGTGCAACTTCCGCGGATGCCAAGTTAAGGACTGACAAAAAGTTCTCTTTCGACCTTGGCCATGTCCGACAGAATGATGTCAGCTCATCAGTTTTTGCTTTGTGAATGCATCTTCAATAAACGTTTTAATTCAGAATGGGCGTCTCGTGACTTTCTGCAGAAATATAGTTCAACTCTCATTTTGCGGCTCAAATAGCTAGGCCTCAAAAGCAGGCAACTTATGATTTCTAGTATAAAACAAACACAAGAAAAGTATTAATGTAAGAAATAAAGTATATTCTATATCCACCCCATGGTTTACTAAATAATTAACCCACCCGATTAATCAAATGTTACCTAGCCATTGCAAACAAATAAAGCAGCGTTTATATTTACCAGTCTCCGTTTTTCAATGAGACCCATATGCACCTAGAATAGTAGAAATGACATCACACAGACGAGAAAAAGCAAAACAAGCACATTGCTTATTTAAGTTTGCAGCAGTTAGTTATGACAAAAACGAAAACAATAAATTATTTTATTATTTTGCACGAACAAAAAGATGCAACATTTATGCACGTTTATGAGCACACATGTTAGTCCCCCCACGTGTAAAGTTTAATCTAGGTTGTATTAGCACGACATATCACAAATCATTAATAATTTTATTCATGTTATGGAAATGTGACTTTGCGAGTTTAAACAAAATTTTGTTTTCTATCTCGCTCCATCAACTCCCTCATCTGGTGATTAACAAATCACCACACCAGCACTCAAAATTTTGGTAAATTTAATTTATAAGAAATCGATTCAAATTCATTGTATTAGTAAACCTAAAAGTCTGTTTCAACATAATCCTTGCAATTAACATGACGCTCTCTATGTAACTCCTGCAACTCAATCTCCCTTTCCTCTTCTTTTCTGAGTTTATAAATTCTCTTCTTTTCTCTTAAATGCTTCTTTCTTTTATGCAACAGACAACCTACTTTAGTCAAAATAAAAATGAATATAATTATAATCAAAGGTGCCAGAATCTTGCCAAGAATTGAACTTCCGATATTATGAAACCAGTTTTTAATTGCTTGAAACCTATTTGAAAGTTTCCCAGTAAAATCTTCTTCTTCTAAAGGAATTATTTCAGAATGCATTTGTGTAATATTCTTAATATACATTTCAATATTTTTACTTTCATCCGGTATATATGTACAGCAATGTTGGACATGTAAAATGCCACAGACTCCTCCCTCCTTTGCTAGGAGTATGTCTAAAGCAAGACGGTCTTGAATTACCATGGATCTAATTGCAATAACTTCAACATTCACTAATTGAAACCCATCAGCAGTGTCAGTTGATAATCTATCAACTATAGTGGACAATTTTCTGATTCTCCCTGCATTTAGGGTTATACCAACAAAAGGTATTACAGCTTGGAAAATATCTCCCAGAACTTCAGTAAAAGTTTCTCTTTTAGCTCTATTTACATAATTATGAATTTTAAATAATCCTTCTGAATCTCTGTCAACATGAAACACTTTAGGAAAAACAATTCCCACATAACAAGTTCCATACCAATGGTCTGGAAGGTTGTAGTAGGCTTTGTCACCACAAACAAAATAAATTCCAGGAAAGATAGGATCTTTTCCACCTTTAAATCCCCAACCTCCCATAATCTGATAAGTATCTTCACAGTTGCTTGCACCTACAAAATAATTATCAAAAAGTGTGTTATCTCTTCTAATGCAAAGCTTTCCACTAACAGGTTTGTCTATGTGAATTGCAATATTTTCAAGCATTTTGCCATTTAGTTTCTCATCCTCTTTTTGCCAGAATGATGACTTAGTCTGCTTGACTAATTCATTTCTCTTATAAATTGCTCTTCTCTCCTCAACCATATTCAAAAATTTCTTCCCTTCAGCACTTAATTTACATGTTAGATTATTCTTGTAAGCATACTCATAAGTGAGTTCGTTAGTAACAAGGAAATATTCTCTCATTTGTTTAGCTTTCTTATGCTTATTTAAAGCATTATCAATCTTGACATTAGCAAAAATCTCATCATAATTTGAATAGTAATATTCTAAACGACCAGTTTGATAAAATAAACTAGTTAATACACTACATGTAACAGCATAAGTGAGAGGAAGCATATTATATGTTACTCCCTCAGAAACAGAAGCGGGTAACTTAACGCATACATAACAATCCTTTGCATCCATTACCTTTACATATTCACTCAAAAGCTTTGTGAAAGTATTGCTTGAAAAATCACCTATTGATTTATCTTGATGAATGATAGGCTGATGATCAATTACTTTAGCAGATGCACTATGTTTAGTTTGGCTAACTAGAGCTTTGCTTGTTATGTTAACTTTGTGTAATTCTCTATTCATTTCTAAAGGTATAATCACAGCTAGTACCAACCAGAGCAGAACTAAAATGAGCAGACACACCAGAGTCATCTTACAGCATCTTTTAAAAACAGAGCATTTTGAAGTGCTCTCCTTAATGTAAGGCATTTTTAGGTTAGTTTTAGCCTCAAAAATAAAATAAAAAATAAATTTTAAAATTTATATACACCCCCCTTTTAAAATATATATTTTTCTTTTATAACCCTAAACAAGATTTCTTCGACCTTATGTCATACATAAGTTTTCTTCTATTAGACAGTTTTCTTCGACCTTGTGTCAACTAACAGGATTTCTTCAGCCTTATGCCAATTTAATAAATTTGTACTTCAATCATTGTCACTAATTTCTTGGATTTCGTTTTCTTCTTCACTACTATCATATATGTCAATAACAGGTGGAATCACTAAGTAAGTCCACTCAGGAGACTTGTATTTCTGGTTTGGTCTAATTATTCTCTTCCCTTTTCTTGATATCACTTCTATTTTCCTTCCAATTCCAATTTCTTTTCCAGGACTCTTTTGACTACTGATTTCTTCAACTTGTTCTATTGGCTTTTTAATCAATCTCACTCTCAATCTTCCACCAGGCCAGTAGTCTGCTTTTCTCACGTACTTTTTCTTTGGTTCAGAATTATTCGATTCAGATTTCCAAGTCCTTTTCTTTCTGCTTTCACTTCCACCTTCCACGTCACTTTCCTCAGTTTCGTAGTCTGAAATTTCAATTGACTCAGGAACTTCTCTATACGGCAATTTCACTCCTTCAGGAACTTCACTTTGTCTTCCATCACTGGTACTCGGTAATTCGTTCTCCTCCTCTTCCTCAATTACCTCTAGCTTCCCAGATTTCGGATTTTTGTTCCTTACTTCAGAGCTTGTTCTCTGCCTTTCGATACTCTCCTGGTCTGAAACTTCTTTTGGTTCAGCTTCTTTGTCTTCAATATAGACAACCGAATCCTCAGTTATCTTTCCTTTTAACAGATTCTCTTCACCTTCAGAATCTATTTCAATTATTTCTAAGTCTTTTCTTGTCAGATTTCCATTCACTGGCACAGTTTCCAGATGTCGACTTTCTTGTCGATCTTCAGAATCTGGAATTACTTCACCTTCTGTTCTGTCTTCTGCTTCAGAATCAGAGTCATCTGTGGTATCACTTTCAACATCAGAATTCTCAGGAGTTGGTATTGGAATAGTATGACTTGGATGAATCCAACGCTTCAATCCTCTGCACTTTACAGCATTAGTAGTGATCAAGATTACCTGCCTAGGTTTCTGCCATCTAGGAGATAGACAATTCCTCCTCCGATGTACTTTCGTTCTGACCCAGTCTCCAGGTCTCAGATCATGTGTCAAAACTTTGTCATTTGATTGTGCTTCAGTTCCCACCTGATTAGACACAGAAGTTACCATATCAGATAACCTTTTACAGTAATCCAAAATTGCACTGTCATTTATGCTCAACAGTTTACCTACAGGTACAAAAGCTTGCCTCATAACTCTTCCCATCAAAATTTCATGAGGACTCAAACCTGTCTTTTTATCTGGTGTACTTCTTATTGACATCAAAACAAGTGGAAGAGCATCAGTCCACTTAACTCCTGTCTCTAGACACATTTTTCCAATTCTGTTTTTGATAGTTCCATTTATTTGTTCAACTACACCTGATGCCTCTGGTCTGTATGCACAGTGTATTTTCTGCTCAATACTCATAGCTTCGCAAATTAACTTCAACAGTTTATTATCAAAATGACTTCCTCCATCACTCTCAATAGTGACTGGAAAACCGTACCTTGGGATGATTTCTCTGAGCATTAGTTTTGCTACTGTAATTGAATCACAATGTCTTGTAGGAAAAGCTTCTACCCACCTTGAGAACAAGCATACAATTACAAGTACATATTTCAAACAGTTGTGTAAGGGCATTTCAATGAAATCTATTTGTAACCTGGTAAAGGGACCACCCTCTCGACCAATTATTCCTGTCCCCACCACTGATTTTCTGTTTGGATTCATTTGTTGGCATGACAAACACCTTTGACAAAAAGATTCTGCAATGGTTCTAAATTTGGTATTGAACCATGTTTCTTTAAACAGTCTGACCATAGAATCTCTTCTTAAATGTGCAGGACCATGATATAATCTGGCCATGTCAGAAATCATGCAATTTGGTAAAACTACTCTCCCATCTTTGTAAACCCACACTCCATCTTCATCACGTTGTCTACAATCTGATCTTAACCACTGGTCTTTTTCTTCATCATCTGCTTCGTTTTGTAAATCTCTAATCTCATTCCATGTTTCTACAATAGTTGTTAGCATTAATGAATTTGAATCAGTTTCTGTACTTCTATTCCGATTGTAAGAATAATTTTTCCTTGCGCAGTACTTTGCTGTTTCATCTGCGAAGGCATTTCCTTTGGAAATATAATCAGTTCCTCTAGTGTGCGCTGCACACTTGACTATGGCAATTTCTTTTGGCAATTGTATTGCTTCAATTAATCTTCTAATGAAAACAGCATTTTTAATTGGTGACCCTGTTGATGTCATGTATCCTCTCTGTGACCAGAGTTGTCCATAATCATGCACAACTCCGTACCCATACTGACTATCAGTAATGATGGTAACTCTTATATCCTTTGATATTTCACATGCACGAATTAAAGCAATCAATTCAGCCACTTGTGCTGAACGAACTCCTTCAAGACATGATGCTTCTTTAATGTTTTCGACTGTACAAACTGAGTATGAAGCTTTCAAGACACCACCTTCGGATCTTAAGCATGAGCCATCTACAAAGTAGACAAAATCCGATTCAGGCAAAGGTCTGTCTTTGATGTCTTTTCTTGGTTTTGTGCAGAATTCCATGACATCTAAACATTCATGTTCTGTCTCGATGTCATCAACAATTTCAGAATCAGGCAGTAATGTAGAAGGATTCAGATTCAAACATCTTGAAATCGAAACATTATCTGCTCCCAGTATGATTTTCTCATACTTTGTTAATCTGCTACTTGTTAAATGCTGAGTCTTACCTCTTGTCAGTAATATTTCAACTGAATGAGGCACAAAAACTTTCACAGGAAATCCCATAATGATTCCTTCACTTTGTTCAAGACTGATACTTGTAGCTGCAACTGCTTTTAAACAACCTGGTAATGCTTTTGCAATTGGATCAAGAACTGCAGAGAAATATGCAATAGGTTTCTTTAAATTTCCATGTCTCTGTATTAATACAGATAATGCACATCCTTCTCTCTCACTGCAATACAGTTCAAAATCTTTCTCATAGTTTGGCATACCCAAAGCAGGAGCTTGGCATAAGCTCTTTTTCAAGTTTTCAAAAGATTCCATCTCAACATCATTGAGAATAATTGGATCTTTTACATCTGATTTGGTCAGTCTTTGTAGTGGTTTCGCAATTACTGAAAATCCACTTATCCATTGTCGACAGTAACCTACCATTCCCAGGAACATTCTGACCTGTCTTTGTGTTCTTGGCGGTAACATTGCTTGAATCATTTTTATTCTCTCTATTGTTACTTGTCTTTTTCCTTTTGCAATTCTGTGACCAAGATATTTCACTTCCTGTTTGCAAAACTGTAGTTTTGCTGGGGACACTTTATGTCCTTCTTCTGCAAGGCGATTTAACAGAATTATTGTGTCTGTTACACAATTTTCTCTTGTCTTTGCAGCTATTAACAAATCATCAATATACTGCACCAACGTAGACCTACCTGGTAAGTCTAAATCTTCTAATGATCTTTTTAACAGTTCGTTAAAGATTGAAGGACTTTCTGTATAGCCCTGAGGGATTCTTGTCCATCCAAGGGTCTTACCTTGGAATCTGAAAGCAAAGATTTCATAACTGTCTGGGTGTAGAGGAACAGTAAAGAATGCATTGCAAAGGTCAATGACTGTGTACCATTCAGCATCATATGGAATCTGAAATAGAATCACTGCTGGATTTGGAACCACAGGACAACATGGAATAACAATTTGATTAACCTTTCTCAAATCTTGTACGATCCTAAATGTTCCGTTAGCCTTTTTAACTCCCATAATTGGTGAATTACAAGAGCTACTCTTCATTTCTTCCAATACACCTTGCTTGATTAATTTTTCAATTACAGGTGTAATACCTTCAATTGTCTCAGTTTTCATTTTATATTGTGGAGTGTTTGGAAATTCTATTCCCTGCTTCAATGCAATTTTAACAGGATCTACGTTTTTCATCAGACCCATCTCATTCCCAGTAAAATCCCATATTTCAGATTTCACTGTTTCTTTTAGCTCTTCAGGTAAATCCTTTTCTTCAAATGCAGGAAACAATTTTGTTTCTTCTGCTTCCATCATCATCATTGTCATTCTGTACAAACCATCTTCCTCCATTGTTTGTAATTCAACTCCTTCAGGAGAACAATATATTCTGCAATTCATTTTACATAGGATGTCTCTACCTAATAGATTTACTGGACTACTATTACAAACCACAAATCTGTGTTTGTCTCTGTAATTTCCAATTTCAACTGGTACTGGATCAGTTAAGTCTGTTTTAATTTGCTGATTACTTACTCCGACAACTTGGATGGTATCCCCAGAGAGAGGTAGGTTTTCAATTTCCACTGATCTAACAGTAGAACGGGTAGCACCAGTGTCCACTAGAAAAGTGATGTCTACATCATTAACTTTCCCGTTTACATAAGGACCAGACTGGTCAACCTCAAGAGTGGCTCCAACAACACACTCTTCCTCCTCTCTCGGGCACCGTCAGCAATAATCATCAGAATCACTGTCTTGGCTTTCTGTTAATAAAAATTGTTGTGAAGCATTTTGCATTTGAACCCTTTGCTGCTTTTGCTGTTTTTGTGGTTTTATTACCTGTTCACATCCCTGAAATCCCACGTTTGGATTATATTTTTGAACTCCCCCACAATTCGGAAAAGGTGGTTGTGGCAACTGGTCCTGACGATTATTCACCTGTTGTTGTTGCTGTTGTTGTAATTGTCGCTGAATATTAAATTCATTTAACCCCTGTTGCATCTGTAGCTGTTGCTGCACGTTAACACCATTCTGCATCTGTGGATTCAATAAGGGATTCTTTAAATTTCTAGGAGGATGAGGACACTCGTCCCTCCAATGTCCAATTTCGCCACAATTAAAACAAGGTAATCTTTGTTTCAGCTCTTCTATCTTTGGGCTAAATTTCTTTTGGAAATTATTACCTTTAAACTTTCCTTGTATCTGGTTCGTATTTCCAGTTTGAACAAAATTAGTGTTCTTATTTCCCATGCTGGCAATCTGTTGCTCAGCCACCTTTACCTGTGCCCACATGGCTTTCTCCTTTAGCTTTTTCTGTTTTACTTCTAATTCATCGCTACAATATTTTGCCTTTCTCAGAATATCATCAATAGATAGTGCTTGCCATCCGACAATACTAGTTCTGATCATTTCTCCAATTTCAGGCTTTAGTCCATAAACAAATCTATAGATAAAATGACTCATGTCTTTCTCATCTAATTTTTCATAACCACTGTATTGTTTAAAGATTAACAGTAGTCTTTCATAAAAAGAATGAACTGATTCTTTTGTTTCCTGCTCTGTTCTTTCTATTTTAACCCAATCAACTTCTTTGGGTGGAATTTTGTTTTTCATCCAAACAATTACTTTCTCATAAAAATCCATTACAAGTGGATTTGGGGCACCTGTTTCTTTAATTCGCTCAGGTTCTGTTTTTGGCCAACTAATAGATATTTTACATTCTGTCCAAAGATCAGATGGAACAACAATGTCAAAAAATCCATCCAAATCAATCCACAGAACTTTTGACACTTTGATAAATCTATCGACTTGCCTGT
The DNA here is from genome assembly GCF_964261635.1 of Lissotriton helveticus. NCBI lineage: Eukaryota > Metazoa > Chordata > Amphibia > Caudata > Salamandridae > Lissotriton > Lissotriton helveticus. Next base: position 1,570,978,922 of record NC_136057.1, on the reverse strand, counting down.
ACCACTCAACAGGTTTCTCTCTTAATTTTGGAAAGTCATTTGTGAATAACAGAATGTCCTGTCTCGACCATGGGACATGAACATATCCTCCACCTGCAACTTCTCTCATTGGAAATTGTTTTGACATTCTTTCTAATCTTTCATCTTCCTTCCTTTTAGTCCATTTCACTCTCCATTTGTTCAGTTCTCCTAGCTTTTTGATATAGACAATTAAATCTTTAATGTGAACTATTCTTCCCATTGAGTTCAAACTCTCAATGTCACTTTCTGAGAAATCTAATCTGTAATGTTTTGCAAAATTCTTTTGTTTACTCACATCGATTTCAAGTTCGGCAGCTAGATCCTCTAATTGATCATATTTATTTTTCGTTTTCCATTGAATACTTTTGCAAATGAATAATAGTTCATCATCCCGATAGTAATTTAAACTATCTGGGCCAATTGTTCCAATTATTAATTCTTCAATATTCGCTTTTAATTTGGCCACATCAAGCTTTGGTGTAGTTACCCTGACTTCAGGACTTCCTACATCTGACATAGCACCCATTGGTGTTTTTGGAGATAAATCCTCATTAAAGGTTAAATCAGGCATTCTCGATCTAGAAGTGTTTAATTCTGTCAAGTCTGAATAAAATTTTTCAGCAGGCTTTTGAATTTCTGTATTTAAAGGAATAGTTAATCCAGTTTTGTTTGTATTTCTTTGATCAAATACAGGCTGAACAGGACCTATTGTTACTGGAACTGTGACAGCTTCCATGCCTTTTGTCATTCTTTTGATTAATTCTTCTTTAGACCTTAAGTATTCATTATAATCATCATCCTCAACATTTCTTGTCTCTCTTGTATAATCTTTTGGAGGTTCCCTTGCTCTTGGAGTCATTGAAAAATGTCTACCCTCATTTCGAGCATTCTCAAATTCTGGTCTTCTAGGAGTTTCAGTGATTTCACAATTATTTGGATAAAGTTTAGGAGCTTCATTAATTGGAGGTGCACTCGGTGAAGTTTCAGTAGAAACCACCGGAGTAGACCATGATCTAGAAGGTCTCAAAGGCTGATTAGGCTGTTTATTTTTTGCAGTTGTATATATTTCTTCCATAATTGCATCCTCAGATTCACTTTCCATAGATTTTCCTGTAGGAGAACCCATTACCATTTCATGAATTAAATACAATCCTTCACTCATGTTTCCCTGTCTCCACATTCGTAATCTATCTTCATGAGTTTCTCTTTTCCATGATGGATTTTTAGAAGGTCTTTTAATTCCACTAGCTTCTCTTTGTAACTGATACATCTCATCTTCCCACTCAACTAAAGCTTCAAATTGAGTTGGTCTCGGTTTTGGAACAAGAGCATTCATTTTCTCTCGTAAGTTTCTTAAAACTCTTACATTAAATGAACCATCATCAGGCCAAGCCAAAACACCATCGTTTTTAGTATAGCGTTTCCAACTGTCGAACCATAAGACAGTATGATATCCGTATTCACCTTCCATGTACGCTGCAGGTGTTTTATACTTATGAAGTAGTTTACCACCTCGCGTTTCGATTTTCTTGTCAGGTGAAAATAAATTCTTAAATTTTTGAAATAATGTTGTCTTTTTCTCAACATGTTTAAAATGATAACTCATTTTCAAAAGTAAAATTTAATTCACAAAATCGTTCGTAAAATATTTCCGGGATGTTCCGCAAAACAACCAATCCGTGCGCGAAACACACCAACAAGCCAATGGCAGTTGAGCTGTGTCACTTTTCAGCTCGACCAATAATTTTGGAGATTTTCCTAAGGACCAATCAGCTCACAGGCCGTCAGAGACTCAGGAGCCAATCAGAATACAGCTTGTGACGTAGGTCACCCAATCCCAGCGCGGCTCTGTGACGTACACAGCAGCTGCGGTTTCTCGCTTCTCACTCCTGGCGCTTACCCCTCCTTCACAAAATCTTTTCACAGCGCCATTTTAAGAACACTTTTCAGTGTAAATTAATTCTTAACAATGACTTATAAAGACAACATCTGTTCGTTTCACTAATTAGGATAGTTTACATACATTCAAGTATCCACACTTCGGAATAGACGGCGCTATTCACACTAAGGATAATATTCAATTGTCAGTAGAGTAACCTTACCCCACCCTTCAAGCAAGTATAATTATGAACTCGCTTTGCTCTGAACCCACCGCGAAGTGAAAGTTCTAAGAGTTCCACTTGAACATAAAATACAATTCAAACTCGCACTTTTACACGGAAAATTCCCTAAATTCAAACACACACGAAATCCGTACAGGACTCTCACCTGTTTATAGAAATCATGCACCGTTAGCAAAATAACGACGTTATCCGTACAGGGCTCTCACCTGTTTATAGATATGAAACATGTACCCGTACAGGACTCTAACCTGTTTATAGATAATCATGCACCGACGTTAAATTTTACCCTTCACTCAAGCTCGGATATAACTAATACTCTCATCACAGTGAGTTTTATGGAAGGCGCTTTGTCCCTATTCTCATGCTGCTTTGATTTCTTAGAAAATCCTCACTATACAAGATTCAGACCTAGCCCTAAAACTGTGCTGCTCGGCGACAACACTATGGTACACGGCGATACCTCTTGTGATACTCGGCGATATCACTACAAACGAACAGATGGCTTGCGTGACTAATTTCTCGCCACACAATCTATACCGGTATAGCTTACAGATAGGCACGAAAAACGAACTTAACGAGTGTTAAAACATTAATCCTATTTGCATACCATGACGCAATCCTTAGCAACCAACATGTTACCTTGGTTACCGCTTAGCAACCATCAATTTCTGCTACCAGATAATTGATCCAGCGGGCTATAGAAAATATATCATAAACTACGCTACCCAATTTCATAACCTATAAACAAAATTCTAAACTATACATGGACCCATTTATGAACCTGATATATTTTTGGGCCTACTGAATCAGGTGGTCAAATAAATCTATATACACATTATTTACAAACTATAAACATTTTATACATTTGCAGAAAGAATATTGTCATTAGAATAAAACCCAATCATTTAAATGACCACTATAGGCGACGTGATCTAGCTAAAGGTAACCTATACTTCTAAATAACCAAGACCAGCTTGTTTGTCAAAAGTAAGATTTTATTTTCTAAATTATGGTATATAAGTTGTAAGTTTTATAAATGAATTTTATTAGCAATAAAGCAAGCATGATGGTAAGAAATATGAGAAAAAATACAATTTAAGCAATGGAATCAATTTTAAAGAAATTATATAAAGTTTAGCATTTCTAAAACCTATTTCCCTAACTGAGCTAAATAGACAGAAATTAAAGTAAAGTTCTTTGAGGATTCTTACGTGCTCCACGCAAAGTCCAGCAGCACATCACCCTCATCGGAAAGTCAGAAAGCAGCAGCCAGCCCAACCCTAAGGGCATGACTTTTTATACCTTTCTACGCTAACTAAACTAGCGAAGGAAAATTTTCAGAAATACTCGACGTCCCATTGGCTGAGAGTGACAAGTGACATGTCACCCGATTCTTAAAAAGTTCCACAAAATCATGTCTTACAAAGACCATTGTCTCTTCCACGTGAAGCCAGAGGCTTCCTGCGATTGCAACTTTGTTTTAAGTCATCCTCGCAGCTTCCATAGTCTTTCAGTGCAACTTCCGCGGATGCCAAGTTAAGGACTGACAAAAAGTTCTCTTTCGACCTTGGCCATGTCCGACAGAATGATGTCAGCTCATCAGTTTTTGCTTTGTGAATGCATCTTCAATAAACGTTTTAATTCAGAATGGGCGTCTCGTGACTTTCTGCAGAAATATAGTTCAACTCTCATTTTGCGGCTCAAATAGCTAGGCCTCAAAAGCAGGCAACTTATGATTTCTAGTATAAAACAAACACAAGAAAAGTATTAATGTAAGAAATAAAGTATATTCTATATCCACCCCATGGTTTACTAAATAATTAACCCACCCGATTAATCAAATGTTACCTAGCCATTGCAAACAAATAAAGCAGCGTTTATATTTACCAGTCTCCGTTTTTCAATGAGACCCATATGCACCTAGAATAGTAGAAATGACATCACACAGACGAGAAAAAGCAAAACAAGCACATTGCTTATTTAAGTTTGCAGCAGTTAGTTATGACAAAAACGAAAACAATAAATTATTTTATTATTTTGCACGAACAAAAAGATGCAACATTTATGCACGTTTATGAGCACACATGTTAGTCCCCCCACGTGTAAAGTTTAATCTAGGTTGTATTAGCACGACATATCACAAATCATTAATAATTTTATTCATGTTATGGAAATGTGACTTTGCGAGTTTAAACAAAATTTTGTTTTCTATCTCGCTCCATCAAAGGTCAAACGTGAAAAAAGGCCGTTTGGTAGCTGTGTGTGTGCAGTCAACAAATCCATGTAACGCAGGAGGCATACGTTCTTAAAAAATGAAAAATAAACTGATACACCAAAATTTAGCAAATTAGATGAGCACTTTGAGTATTCACATACAGCCCTCTTAGTAATGTGCAGAATGGGATAGAGAGACAGAGAGAGGGAGAGAGTGCGAGGGAGTGAGAGAGAGGAAATAGTCCCTCCTATGCACTGAAAACAAGCAAAGTCTAACGTTACCATTGAAGGGTTACATAATCTTATCAAAATACTGGGAGACAAACAATCAATCAATCAATCAATCAAGACATTTATAGAGCGCACTACTCACCCGTAGGGTCTCAAGGCGCTGGGAAGGGGGGGCGCCGTTACTGCTCGAACAGCCAGGTCTTGAGCTTCTTCCTGAAGGAGAGGTGGTCTTGGGTCAGGCGCAGGTCGGTCGGGAGGGAATTCCAGGTCTTGGCGGCCAGGTAGGAGAAGGACCTTCCTCCTGTTGTCGCTCTTCGGATGCGGGGGACGGTGACGAGGGCGTGGCTGGTTGATCTGAGGTGGCGCTTGGGAGCGTAGAAGTTGATTCGGTTGTTGAGGTAGCTCGGGCCTTGGTCGTGTAGGGCTTTGTGTGCGTGGGTGAGGAGACGGAAGGTGATTCTCTTGTTGACGGGGAGCCAGTGCAGGTCTCTCAGATGTCCGGAGATGTGGCTGTTTCGTGGGATGTCGAGGATGAGTCTGGCTGAGGCGTTCTGGATCCGCTGGAGTCTCTTCTGGAGCTTGGCGGTGGTTCCGGCGTAGAGGGCGTTGCCGTAGTCCAGTCGGCTGGTGACGAGGGCCTGGGTGACAGTCTTCCTGGTCTCGGTGGGTATCCACCAGAAGATCTTCCGTAGCATGTGCAGGATGTTGAAGCATGACGAGGAGACGGCGTTGACTTCTCTGGTCATGGAGAGGGAGGAGTCCAGGATGAAGCCCAGGTTGCGTGCGTGGTCCGTCGGTTTGGGAGCGGTGCCCAGGGCGGGTGGCCACCAGGAGTCGTCCCAGGCGGAGGGCGAGGAGCCCAGGATGAGGACCTCCGTCTTGTCTGAGTTCAGTTTCAGGCGGCTGGTCGACATCCACTCGGCTACATCTCTCATCCCTTCGTGCAGGTTGGTTCTGGCGGCGGCGGGGTCGTTGGTCAGGGAGAGGATCAGCTGGGTGTTGTCGGCGTAGGAGATTATGTTGAGGTTGTGTTGGCGTGCGATGGCCGCGAGGGGGCTCATGTAGACGTTGAAGAGGGTGGGACTCAGCGAGGAACCTTGAGGGACGCCGCAGATGACTTCGGTGGCCTCTGACTTGTACGGTGGTAGGCGGACTCTCTGTGTTCTCCCGTCGAGGAAGGAGGTGATCCATTCCAGTGCCTTCTCCTGGATTCCGATGTTGCCGAGGCGCTGCACTAGGGTGCGGTGGCAGACAGTGTCGAATGCCGCGGAGAGGTCCAGGAGGATGAGGGCCGCTGTTTCTCCGTTGTCCATCAGGGCTCGGATGTCATCGGTGGCAGCGATGAGGGCGGTCTCGGTGCTGTGGTTGGCTCGGAAGCCAGACTGTGAGGAGTCGAGGGATCTATTCGTCTCGAGGAAGGCGGCCAGCTGTTTGTTGACGGTCTTTTCGATGACTTTGGCCGGGAACGGGAGGAGCGAGATGGGACGGTAATTCTTGAGTTTGGTGGGGTCCGCTGAAGGTTTCTTGAGTAGAGCGCTGAGTTCGGCGTGCTTCCAGCTCTCAGGGAAGGTGGCGGTGTCGAAGGAGGTGTTGATAATGTCCCACAGGTGGGGTGCGATGACCACGTCGGCCTTGTTGAAGATGTGGTGAGGGCAGGGGTTGGTCGGGGATCCGGAGTGGACGGAGTTCATTGTGCGGACGGTGTCTTCGGTGCTGATCGGAGTCCAGGCGTGGAGGGTGGTGGTGGGTGGCGTTGCTGCGGTTGTGGCGTGCGTCGGTTGGGTGCTGAAGCTGTTGTGTATGTCCGCGATCTTGTTGTGGAAGTAGGCGGCGAGGGAGTTGCAGAGGTCTTGCGATGGGGTGATGTCGTTGTTTCCGGCGTTGGGGTTGGAGAGCTCTTTCACGATGTTGAAGAGTTCCTTGCTGTTGTGTGCGTTGTTGTCCAGCCGGTCCTTGTATGCATTTTTCTTGGTGGCGTGGATCAGTTGGTGGTGTTTCCGGGTGGCGAGCTTGAGGGTGGTCATGTTGGCCGTTGTTGGTTCCCTTCTCCATACTTTCTCAAGGGCTCGGCAGATCTTCTTGGAGCTCTTGAGTTCGTCGGTGAACCATGGGGCTTTTCTGCTGCCGGGTCTGCTGGGCGGGGTCCTCAGAGGGGCGAGTTCGTCCGCGCAGTTGCTGATCCACTTCGTGAGGTTGTCGGCTGCCTGGCTGGGGTTCGCTGCGCCGGCAGGAGGGTGCTGGCTCAGGGAGGCGGTGAGTTGGTCGGCTGTGATCTTGTTCCAGCTTCTTCGGGCAACCTGTTGCTGGTGGTGGTGGATCATCGTTCTTTTGAAGGTGAAGTGGACGCAGCTGTGGTCCGTCCAGTGGAGTCCTGTTGCGTGGCTGAAGGCGATGTCTTTGCTGGATGAGAAGACGGCGTCGAGTGTATGTCCGGCGAGGTGGGTGGGGGTGGACACCAGCTGCTTGAGTCCGAGGTTGGCGAGGTTGTCGAGCAGGGTGATGGTGTTCCGGTCGCTGTTGTTCTCCAGGTGGAAGTTGAGGTCCCCGAGGAGGATGTAGTCGGCGGAGGGGAGGGCGTGCGGGCTGATGAAGTCGGCGATGTCCTCCCTGAATCGTGTGCGTGGTTCCGGGGGTCGGTAGATCAGGGTGCCTCTGAGGGTGGTCTTCGGGTCGGTGTGGATCTGGAAGTGCAGGTGTTCGGCGGTGGTTAGGGTGTCGTCGGTGTTGGTCGTGATGCGGATGGTGTCCCTGTGGATGATGGCGATGCCTCCTCCCATCTGGTTGGCGGTGCGGTCCCTCCGGGTGATTTTGTAGCCCTCTGGGATGGCGATGGCGATGTCGGGTGCTGAGGAGGCGTTCATCCAGGTCTCCGTGAGGAAGGCGATGTCGGGGGCTGTGGTGTCGAGGAGGTTCCAGAGTTCGACGGCGTGTCTGTGGACGGAGCGGGTGTTGAGCAGGATGCACTTGAGGTGGTTGCTGCTGGTGTTCGGCTTGGCGGGTGCTGGTGCAGGGTAGGTCCGGATGCAGGAGAACTTGCAGGCGTGGCAGCTGAAGGGTCCGTGGGTGTGCTTCGGTGTGGCTCGGTGACATCCCGGGATGCCGCCGGTGTTGAGTGTGATGAGTTCGGCGGTGTTGTAGGTTCGTCGGGTCGGCTTCCGTCGGTGGGGACCAGGGGTCCTGGCACTGGGCGCGGTCCAGGCGCAGACGGGCTTACCTTTGGCGCGCCTTCGGCGCACAATCGGCGCGCCCGCTGCGCGTCAACGCTGCGCGTGCGCACGGTCGCCATATATGGCGAAGTGCGAGGGGGGGCGGAGCAGCTGGGAGGCGGGAGCGGGGAGGGTACAGAAGGAAAAAAGGGGTGGGGTTAGCGGTGGTGGCGGGAAGCGGGGAGGGAAAGACGACTACAAGCAGGAAACAGAGCAGATTAACAAGATTTTACCAAACAATGACCACAACAACAACAACAATGTACAAACCAGGGGCACAGGGCAAAAGCGGCGCCTAGGAGCCTGTAGGACAGGCGAGCACGGACCACGCTGCTCACAGGCAGGGGGCGTGGTCCGCGGCGGCAGCCGGGCAGCGAGGCAGTCAGGCGGGGGAGGAAGGCACACGCAGCAGCTGGTGGCCGTGCGGCGCGGGGGTGTCCCAGACTGGGTCACACTCACCTGCGTCGCACGGTCGCCATATATGGCCAAGTGCGAGGGGGGGCGGAGCAGCTGGGAGGCGGGAGCGGGGAGGGTACAGAAGGAAAAAAGGGGCGGGGTTAGCGGTGGTGGCGGGCAGCGGGGAGGGAAAGACGACTACAAGCAGGAAACAGAGCAGATTAACAAGATTTTACCAAACAATGACCACAACAACAACAACAATGTACAAACCAGGGGCACAGGGCAAAAGCGGCGCCTAGGAGCCTGTAGGACAGGCGAGCACGGACCACGCTGCTCACAGGCAGGGGGCGTGGTCCGCGGCGGCAGCCGGGCAGCGAGGCAGTCAGACGGGGGAGGAAGGCACACGCAGCAGCTAGTGGCCGTGCGGCGCCGGCAGGGCGGGCAGGACAAACAGAAGAATAGGAATGAAAGAAATCAAAGCAAGCAGAGACACCTGACATAGCCATGAAAGTCATCCATTATCAAGCATGGGGCTGGTCCTAAGCCCACTATAAGTAAATGTTAGGTACTCTAAACAACTTAGAACGCTCTGAGCTGTTTCTTCCAATTTAACTCTGGTCTATAGACCTTGATATTAGCCTGAGAGGAAGGGTGGGTTGATGACAATTTAAATCTTTTTAGACAGTGCAATCATAGAGACCACACAATGAAAGTCAGAGTCCCTATCTTGAAACTAAAAGATTTATTACAAAGTCTAAGCAAGACTGATATATATCAATCTCAAGAACGTGCTATAAAAATACAAGATCATCAAAGCAAGACCAAAGCCTCATACAATATTGGTCTTCAACAGCCATGAGCATATAGGGATTTCAGTAGGAGCGATACAAAAAAAAAGAAAAAGGATTTGAAGACTAGACAAAAGGTTTTGATTCTTCTCCCCATACATAGAAAAAATTAGCAACATGTACAAAACCCTACACTAACTAAAAATTGGGAAAACCCTATTGAAACAAAGAACCAAGAAAGATAAAGATCTCTCTTGACATCTCTGATTGTGTGGCTTCATGCTATATATGATTCCTTACCTAAAGAAGTTCTCCAGTTCTCTGTTAGGATTCCCGCGCGGTCCTCTTTCTCTTGCCATGTTTTGGGAGCCCATGTGACCCGCTGGGTGGAGATATAAGTCCTTTTCCCCCTGTCCTCATTGCTTGTTATCTAGTCGTGTGGTTCCTGGTCTTGGGCTAGGGGCTGATTTGTAAATTGGGGATTGCTGTTGTTCACGGGCTCGTGATCCGGCATTTACATTTTTCTGGCTCTTAGAAATTCCTGCCCTTCCCGTCCCTTCATTTGTTTCTGTGTGTAGCGATCTTTGGATCGTTTGGGACCCTAATTACCTTGGTGTGTTTTGTGTCGTCTTTTGTGTCTTTGTCTGTGTGCTTGTTTTCGTTTTTGAGCCATTTTTAACCCGGCTGGGAACAAGGAGTAGCTGGGGCTCCAGCGCTTCTTGAGGGGATCGGTGGTCCGGCTGGATTACCGTAGTGACTCTTGCAACTTTACAGACAGCGCACTACAAGGACGCGCTCACCGGCTTGGGAGACAGGCATTACCGAACCTCGCCGCACCCGCTCCGCGGGTGCCGCTTCGGCGTTGGACTCTGCAAGGGGCGTCATCCCTGAATCTAGTGGGAAAAACCTTGTGTCAGTGGTAGAGGGCTGCAGGGCTGCGAGCGTCAGGGACTCCATTACCCAGGAGTCCCTGCCAGACCAGTAACAACTTCCGGTCCGCTCTCCCTGGCGGCCGCCCACCTTCCTGAGCGCAGGTATTTCTGGGACCAGCCCTCCCGCAGCGCGGGACGCAGCCCGGAGCAAAGACCGGGCTAAGAGCGGGCCGTTTGAGGCCGTTCGAGGACGGCAGCGGACGGCCCCGGCTCACAATCCCTGGTCTGCTGTGTAACAATAGTAAGATTGGCTAAATTGTGCCCTGAGTGGGTTTGGGTTCTTGCATTTTTGTACTGTCCATTAGGGCGGTCTATCTAGTTTTATCGCGTTTGTATAAAGATTGTAATCAGGTACGATTATAGAAGCTGGGATTCATTCCGAAATCATGGTTCTGAGATCCGGTAAAACTCGCAACGTCCAAATCCAAACACCCACAGGAGTGGTATCAGGCCCACTAGACGCTTTTATTACGCGAGCCACGGGTATCCTGGAAAAGGAAATTGCAATGGTGGAAAAGCGTCTTTCCTTAGATTTAGTTAGCGGAAAACGCTCTTCACTAGGTGGGTTGGCCAAGATTCCCAGCCCCGTGCCACCAGCACAAGCACACGCAGCTTTCAATTGTATACACCTAGACACCACGGAAGCTATTGTCCACATGGATAGCGAGGAGATAAATCCTCTTGCTCACACTACACTTTTCCCTAAACATCCCCTGGACGACCATGAAGTAACAGGAGAAATTGATACTCAGGATAGCCATATCACTGAACAAAGTTCTGATTCGGTCGATTTAATCCCTGACCCACCCAAAGTAGATTCTAGTGCCCCAGTTCACACAGATCTCACAGGTATAGACAAGGGTTCTAGGAAAAGAAAACAAGACTCCAGTTATAGGGGAGGGAGAGAATCCAAGATGCAGAAACTAAAAGATCCCGTTGGTAATCACACATTAGGTTCAGGCCATCCAAGCGGAAATCAATGCACAAATGCATTGCCTAACACCCTATGCCCCTCCCTTATTTTCTTAGGTTCCTCAAACCCTTGCCCAACATGTTTATGCAGTGACGATTCCCTGTTGGCAAAGATGGAGGTTTTAATGAAAAACCTCCTATCACCTGTTTTGGAGAGGACTAGACTAATGTTACTGCAAATAAACTCTCTGGAGGCTGTAGTTAATGCGAACTCTGCAATACTATTGTCCTTATCGGACATAGATTCTGGGATGGCTAAACACACCCATTCATCTTTGGCCTCAAAAACAACTATTATTCCACCTAGTCTAGTCGATAACAATCATAATTCACCAGGACCAGTAACGGACAACCCTAATTCCAACAAAGGGAGTGCTTATAAAAATTCTCCAAATAAGGTATTAAAGGCCGCACCCCAACGCTCTCATATGACAAAACCTATGAATAAAACCCCCGCCAGACGTCAACCAACCAAACTACCCCCTCAGGTAAAACCCAATACCGCCACCCAGAGTTTCCCACCCCATGGGCCCCAAGCAAACCACCAAAATGCCCTCAATCCCCTGGCAAAGAAGCAACCCAGCCATCCCACGCCGCGGGTCGAAATCCCCATAGAGGCAACACCTTATACCATGGTGCTGACCGGCGTTGCCCCACTGCCATCAGGTAAAAGGGAGACTCATGAAGACCTGCGAAATAAGGTCATCTTTTGGCTGAATAAAAACAGACCCCTGCCCCCATCTTCGCCAACAGAAATCTTATTTGTAAGGAGGGTTGACTGGGTGGGCCGGAGTCCCAAGGATCTGGAGGGTGATTGTATTTTAATATCGTTCAGGGACTCCTGGGTGGTGGATACAATCTGTCGTGAAGCCAGGTTTGCCAGACAGGGGGACGTCCAAACTTTAGACCTTTCTTATTTCTATCCCCAAAGACAGGCTCACTCCCAAAAAGCCCCGAGACAGGGACGATCCATCGTTAAGAACAACCCCATGACACTACACCTACCAATTTTTCCACCATTATTCAACCGCTTTGGTCCCCTGTCCGATCTGGAGGCAATTGATTGACTCCATAAATCACCCCAAACATCAGAACCCGTAGAAAATGCCGACTCTGGGGTAGGGGGTAAGAGGCAGGGCCAGGCGCCCACCCAACTCACAGTCATGGTAGAGGAGTGGAAAAGGGTCCCATTATCAACAGGGAAGGATATACCATCCTCAAGGGAAGGGGGAACCTCTTTGCTGTTGGTTGAATATAGCCCCACGGGGGGGTCAGAAAATGGGCTGGAAGCCGGGACAGGACAGGATACGCATGCAGTCTCCGAGGCGGTGGCCTCTTCTATGGTACCCACATCGGAAACTCTTGCCCTAGCGTCCTGGAACATTGCTGGGATTAAAAACCGTGTTCATTCTGGTGACTGGCTTGAGTTCATGGATAAATATGATGTCATACTACTCCAGGAAACCTGGGCTGCGGACCCAATTTATAAGCAGGGTTATGTAAATTTTTATAAAGCAGCCACTCGAAGTGCTACTGGGAATGCCAAAGGGCGAGCCTCCGGGGGGTTACTGATCTGGGTGAGACAATCCCTGGGTTATTGTATCACGGAGATAAGTGTACCAAACCCGGACCTCCTCATTGTTAGGTTGGGAAGGACTGGTCACCGGGACTTGATATTGCTAAATATATACGCACGAGGCCTGCCAGGTGGCCGTACGCCACCATTGTTGGAGGTATTAGAATCTGCTCTGGCAGCCCTCGATTGTACCAATGTCATCTTGCTTGCTGGGGACCTAAATTGTTGCTTTGAACCCCTACTAGATCCTGGGGACTGTTGGGGCTCTGTGGAGGACACAGTATGGGGCATACCAGAGCTGACATCTGTAAAACCAGTACCTGCCACAGAGGCAGCGGTAAATTGGACGGCCTTTTGTCTCAACAGTGGCTTTCGGGCCTGTAATGGCCGAACTAAATCAGACCAGGGAGCCAGCTGCACTTTTGACAACGGGCTAAGAAGAAGCCGCATCGATTACATCCTGTTAAAAGTAGCAGATTGGCCTCTGATGCTGGACATGGAGGTAACTCCCCGCCCTGAAAGCGACCACAATCCCCTGACTCTGCAATTAAAGGTGCCAGGACTAGCAAGATTAGAGGAACCCGGTATCTCTCTGACGGGGGACACCTACTTAACAAATGATAGGAAGAGGGTAAAATGGTCCAAAATTGAGGGGGACGAGCTATTGAGAAATAAGATTACTAGTGTGGTTAACAATACTCTAAATAAAATGCTGACTCACGCTGAGTTGGGGGACAAAACCAGAGAAGCTGACCTCATCTTAAATCTCCATAATCGCTGCTTTGAAGACCTAAAAATCCTGCTTTCGCAACCTTGCCGACAGGGAAATAACTTGGTACCCACTCGTCCCCACAAATGGTACAACAAAAAATGCAGGGTAGCACATACTGCCCTAGTTAAAGCTGTTAAGTCTCGGAATGCAAGCTTGGTGAAAGCCGCCAGGTCATCCTATAGGAAAGCCCAAGGGGAGGCTAAAAGGGAGTGGGAGGACAAATACTGGTCCGACCTCTTGGTAGCCTCCATGTCTAGCAACCCCACCAAATTTTGGGAAATAGTTAAGTGGGGGAAGGATCCGGACGGACGTATCCCTACAAACCATGTGCCCCCCAATGAATGGGTGATCTTCTATGCAACCCAGTTCCGTGCTGTTAACCCTACGCCATCTAGCACAATTGAAAAGACTCCCCACTCCACCACCCAAAGCGAGATCATCAATTTTACAGAAGGAGAGGTCGAGCTTGCATTAAATTGTACCACGCGAGGGAAAGCGCCAGGTATGGATCTAATACCCGCTGACCTGTTCAAAGTTAACCCTGCCCTGTGGATACCATACATCGTCATGGTGGCAAACTCCATTGCTGCAGGTGCAGGTATACCCAAATCTTGGAAGGGGGCGGAGATCCTGCCGATTTATAAAAAGGGCAATAGGTCTAGTCCGGGTAATTATCGCCCGATTAGTCTTATTGACTCTATACAAAAACTTATCGCTCGCATGGTCCTGGGCAGGGTCCAAGGATGGATTGAGATGGAGGACATCCTATCCCCAATGCAGGCGGGCTTCAGATCAGGAACCAGCACCATCGACCAGGTGTTCAGATTTTGTCTGATCTACTGGAAGGTGGTGCTGCTTGGCGGCGGTACCATCTTCGCAGCGTTCATTGATCTGAAGTCCGCATTCGATCTTGTACCGAGGGAGAAAATGTGGGGAGTCCTGAAGACTCTAGGGATGCCAACCGAATTGCTTGACTTGATAATTAAAATGCATAAGGACAACTTTGCAAGGGTAAGATGGGGTGGCCAGGGCCAGGTGACAGAACCCTTCCCAGTCACCCGTGGTGTCCGCCAGGGCTGTGTTTTGGCACCCACTCTCTTCCTATTGTTTATTGACCAAGTCGTAAAATTCTTTATATCAACCCCAACTGATGCTCCCATGCTGGCAGGACAGCGATTCCCAATGCTCATCTTTGCTGATGACACCTTACTCCTCTCCAGAACACGCAGCGGCCTACAGCGGGCCCTGGACCGCTTTGAGGAGTTCTGTGTCATCAGCGACCTTAAGGTGAATGTTGGGAAAACCAAATTTATGGTCTTAAGCAAGAACCACACTGTCCGGAGTACAGTTAGTATGGGAGGGGTCAAGCTGGACCAAGTTGAGAACATGACATACTTGGGGGTTATGCTAGATAGTCGTTTGAAATGGAAAACACAAGTTGATGCCCAACATCTTAAACTTGCACGACTTACTGGCTGTTTACTGAGTGAGCAAAGGAAATCTATTACCAAACGGGTCACACCAGCCCTCAAAATCTACGATGCAAAAATAAACCCTGCAATTCTATATGGTGCGGATCTGTGGGGTCATATGGATTTGCAGGGCCTGTTTAAAATACAGTGTAAGTTCCTCCGCAACTTGGTTGGTTTGCCACAGTCGTCCCCCTCAATCCCCCTTTGTTTGGATTTAGGATGTCCTCCAATTAACGAGTTGGCCAGATTCAGACTGGTTGCCTTCTGGAGGCGCCTATGGACCTCGCCTGACCTTACCCTATTTGCAAACGGGGTAGTAGAAGTAAGGGCAATCAGTGGATCGGAAAAAATTCCTTGGTTCCGAACGGTCAAATCGATCTTGACGGACATGGGCTTAGAGTACCTTTGGACTTCCCCTGCAGTTAGTATTTTTCCAACTAAACAGGCATTTAAAGAATTGTACTGGTCCACGCTTCGCCTGAACAGAATAAATGCCTCCTGCTCTACTAGTCTTACTGGTAGGTTTCTTTGTTTTAAGTTGGACCCCATACGTGAACACTACTGGGACACGGTTTCCAAATCCCTAGACAGGAAACTCTTCCACCAGTTCCGGGTGGGCACTTTGCCGTTGAATACCTTCACCAAAAATTGGTCCTCTAGCATCACGGATCAATGTAAATGGTGCCCAGGCCAGAAAGAAACAGAGGGCCATTTTCTGTTTGCTTGTCCTAAATACCATGAACCAAGGATCAAATGGCTAAAACCACTCTTTCAGAGACTGCCCATAAGAAAATCAGAAGAGGCTATCCATGTATTAAAAACTAACACACTGGAAATTATCACAGTGTGTATTGCCAAATATCTGGGTTGGGCGTGGATACTCAGGGCAAAACAGTAGCTTAAATCTGGATAGCATGAATTTAGCATGAATTTACCTGTAATCCCATTCTATTTGGGGAAATTTGTTTTAGGGAACTTGACTCAGGATTGTCTACAAACTGTTTAATTCTTTTTTAACGTATGTGTATTTAATGTCAATTAATTATTGCTTGTAAAATTGTCTTTTATGATTCTTTTAATAATCGAAATAAAGACTTTAAAACCTGAACCTGATCCCCTGTTGTTTGGTACTAGCGCGACCAAGCACTTCCGCCTTATTGTCCTTTCAGTCCACATCGTTGTGTGGAGGCGGAGTACTGTTTTGGGCGCTTCCGGGTTTTGACGAAGTGCACGGCGAAGCCGGTGTTGCTCAGCGTTTTTCCCCCTGTCTTGGCCCCCATTCTTGTACGCTTGGAGCATTTTCTTGTCCATAAAGAGACGGAGGTTTTTTCAGTCGTTTTCACAACTTTTTCCTCCATACCGGTTCCTCAGGAGCGAATTTCCCGGCGCCAAGTTTTCCCTTCCCCTGCTCCCTCTCTGCCTGCTGGACCTTACTATACCCCTCCTCGACGGAGATCTCCACCAGGCATCGACCACAGCATTTGTGGGTAAGGAGGCGTGAAGGGGTTTGTGTGGGGCATGAGAAGAGAAAGAGGTGCTGTATTATTTATCTTTTCATCATGTGTGGTAGACAGTGATTTGTTCTGTTCCCTGTAGGTGAAGTACGTGGAGAACATTGGTCCTAGCAGAAGGTCCCTGGAACGAACATCTGGGATCCCTTATCTGTCTATCCCTTTTTTCCCGCCCCCTCTCCATTGCCACTTTGTTGACCCATTGTAATATATTTATCTGTGGGTCACGTAGAGGCGGGGTCAGAGGAACGGGGTAATCGTCGCTCCTGCATTGCACGGGCATAGTTGGGAAGGAACCAACAGAATAACAAGCCCACGTTTAATCTGCATTGCCTGAGCGACGATGGATGAGTCAGGGGGGGCTACGGGAGGAACGGTTCCCACTCTACAGGATGTTATGGGTGCTTTATCTGCCCTACAGGAACAGATACATGACTTAAGACAGGAGAATGTAGCCCTGAAACAGGAGGTCGGGGCATTGATTAGCAGGGAGAAGGGGCAGCACAGGACTCAGGCTCCAGTTTTACAACCAGCCACCTTTCAATATGGTAGTGGGCAGGGCCCTGGTGGTGGGGTACCGGTGGCGGTTACTGTGAATACTCCTGTACCAGTACCATTGGCTCCGCCAGAGAGGTTCACAGGGGATAGCGCTAAGTTTGGCACTTTCATGAATCAGTGCCAATTGCACTTTATGTGTAAACCAACTGCTTTCCCTAATGATTCGGAAAAGGTGGCCTTCACAATATCATATTTGGCTGGTACTGCGGCTCAATGGGCTATACCCCTGGTAGAGAGGGACGATCAGGAGTTGACTAACTATCCTGCGTTCAAGGAATTGATGCATGGATTGTTTGCGAAACATGCCTTTATGCAGGCGAGTGACGCAGAGCTATTGAAGTTAAGGCAGGGAAGACAGGATTTGCTGACGTACATTTCCACCTTTAATCGTCTAGTGTCTGAAACCCATTGGCCCGAGGACAAGAGGACCTCCCTATTTTATCAGGGACTTTCCGAGGATCTGAAGGATGTGGTGTCACAAGTGGTGGATCCTCCGGTCGATTGTGCAGCCTTTATAGATCTTGTGGTTAAGTTGAATCATCGTCTGTCAGAGAGACGGGGGAGAAAAGCCGCTATCAGGCGTCAAGGGGGGGTTTGTGAGGCCAGACAATAAGACAACTGGAGCAGGAGAGACAAAAACCGTGTCTGAACCTATGGAAATAGGTGGTGTAAGAGGGCCATTGTCTGATGATGAAAAGAAACGACGTAGAGAGTTGAACCTGTGTTTGTATTGTGGTCAAGGCGGGCACTTTGCAGGAGAATGCCCAGTGAAGCCCTCTGGAGCTTCTTATAGTAAGAAGGTGGCCTGTTTGTATCATGTGACGAAGGAACGACAGTATGAGGTGCTTGGAGCCATAGATAGGGCTCCTAGGCACTTCATCATAAATGCTCATTTGTTACTCTGCGGAGATAGCAGAGTGCCAGTATCGGTGTTATTGGATTCTGGGGCTACAGGGAACTTCCTTGACATCGCGCTGGCAGAAAAGCTGAGGATCCCTTGTTGTGTAAAGGACCCGCCAGAACCTGTGAGGGCTATAGACGGTACCGAACTGACATCTGGGTCAATCACTAGGAGGACAGTACCTTTGTGTTTGGTGTGTGAGAACGGTCACTCGGAGATGGTGTGTTTCGATCTCATAGATGCTCCTTCCTTTGGGATGGTGTTGGGTGTGCCATGGTTGCAGGAGCACAATCCCAGGATAGATTGGGTGCAACGGTTAGTGTCTCTGGATTCATCTCATTGTTTGAAACATTGCTACCAGGAGGCAGGTGAGAGGGAGTTGTCGTTGTCATGCGCCGCCACTGATGTGGATGTAGTACCATCTCAATACCAGGCGTTTAAGGAAGTGTTTGATATTGATCAGGCGCAAGGCTTACCCCCTCACAGGTCATTTGAGTGTAAGATCGATTTGATACCAGGGGCTCCTCTCCCTTGTAGTTGGGTGTATGCTCTTTCGGAACCCGAGGAGCTGCATCTCAAGAAGTATCTTGATGAGATGTTGCGACTGGGATTTATTTGTCCCTCCTGTTCGCCAGTTTCATCGGCGATCTTCTTCATTCCTAAGAAAGAAGGCACATTGCGGGCATGTGTGGATTATAGAACGTTAAACAAGGCCACAGTAAAGAACAAATATCCGCTTCCACTTATCCCCGTGTTGTTGGACCAGCTCCGCAGCGCAACGGTGTTCACTAAGCTGGATTTGCGGGGCGCCTACCATCTAGTGCGTGTGCGCGCCGGGGATGAGTGGAAGACAGCGTTTAAGACCAAGCATGGCCTGTATGAATATTGCGTAATGCCGTTTGGTTTATGCAATGCGCCGGCGGCCTTCCAGTTCTTTATTAATGAAGTGCTTCGGGAGTTTCTGGATCGGAGTGTGATTGTGTATCTGGATGACATCTTGATCTTTTCCGAGACAGGGGCTGAGCATCAACGGCACGTGATCCAAGTGCTTCATAAATTGCGAGAACACCATTTATACGCAAAGCTAGCAAAGTGTCAGTTTAGCACCACACAGGTGGAGTTCTTGGGGTGTGTGGTGTCTGCCGGAGGGGTTCGGATGGATCCGAGAAAGATTGAGGCCATTACTACCTGGCCTGTTCCAACGTCAGTGAAACATATACAGGTGCTATTGGGATTCGCCAATTTTTATAGGCGTTTTATTTCCCATTTCTCGGATATTGTGGCCCCCCTGACTCGATTGTTGAGAAAGGGGGTTTCTTTTGTGTGGTCCCCAGAGGCTCAGGAGGCCTTTCAGCGGTTGCTGGGGGAATTTACGTCGGCGCCTGTGTTGATCCATCCTGACCCTGCCTTGCCTTTCTTTGTGGAGACGGATGCCTCGTTATGTGCGGTAGGAGGGGTGTTGTCCCAAAGAGATGTTGATACCGGTTGTATGCATCCCATCGCCTATTTTTCTAAGACCTTGCTGCCCGCAGAGCGCAATTACACCGTGGCTGAGAGAGAGCTGTTGGCAGTTTAATTGTCATTTGAGGAATGGAGGCATTATCTGTGGGGGGCCCGGCATACCGTCACCATCTATACGGATCATAAGAATTTGGAGTTCTTTCGTTCTGCACGAGCCTTGACACCACGCCAGATGCGTTGGGTTCTTTTTTTTTAATGAATTTGATTTCATAATCACGTACAGACCCGCAGCACAGCAGGCTAAATCTGATGCCTTGTCTCGCATTCATGTAGACACTAGAGAGTTGGGCCAGGGCAAGGAAGATAGGCCTATGATTCCCGGTGATAGAATCATAGGGGCAGTGGATGGTGAGGACTTTATGTCTTTAGTGAGGGAACAACTGCGGAAGGTGGATCTCGCCCCATGGTTGTCACTACCCCAAGTATCGGTCCAGGACGGTCTGTTGTATTATGAGGGTAGGTTGTTTGTTCCCCCTACATTGAGAGAACAGGTCTTGGAGTGGTGTCATTCGTCTGCCTTGGCGGCACATCCTGGGATACCAAAGACAAAAGAGATGTGCATGAGGTGGTTTTGGTGGGAAACACTGGCACAGGATGTCCAGGGGTATGTTACAGCTTGTCCGGTTTGCGCCATCAGTAAGCCCACTCACAGTAAGCCATCGGGCTGTTGCGTCCCTTGGAGGTCCCTCCTTCACCCTGGCATACCATTAGCATGGATTTCGTGACCGAGCTTCCTTCTGTTTCCGGATTCACCGCCATTCTGGTTGTGGTTGATTTGTTCACAAAGATGTCTCACTTTATCCCGCTTCCCAAGATTCCTACGGCGAGAGAGATGGCATTAGTGTTTATGTCCTCCGTAGTACGGATCCATGGGTTGCCATCTGCAGTGGTGACGGACCGGGGGGCTCAGTTCGTTTCCCATTTTTGGAAGAAGTTGTGCTCAGTGTTACGGGTGGAGGTCAGATTGTCTTCTGCTTATCATCCACAATCTGATGGCCAGACCGAGCGAACTAATCAGACCATGGAGCAGTACCTCAGGTGTTTAATATCTTCCCTGGCATGTGATTGGGTTACGGCTCTGCCCATTGCGGAGTTTGCATATAACAACAGTTTGCATTCCGCTTTGGGTATGACTCCCTTCTTTTGCTCCTTGGGTTACCATCCTAGGGCATTGGCCATTCAATCTACAGGGCGAGTACCAGCCATAGATGATGTGTGTAAGCGACTGAGTGAGATATGGGGCAGTGCCCGGGTGCAGTTGCTGGCTGCTAAGGCCAGTATGAAGGTACAGGCAGATAAACACCGTGCTCCCGCTCCTGGTTATCAAGTTGGTGATCAGGTGTGGTTGGCTACAAAGAACCTTAGGCTTGGGGGGTCTCGCAAACTACAGCCTAGATATGTGGGTCCTTTCCCGATAGTGCAGGTTATCTCTCCAATCTTTATCTCTCCAAGTCTAAAGGGAATTTGACTAACCCTGAGGAGGGTTCACTAATTAATATGCTTAAAGGAAAATTCGAGAAATATGACCTCTTGCACACCGCATTAATTTTCCAGTTTCCTGGAATTAACTTGGCCCCTTCCACAGAACTCCCATATTCTATTCTCCACTTCAGAAGTGTTCTTGGATTCCTCCTTTCATCTGATAATACCACCCGGTAACACTCTCTTTGCTATTTAGTAAAATTATTTGACATTGCCAACTCGTCCTCGCCTCACTATCTCAGAAATACAATGCGGTTTTCACTAACCAATGAAAAACATGCAGAAAAACAACTTTCCTGTTAGTGTTAAATGTCTCAACTGTAAGCTTAAGGCCACAAACATGCTAACTTAACAGTTCTCCTTAAATGCACATTAATTCTACAACTTACATTTAATCCAATAACTAGAATCTTTTATATAGAAAATCAAACTCTATTATTTTGTACAACTGGCCATAATTTGTAAAGAAAACACGAAACACACGTGTGATTCATTTGCACCAATCCTTGGCGAATGCACTGCATTAAATGCGTTTTAGCGCACCATTTTACAATCTAAACATATAGAAGATTATTATCAGCAATTCAGATGTTTCTGAAAAGAAAAAACATTAATATGCACACACATATATATCAAAACACACAGTGAATGTACTTGCTATCCATTTGGAACACCACATCTCTTTGATATTACTGTATCACACAAATGCATAAGGCCAAATGTAAATATATATATGTGGCCAAACCAAACATAAAAGGATGGAGCCCAAATGATGCTACTTCACAATGATGCCTATAACCAAGACTTAAAAAAAACGTACTGTTACAGCCAGGCAGCTGTATAAAAAACACGTCAGCCTGGGAGCTCAGAGAAACACATCGCAGGACCTGGGTTACCTACAGTTATACTGCAGGGCACAACAAAGTCACAGATCGATAGGTAGACCTTCTACATTCATCTGCATTTCCCTGAACTATGCTAGCCTTCAGGCCAAATAACCCGCATATGACAGAATATCCAAATACTAGCAGCTGCAGAGAAAACAAGCATTGCAAAGCCAATAGGTCTTGCCTTTGGCACCTATTGGCTTTGTCAGTGGCTTTTAGCAGTGTGGTACAGCATCACACTGCTGTGCATAATGGCTAAATAAAAAACTGTGGCAATGCTTTTTTTTCTCGGCAATCGAAGTTGGATCTTCAGATAAAAATAAAACAAATTAGCTAAAATGTTGTTTTATTTTTAAAGCAGGTGGGGGTAACTAACACGGGTGGAAAACAACATTGAGAGTGGGATGGGGAGGTGTGGTATGGCCACGAGCTAAGGGTAAAATGAATGGGCTTAGCACTAGGGTTTCCTTTTGCTTGCTGTCTTTATCTTTGTTTGCGTGCACACAGTAAAGCAGAATTGATTCCGGCAATAGTCTGTCCTTTGGCTCTCTCCCGCTCTTAACAGTCTCTGTTCCTCCATTAGTCCAGTCTCTGGTCTCCAGGTCTTGGTGTCTCCCTCCTACTCCAGTCTCCCAGGTGTACAGATTCCCAATGACCCTCAAGATAAGAAAAAAGAAATACCAGCTGTCAGTTCAGTTTGCTGGTTGTTCTCCCCTGTCCGTGTCCTCTCTCTCTCCACCTTCCTCCTCTCTCCAGGGGTATGCGCTCATGAAAACACACACAAACAAACAAAAGAAATCAGGGTAGTTGTACCTTTTTTTGCTCCAATCTCTGTCTTTGTACAGTGCTTTTTTCTTTCTCCCCGTTCACTCCTGTGGTTTACCCTTCTGTTTGACTGTCCTTTTTTTCCACCCCCTCCTTCTCTTGAGGGGTTTTGGATGCTATCTTCCCTCCCACCACCTCTCTATCAGGGCTTTTCCTGCCCACAAGACTTGCCTGGGGCTGCAACCCGCCCGGGCCTCAGCAGAAGGAGTCAGAGCATCTGCCTGTCTTCCTGGAGGGCGTAGCTCCCTCCTTTAGTCAGCTGGTCTCGCGTCTGTCATCCTCACAGTCTTCCCTTCTTCATGCACCTCCTCCATGAGGGGTGTAGTCACGGTGACCTCTTTTGTTGTTCCTGCCTTTCCGTTGTCCACTCTGCTTGTCCCTTCCAGCTCCGGTATCTCGCCTACTCCTCTCATTCCACCCGGCTCTGACGTCTCCCTTCCCGGCATCCTTCCAGACCGCCATTTGTCTCGTTCGGCCGGGGGCACGATGACATCAGCATTGTGGGTGTGACTGCCTCCGCTGGTCGTCACTCCCTCCGCTGCCATATCGAGAGAGTGTGGAAGGGCCACCACTGAAGGAATGCTTAATGGGCAAATTACTGGCCCTGGTAAAGACACTAAAAAATGGCAAGGCACCAGGAAAGGACAGAATAGCCAACCAAGCCATCAAGATGCTCCCAGATACCGCAGTGGATCATCTTGCTGAGATATTCAACACGTGTATGCAGCAGCAGTATTTTCCTACAGCCTCGAAAGAAGCAAGAGTCATCGTATTCCCCAAGGCTGGGAAACCACTGCGAGATCCTGCAAACTACCGCCCAATAAGTCTGCTATCTGGCCTATCTAGGCTCTTCGAAAAAGTTATCCTCGCCCGTCTCGTGGACTTTGCGACAAGCGAAAATCTCCTTGCCAAAGAACAGTTTGGGTTCCGGAAAGATCACTCAACCAATCACCAACTCTTCAGAGTTGTGGACATCATCAGCCATGGATTCAACATCAACAAGTCTACTGGAGTAGTCTTTCTGGATGTAGCCAAAGGTTTCGACCGAGTATGGCATAAGGGACTGCTTTACAAACTTATCAAGCTCAAGTTGCCAAGCTACCTGGTCAAGCTGCTGTCTAGCTACTTGTCAAAACGGACCTTTCACGTGGCGGTGCGAGAAGAATGCTCAACAAAACGCCCAATTCTTGCTGGAGTGCCTCAGGGATCAATCCCAGGACCACTCCTCTTCAACATATTCACAAACGACATCCCCACGGACCTACAGAAGACTGGACTTGCCCTTTACGCAGATGATGTTGCAGTCATCTCCCAATCCTTCAGCGACAAAAAAGTGGCTAAGAACCTTGAGACATCGCTCTGCAGACTCTCCGAATGGTACAGCGACTGGCAGATCACCCTGAACGCAAGCAAAACCACAGCAACATTATTCACCAGGAAGCTGAACAGGAAACATCCACAGATCCTCCTCAATGGGGATGAGATCAAATGGGAAAACAGCAGCTCCTACCTGGGGGTGACTCTGGACTCTAACCTCAGCTGGAGGAACCACATAGAGAAGACCTGCCAGAAAGCAGCAGCCAAACTGGCTGCATTATACCCACTCCTGAAGACCAAGTCGATGCCCATGAAGAGCAAGGTGCTAGCAATCACCGCAATAATTCAACTATGACATACGCTTCACCAGTTTGGAGTGGCTGCCGCCCGCATCTTCGGAAAGACCTACAGAGACTACAGAGCAAGGCCTTACGGATTGCAGCAGGTGCTCCTATGTTCACCTCCACAGAGACCTAGGCATTGAGATGTTGGATGACCATCTGCTCAAACTCAACAGGAGATTCTACAACGGATTGGATCAAAAAGAAAACCCACTGATCAGGAAACTTGCAGATATCCCTACAAACCCATTTGACCGCTACCCGCGGTCCATCGAAGCGCTAACCTTGTGAAACTGAAACAGCAACGCAGCATCCACAAACTCATCACTGCCTGAAGGCAAACGCCTGGCAGGTATGCAAAACTCATCACTGCCTGACGCAACGACCCCGGCAGGCACCCAAAACTCATCACTGTCTGAAGGCAACCGCCACGGCAGCCAACAAAAGTTCATCACCGCCAGAAGACATTTGACAGATGAAAATAAGACTCTGTGATAAATCTTGCTGACACTTCTGCAAACCAAATTGCCCGCAACCCACGGCCTATCACAGCGCTGACCTTGTGATACAAACTCAAATGTGACAAAGCGTCACACATCAATAAGACAACCTAAACAGCGACTAAAAAAACTCAAAATGAATGTGGAGCAATGAGGCTACTGCCTCGGTATCCAGAAACTCACCACTGTCAGAAGGAATCTGACAGACGAAAACAAGACACAGATGGGCCACCACTGGACTACAGGAGAAAAAGCAATGGGTGAGAGAGCAACAGGGAGAGGGTGAGGCAGAGGTACATGAGGTACATGAGCAACAGAGAGCACCATGGAGCAATGAAGGGGAAAGAGAAGCTCACTAGTGAGAGCTGCAATACACATGCATTCTTGTGGAGTGCTTCAAACAAAAGAAAAAAGTACAGCCCTAAAACCGAGTAGTGGTATGACACAAGTAAATGGATGCAAATAAATTGGCAATTCTACAAGGGAGGGAGAGACACAAGATGGACAAGGTAAGTCATCGGATAAGTAGCAAGCAAATTGGAATGCCAGCAAGCCAACCAATAATAAGAAGTGGGTGAGCTTCAAGTTCCTATATGTTTTTGATAAGCACAAATAGGGCGCGTAAGAGATAGCATTTGGCCTGTCTAGTAGTTTTGACTAAAAACTTGCGCCACTGATGCGTCACTTTTTGTGATGCTCCGGTGGCACAGGAGCCTGCTCCTTATTTACCAGACAGCACTAAGCCACTTTTTTGGCTTAATGCTGCCTTGTAAATATTGTTCATCAAACATATAAGACGAGTAGAGAGGTGCTGCTCCTTTTCAATCCTTCCTATTGTACACACAATATAGCCACAAAAGAGGAAAAGGAGAAAGAGGTTGGTGCCTGAGATAACTCTTCTCTCTTGAAAAACATAGGATTTTTTTTTAAATGCCCTCACCCACTAAATAGTGGCATGCTTCATCATAGGGCTGCTACAACATCCATGCACAGACCAATGCCTGGGATGAAGCAAAGTGAAGGAAAAGACAATATGAGCATAAATGTGTTGGGATCCAGGCAGTAAGCCACATATAAACGGATAGTGATTGTGTAGGTGTAAAACTAACTCAGGGATACCCGTCCAAATTTTTATTCATGGGTTCCCTGGATAGTATTAATAAATGTAGATGGGAGATGGTCTAGAGGATGATTAGGACCCTTTTCTCTTGTGTACTGGTTCTATGTCGACATGCTTCGACATAGCGCATTCTGCAGCACACACAGAAAAAGGAAAAAGCCTCTTGTGATTATTTTTGTGCAGGAAGGTTTCCCTTCCTACACAAAAATAATCATCCCCGCAACGCAGGCACCCTATCATCATGGTGCAAAGGTACCTGCGTTGGTGCACGGCAGCCCAATGTACGCCAGCACAGGGGAAAAGGACAGGGATGCACCCTATCTGATAGATAAGGCGCACTCCTGCTCTTTTCTTTTTCCGTAAGGCAGCACTGCAGGAAAGCCAGTGGTGCTGCCCTACGGCAAAAACTCACAAATGAGGTCCTATGCATGGATGTCGCAGCTGTTCAAATTTCCATATTGCGGTTTGTAGATGGTAAATAGATGTTGAAGTAAATATTATTGGTGTTGCAGGTTTTGTTGTTGACATATTTATTATTTCTAATTTGATGTAGTAGTTGTCCTGTCAGTAAGAAGAACAAAGCAAGCCGTTTTATTTTACAAACCCTCTACTCATCCATTCCGTATATGCTCATCTCAGAGCAAAAGCATGCTTGTTGGTATTTTTTAAATATATCTTGGTCAGAGTTTACAGGGGTAGAACTAATTAATAGCAACTATTCCTCTACTATCCACAAAAAGTAACAAAACAAGAACTCATCAAAAGGACGACCATCGTTTACATAAAACTGCATCAACTTGTACAATACTTTCGTCTCCCTAGGGACCAGGACATGGCTCACACTCAGGGGCAGATTTACAAGCCCCTTGCGCCACCTTTGCGCCAACGTTGCATCACTTTTGTGACGCATCGGCGGCGCAAAAGATGCGCCATGGTGCGGAGTATTAACAACGTGAGGCATCTGGGAGCTGCGTCACGTTGTAAAGCCCTGCGCCATAAGGAGGCGTTCCTGCGCAGGGGGGGCGTTCCTGCACAGGAACGCCTCCTAAAAGTGGCTGAGTGAAATCTACAAGATTTCACTCAGTCACTTTTAGGCCAATGCTGCGTCAAAACCCTGCACCTGCTTGAAGTAGGCGTAAGGCTTGAGGCAGCATTGAAAGAATAGGACCCCCCCAGAGCATTGCTGGAGCTGCGTCGCGCTTGCGACGCAGCTCCAGCAAAGTGCCACCTTTACGGCACAGATGCGTGACGCATCTGTGCCGTTTTGGCTCCATGGTGCGCTACATTGTAAATGCGGCGCATCATGGGTGACGGAGCTGCGGCGCACAATTACTGGTGCATCCCTGCTAATTTGCAGGGATGCGCCAGTAATTGCAAATCTGCCCCTCATTCCTAATCTCTGATGCTCTTTGTGTGGGGGCAGGGATGGGATGTTAGAGTGTGCAAGCAAGGAATGTCTCAGTGTCCTTGGGAAGCTGCCATAAACGTGCTTTGAAGTCAGAGTTCTGAGAGAAGAAGGACGACAGGAGGAAGCTGCAACATGGAGCTTGAAAACTTGCACTCTCATAGAGTGCTTCAGACCAAAAGAAGCAAAGCCGAAAGCAGGGAGTGTCACAAATACGAGAGAGAGTAATGAGGGTGAGGGCGGGGACAGAAGTACATAGGCAGGAGAAAGCAATCCGGGTGGCGAGATACCAACATTGTGCGCATGAGTGCACAGAAGCAAGGTGCAAGAGAGCAATATGGCGGGGAAGGTGGGAACTGTAACACACAAGAGAAATAGCTGGAAAGGTACTCTCATGGAGTGCTACACAAGAAAGGAAAAATAGTTCTCAGAAAGCCAACACTGGAGGAAGAATAGAAGCAGACAGTCAGGGATATGGTAAACAGGCTATGCTCCATGGGAGGGACAAACACAAGCTGGACAGGCTAAGGCAAATATAGCCAGCCAACGGGAAACATCACTTACAACGCAACTTTTACCACGCAGTGCCTTTACATTGCAACTTTTACAACGCAAACCATTACAACGCATTGCGCTGGGGGGCGCTCTAGGATAGGGAATAGGTTAATTTACTATCCAATAACCTTCCCTAGTGTCCACGGGGACTGGAGTTGGAATAGTAAATTAAACTATTCACTATCCAGCGCCCAAAAGCACTATGCGTTGTAATGGTATGCGTTGTAAAAACCGCGTTGTAAAAGCATGCGATGTAAAAGCATGCGTTGTAATGTCGTACATCCCCAGCCAACACAAAACAAGAAAATGTAAATGACAAAAGGTAAACTACTGGTAAACAAAGTGAAGAATTCACTAGGTCAACTTCCAACCTGTCCCCAAGACCTCTTACACAATCTGACAGCTGTACTGTCTGAAAGGCTCCAACCTAAAAGGGAAAGAAACTTTGCTGATGCTCCTGAACTGTACTCTTCACCATGCAGTTGGGCGACTACCCAGAAGGGCTCCTAACACTTGCACTTAAATATCATTCCCATTAACTAAAAGGCCTACTAAGCTCTGGCACCTTTAGCAGGCTTATTTTAGCGGCTGAGTACTGTTTCCAACCACTCGGGGCTGTGTTGCTAGGTAACACGACACTTCAGTGCACTCTCACAGCAAGGGCAGCTTCGATTAGCTCCGAAAACTGAGAGAATGAAAATAAGGCCGATTCAGTATAATTTTAAAAATGTAAAATGCTGTCTTTACCTCTCCACCCCCTCTCCTGCTGCTGCCTATGCAACCTGTGGGGTCAGGGGTGGCACGGGCAATGCCAGGGGTAGCAACAGTGACCGTTGGCAGTTTCTGAAAGTGGTGAGGCATGTATAAGGGAATTTGAACGGTGGACATATGAGTCTGTTAGATGGACTGACATTGCACTCTGTGTCATTCAGCGGTGCAAATAACATACTTAGCAAGTCAGAACTGAATCATCTGGCCCAAGCTGTGATAGGCTTCTCCGGCAGCACTACATTTCAGCATGGACGGAAGCTGGACAAAAAACATACGTTAACAAGCTATCGTGCAGTGTTACAGTGCAATCAGGCATCCCAAGAGCAGCACCGATTAAACTATTTCATATGCACTGTTATGCAGCATATCACATGTAACCAGTTGACATACATGCCTATGAGGTAGACAACATACCAAACAGCATCATCAGCGTTACAGCGCTGCATATTCCCAGCAGCAACATGGCTATAATCCATTGTAAAATACACACACAGAGCCCTCAGGTCCGACGTAACGAAGTGAGCGTCAAAGAGTAGGAACAAATAGTCTAGTGGGGGGTGTCCCTTTTAAGGACAGTTTCCCTGAAAAAAACCAGAGGTGTCATGCTTCATCATGGGGAATCCTCCTCGTATCATAAAGCCTGGTCATGATGCCGGCTACGACCCCCTCGCTATGAGGGAGGAGCTCAGGGATGTTTTCAAGTATGAGGGGTATTCCTAAAACCCAATGTGAGCAGTGGGTGTGATGGGAGACATGCAGTGCTGATGAAAGATGATTAAAACTAGCTACAAGGTTAGCCCTATGCAATTTATTCTTGCTACCCTGTGCTAGGGTTCAAAACAAATAGTGTATAGTGAGGCTGCAGATATTAGATGCAGTCGCGCACTGAGTGGTGATCAACATGTTTCAGCCTAAGACCTAGACAGTGCTGTGGCTTTCATCAGGATCTCTATTTCAGATACTGGTGTTTGTGGGTGATTCAAAAAACAGAAATTGCAAAATTAACAACGTGTCGGCTTTTTAGGTGGAAAATACTAAACCAGTGATCCAAGCAGTTTAACTGATTCACCGGTAGGATCTGCTAAAGTCAGGTTCTGTGCTGCATCTGTGCGTGGCTGATCGCCTAAGGTACACACACTCATCCAACTGTCTGAGTTTGAGTTGGGAAAGCCGTGGTGTGTGTCCTAGGACAGGACCCTCATCTGACGCATTGTTAATTTTGCAATTTCAGTTTTTTTAATAACCCACACACAGCAGTAGCTTAAATAGATATCTTGGTGAAAGCCACAACACTTTCTAGGTCTTAGGCTGAAACATGTTGATTACTACTCAGTGCGACTGCATCTAACGTCTGTAGCCGCGCTATACGCTATTTGTTTTTAACCCTAGCACAGGGTAGCAAGAATAAATTGCATCGGGCTAACCTTGTAGCTAGTTTTAATCACCCATTCATCAGCACTGCATGTCTTCCATCACACACACTGCTCACATTGGGTTTTAGGAAAACCCCTCATACATGAAAACCTCCCTGAGCTCCCCCCTCGTAGCGAGGGGGTCGTAGACCGCATCTGGAGAAGGCACGGAACAGCATGGGACGGGCCGCCATTATGGCGGTCGTCCTGGTCCCCGGAGATCACAGCCAGGGGGAGGGTCCGCGTCAGCAATGACGCGGACCTTACCCCAGAGCGGCAGCCAATAGGCGCCCGCTTTCCCTGGGGTGACCCGGAAGCACTTTAAGTGCCTCCGGGTCACACGTCACTTCCGCCTGTCCGGACGAACCCCGAGGCTTAACCCTTAAAAGGGGGAGCCGGCGGGCAGAGCAACCTCTTGCTTTAGGTAAGTGGTGGGCCAATTGAACTCTGTGTTACGCATCATTCCAATGGCATGCCCCTTTTCCCGGACTATTGCTCACGCCATGTCCGGCCTCAAAGAGAAGCATCATCACACCAGATTGTCCAGAGAGGTCAGGCAGGATATGCAGATATGGAGGGCTTTTCTGCGGGACTTTAATGGCAAAGTAGTTTGGCCCAGTCCACCAGTGTCTAACTCAGAGCTGGGTTTAATGACTGACGCAGCAGGCAGCGAAGGTTTCGGTGCCATACTGGGGAACGATTGGGGGGATGGAACACTGGCCTGATTGGTGGAGAAGGTCAGGGCTCACCAGTAACATAAGCTTTCTCGAGCTCTTCCCAATCCTAGTGGCTTTGGTCATCTGGGCAGATGCATTGAGGGTCCGATCTGTCATTTTCTGGTCTGATAACATGGCAGTGGTGGAATGCATAAATAGCCAGTCAGCAAAATGCGGGATGTTGCTTCACCTACTGAAGGAGATAGTGTTGCAGTGCATGAAGTTGAATGTATTGTTCAGAGCAAAACATGTTCCTGGGGTACTGAATCATGCAGCTGACGCATTGTCTCCTTTCAAAATGCAGGCATTCAGGGCACATATCCCAGAGGCAGCGGTCCACCCAACACCTTTCGCAGAACGACTTTGGCAACTTGGTGCCCCAGAATATCGCACCTCGTGGCTGCAAGCTTAGCACCTAGAACAAGGAGTGCTTACGAAGGGGCGTTTGGTTCTTTTTGTCTTTTTTCTGGTGGATAAGTGGGTTGACAAATGGCTGGATCATGAGTCGGTAGAGGGGTACCTCGCCTTCATGTGGGAACAGGGCCGCACAGTGCCGGCAGCAAGGAGACACGTTACAGCAATCTCTTGTTTTGCCAAATTATATGGGAAGGGCGACCCCACCAAGCATTTTGAGATCCGCCAGGTCTTGAAAGGGTGGCAACGTTTACAAGGGAGCCAGCCGGATTTCAGGAGGCCTGTGGGGTTAGAAACACTGGGGAAGATGGTGGGGGTCCTACCGCAGGTCTGTGCATCACCGGGTGAGGCACTCCTTTTCCAGGCTGCTTTCTGCTTACCATTCTACGGTGCCTTCAGGGTGGGCGAGTTAGTCGCAAAGAATAAACAAGATTGGCGGGGGGACTCCAGGCAGGGCATGTGAAGCTGGGTGAGGGTTCAGTAAGAATCTCCATAGCCAAATAAAAACCCGACTAAGAAGGCAGGGGGGATTGCGTAGTCTTGCACAGGGCAGGGAACGCCGCATGTTGCCCGGTCACTAGGTTAGAGGCTTTCATGGCTCAGACCGCACAGAGCGTAGGTGGGCCATTCTTTACACATAAGGACGGAACACCACTGACAGTATTTCAGTTCAAGAGAGTTATGCTCAAGGCACTTGAAGCGGCGAGGTTAGAATCCCGTGATTTCGGGACTCACTCCTTCAGAATAGGTGCAGCCACTGAAGCTGTGGCGAGGGGCCTCGGGGGGAACGTGTCAAGAAGATCGGCAGGTGGTCTTCCGACTGCTACAAAAGGTATGTGTGGCTGCACATGCTTTAGAATCTAGGTCTTAGGGAACATTTAGATTCAGTAGGGACCCTTACTCTTGTGACTCAAGAGTGAGGGGAGCATTGTTTGTCACAAAAGTAAGTCATAACTGACGTTGTTGTAGTTGTTGCAGGAATTGCCGCGTGGCGATGGACTGACCCTGCCTTTCTTTTCAATTATTTGCAGCTTCTGCACCCTGTGACTCAGGGGAGAGGCGTGCGTCCATTCAAGGGGCGGCTGTGACCAGCGAAGATAGCCCCACGGTGATGCAAGTTTACTCTTCACACCAGAAGAATCAAGAAATTTGGATAATAGGACACTCATATGTTCGCCGTCTGAAGACTTTCTTTACAGGATCCGTCAAAGATAGGGTGACAACGTTAGGAGCCAAAATGTCCTTTGTGAGTCGGGGTGGGTTGTGCGTGGGGCAATTCAGGGAGCTGGTGAACCATGCTTTATGCACAAGCTCGAGGCCACCAGCAATCTGGATCCTGCACTTAGGAGGCAACGATCTGGCCAAGTTAGGTAGGAGAGTCTTAGTTGAGGAGTTACTTACGGAAGTGGGGTGCTGGCGAAGCAGTGTCCTCAGTCCATCATAGCTTGGTCTCACATGATACCCAGATTCCAGTAGAGGGGTGGTGAATCAGTCAGGGCATTGAATCACGGAGTAAAGGGTCTCAATAACAAATTTGATAAATTATTTAGGACTCATAGGTTGAGGACCATAACGCACAGACACTTCAGGGGTGAGCAGTTTTTTCTGCGGTACGGGGTGCATCTCTCACATAAAGGGAACGGTGCCTTTATGGAGGACATCATAGCTTGGCTAGAGGGTTTTAAGCATAGTACAGGACCTTCCTAGTGTGAGAGGGGGGCCAGATAGTCGGTCAACTATGCTGGCCTGTGGCGGTAAGGTCAACAGTGGTAAGCCTAGTCTGCGGTCTTAGCGGTCAGCATCATGTAACTCCGGGGGTAGTGACAGCTGGTAAGTAGGCTGTCGGGGTGCGGGGGCCGGGGGAGTATCCTTCCCAGTGGGCCTGGGGCCACCCCTGCACGAGCATGCGCAGCAAGTCTGCAGCCCCCTAAAGGAGTCAAGGCCAGGGCGTAGAGGGGGGCCGGGGGGACACATCTCCGTCCGATAAGCTGTACCCCCTGCACAGACTTACTCCGGGAGTAGTAGTTGTAGACCCTGGGACAAAAAGGGGGGGAGAAGCTGCCAGACGTTGACTTTGCCGTAGGCTCTAGAAGGGACACGCAGAAAGTAATATCATGCATTGTGAGATTTATGGTAGGAGTGCCTTCTGTATTAGATTGTGTTAAGGATAGCTCTTGTAACATGTGTATACCAATGTATCTGTACTTTCTGCGTAATTTTGTATAAAATGAAAGTTTTTGAATATTGTTTTATTTGTTAATAAATACGGCCGGGGGGGTCACTCCCCCCTATTCCAAAAACTTACAACAAACTGGTGTGGTTTCCCCAATCCTGTGCGCCTGGGGGGTGGAGGGGCTGTTATCCTAGAACCAGGGGCAGAGGGTAGGGGTGAGAGGGGACCTAGGTATGTACCAGACCATAATGACCAGGCTTCAAGATGTGAGGAGGATTCCCCATGATGAAGCATGGCACCTCTGGTGTGTGAGGGAAACTGTCCATAAAATGGAAACCCCCACTAGGCTATTTATTTCTACTCTTTGACGCTCACTTCTTTACGTCAGACCTGTGGGCTCTGTGTGTGTTTTTGAGTCTTCATTTGGGGAGTGTGCCCTCGCTGGTCCATTTATAACTCATCAGGCCCCCCTTGTGTGTATATATAATCCATTGTAACCCACTACTAGAATGTGGGTCACCCTTGCTGCAGAGGAGAATACACATACAACAGTATGTACAACCACCTTACCTTGCAGTAAGGTAAGGTAGTAATCACCAACTCCGATCTCACTGGCACTTGATATGCTAAAGGCAGAGGGCGGGCGCATTGTCATTCGAAAGGGGGTAATCAGCCTCAATCGGAATGACAATGGGCCTGCCCTCGGTCTGTGGGAGCTCAGGGGGGGCGGGGGCTGCTGCAGCCTCTGGAGTTCACAGAGAAGTGCGAGCAGCCCCTGGAATCTAATGACAAAAGTTATCGTTTTCAAGTCGGACTCTTCTTGCCGTCCCGGGATGCTTTTCTGAAAGTAAGAAGTAGGGGAACGGACTGAAATTATTTTTAGAAGTAGGGGCACGCCTTGCCCTTCCGTTCCTGCCCACTTCTACCACTGACTTTACTGAGAGAGTTAGCAATGCCCCTACACCTGTTCAGTTGTTCAGAACAAATCTACATTATGGGGTCACCTGAAAGACATGCGACAACCAGAAGACTGACAACCCTGCAAGATTCGCCACTTGAAACAAATCAACCCTGCCACTCAAAAGGAAGAATATTGCTGAGAGTACGCTCCCCGCCTTAACCTCGGCATTACATTGTCTTTGTATTCCAGGGCATGATTGGCAGCACTAGTATCTGCTGCTTAAGTGAAAATAAGCGCATCCCCAATATTGGTAGGCCTGTTCGAAGCTCCAGTAATTCCTGGTGGCAAGGCCAAGCCCACTGCTCTCCTTCAGTTCCATCTGCTCCCTACACGTTGTAAAAGGATACTGAGCACCAGCATCTTGGATTGGTAGTCAAAGGCCACCACCTCACCCTGCAATAGCTTCTCCTGGCAGGTTCGACGGGACACCTGACTGACAACACAAAAATACTCCCTCAGAGCAGCCATCTATACAGTACAGCCATGGCTCGGTCAGGCAAATTAAATGCTGAATGGTCGACTGATTAGGCTGTCTGTGTCTCTACTGTGTAACCTCCCTGGTAACATTACTTGTGGATACTGAACTGCGCATTCTAGGCTGCCCCAGTGAAAACACCGGCCAATCTCACATGGGCAGTTCAGTTTACACTTCTTCGGCTTATAGTGGTGGTCCCGCCTATTCTTGCAGGGAAAGCGCGCTGTAGCCACACCCCTAATGGAAGGGAAAAAAGAATGCAGGTTCAGGGGAAAAAGAAAAGAAATATGTTAACAAGCATTTACAATGCAATGGTTTTGCCTTTGTTAAAGTTTGAGCTATTGGCATTGCTCTTGACATTATTTTTATTTATGTTTTTTTAACATAAATAAATGGCATTGTCATTTACAATGCCACTAGCTTTATCTCTCGCAAATGACACACACAAACACCCACAGAGAGCCCCCAACACACACTCAGAGGCCCCCCCACACACACACCCACACACACACCCACACAGAGCCCCCCCACACACTGCAAGCCCCCCACACACTGCAAGCCCCCCCACACACTGAGAGCCCCCCCACACACTGAGAGCCCCCCCCACACACTGAGAGCCCCCCCACACACTGAGAGCCCCCCACACACACTGAGAGCCCCCACACACACTGAGAGCCCCCCCCCACACACTGAGAGCTCCCCCCACACACTGAGAGCCCCCCACACACACTGAGAGCCCCCACACACACTGAGAGCCCCCACACACACTGCAAGCCCCACACACTGTCTGGCAATGTACATCAGGCTCTCAGAGTTCCATACGGCTTTGGAGAGAGTTATTCTGCAACTGTTCATTATAAAGAATATATTCTTTCCCAACTATACATTAAAATGATATTGCAAGACACCTGCAGTTCCAAGACCTTTTTAAGTAACCCACTTTCGGACTCTTTCCCCTAGAAGGTCACAATGCTCCTTGGTGACTTGAATTGCCTTCCCCCAGCCTTCTATGTTATTCCTCCCAGCCCCCCACCCCCGCCCCTTCACGTCACCCAACGAATCCCCAGCTCTCCGCCTCACCTCGTGTCAGCCATTCAAAGTGCATTGCGCATTATAGCGCCAAGACGCCCCCTCTGCTGATGTCACACCTGGCATTCCTGCATGCATTCACTCACTCGCCTTGCACTGAAATATCTCCAAACAGTACACCTTGCAGGGGCCGGGTGCTTGATGTGAGGGACTGATATCTGCCCAGAGCCCTCACAAAATGCTGCATAAGGTTTAAAAGCCCACTGAGGTGCACAGAGCAGTGCAAGTTTGCGCATGTGTGTTGCACTGTGTGCTCCTCTGCCTGCGTGCGTGCGCGGGCCTCAGGTAGGCGGTGAAGGTGGGTGGGTCAACGTGACAGGATTATCCGGGATTGGCAGATTAAGAGACGGCCCTGAGTTGAGCGGGGTCACGGACAGAAATAAAGTTCCCAGAACTAGGAGAGGCCGGGCGGTCCTGTATCGGAGGGCCCCTTGGCGGTGAGAGGCCGGGGTGAGGAGTGCGGGATGGAACAGGCTCCAAGGAGAAGCTCCTTCCTCAACCCCTGTGCAGGAACCTCAACCCCTAAGCAGGAACCTCTGACCGCTGCTGTGGATATGATGATTTATAGATCACCCCATATAGGGCTTTGATGTGTTCTCATTGCCGAACAGGTGGTCCTGTTTTATTTCATTTTTATCTCAGGCGGATGAAAGGATGAGCCACACCTGTTGAGATGGGGACTCATGATATCGCTTGTGAAGATCTCTGCAGAGATATGTTTCATGGATTGGAAGCTTTGGCCAGCTATTTGCAAGTGGCTCTACGCTGCTGGTACATTAACGCACCGAGCTATCTTACTGGTAGGGAACCAGAGACGTGCTGGCTGCACTGATCGCTACACTTGGCAAAATATCTCACACAGATGTTTTTCATGGACTGGGGCATGTGTCTTACACATCTGTGTAGGAATTGAACTGATGCATGGAGCTGTTTTACATGGATTGAACCACAGACTGCAAATTACTCACACATCTCTCATGCGAACATATGAACCCTCGTTGCTGTAGGACATGGTGGAACCAGTGACGTGCAGCATCCATACCACTCTGCAGCAGGTGCATTCGTATTCGGAGCTATTTTATTGAAACTGTCGACTTGCGAAATACATATAGAGCTGTGCAGCAGGCGCATTGACACCCTCCGCTATCTCACATGGGGACCTACACCCTGCTTGAAGATCTGTGCTGGAGGCGTATTAATTGCTTGACGCGTGTTTCATGGATGGTACTCGGGAACTTGCAGTCTGCACAAAGTTCTGCAGGAGGAGTATAGTAACCACAGAGCTATCCAGCCAGGATCCTGGCTTGCTGCCTATAGGCCGCAGACACGAGCATCTCTACAGCAGGTGCATGGACAGCCTGAGCTGTTTTACATGGATTGAACCGTCGTCACAGAATGGTGCAATTCTGCAGAAGGAGCAGTGAACACACATCTACATAACCGGGATTGTGACTGCAGCTAGCGCATTGACATACTGAGCTGTCTTGATTGGATTGGCCACTTACCGTGATTGCAGGACGAGTAGGGACTGCGGAGCTCTGAACCTGGGACTGGTACTTGTGACCTACAGTGGGGCGCGGTGGTCACGCACACGTTCTCCCCAGCAGGCGCATTTACCGCCTGAGATGAATTGGAACCGCTGAAACGCAGGATGTGTGAGAATCTGCAGGAGGACCGGTGACTACAGAGCTATTGACCTGGGATGGGCACTTGGTGACATGCAGATCACACGGTCAAACTCTTTCTCTCCAGTAGGCGCATTGACCGTCTAAGTTGTCCTGCACGTATTGGACCTGGTAGCTTCCAGGCTACACACGGATCTGCAGTAGGACAACCGACCCTAGATTTATTTTCCCGGGACTAGTACTTTGGAGCCGTAGATGCTATTCACACACGCCGCAGCAGGCGCGTTAGCACTCTGAGCTGCCTTGCGTGCATCGGCTGCGGTAACTTGCAGGGCTCTCGGCCCGGGCCTCTCCTCTCCCGCCCAGCCCTGGGAAGCTCCTGAGGGGGATGGCTCGGCCCCTCCCCCCGCTGCTCACCAGCCCCCGGGGTCTGTAAGGGGTCTTCCTCGCCCTCACAATGATCGCATACGTGCAGTGCATAGAGCTGTGCAGCAGGCGCATTGACACCCTCCGCTATCTCACATGGGGACCTACACCCTGCTTGAAGATCTGTGCTGGAGGCGTATTAATTGCTTGACGCGTGTTTCATGGATGGTACTCGGGAACTTGCAGTCTGCACAAAGTTCTGCAGGAGGAGTATAGTAACCACAGAGCTATCCAGCCAGGATCCTGGCTTGCTGCCTATAGGCCGCAGACACGAGCATCTCTACAGCAGGTGCATGGACAGCCTGAGCTGTTTTACATGGATTGAACCGTCGTCACAGAATGGTGCAATTCTGCAGAAGGAGCAGTGAACACACATCTACATAACCGGGATTGTGACTGCAGCTAGCGCATTGACAAACTGAGCTGTCTTGATTGGATTGGCCACTTACCGTGATTGCAGGACGAGTAGGGACTGCGGAGCTCTGTACCTGGGACTGGTAGTTGTGACCTACAGTGGGGCGCGGTGGTCACGCACACGTTCTCCCCAGCAGGCGCATTTACCGCCTGAGATGAATTGGAACCGCTGAAACGCAGGATGTGTGAGAATCTGCAGGAGGACCGGTGACTACAGAGCTATTGACCTGGGATGGGCACTTGGTGACATGCAGATCACACGGTCAAACTCTTTCTCTCCAGTAGGCGCATTGACCGTCTAAGTTGTCCTGCACGTATTGGACCTGGTAGCTTCCAGGCTACACACGGATCTGCAGTAGGACAACCGACCCTAGATTTATTTTCCCGGGACTTGTACTTTGGAGCCGTAGATGCTATTCACACACGCCGCAGCAGGCGCGTTAGCACTCTGAGCTGCCTTGCGTGCATCGGCTGCGGTAACTTGCAGGGCTCTCGGCCCGGGCCTCTCCTCTCCCACCCAGCCCTGGGAAGCTCCTGAGGGGGATGGCTCGGCCCCTCCCCCCGCTGCTCACCAGCCCCCGGGGTCTGTAAGGGGTCTTCCTCGCCCTCACAATGATCGCATACGTGCAGTGCATAGAGCTGTGCAGCAGGCGCATTGACACCCTCCGCTATCTCACAAGGGGACCTACACCCTGCTTGAAGATCTGTGCTGGAGGCGTATTAATTGCTTGACGCGTGTTTCATGGATGGTACTCGGGAACTTGCAGTCTGCACAAAGTTCTGCAGGAGGAGTATAGTAACCACAGAGCTATCCAGCCAGGATCCTGGCTTGCTGCCTATAGGCCGCAGACACGAGCATCTCTACAGCAGGTGCATGGACAGCCTGAGCTGTTTTACATGGATTGAACCGTCGTCACAGAATGGTGCAATTCTGCAGAAGGAGCAGTGAACACACATCTACATAACCGGGATTGTGACTGCAGCTAGCGCATTGACAAACTGAGCTGTCTTGATTGGATTGGCCACTTACCGTGATTGCAGGACGAGTAGGGACTGCGGAGCTCTGTACCTGGGACTGGTAGTTGTGACCTACAGTGGGGCGCGGTGGTCACGCACACGTTCTCCCCAGCAGGCGCATTTACCGCCTGAGATGAATTGGAACCGCTGAAACGCAGGATGTGTGAGAATCTGCAGGAGGACCGGTGACTACAGAGCTATTGACCTGGGATGGGCACTTGGTGACATGCAGATCACACGGTCAAACTCTTTCTCTCCAGTAGGCGCATTGACCGTCTAAGTTGTCCTGCACGTATTGGACCTGGTAGCTTCCAGGCTACACACGGATCTGCAGTAGGACAACCGACCCTAGATTTATTTTCCCGGGACTAGTACTTTGGAGCCGTAGATGCTATTCACACACGCCGCAGCAGGCGCGTTAGCACTCTGAGCTGCCTTGCGTGCATCGGCTGCGGTAACTTGCAGGGCTCTCGGCCCGGGCCTCTCCTCTCCCGCCCAGCCCTGGGAAGCTCCTGAGGGGGATGGCTCGGCCCCTCCCCCCGCTGCTCACCAGCCCCCGGGGTCTGTAAGGGGTCTTCCTCGCCCTCACAATGATCGCATACGTGCAGTGCATAGAGCTGTGCAGCAGGCGCATTGACACCCTCCGCTATCTCACATGGGGACCTACACCCTGCTTGAAGATCTGTGCTGGAGGCGTATTAATTGCTTGACGCGTGCTTCATGGATGGTACTCGGGAACTTGCAGTCTGCACAAAGTTCTGCAGGAGGAGTATAGTAACCACAGAGCTATCCAGCCAGGATCCTGGCTTGCTGCCTATAGGCCGCAGACACGAGCATCTCTACAGCAGGTGCATGGACAGCCTGAGCTGTTTTACATGGATTGAACCGTCGTCACAGAATGGTGCAATTCTGCAGAAGGAGCAGTGAACACACATCTACATAACCGGGATTGTGACTGCAGCTAGCGCATTGACAAACTGAGCTGTCTTGATTGGATTGGCCACTTACCGTGATTGCAGGACGAGTAGGGACTGCGGAGCTCTGTACCTGGGACTGGTAGTTGTGACCTACAGTGGGGCGCGGTGGTCACGCACACGTTCTCCCCAGCAGGCGCATTTACCGCCTGAGATGAATTGGAACCGCTGAAACGCAGGATGTGTGAGAATCTGCAGGAGGACCGGTGACTACAGAGCTATTGACCTGGGATGGGCACTTGGTGACATGCAGATCACACGGTCAAACTCTTTCTCTCCAGTAGGCGCATTGACCGTCTAAGTTGTCCTGCACGTATTGGACCTGGTAGCTTCCAGGCTACACACGGATCTGCAGTAGGACAACCGACCCTAGATTTATTTTCCCGGGACTAGTACTTTGGAGCCGTAGATGCTATTCACACACGCCGCAGCAGGCGCGTTAGCACTCTGAGCTGCCTTG
Organism: Lissotriton helveticus; assembly: GCF_964261635.1. NCBI lineage: Eukaryota > Metazoa > Chordata > Amphibia > Caudata > Salamandridae > Lissotriton > Lissotriton helveticus. Next base: position 1,570,938,366 of record NC_136057.1, on the reverse strand, counting down.
CGTGCATCGGCTGCGGTAACTTGCAGGGCTCTCGGCCCGGGCCTCTCCTCTCCCGCCCAGCCCTGGGAAGCTCCTGAGGGGGATGGCTCGGCCCCTCCCCCCGCTGCTCACCAGCCCCCGGGGTCTGTAAGGGGTCTTCCTCGCCCTCACAATGATCGCATACGTGCAGTGCATAGAGCTGTGCAGCAGGCGCATTGACACCCTCCGCTATCTCACATGGGGACCTACACCCTGCTTGAAGATCTGTGCTGGAGGCGTATTAATTGCTTGACGCGTGTTTCATGGATGGTACTCGGGAACTTGCAGTCTGCACAAAGTTCTGCAGGAGGAGTATAGTAACCACAGAGCTATCCAGCCAGGATCCTGGCTTGCTGCCTATAGGCCGCAGACACGAGCATCTCTACAGCAGGTGCATGGACAGCCTGAGCTGTTTTACATGGATTGAACCGTCGTCACAGAATGGTGCAATTCTGCAGAAGGAGCAGTGAACACACATCTACATAACCGGGATTGTGACTGCAGCTAGCGCATTGACAAACTGAGCTGTCTTGATTGGATTGGCCACTTACCGTGATTGCAGGACGAGTAGGGACTGCGGAGCTCTGTACCTGGGACTGGTACTTGTGACCTACAGTGGGGCGCGGTGGTCACGCACACGTTCTCCCCAGCAGGCGCATTTACCGCCTGAGATGAATTGGAACCGCTGAAACGCAGGATGTGTGAGAATCTGCAGGAGGACCGGTGACTACAGAGCTATTGACCTGGGATGGGCACTTGGTGACATGCAGATCACACGGTCAAACTCTTTCTCTCCAGTAGGCGCATTGACCGTCTAAGTTGTCCTGCACGTATTGGACCTGGTAGCTTCCAGGCTACACACGGATCTGCAGTAGGACAACCGACCCTAGATTTATTTTCCCGGGACTAGTACTTTGGAGCCGTAGATGCTATTCACACACGCCGCAGCAGGCGCGTTAGCACTCTGAGCTGCCTTGCGTGCATCGGCTGCGGTAACTTGCAGGGCTCTCGGCCCGGGCCTCTCCTCTCCCGCCCAGCCCTGGGAAGCTCCTGAGGGGGATGGCTCGGCCCCTCCCCCCGCTGCTCACCAGCCCCCGGGGTCTGTAAGGGGTCTTCCTCGCCCTCACAATGATCGCATACGTGCAGTGCATAGAGCTGTGTAGCAGGCGCATTGACACCCTCCGCTATCTCACATGGGGACCTACACCCTGCTTGAAGATCTGTGCTGGAGGCGTATTAATTGCTTGACGCGTGTTTCATGGATGGTACTCGGGAACTTGCAGTCTGCACAAAGTTCTGCAGGAGGAGTATAGTAACCACAGAGCTATCCAGCCAGGATCCTGGCTTGCTGCCTATAGGCCGCAGACACGAGCATCTCTACAGCAGGTGCATGGACAGCCTGAGCTGTTTCACATGGATTGAACCGTCGTCACAGAATGGTGCAATTCTGCAGAAGGAGCAGTGAACACACATCTACATAACCGGGATTGTGACTGCAGCTAGCGCATTGACAAACTGAGCTGTCTTGATTGGATTGGCCACTTACCGTGATTGCAGGACGAGTAGGGACTGCGGAGCTCTGTACCTGGGACTGGTAGTTGTGACCTACAGTGGGGCGCGGTGGTCACGCACACGTTCTCCCCAGCAGGCGCATTTACCGCCTGAGATGAATTGGAACCGCTGAAACGCAGGATGTGTGAGAATCTGCAGGAGGACCGGTGACTACAGAGCTATTGACCTGGGATGGGCACTTGGTGACATGCAGATCACACGGTCAAACTCTTTCTCTCCAGTAGGCGCATTGACCGTCTAAGTTGTCCTGCACGTATTGGACCTGGTAGCTTCCAGGCTACACACGGATCTGCAGTAGGACAACCGACCCTAGATTTATTTTCCCGGGACTAGTACTTTGGAGCCGTAGATGCTATTCACACACGCCGCAGCAGGCGCGTTAGCACTCTGAGCTGCCTTGCGTGCATCGGCTGCGGTAACTTGCAGGGCTCTCGGCCCGGGCCTCTCCTCTCCCGCCCAGCCCTGGGAAGCTCCTGAGGGGGATGGCTCGGCCCCTCCCCCCGCTGCTCACCAGCCCCCGGGGTCTGTAAGGGGTCTTCCTCGCCCTCACAATGATCGCATACGTGCAGTGCATAGAGCTGTGCAGCAGGCGCATTGACACCCTCCGCTATCTCACATGGGGACCTACACCCTGCTTGAAGATCTGTGCTGGAGGCGTATTAATTGCTTGACGCGTGTTTCATGGATGGTACTCGGGAACTTGCAGTCTGCACAAAGTTCTGCAGGAGGAGTATAGTAACCACAGAGCTATCCAGCCAGGATCCTGGCTTGCTGCCTATAGGCCGCAGACACGAGCATCTCTACAGCAGGTGCATGGACAGCCTGAGCTGTTTTACATGGATTGAACCGTCGTCACAGAATGGTGCAATTCTGCAGAAGGAGCAGTGAACACACATCTACATAACCGGGATTGTGACTGCAGCTAGCGCATTGACAAACTGAGCTGTCTTGATTGGATTGGCCACTTACCGTGATTGCAGGACGAGTAGGGACTGCGGAGCTCTGTACCTGGGACTGGTAGTTGTGACCTACAGTGGGGCGCGGTGGTCACGCACACGTTCTCCCCAGCAGGCGCATTTACCGCCTGAGATGAATTGGAACCGCTGAAACGCAGGATGTGTGAGAATCTGCAGGAGGACCGGTGACTACAGAGCTATTGACCTGGGATGGGCACTTGGTGACATGCAGATCACACGGTCAAACTCTTTCTCTCCAGTAGGCGCATTGACCGTCTAAGTTGTCCTGCACGTATTGGACCTGGTAGCTTCCAGGCTACACACGGATCTGCAGTAGGACAACCGACCCTAGATTTATTTTCCCGGGACTAGTACTTTGGAGCCGTAGATGCTATTCACACACGCCGCAGCAGGCGCGTTAGCACTCTGAGCTGCCTTGCGTGCATCGGCTGCGGTAACTTGCAGGGCTCTCGGCCCGGGCCTCTCCTCTCCCGCCCAGCCCTGGGAAGCTCCTGAGGGGGATGGCTCGGCCCCTCCCCCCGCTGCTCACCAGCCCCCGGGGTCTGTAAGGGGTCTTCCTCGCCCTCACAATGATCGCATACGTGCAGTGCATAGAGCTGTGCAGCAGGCGCATTGACACCCTCCGCTATCTCACATGGGGACCTACACCCTGCTTGAAGATCTGTGCTGGAGGCGTATTAATTGCTTGACGCGTGTTTCATGGATGGTACTCGGGAACTTGCAGTCTGCACAAAGTTCTGCTGGAGGAGTATAGTAACCACAGAGCTATCCAGCCAGGATCCTGGCTTGCTGCCTATAGGCCGCAGACACGAGCATCTCTACAGCAGGTGCATGGACAGCCTGAGCTGTTTTACATGGATTGAACCGTCGTCACAGAATGGTGCAATTCTGCAGAAGGAGCAGTGAACACACATCTACATAACCGGGATTGTGACTGCAGCTAGCGCATTGACAAACTGAGCTGTCTTGATTGGATTGGCCACTTACCGTGATTGCAGGACGAGTAGGGACTGCGGAGCTCTGTACCTGGGACTGGTAGTTGTGACCTACAGTGGGGCGCGGTGGTCACGCACACGTTCTCCCCAGCAGGCGCATTTACCGCCTGAGATGAATTGGAACCGCTGAAACGCAGGATGTGTGAGAATCTGCAGGAGGACCGGTGACTACAGAGCTATTGACCTGGGATGGGCACTTGGTGACATGCAGATCACACGGTCAAACTCTTTCTCTCCAGTAGGCGCATTGACCGTCTAAGTTGTCCTGCACGTATTGGACCTGGTAGCTTCCAGGCTACACACGGATCTGCAGTAGGACAACCGACCCTAGATTTATTTTCCCGGGACTAGTACTTTGGAGCCGTAGATGCTATTCACACACGCCGCAGCAGGCGCGTTAGCACTCTGAGCTGCCTTGCGTGCATCGGCTGCGGTAACTTGCAGGGCTCTCGGCCCGGGCCTCTCCTCTCCCGCCCAGCCCTGGGAAGCTCCTGAGGGGGATGGCTCGGCCCCTCCCCCCGCTGCTCACCAGCCCCCGGGGTCTGTAAGGGGTCTTCCTCGCCCTCACAATGATCGCATACGTGCAGTGCATAGAGCTGTGCAGCAGGCGCATTGACACCCTCCGCTATCTCACAAGGGGACCTACACCCTGCTTGAAGATCTGTGCTGGAGGCGTATTAATTGCTTGACGCGTGTTTCATGGATGGTACTCGGGAACTTGCAGTCTGCACAAAGTTCTGCAGGAGGAGTATAGTAACCACAGAGCTATCCAGCCAGGATCCTGGCTTGCTGCCTATAGGCCGCAGACACGAGCATCTCTACAGCAGGTGCATGGACAGCCTGAGCTGTTTTACATGGATTGAACCGTCGTCACAGAATGGTGCAATTCTGCAGAAGGAGCAGTGAACACACATCTACATAACCGGGATTGTGACTGCAGCTAGCGCATTGACAAACTGAGCTGTCTTGATTGGATTGGCCACTTACCGTGATTGCAGGACGAGTAGGGACTGCGGAGCTCTGTACCTGGGACTGGTAGTTGTGACCTACAGTGGGGCGCGGTGGTCACGCACACGTTCTCCCCAGCAGGCGCATTTACCGCCTGAGATGAATTGGAACCGCTGAAACGCAGGATGTGTGAGAATCTGCAGGAGGACCGGTGACTACAGAGCTATTGACCTGGGATGGGCACTTGGTGACATGCAGATCACACGGTCAAACTCTTTCTCTCCAGTAGGCGCATTGACCGTCTAAGTTGTCCTGCACGTATTGGACCTGGTAGCTTCCAGGCTACACACGGATCTGCAGTAGGACAACCGACCCTAGATTTATTTTCCCGGGACTAGTACTTTGGAGCCGTAGATGCTATTCACACACGCCGCAGCAGGCGCGTTAGCACTCTGAGCTGCCTTGCGTGCATCGGCTGCGGTAACTTGCAGGGCTCTCGGCCCGGGCCTCTCCTCTCCCGCCCAGCCCTGGGAAGCTCCTGAGGGGGATGGCTCGGCCCCTCCCCCCGCTGCTCACCAGCCCCCGGGGTCTGTAAGGGGTCTTCCTCGCCCTCACAATGATCGCATACGTGCAGTGCATAGAGCTGTGCAGCAGGCGCATTGACACCCTCCGCTATCTCACATGGGGACCTACACCCTGCTTGAAGATCTGTGCTGGAGGCGTATTAATTGCTTGACGCGTGTTTCATGGATGGTACTCGGGAACTTGCAGTCTGCACAAAGTTCTGCAGGAGGAGTATAGTAACCACAGAGCTATCCAGCCAGGATCCTGGCTTGCTGCCTATAGGCCGCAGACACGAGCATCTCTACAGCAGGTGCATGGACAGCCTGAGCTGTTTTACATGGATTGAACCGTCGTCACAGAATGGTGCAATTCTGCCGAAGGAGCAGTGAACACACATCTACATAACCGGGATTGTGACTGCAGCTAGCGCATTGACAAACTGAGCTGTCTTGATTGGATTGGCCACTTACCGTGATTGCAGGACGAGTAGGGACTGCGGAGCTCTGTACCTGGGACTGGTAGTTGTGACCTACAGTGGGGCGCGGTGGTCACGCACACGTTCTCCCCAGCAGGCGCATTTACCGCCTGAGATGAATTGGAACCGCTGAAACGCAGGATGTGTGAGAATCTGCAGGAGGACCGGTGACTACAGAGCTATTGACCTGGGATGGGCACTTGGTGACATGCAGATCACACGGTCAAACTCTTTCTCTCCAGTAGGCGCATTGACCGTCTAAGTTGTCCTGCACGTATTGGACCTGGTAGCTTCCAGGCTACACACGGATCTGCAGTAGGACAACCGACCCTAGATTTATTTTCCCGGGACTAGTACTTTGGAGCCGTAGATGCTATTCACACACGCCGCAGCAGGCGCGTTAGCACTCTGAGCTGCCTTGCGTGCATCGGCTGCGGTAACTTGCAGGGCTCTCGGCCCAGGCCTCTCCTCTCCCGCCCAGCCCTGGGAAGCTCCTGAGGGGGATGGCTCGGCCCCTCCCCCCGCTGCTCACCAGCCCCCGGGGTCTGTAAGGGGTCTTCCTCGCCCTCACAATGATCGCATACGTGCAGTGCATAGAGCTGTGCAGCAGGCGCATTGACACCCTCCGCTATCTCACATGGGGACCTACACCCTGCTTGAAGATCTGTGCTGGAGGCGTATTAATTGCTTGACGCGTGTTTCATGGATGGTACTCGGGAACTTGCAGTCTGCACAAAGTTCTGCAGGAGGAGTATAGTAACCACAGAGCTATCCAGCCAGGATCCTGGCTTGCTGCCTATAGGCCGCAGACACGAGCATCTCTACAGCAGGTGCATGGACAGCCTGAGCTGTTTTACATGGATTGAACCGTCGTCACAGAATGGTGCAATTCTGCAGAAGGAGCAGTGAACACACATCTACATAACCGGGATTGTGACTGCAGCTAGCGCATTGACAAACTGAGCTGTCTTGATTGGATTGGCCACTTACCGTGATTGCAGGACGAGTAGGGACTGCGGAGCTCTGTACCTGGGACTGGTAGTTGTGACCTACAGTGGGGCGCGGTGGTCACGCACACGTTCTCCCCAGCAGGCGCATTTACCGCCTGAGATGAATTGGAACCGCTGAAACGCAGGATGTGTGAGAATCTGCAGGAGGACCGGTGACTACAGAGCTATTGACCTGGGATGGGCACTTGGTGACATGCAGATCACACGGTCAAACTCTTTCTCTCCAGTAGGCGCATTGACCGTCTAAGTTGTCCTGCACGTATTGGACCTGGTAGCTTCCAGGCTACACACGGATCTGCAGTAGGACAACCGACCCTAGATTTATTTTCCCGGGACTAGTACTTTGGAGCCGTAGATGCTATTCACACACGCCGCAGCAGGCGCGTTAGCACTCTGAGCTGCCTTGCGTGCATCGGCTGCGGTAACTTGCAGGGCTCTCGGCCCGGGCCTCTCCTCTCCCGCCCAGCCCTGGGAAGCTCCTGAGGGGGATGGCTCGGCCCCTCCCCCCGCTGCTCACCAGCCCCCGGGGTCTGTAAGGCGGCTCCAAGCGGGCCTCTGCCGAGGATCACACGCTGTGGACAGGTGAGAGCGGCGCCCGTAGTTGGAGGCATAGAGCACTGACCCATCGGAGGCTTGGGGCGGCCATGTTGAGTTCCCGCGATGCAGTCAGTGCTCAGATTCCTCAGTACGATGTTCAGAAGGATGCGTGCAAAAGGTAATCAAAGTCTCCAATGAAGACGAACGAAACCACGCCCAGGGAAAAAAACGCGGGAACGCCCCCGAATCTGCTCCGGCCTTGACGGACAGATCCGGCTCCCAATGGCTAGCCTCCATTTATGGAGCTAGCCAATGGCAGCCGGGGGTGGGTCATCTATCCCACAGTATACTCATAACGTTTTTAGCGCATGCGCACTACGTGCGCACTTGCCGGCAAAACCCAACAAGCATTTACAATGCAACGGTTTCGCCTTTGGAAAAGTTTGAGTTATTGGCATTGTAAATGACAACATTTGTATTTATGTGTTGGTTTTGAAAACAGATAAATAATTGCCATTGTCATTTACATTGCAAATAGCTTTAACATTTCCAAAGGCGAAACCGTTGCATTGTAAATGCTTGTTTCTAACTGTGCCCAATATTCCATTACTATTTTAGTGTAGGTGTCTCTGTTGATTTTCTCATTAGCATCTGGTGTCACCCAACTGTCTATTTGCTTTGTAAGTATACATAGCTTCTGACAAAATGACAATGTTGCCCCAGGTGGATAATGCTGGAGTCACCTGCAAGGTCATACACAACTTTCATTTCCTCTCTAGACAAATTCCAAGACTCGTTGGTGTTGACCTTTCTAAGTTTTTTCAAATCACAATTTTATTCTCCATTATTGCTCCTCCCGTTATCCCTCCTTGCCACGTCCCACCAGGGCCTGTGTTAATGGTGATTTTTCTTTTCCGGGGCTCTGGCTTCCGTTAGGGTGCCGGCCCTCGAGGCCACCTTTCGGGGGTGGCCTCTGCAAGAATGGGTCCAGTGTGCGTTACACATCTGCCAGCGTTTCCCTCTGGGCCCATTCCCAGCGCAGTTTCTCGAAGACCGTGTACCTCTGCCAGGTAGGCCTACGCCAGCTTCCTAGGTCGCAGCACGGGTGCGAGCGTGGCTTCTCTGTGTGGGAGCTGCGGTCTTCGGCTGTGCTTTGTTAAACATTTGTTCAGCGTTTTCCCAGGGCTTGTCCACACCGGTTGCGCGGTGCCTTGGAGGACGCACCACAATGATTCCAATCCCACTGTGGGTTCGAGGTGTATGCTGTGCACCAGTGGTGTAAATCGCTTCCTGCTCGCCGTGTGCGTCCCCACTTGCATCAGACTTGCTCGCAGCCTCTAATTAGCCAGCCTGGGAATCAGTCCTCAAAGCCCGGCTGCTCCCAAATAGCTGCAACGCAGAGGCCGGCTCGGTTGGTGACATTGCAGACGACGCCCCCACGCACTGAGGTCACGTTTGTTTGTGGAAAAACAAGCTTCCGATTTTTTGTTTGTTTGGTGTGGGAGTCTAAATTTGGTTCCCGATTGTCGAGTCACTTCTCGTGCTGGAAGGAAGAGGAGCGTCTCTGCCCCTCCTTCTCCTCCCCTCCTTACCCAAAACAAATGGAATGCTCCAGGTGAGCTGCTCCTCTCCCAATAGGAAGGCTTCTGATCCTCCCTCCTCCCTGCCAGGTAGGCAGTCTGATGCGCTGGTGTCGAGCGCCTGGTGATGTGGATGAAGGCTCTGCTGCTGGCAGCCAGGACGCTGTTGTACCCTCCTGGCCTCGTGGGCGCACAGACCCAGGTGAGAAGGCCGAACGAATGCGCCACTTGTCATATAAAAAACAAGCACCTACGAGGACACAGGGGTCGGGAGACGACACGGAGGGCGGGAGATGACACGGAGATGACACGGAGGGCGGGAGGGGGGCGGGAGACGACACGGAGGGCGGGAGATGACACGGAGGGCGGGAGGGGGGCGGGAGACGACACGGAGGGCGGGAGGGGGGCGGGAGACGACACGGAGGGCGGGAGATGACACGGAGGGCGGGAGACGACACGGAGGGCGGGAGACGACACGGGAGACGACACGGAGGGCGGGAGGGGGGCGGGAGACGACACGGAGGGCGGGAGATGACACGGAGGGCGGGAGGGGGGCGGGAGACGACACGGAGGGCGGGAGGGGGGCGGGAGACGACACGGAGGGCGGGAGATGACACGGAGGGCGGGAGACGACACGGGAGACGACACGGAGGGCGGGAGGGGGGCGGGAGACGACACGGAGGGCGGGAGGGGGGCGGGAGAGGACACGGACGGCGGGAGGGGACACGGACTGCAGGAAACGTGCACAGGACAGCGAGGGTGGGGCGGGGAGGCACACGGAGGGGGCGGGAATGGACAGCGCATCTCCGCCCAGGGAAAAAATCTCGGGAACGCCCCCGAATCTGGTCCGGCCTTGACGGACAGATCCGGCACTCAATGGCTAGCCTCCATTTATGGAGCTAGCCAATGAGAGCCGTGGGACGTTCCCGAAGTGCTTAGTGTAGACATAGGATTTCACCTGCGCTGAAAGTCTGCGCAGAGCGCAGCCTTTCGGCAGGCGAAACCCAAAAAGGAGTCTGTCTCAGGTGGGGTGGCTCAGAGTAGGAGGTCTATGCCCCCACGCTCCCATAGAAGAACCGCCCCTGAGGTAGCATAGGGAAGCAAATGGTAGCACTTGGTACCTCTCGCCACCCTAAATGACGTCAATGCCTGTAAGAGCGCATGCAGAGTTGTGGTTGTAGAAAACAAATACAATCTCTGTACATTGTGGGGATGTAGGCAGCTTGCAGAAAATAAGACAGGGCACTTTAAATATCGTATTTAAAAATAAGAGAGGTTTTAATTAAATAGTCATGTTAATGGCTTAATGACATAATGTACCGAGTCTTTTTATCCTTTCCTGTTCGGTAAAACGAGTGTTAATAAACTGTGCGTAGAAACATCAGAAGTGTAGAATGATGTGTCATAGGAAACAATATGTAATTATCGTCACAATTAATAATAAGCTTCGATTGTTACCACTATTATTATTATTTCTATTGCGATTAATATTAGTATTGTTATTATTTTCTACGTCTATGACTTGTACTGTGTGTATTCCCTGCACTAACCGTGGCTGGATATATTTCACTTTCTAATCTACATTCATTGCGATATTAAGACTACCAGTTTATGTAACCTTCACCCAACCGTACATATGAACCGAATTCTAATGAGTAAGAAAGCGCTTTCAAGCGATCAGAATGTGACACCTAAGGCGTTATGTAAGTCCAAGCAATTGAAATGCAAGGATGCGTGCAGACATTGTTGAATGGCGGATCTGCAGGGCGTGAAGGTATTTAAGCACGGGCACGGGGCATATGGAGATGAAGAAAGCAACAGGGGGTCTTCAGGAAACATTCTGTTTGGCTAGTGCAGGAGGAGGAGCAGCCTGATCCTTAGGGAGAGACTCGGAGAGCTCGACTTGGAATGTACCATTCTCTGCGAGTCCCTTCCACAAACCCACCTGCCGCGCTCCAAGCCACTGGACCGCGGAATCAATAGCAGGTGTCCACATGACGTAATGCTAAGAGATGACTAGGCGCGGGAAGGGCAGGATTAATGACTATACTTATGGCAGGCATTCAACAACACTTTATTCCAGCGGGTACTTCCCGCCAAGCTCAGCTATAAGCAGCTACTGAGTGCCCTCATTATTTTAAGTTTCCATTCAGCCTGCCATGTGTGGGTATTTCCCTGAACGAGATCAGTTTCCTGCCAAACCTTTACCAGACACAGTGTGATGAGTCTACTTGATGCAAACCACCTGTGGCAATCCGTATTCCCAGAACAATGATGGCACCTATGTAATCTAAGGGGCCTGTGCCACACTGGGCCATTTCTAGTGCCCAGTTGGCGCGCGTCAAACCTCTGGTTTGCACCCTTTGTCCAATAAACTGATTTTGTTTAAACATCCACTTGATGCCAGACCAACTCTTTGAAGGTTCTGACAAGCCCCTTGCTGCCTCTAACCACCCGCTCGATGCATCTGGCCTGCAAGCTTCTGACTTGCCCTTGGATGCTTGGACCAGCTTTTCAATGCCTTTGAATGACATCTCTTTGTGTCTGACCAGCCACTCAATGACTCTCACCGCCTCTTCCTTGCCCCTCAATGCCTCTGACCTGAACGTCAATGCCTCTGAGCAGCCTCTGGGCGCATCAAAGCCTTTACCAGCCACTCGGCGGCCCCAGGGGCGGCTCTAGGCTCATGGCGGCCCTGGGCAGGGAGCGTAGGTAGGGGGCCCCGGAAGAGGGGGGGTCAGGGTGTTTGGAAGTGGAACAGAGCCAGAGGCCACCAAATCCCTGCCTGGGGCCGCCACGCAAATATTGATCCATCCTCAGAGGATTATTATAATAAGGATATATATTGGCGTGGCGGCCCCTTGAGTTTGGTGGCCCTGTGCAGGTGCACAGCTTGCACATGCCTAAGGCCGCCCCTGGCAGCCCTAATTAGACACTCAAAGCCTCTGGACAGTCACTCCTTTGAAGCCTCTGACTAACAACCGCCCTGCTGAAACTTATGGCCAGCCCTGTGCTGCCTCTGAATTAAAGTCTCCGAACAGCTCTTCGAACAGCTCTTCGATGTGCCTTAAAGCTGCATAAAGCCTTTGACCAGTCGCTTAAAGGCATAGGGCCAAATATTGAGTTTAACTATTGGGCTACAATAATATTGTATCTAAAATATCAACGACCAAAATATTGAAAAGATAGTATGTATAGGTAAGTATAGGTTTGCTATACTTAACTCAACAGCAATGTGCCTTAATGTGATGCACATGTTTAAGATATGCAGATGTGGAGATAAAAATACAAAATCTATACTAACCAATACATACTACTTTATTTCTGTAGTCGAAATTCTGTCATACAACACCCCGTGAAAGCACTGACTAGCCCCATGAAGCCTGTGAGCAGCTCCCTGAAGCCTTTGATCAGTCCCATAAAATGGGATGTATGTAGTTACTACGAATGCTTTTACAACGCATGCCTTTATCACGCAGGTTTTACAACGCAAGTCGTCACAACGACTTGCTTTGGGGGGCGCTGGATAGTGAATAGTTTCATTTACTATTCCAACTCCAGTCCCCGTGGATAGTAGGGAAGGTTTTGGATAGTAAATTAAACTATTTCCTATCCTACAACGCCCCCAGCGCAAGTCGTTGTAACGACTTGCGTTGTAAAAGTTGCGTGGTAAAGGTACTGCGTGGTAAAAGTTGCGTTGTAAACGCTGTTCCCCATAAAATGGCTGACCAGCCCCTTAAGAAACCTATGATGAGCCTAGTTAAACTCTGACCAGCCCCGCGAAGACTCTGAAGTTATATGTCAAGGCAGTAACTATCTATTCGTTTAGGACTTACAAAATGATCACATTGTATTAACTGTCCTGAAACTGTAGAGTTCACATTGGAGCAACTCTTGTTATCTGCAGTGAACTGCTTCAACAACTCACAATTCCTCAATCATCAGGTGGCGTATTGTTTTGAAGAGCAACATTTCAGGTGTCCATGGAAATGGATAAACCATTCGTCCAATTAAAGACAGTGAAGAAATTTAAACTGCAAATGAGTTATGACTCTGATAATCAACACCAGGGAGACATAAGATGGAGTCTACGTCCATTAGGGTCCAGTAACTTATGTGAGTGCTGGTGATAGTTGTAATAACCCCACTGATCACTCTTGACCCTTGCACTGGTCGCCAACTTGCTGGATGCGCACAGGTTCATTACCCCCAGGTCCCTACGTCCTCGACACCTTCATACTAAACAAGTGGAGATGACCATCTCCCGACAGAAAAAAAAAACAAGAGGAATGCTGGGACACTAATACTGCCCCTCCCCCCGGGAGTACATAAGCAGGACTTACCCAGCAGACCTCCTGTTCTTTTTTTCTGTCTGTCGACAGAGTTGATGGTGTGCTGGTGCTGCTCCTGCTGGGCTTGAGTGGCGGTGCTTCTATGCTCCCCCCGCCCTGCTGCCTGGCTGTGTGGGCGTGGGGTTCCCTGGACTGCCTCCTGGCCTGCCGGGCTTGCTTGGAGTCAGTCTTTCCCTGGAGCCGGTGTTTGGTTTCCTGTGTTCCCGGCTTTGCTGTGTGATGCCTGCTCCTACCGGCCCTTTGTGGCTGGTGCTGCCTTTCCGACGGTTGCTTCCGGGTCGCGGGCTCGGCTTCCCGAGCCTGGCCGGGGAGCCGTGCCTTGCTGGATGGGCTCCTGATGACTTCTGGGCAGATGGTGATGTGGGGGCCTTGCTCCTGGGGTTGGCCCCCGCTCGGGGTAAGTCCCGTTTTCGGGTTCCTTCTTTCCTGCCTTGCGCACTTGGAGCGTTTGGCCTCCTGCTGTCTTTTGTTTTCTGTTTTCATGCTTCTTCGTTTCAGGGGCGCTGGTCTCCGGCATGGAGATGTTCGCAGCTTGGTGGTTCTGATGCATGCTGCGGGCGCTTTGTTCCTGCTGAAAGATTCTGGCATGCTGGAGGGTGGGGGCCTGGTTAGTGGGATTGGCCCCCGCTCCGGGTGAGTCCCGATTTCGTACATGGAGGTCTGGGTGGTGCTCTGGCGCCCTCGTCTTGCGAGCAGCTTTCTTAGCGCAGTAGGCAGCGCGTCAGTCTCATTCTCTGCAGGTCCTGTGTTCGATCCTCTGAGAAGGCGTTAAAGGGTCGGGGTCCTTTTGACCTTTTTGCTGCACTGTTGTGTCCTTTGGATGTTTTGTGTAGCGCGCCTGTGGGTGCCTCCCTAAAATCTGTATCCGTCGGCTGCCGGACTGAGACAGCCCAAAGGTTGGGTCTCAATAGTTTTGTATCTCTCCTACCATTCCATATCCCTCTGGCATTTCTGATTGCTTAATATGTGTGTGAATGTTCGCAGGAGGCACGCTTTCACATTTGCAGGATACAGCTCGTTTTTAATCTACCTTCCGGAGCGTGGCTGCCTGTGCGGGGGTTTTGGGCCGGGGTGTCTGTTGGCTGTGTTTACTCCCTTACATTTTTTGTGTGCAGTGGCTGGGTCTCTTGTTTCCAGCCTGGCATTGTTCGTTGGTTGGGGTTGTGTTCCTTGCTGAGCCCGTTTTTCACCCTGTCTGTGTTGCTGCTCCTGCTTCTGGCTCAGTGGACTGATGCGTCCATTGCAGAGCCCTTTGCTCGACCTCGTGGTCACAGGTTCGATTCCGGGCGGGTCCTCTCGACTTTCATCCTTCTGAGGTCGTTACGATGTGTTCCTTTGAGTTGCTTGGCAATACTCATCTGTTCTTCAGCGCTGAGAGTCCTTCGGTAAATGTGCGCTTTCGAATTCACATTTTTTGCCTTGATGCTGGCCCAGGTGTCTTCCTGGCTGCTCCTGTTCCATTCCCTCGTTTTGGCCGCCTCCTGGCTGGAGATCTGTGTACTTGCTTCTCTGTGGTTTGGTCTCTGCTCAGTGACGGTGTCCGGCTCTGCTGGCTGCGCCTCATGTGCTCTGGGTGTTTTTCCCCCTGTCATGTGTACTTTGGGCGCTGTGTGTGGGTCGTCCCTTTGTTCTCTTTTCCTGCAGCTGTTCCCTCTGTTGGTTGTCCTGGGTGCGGTGCCTCGTCCTTGCCTGGTTTTGGTTGCTTTGCGGTGGGGGCCTTGTTGTGTGATTGGCCCCCGCTCTGGCTGTTTTTCGCCCCCCTTTTATTCTTCTGGGTGCTGCTTTGCGTTGCCTGCGCCTGTTGCTCAGGGCCTGTGGGTTCGTGTCTGGCCGCTGCTGTCGGGCTGCTGCTGGTCCTGGGGTGTTGCCTGGCCTTCCTTCTGGTTTGTGTCTGGTCCTTTCTTCCTGACCTTCGGCCCGCCCTTGATCTTGTCTTCTTCAGGGGTGCCCCTACTTTGGGCAGCTCTATGGCTGTTTGTGGGCTGCCTCGGGTTGGCGTGGTTTCCGGTCGCCTCTGTGGTAGCTGTTTCCTTCGCTGGCTCTGCCTTTGCTGGTTTCTGGGATTCCCTGTGTTGTTGGGGTTTTCCTGCCTGCTGGCTTGCATCTTGACGTCTACTCTCTTGTCTCGATGTGGCTCCCTCTTCTTCGGCGTCGGCCTGTTGGGGGTGCGTTCTGTTCCCCCTCTGCTCCGGGCTCCCTGCCCCTCCTGCTGGTGGTTCAGTGTTCCTGTTCCTTGGACTGCTGCGGGGGTTGTGGGGGGGTCCTGTGGGCTCCCCTGGTTCCGGTTGGCCTGCTGTGCTGTTCTCCCTCAGTGGCCTTGCCTCAGGTGCGGTCTGGCTCTTGGGGCCTCTGTTCCGCTTGGTTGTCCTGTTTTCCCTTCCTGGCTTCTGTGTGGTCGGTGGGCGTTTGGGGCTCCAGGCTCCTAGCCCTGTTTCTCCAGTCCCTTGGGGTGCGCCTGGTTCCTCTGTTGGGTGGTTGCCAGTGTCGTGGGCTCTTTGGGGTGCTCTGTCCCTTCGGGTTCTGTTCCTCCCTGCCTCCGCTTGTTCTCGTCTGTTTCCTGCAGGGTGCCTGGTTGTGTGTCTGCCTGGGTCTTCCTGTTGCTGTGGACTTCCCTTTGTTCAGGCTTGGGGCTTATGGTGTTGTCCGGGGGCCGTTTCCGTTGGCTTGTCGGGCTGCTTCTGCACTGGCTCCCCTTGTGCTTGCCTTTGGCTTGCTTCTGGGGGTTTCCTGTCCGCCCCTCCTGTTTCTGCTGTGGTGCCTGCCTGGTTTGTTCCTGGCTGGGGCCTCTTCACGGCTGCCGTTTCCTATGGTGCCTCCTGTTCTCCGGGTTGATGTGCTGTCCCCTTGCTCCGCTGTCTGCGCGGTGGTTGTGCTTGGTCGGACCGGGTTGGGCCTACCTACCCTCCTCGGGCTGCTGGGTGCTGTTGGCTTCTTGGTCCTTCTGCTCTCCGGGGTGTTTGCTCCCGGGGTTGTTCTGGTTCCCTTGGTGGGTGCCTGGCTGAGTTTTCGGCTGGGGTGTGCCGCTCCTGCATGCGGGGCTCCTTTTTGGGGCTCTGCTTCCTTGCTGGTCTCCCTTCGGGTCCTGGCGGGGTGTTCGGCTTTGGGGCTGCTTCCGGGTGGTTCCTTCTGGGCCTTCTCCTGCTGGTGGTTCTCTTCCCGGGCTTGTTTTCCCGGTGTTGTGGGCCTGGGTGGGGTTCTGTGGCTCCGGTTCTGCCGGCTTCTTGCTGGTTGTGTGTGTCCTCTGGCTGTGCCTCCTGGGTTTTCGGGCTGTGCTGTCTTTTTCGGCCTGCTCTGGGAGTTTGTTGCCGGCCGTTTCCGGGTTCTTCCTAGTTCTGGGGTCCTGGCTCGCTTCTTCCTCCCTTGCTTCCCCAGACTTTGTTCCCGGTTTGGGTCTGTTTGGGTGCCCCACCTCCCTCCTTCTCTGGTTGGGGTGCGGTTCTGTGGTGCTCTTGCCTCTGTGGGTCCCTCCCTCCTGGCGGCGGGTTGTCTGTGGTTTTCCTGCTGCTTGGTCCTCTGCTCTCCTTCTGGGGTTTGCTTGGGTCTGCCCGTGGTCAGGGTTGCTTGGTTATGGTCCTGGCTTCCCGGTTCTGTTGGCGTTTTTTTGCCCTGTTTTTTTGCTGTTTGCTTGGCTCCTCTCCAGTGTTGCTGGGTTTGGGCCTTGTGGTTGTGGTCTGGGTGCTCTGCTCCCTGGGCTTTTCTTTTCAGCTGCTCCTGCCCTTGCTGCTTGTCTGGCCTGGGTGTGGGGTTCCTGGGCGGTCCTGTGCTGTGTGGGCGCCTTCTTTGTGATGCTCTCTATGTTCGTTGGGCGGGGGCTGGGGTTTTCTGGGTTGCTCTGTGCTCCCCTCCTGCCTTGTGTTCCATCCCGTTGGGGTTTTCTGGGCTTGTGGTCGGTTTCTCTGTCCCCGCCCTGGTTGCATTTTTTGATTTTTGGTGGCTGGTTTCCAGTCTTGTTGGCCTCTCCTTGTTTGGTGGGCTTTCGGCTGGGTTCTGGGGTTCTTCCCCGTCCCTGTCTTTTGGGTCGGGTTCTCGGTCCTGTTTGGCTCCTGGGTGCTTGTTGCTTCCGGGGCTTCCTCGGCCGGGTTTCCTCCTCGGGTCTGTTGGGCTCGTGTCCTTTCTTTTTGGGCCTTCCTTTTGGTCTGGGTGCTTGTGTCTGCGCTCTTCTGGCCGTTTCTTTCTTTGGCTTTCTTCCAGGTTGTCTCGTCTTCCTGGTGTGTCTGCCTGGCCCTGTGTGACTTCCTGCTGGTTCTGGCCTTGGCGGTCTTCTCCGGTGGGTTGTTTTGGCTGGTCTTGGTACCTGGTCCGTGTTCCGGTTGCCGGTTGCTCGGGTTGGTGGCCTCCTTTGTTTGGAGCCCCGGGTTTTCTTTCTCTCCGGCCCTTGTCCCTGCTGTCCTGTTCTGGGTTGCGGGCCGGTTGTTTCCTGCGGTCTTCCTTTCCTCCTTCTCGGTGCTCCCTTGGGTGGCTGCTTTTGTTGTGGTATCCTGGGTGTGCTTGTGCGTGCGGAAGGCCGGGTTTCTGCTTTGGTATTCTCCACTTGTTTAGTATGAAGGTGTCGAGGACGTAGGGACCTGGGGGTAATGTCCTATTACTTACCGGTAATCTTCATTACTCCGGGTCCCGTAGTCCTCGACACCTTCATACGCCCCTCCCTCCCTCCCGGGCGGCCGGCCTTCCTGTCTGGGCTTGTTAGTACAGGAGGTCTGCTGGGTAAGTCCTGCTTATGTACTCCCGGGGGGAGGGGCAGTATTAGTGTCCCAGCATTCCTCTTGTTTTTTTTTTCTGTCGGGAGATGGTCATCTCCACTTGTTTAGTATGAAGGTGTCGAGGACTACGGGACCCGGAGTAATGTAGATTACCGGTAAGTAATAGGACATTGGTAGTTGTGTTTATTCCCAAGGGTTGATAATATTGCTATGGCTAAAACTCGGATTGAAGCAGATAGTTTGTAAAGTCTCTTCATTTTCACATTGCAAAAACATCCGAATAAATGAATTGCAGCCATGTCCTCTATCGCCCTGACTCAGATGACCATGCAAGCATTTATTCAGCTGCCAGTGACATGACGGCATCAACAATAGTCGTGGGCACAATTAAGATTATGTCAAAACAATGAGAGAGCAAGGGAAAAATTGGGATGTGTGCGTATCCCAAAAGTAATAATAAGCTAAACAATGATGGACAACCCCACTTTGTGTGTGTGTGGTACAATCACTTGATGGGTAGTATTTGGACCCACTGGGTTTGTTTAAAAGACCCCCCACACACCAACCTAGTTGGTGTCATGCTTCATCATTGGGGTCCCAACCGGGTGCCTGGATTCCCCCCGGTTGTGCTACGATGCCTGTTTACAGTGAAGCTTGTGTGGTGCACTTAAGATTGCATTTTTATTTTGCTTAACAGTACGATGTGTATATATATATATATGTTTTGTGCTGTCTTTTCTTCTCCCACAGGTCCTTTTTGAAGTGTCCATAAGTACGTAGACACTAGTCCACACACCTTAGTGCGTGTGTAGGTACTTTTTCGCTTTTCACGTGGCACTTCACATTTTTGCCACTCACCACTTTCACCATCCGGTCCCGAAGAAAGCCCCCTTCAACTACCCTTATGGGCTGAAACATGTAGACCAATCACATAACCAACTAAAGCATAATAACTTCTCATTTTTGTTGCACCACACTTATTTTTTAATCCTACCCTGAGCCACCACTAATAAAGTCTACAGGCAAGATTTCTCTAAGGTATTTTTAACTTAACACACGTCACATTACACACTTGCACCACACCGGCTCCGCTGTAAACAGGCATCATAGCACAATCGGGGGGCATTTGGCCACCCGGTTGGGATCCCAATGATGAAGCATGACACCAACTAGGTTGGTGTGTGGGGGGTCTTTTAAACAAACCCAGTGGGTCCAAACACTACCCATCAAGTGATTGTACCACACACACAGTGGGTTCGTCCATCATTGTTTAGCTTACAGTTTAGATTATGCCAGAGTACACAGAGTAATTATGGTAATTATGCATTATGATTTAGTGCTACATGCAGAACTACTCTGCTTGCGTAATTCAAGAGTAATCTCTTAGAATTCTTAGGTAATTCTGTGTGATTATGCTACATGGAATAACGCTTTTTGCGCCCACCCCTAATCAACACCACTGGTCAACTGACTTTTCTTTTTTGGGTGACTAACAGGCCCGGACTGGCCGTTGCGGGAACCGGGCAATCCCCGGTGCGCTGCAAAGACGTCCCTGTAACAAAATCGTCCGAAAACCGGCCCCGGCAATGAGCTCAGCGGCACCTTCAACGCCCCCCCCTCCCCGAGTGGGGAGGGGGACGAGCACTTTGCCAGGGCCGGTTGTGGTTCCCAGTCCGGCCCTGGTGACTGATACCCAGCATAATTTTGTTTTAACTAGGTTATGGCTGGGGATAGTACACCATTTAGTTGCCTTTCCTGATATGAAACAACAACCTTCAGATATGATACCTTGCCCTTATGATCGATCCTCGAATCAAAACACCCAGCACTTTATTTTATTTTGTAATTTCTGCAAGAGTTTAAGGAAACTATTTGAAACTGATCTTTCTTGCCCAGTATATTATGGATTATAAAATAACTCTGAGATATTTACATGCACTTGGGAATTCCTCTGTATGCTTTAACTAGCCTCGGCCCTTGCAGGTAAAAGGGGTGGGGTGGTGGGGCCAGGTGGGATGAGGGGATTTTGACAGATGAGGACGAGCGAAAATTAAATAAATGATTCATTTTCTTTTGCCGTCATCTGGGTCTCACTGGGCTGAGCACAATCAGTTTTTTAAAGGGGGGTTCGAAACAGGCCTCTCTCTGGCTCTGTTTTGTGCCCTGGCACAGGCGGTCCATTTTTTTCTGAACTGCAGTGATGCAGGCAAGTCGATGTGCGATGCTCGCACTGCTCACTTCTCACTAGTGGAGAAGTTAGGGCATGACGTCATGCCAGATGAGCGTTGTAGAGAAAGGGAACTCCTTTAAAGAGAGTAACTTTCTCCCTGGATTTCCATTCTCGTTTTGAAACTCAGGAGCAGCCACATTGTCGTGGTGTCACCAGGGCTTTAAGTGGAACTTTTCTTCAATATTATATACAATCCATAGTTGTTGCACATTTATCCTATACAACTATCAACCTATTACAAAGTCAATAGTCCTGACTTGTTGTAGGTATGATGTTACTTATTGTATCATATATCTGGATGCAATGACAAAAGCAGCTAAATACAAGTCGGGCGGCACAATATGCTAAGCACAGATTTTTAGCTTACGTGTTTTTAAGCCACACCCTTAATTACCTTGGTCACGACCCTTTGAGAGACCCCCCAGTTTTTTCATCCCACTTAAAGCCCTGATATATTGTATATTGTTTTTTTTTCTTTAAACAATTTTTATTGACAATAAAAAAGAAAACATTGCTTGGGCATACATAACAGTGTCGTTGCACACATAGAGACAGTCAAATCAAGAAATCCAATACAGTAATGCATAGAAGAAGGCAAGCCATCAGTTTCGCTTAGTCGTCCCCCCCCCCTGCCCCTCCCGCTCCACAGCCCCTCACATCCTTTTCAGAGTCGTTGTCGCTATCCAGGTGTGGTGGCTCACAAATACACCCCCGGTATTCATTCCATGCCCCCCAGATTCTGGTCCATTTCCGCGGTCATTCACGATTCAAATATACTGTCCGCTCAGCCATCATTACAATATCTAAATCTGTACACCAATCCCTTAGCTTTGGCACCAAGTGGGACCCCCAAAGTCTAGCAATATTCCTTTTTGCCTGCATGATTCCTAATGTGACCCAGGCCTGCATGTAATGATTGAGATCAGTAGGTTCCCAGCTGTTTAATAAGCAGCGGCCCTGCTCTGGAACCAGGGAGTCTTTTACCACTTGCGACATAGTTCGCATTACCTGAGCCCAGAAATCTGCAACTCGGGGACAGTCCCAGATGGTATGAAAGAATGTCCCTTCTTCACCGCAGCCCCGCAAACAGTACTTATGTGCAGCTTTCCGTATCTTGTGGAGAGTGACTCTAGTGTAATAAACCCGGTGTAGAATTTTCAGCTGTATTAACCGGAGTCTCGATGGTATGGCCACCTCACTTGGTGAGGAGAGCACCGTTTGCCAATCAGACTCATCCAACTCACCCACCTCCGCGGTCCAGGCCGCCTTGAGCTTCAAAGTAGGGTCAGGCAAATTATTAACCAGTTTACGGAAGACAAACGAGGTCGCCTTTTTAGGCATGTGTTCCGTCAGAAGCCTATCCTCCAGTGGAGTGGATTCAGGCAAATCATCACCTGGAGGGATCACCGACTTCAGGGCATGACTAATTTGCAAATACCGAAAACGTTCCGAATGCGCCAGCTCGTATTGTTCCACGGGGTGGTCAAAGGGAACAACGGCTCCATTCTTCCAGAGGTCTCCCACCGTGGAGATACCTATCAAATCCCAGGCCTCAAACCCTTTGCTGTTACACAGACGGCCTAGTCGAAGTGATGACCAGAGCGGCGTCATCTGTGTAAGTGTGTCCTTACATTTGAGGCGGGCCGATGCCAAATACCACAACCTCACCGTGTGGGCCGTAGGGCCAAGTAAGGCCGCGGCACTTTTCCTGTCATAAAGTGCGGCCATTACACCACCAGTGCCTAGATCGTACCTATCCGCCTTGAATGCGGGCTCAGTCTGCGGAGCATGCAGCCACTGGTTTATGATCTTCAGCTGAGCCGCCCAATAATATAGTTGAACATCAGGGAGTACTATGCCTCCATTGAACCAGCCTCTAACCAACTTTGGCGGGAAATGCGCGCTGTTTTGGCCCCCAAAAGGAGACCTGAGACCAGCGCATCTACGGCTCTAAAATACTTAGGAGGTACAAAAAAAGAGGTATTTTCGAGGATATAGAGTAGCCGTGGCAGACTCATCATTTTAAATAATGCCGCCTTTCCCAGTAGGGTCAATGGTAAGGTGTGCCAGTGCTTCACGTCGGTGAGAAGGCGTGCTAGGGGTGGCGTTAAATTATGTTGAAAGAAGGCCTCCTGATCAGGCGTCACCCAGACCCCCAGGTATTTAAAGGGCTTGTCTGTGACCATCAACTGGCAATCCGCCGGCAGCTGTGGTGGGGGGCCTTTAAGGACAAATATTACCGACTTGGACCAATTAATGGTATATCCCGAGGCCCGTCCAAAGGCTTCAAAGATGTGAAGAAGCACTATGATCGAGCGTCTAGGCCTGGTCAGATATAGAAAGATATCATCTGCATACAACGATATGCGGTCCTCCCATGTGTCAGTCCAACTGAGTCCTTTAACCATGGGGTCCCACCGTATCCATGCTGCTAATGGTTCAAGAATCAAGGTAAATAACAAGGGCGAAACAGGGCATCCCTGACGCGTGCCCCGACCAAGTTGGAATTCCCTAGAGATATGGCCATTAGCCACCACCAATGGCTAGGGGCCTGGTATAATGTAGCCCCACCCATGCACAGAATTTGGGTCCGAAGCTGAGGTGGCGTAAAACCGCAAACAGATAAGGCCATTCGACCAGTCGAACGCCATTCGAGCGTCCAACGAGAGGATCACCGCCGGTTCAGGAAGATTTGGTATATGTGCCATCACCGCATGAAGCCGTCGCAGATTAAGCGCAGTATTCCTGTTTGGCATGAACCCAGACTGGTCTGGGTGTATCAGTTTCTCTAAATGCGGGGTGAGCCGGTGAGCTATCATTTTTGCCAAAATCTTTGCCTACGCATTCAATAAAGATATTGGACGATATGAGGTACACAGGTCCTGGGGCTTGCCAGGTTTCGGAATAGCAATTATTGTAGCTGTTCGTTGATCTCGTGGCAATTCCCCCCTATTCAAACTATCGTATATTGTTTTTAATGCTGTATTTTTTGTTAATGTGTTTTTTTTCATTTCATGTACTGTTATGGCCCCCATCACTGTGCTGAATAAAGATTTTGAATCATACCAACATTTTTTTATACAAGAGGCGATCTTCCGCCCCCTACCACTCTGACACCATCCTGAATGAACTCTGTGTGAGTTCCTTTCCTTTGCTGTTCAGAGAAAAACAGGCACACTGAATGATCTGAAAAGAATGGATGCCATTTTATGATTATTTGCATGTGTTTGTTTTTGCTATTACCCTGGATAGGTATCTGTAAATCATAGCAGTAAACTACTGAATCGTTCTGCTATCTACAAATGTTTATATATTTACTCATACATTTACTGAATATGTTTTTCTAAATATGTGATTGCTGTGACAATACTTTTTATTTCGGAAAATAGTCCATATTGCACGGACTGTTTTAGCATATCATTTCCAAAAATAAACCCCCCTAGACAGCCCACCAGTAGTGACCACAGGCTCTGGAGGCTCGGCGGATAACGACCGCCCCACATGCTCAGTCCCCCCTCCTCTCTTCTCCTCTCTCCCTCCTTCCACTCTCCGTCTTTCTTCTTCTGACTTCACCATTCTCTTCTCGAGGGTAATACATCGTCAACCCGAAACAGGACACGCCAAGCTACCGCCCACAGATCAGCTGCTCATCCGACCGGACATGTTTGCAGTCGCGCCCAATGTAACCCCAAAGGCGTCAGAAACTTACCTGTATTGCCCTCAATGTATCGGTACTGTACTGTATATAATATAACCTTCTAATAAAATTCCTTGAAATAAAAAAAAACCAATGTCAGTGGAAGTGTGCCTGCTGCATAGTTATTCAAAAGTAGCAAGTAATTTGAGTTTCAATATATCAGTGCACAATAATCAGTGCTCTACCAGAGTCCTGTGCTTGCCATTTGATTTGGAGGGCTTTTTTTAGGTGCATGTAAAGCATTAATGAGACTGGTTTTAGTAGCTGTTTCTTTGTGGGATGAATGTCTGTTTGCTGTGAAGGACATTATTTGTTGGATTTAGGGGTTGTCTTCTACTTTAACGCTGGTTCCTTTAGACAGGGTGCTGAGGTTTCATTCACTATTGTAAAAGCTGCCACCCATTCCCACCCATATGTTTGGGGGGAGGGATCTTAGTAAAGACGCATGACTGTGCTGGGTAGGCCTTGCTACATGATTTAAATAGGATAGTCTCTGTTGGTCCTTTCGGTTGTTTTCTGATGGGCAAAATGACAGTCTGCCAGACAGCTATGTTCGTGACCCAGGACCAATTATTGAACCAGAGTTTTTCTGTGAGTATGGCTTGTTGATCCACTTGCCCATGTACAGGAGCACATAACATATCTGTAACCTTAACAGCAGTTCTTCTGAGACCTGTAAGATATATGTAACTAAAGAGATAGGTTTGCCATTTCTTTATTTATTTTATGGATTCATATAGCGCTTGAATCACCCCCGAAGGGGTATCTCAGCGTTCACGGACCCACATAGGAAAGCTGTCACACAGGAGCGAGTCTAAAACAGAGCAGTTTTCAAAGCCTTTCTAAACTGCAGATTGTCCGGGCACTGCCTCAATGAGATGGGAAGCTGGTTCCAGTAGAGGGGAGCAAGATATGAAAAGGCTTTTACCCCTGTCCTTAACTTCTTTCTTGAGGAGGGATTTCGAACCACAGCGGAGATTCCTTCGGGGAATGTAACAGTTAAGTTTCTCTGCTAGGTAAGTAGGTCCTTTACCCCACACTGCTTTGTGGGCAATGCAGCAACCTTAAACTTTATTTGTTTGCGTACAGGCAGCCATTGATGCATAGGCATGTAAGGTATTAGCAACCTGATTGATAGCTCTGTTATCATAGGTCTGAACCTGCAAGACATTTGTTACCTAACAAAATTCTGTCTTTAACGCGGGACCAGAACTCTGGGTAACCTTATAGTATATATTCTACCTGAGACCATAACGTGTAAGATTTCAGTAACTTGAGGGCTATATTTGCTGAGATTGATACTTCTACTGTATAAAGTGAGAGCTTGTGAGGTCTGACTAACTGGGAGAGGCCTGTCTAAGCCAGCCTAAGTCTACATAATCTCCGTGACTGTACGGTCAGCTCTGTGACTAATGTGTATGATCTCTGTAGTTCGAGAGATGGCTTTTCTGCATGATGTATGACACAATCACGCATGCAATTGCAATGTGGGAAATGCAACTAACGTGCTGTAACCACATGTTCCATTACCGCACAAGTCAATACAACACCTTGCTTTAGTTCAGTCTTTGCAACAGTAGGGAAGGTATAGGATTAAAAATCCAACAACACGTTCCCTAATGCAAGTCGTTGTAACGACTTGTGTGATAATGTCAATCCCTTCTGCAGTGGTCACAAGTAGATCTAATAAAAACATCTCCCTTCAAACAGTGCTATGGAATCCAACTCTGGAAGCATTTACTTCAAATTATTGTTCAACTCAATGCTTGTTTACTCATACCTTTCTCATTTCCTGGTACAGCAATAATATGCTGCCAACATTATCTATGTAACCAAGCATGGCCTCAACAAATAATTGTGTCTAAGTTGCCTCTTCTTACTGTAGCACCACTAAACAATTATTCTTTGAAGTGCATAGTGTTTAAAAAATAAATAACAAAAAACTTTACATGAAACGCTTAGGAGGATTTCATATGTTTATAAAATGCATAGTTCACATCAAATTTCACTCAGATAAAATATACTGTACATTTTGCTTAATTAAACTTATCAAAACTCCTTAACGTCTACTTTTTTTGTCTTTCTTCTACGTGTTGCCTGGCATTTCTTTCTGCTGTCCATGCCTCTCTAATGTGGAACACAATGGCTTCAAAAATACTTAAGATAAATCAACCCCATACTTGCTCACCAACTTCTAGTGGGTTCCGGGGTTTGGGCGCAACAATATTTCACGTCTGGGGACATCTGAAACAGGCATAGATTAAAAAAGACACTAGAATTCCTCTTTATTCATTGTGGTGTAAGACATGACTATAACACCAAGCATAGAAGCAGACCTGCAACCTCCAAATAAAACTCATTGTGTGAGAGGAGACAACGGCGAGGGCCGTGCCTGGGGAGGGGCGGCCGTGAACCCATTACCTCGCTAGTCTGAAAGTGCTTCTTGGGAGGTGTAGCCATTTAATTAGGGGGCTGGGTTTTGGGCTGGTCCATTCCCGTGAGCCACTGTAAAACGTCACCCGAAAAACAAACAGCGGCTTTAGAGGGTGCCGTTGATATCCCCGGAAGGTATTAAAGCCCTGATGAACATCAGCTGAGCTTAGCCCTACATATAATGGGGGTTGGAAACGCTCTTTGCAGGGGTTCTCAGCTCACATTGTCTGACAACCAAGTGAGTCTGCTCCTAACCGGGTGACCACGTGAAAGGAGCCACTATCATGTGACACAGGGTGGAGCCCTGTGAGTTGGCAGGTCTTTAGAAGGAAATTGCAGTCAGGATGGGTCTGGTAGTTTATTCAGAGATAAATTACCCTGACCTCAAGCGTGAACATGTAGTGCGTCATTAATATACTACAATGTAACAAAAGGTCAATCTGCATTCAAATCCAATGTGTCATGCAACAGTATACTTAAGGGATTTTTCTGATCTTTTTCGGAACTCTTCTGAATAAAGTTAGATACTTTGCTTATCAATAAACCATCTGCTAATAGGGTTCGAGAGAGCACAGCTTTTAGAGTGGAAGTAATATCCATAGAGCAAATAAACGCATAAGCTAGTTTTTAACAAATAAAGCACTTGAATGTATTACATTCTTTAAATGTTCACCTAAAATGAAACCGTTTCTTATGTAAAAAACAATGCTGTTAAGTGACCATTTGCTGCTGAAATATTTTGTAACACCTCAAAGGAGCACAATGTGGCAGCAAGTGTTTATTTAGTTTCCATAAGTTTGTTTTCAATGTTTCTAACATTTAACCCCTTCCATGCTGGTGACGGAACCGCTCTGTCACCAGCCTCGGTCGCGCTGTGCTGGTGACTGAGCGGTTCCGTCACGGCCCGCTCGGCGCGCCTGCGCGCCGCTGATTTTGCGTCTACGCGGCGCGTTCTAATGAGCGGGCGGGGCCGTGACGGAACCGCTCCGTCACAAGCACAGCGCGCCCGAGGCTCGTGACGGAGCGGTTCAGTCACGAGCATGGGAGCGCCGCGCGGCCCCACCTCCCCCCTAGCACTGCGGCGGAATTGCCACCGCAGCAAAGGGGGTAAAGCCTGGTTATGATGGCAGTCAGACTAGCATCCAACCGCCATCGCCATGGGAATGGAACCGCTCGACATGTGGTCGGCAGTTCCACCCACCTAATTGCAGTGCAACTGCTGTGTAGATGGTCATAAAAATCCCTCTTATCATTGGGGCTTCTGCTGCCGCCCAGACAAGGGCTGCAATACAAGCCGCAATGGTAAAAGTAATTTTAAAGCATCCATGCACTGTGTGCTAGGCACATGTAGTGCCTGGCACACGGTGCATGGATGCTTGGGGGGGGCACCACACG
The DNA here is from genome assembly GCF_964261635.1 of Lissotriton helveticus. Lineage (NCBI taxonomy): Eukaryota > Metazoa > Chordata > Amphibia > Caudata > Salamandridae > Lissotriton > Lissotriton helveticus. The sequence goes on along the minus strand of NC_136057.1, from coordinate 1,570,910,883 downwards.
TTGCACCCCTGGGCCCTCAACAGAGGCCCACGGGGGCCCTGCTGGGGGCCATCAAAGGCCTATTCCAGCTTCCATTTCATGACAGTCACACAACCATGAAAAGGCAGTCGGAAATGGCTAACGTAATCCCTATGGCATTGCCTATGCAGGGCATCATCCCCATTGTCAGGATTGCGAGCAGACAAATACTCTGACGGGCTCTTTGACCCTGTCGAAGACACTGGTCGGTCACTCTGCCCACTGTGGTCTGACCATCCGTATCGTAATGAGGCGGGTGGGCTGATATACTGGATGTTTGTGGGACCACCACAGACGGCCTGTTGGTGGCGGTCCCAATGACATCATAATCAGGTCTATAGATAGAAATACCATTTGCGCAAAAAATTAAACCACATACAGAAATTGCCAATTCTTCCACTCCTTCTACCCACCAATCAATTTCAGGAGACACCCAAATAGCATTCCGCTTATTTTGTATTTTGTTTTGTATTTTAATATATTTATAGAGCGCATCAATCCCCGAAGGACATCACGGCGCTAGGACGGAACTTAGTGCAATTTAGTTTGGTCTTAATAGGGTCCGTATCTGGGTAACAAGGTAGTTTTCAATTTTTTCCTGAACAGCAGATGATCGTCTGTCAGGCGAAGATCAAGGGGTAGATTGTTCCAGAGGACCACAGCTGCTTTAGAGAAGGATCGATCACCCACCTTGACCTTAGATGTGTGTTTGACTGACACAAGAGCTAGGTGACATGATCTCAAATTTCATGAAGGGACATGAAATTGTAGCTTATCTCACAAAATGTGTGGTCCTTTTTAATGCAGGGATCTGTGCGCAAAGCATATGTGCTTGAAACTAGCTCTTTGGTGTACAGGCAGCCAGTGTAATTCCTTCAGGCAGTGAGATGCTGAGCTGTATTTTTTTTGTTACAGATTAGTTTAGCGGCAGCGTTCAAGAATACCTGGAGTCTAGAAAAGAGATAGTCAGCCATGCCAACATGAAGGGTATTGCCGTAGTCCAGTCTGCCCAGGAGCAGAGCCTGAGTTACCATTTGTCTGCAGTTAGAGGGGATCCAGGGAAAGAGTCGTCTGAGCAGTTTCAATGTGTTGAAAGCTTTTCCACATAGAGTACGTACTTGGTCCTGCATGGAAAGGGTGTCATCAAAGACAATGCCCACATTTTTTGCCGCTCGCTTAGGTTTTGGGGCAGTGCCTGGTGCCTGGGGCCACCAACTATTATCCCAAATCGTCTGGGCACCCCCAAAAAGCAGTATTTCGGACTTTCTGGCATTTCGTTTTAGACAGTGCAGAGACATCCAGCTTGCAAGTTCAGTGAAGCAGTTTATTAGGTTATACTTGGTCTCAGTATTGGTCAATTTATTTATCAGGGGAATCACCAATTGAGTATCGTCGGCATAGGAGCAGATGTCAAATCCCCATTTCCTGCTAATGTCAGCCAAAGATGAGACAAAAGGGTAGACCTTAAGGGAGCTCCTTGCGGGACTCGATTTGTTATACTCTTTGAGGAGGAAGTGCAGGATCCCATTTTGATTGTTTGGGTTCGGTTTTTAAGAAATGAGGCAAACCATGATTGGGCTTTAGAGCAGATCCCTTTTTTATGTAGTCTTTGAAGTAGTTTAGAGTGTGATACAGTGTTGAAAGTTGCAGTAAGACCCAATAGGATCAATGCTACAGCTCTAACTTGATCAACTTGCGATCTAATACTGTTAGATACAGCTAGTAGGGTGGCCTCGGTACTGTTATTTGCCCTAAATCCTGTCTGTGAGGGATCAAATAAGTTGTTAGTCTAAAAAAAAGTGGTGAGTTGTTGATTGACTAGCCGCTCCAAAACTTTGGATAGATATGGTAGTTGGGAAATTGGGCATTAGTTGGCTGGGTCATAAATTCCAAGTCCTGCTTTCTTTAGGAGGGGAAAGACCACTGTTTTCTTCCATATGCCTGGGAGAGAGGGTTGCTCCAAAGATTGATTGAAGATGTTGCTGATAAGGGGACACAGGACTGGCACTAGTCTGGAGAAAATAAAATGTGGGCAAGGGTCAAGTGGAGATCCTGCCTTAACTTCAGCCATAGCTTTGGCCACCTGTTCCTCTGAAAAAGGAGTTAGAGTATCGAGATGGATTTTTGCTGCGGGTTGAGGGGCCAGATTTCCCAACCAATTTTAGCCTCTTCATGGGGATTATCAAAGGATGCGTACATTTTTATCACTTTGTCAGTGAAAAAATTGTTAATTAGCTCACAGTTCTCTGTCGTAGGAGCCATAGTTTGTGATAGTCTGGAGGGTTTACAAAGTTTGCGAATAACTTTGTATAGTTCCTTGGAAGAGCTGCTGTCATCTTCAACCCTTCTTATATAATAGTTTGTTTGTTTTAACGCGCGGTGGTAGTTTTTCAATTCAGCTAAATAATTTCGTCTCTCAATGCTGTCTTTTGACAGTCTCCATTTGCGCTCCAATGTTCGGCATTTTTGTTTATTTGTTTTTAGTTCACCATCTTTCTCTCTTGTTGTAGTTGGGCAGCTGATATAGAGCTAGAGCTAGAGAGGGGTGCAGCAGAGTCACGGTGAGTGAAGTGAGTAGAAAAGGCTTCCTGGGTGATTAGGTTTTATGCTCTTTTCCCTATTTGATATGTAGTTTTAGCCTTGGATGATTTGCTTGGTAGGACTAGGGAAAAAGGGATTAGTAAATTATCTGTCCAATGAAGTGGTTTGATCTCTTGAATGTTAATGATCATTATGTTGCAAAACATTAGGTCCAGGGTGTGGCCAGCCCTGTGGGTTGGTTCCAAAATCCTCTGCGTTAGTTGCATTATGGCCATGTCATTTTCCAGGTGTTTAACGTCTGGATTGGCTGCATTTTCATAGTGAAGATTAAAATCACCTATGACTAAAAACTGGCTCTGTTTCAGGCAAAGTTGGAAAAAGTTGTGTAAGTAAGTCAGTGCTTAGTCTGGGATGGTGGCCAGTAGGGTTTTAAATAACTGCCCCACCCAATAGTATGTAATTACCCTTTGAAACTCAGAAAGCTAGGCTCTCATGGGACCCCACTTGGATAGTTGTGGTAGGAATGCAGGAGAGATACTCTTTGAAGAGAATAGCTATACCACCGCCTCTCTTGCCCTTTCTATCCTGTTTTAGTATTTTATAACCGGGTGGTAGGGCAGAGACAATGTCAGGGGTATTATTAGGCTTAAGTCATCTAGTGTATCCCAAATCTCAGTGCTATGTTTAAAGAGGGATCAAGCATTAAGGTAGATGCAATTTATGGTTGAGGTGCAATGCTGATTATTTGTAACTATCCCTGTGGGCAGGGTATAAGTGTCTTGACATCCCCATTTGCAGTCGAGGCAGGTGAAAGGGCCTTCAAGCTCCTCCAGAGAAGCTTTTGTACAGCACATATTTGTCTTTCGTTTACCTGCCAATTTTAAAAGCATATCTCATGAGTATGTAGGTGGAGGGGGTCCTTCTGGGTGAAAAGGGCACAGTTTCTGGCCCCTGGGCCTGGACGGGCGCGGACGGGCGCAGATGAGCTTGCCTTAGGCACTCCCACTGCGCACACCTGCTGCGCATCGAGGCAGGCATCCGCTTTAATGTTGCCGGTTGGGCAGCTAGACTGCCAACCACCGCAGTGCTTCCTGCTGGGAGTGGGATACTTCCAGTCAACGTCCAAATTCCCTCCACGCAAACGGAACAATCAGTAGTGGATCAGGGAGGTACGTGGTAAGAGCTGGACACAGTGTGCAAATATGCGTTTGTATCAAGTCAATCAGGAAAGTGAATAAAATTGATTACATATATTTGAAAACAATTTAAAAACAAAGGTGCAGGAAAACGACTTTAAGCAGTTTCAAAATCACGGGGAGTCCTTTACCAGGCGGTCCCCTCAGTGCAGTGAAACAAACCGATCTGATACGGCTCCTAATTGCCTCTTGCGCGTCCGCAGCGCGACGAGGCAGGCATCCACTTTATATGTTGCAAGTTGGACAGCTAGACTGCCAACCACCGCAGCACTTCCTGCCGGGAGTGGGATACTTCCGGTGCGCGTCCAAATTCCCTCCACGCAAATTGAACAATCCGTGGTGGACCAGGGAGGTGCGCGGTAAGAGCTGGGCGCAGCCTACAGTACTCATCCCATGGCAATGTAACTAACAACTACTACTCTATCCCAAATGAATCAAGTCTTGGGATTATAATTAATCCTGAAAAGTGGTGGACACTTAATGGTGAAAATACATGTTGGCTGTCCCTTGACAATCTTCGTAATTGTTTTGGATACTTAGTTGAACAAAGTTGTAAAGAACATATTTTTTGATTTTGTACACTGCAAATAGTTTTACAGAATTGTATGCTAAACATATGTGATGGTTGTTTTTCATTAACTAATTTAGAAAAATAATTATTATTTATACATTTTTATAAAAAAAAAGTCAATTATTGTGATACATTCTCCACACATAATGTAGCATCCTTGTGCTGCAACCTTTCAGGTGGCAGTGGCATTCACCCTGACTTATTCTCACTTTCTTCCCACTGTCAAATAAAGCCTTTGCAATATCTTTATAGGTGAAAGAGGAAGTCACTCTGAAAGCCCATGGGTATCACCTGAATGGTGTATCAAATATTGGGGACAATGATTATTTTAATTGCTGCAATGAGACCTATCATGACATTTGGCGATGGTTTCAGTCTGACAACTCAACATTGACTATAGTTTGAAGGAGCTTCATGTTTGCTTCTCTTTTACCTGTCAGTATGGCCTATAGAATAACCTCCCTGTGTGTAATTGAGTCCCTAAACCATCACAAGAAGAGACGTTTCTGGTAGGGAAATGCAGCAGTACTCAGTGTGATATCAGTGCCCAAGGATTTGTTCAGGTTGACCTTAATGCTGGAGTGCCTCTGATAGCCTTGCAGCGCAGGCATGATGACCAGGCAGGGATGACTCCGGATCATTGATCATTAGAAGGATACCGTCTGCAAACATTGTCCTGTTTAAAAATGTTGTCTGTCAGACCGTATTCTGGTACCCAAGGGTTCAAGAGCAAGGGCAAGCAGGATTAGCGAAAGGTGGCACCGTTCGCTTACTCCTCTACCAATATGCCACCAGGCCGAACTGTTGTAGCTCTTTCTAATGCTAGAAATAGGGGCCTGATACCATGCTAGGGTCCAGGCACGAACACAGTCACCGAAGCCTGGTCCCATCAAGGTGTCCTGCAAAAAGTCTCAGTCCATGTGGTCAAAGGCCTTGTTGGCGTCAAGGGACTGGAATGTGGTTTGTCAATTCTGATACTCCCTTGTCTATTGGATGTAATTATTTTGTTTGCTTTTTCCTCGGTGTACCTTTCCAACATGAATGCTGTTTGTTCCAGATGGATCAAGGATTGAATCATGCCTCTTTGAAAGTGTAACATTAAAAAAAGATATTACTAAAACTGTGGAAACTTCTTTGGTGAAATATTGCCATCTGTCATTGTTCAATTCTCTTGTTTTACAGAACTGAATTATCAAAAGCAGAATCGCTTGTCACTTAAAAAATGGCAGATATGGGTTTGAGCTATCATGTGTGAATATCTGAAGGGTTCACGTCTTGTGCAATAAATGGCGTAGGAAATGAGTAACTATATATTAGTTTCTCTTTAAGGGAAATATAATGTAATGGTTAAGTTGCAAACCTCAAAACTAAATGACCTGGGTTTGAATTCCAAGGTGTTAACAGGGTACTCCTGAGCAAATCATGAAGGTGAATATGAGTTGCACAGTACAGGCGGGGTGGGTATTCGGTACCCATAAACAATGGTACAGTGTGGTAAAACACCACTAGTACTGGGCAATTAAAAGTTAATCCACGTGGATGGGGAAAAATAGCATGGCCCTGTTTTTACCAAGCAGAATTCTGCTCCGTATGCTCTTTTCCATGGGGATTAAAAGTCACGTTTGTTCCATGTTCTAAAGAGGTGGTAAATGTGAGACAGGGTGCTGGTGAGAGAAAGTGTGGTGAGAGAGTGAGGAATTAAAGGAGAGGGCAGAGGGCATTGCTTCGGGGGGGGGGGGGTCATGAAATGATCCCCCTACTTCTTGGACACCGGAACAGCGGCCTACAAATGATCAAACGGAAGAGAATTTAACAATGCCAAACCTGTAATCGGGGCTTTAGAGACAATGTGCCTAATTTTTCTTTTCAATGCACACTTTACATAAATAAAATTGTGTGCTATTTTATGTCCTGGGGAGAAAGAAAGGGCTGAAAAGAGAGTGAAAAATATAAAGGAAAGCAATGAGAGAGGAGTAAAACAGGAGAAGTAGGAAGACAACAGGTGTAAGTAGAGTGGAACAAAAGGAAGCATAAGAGGGCAAGATGAAGAAGGACAGTGGAATGATTAAATTAAAGTATGAGTAAGCAAGACAGATAATATTTTAGAAAAAGAGGCAGAAGAACTAAAGAGAGCATCAGAGTAGAGAGTGGGACCCAGAGATTGTGAGTGATATTTTTTGATAAAGGTGAGATAGGAAAGACCAAGGGGATTAGGATATGGGTCTGCTTCAAATAAGGAGGATACAAGAAGAAGAGAGTGAGGAAAAGAGGAGGGCCCTTAGCGTAGCAAGGGGGAGGGAGGGGTGACGGTGGGGGCGGTCCGCCCCCCCTGGGTGGCACGAGTTTTGAGGGGGGCGGAATGCTGCGGGTGGCAATCGCTATCGTACCTGCCCTCCCCCCACCACTCTTACGGCTACCGCAGGGTGGAAAAGGCAGGGACCGGCACGGGCGGCAGAATGGCTAGCTACGCCACTTAGGAGAGCCAAGTGAAAATGAGGATTAAACCATTCGGGTACCTCAAGAGGGTGAAAGAGTAAGAATAAGAAGGATCCTGTCACGGGATTTGTTGATAGAAAGAGAAGAGGGATTTGGAGGAGGTGAAAGAAGATTGTGAACAAGGATTGATTTTAAAAAAAGGAAATAAGTGGTAGAGTGTGACTCAAAATCTTTTTAGTATACCTTTCAGTACACACAAGGATATTAAAAAAAATGTTTACAGCAGAAATAAATTCAATTTGATCCAGTGCGGAGAATAAATGTAATGTATGAAGTTATACTGTGATCCGAGTAAAAGCATTTAATCCTCCTTCTGACAAAAACTCAGCTCCTGCAGTGCTGGTGAGATATAACAATGTGTGGAAGTCCATTCTGGAACAAGTCATGCGAGTTAACGTACCGTTCAGGTAATGTTTTCAGTGCAAGATTCATTTCGCAAAATGTCGAGTAATTTCAATTAATTGTGCAGTAATTTCACATAATTATGCTACATCAAAATATGAGTTTCACACACACCCTAGTTAGAACCGCAGAACTATTTAGTAACTCCAGCCTGCTTCTTATTAAAAAATATACTAATTTTCATCATGCAACAATTGCATGTCCATTCCGGGAAGTTTCTTATAATCCAGATTCGAATATTTATTGTACCTCGGCCAGCCTGAATCCACACCGATAGTATTGCAAGGATTGAAAGCCAGTGGGTGCAGCTAGTGTGCAGCTGAAAAGGACAAGAACGCATATCTCAAGCCGGAAAGGCCTTGCTTTGGTTGCTAGTAAAACAGTGGATGATAGTCAAGACCTTATACATAATGTGCAAAGTGTTTGATGGCTTGGAGAAAACCCTTCTGAGTCAACATATCAAGCTCTCAAATGCAGCAAGGGCTCTGGATTCAAAGCCATGTTACTCTTTTTAACTCCTCGAGTGAGGAAACCTAGACGAGGCAGAAGATTTCTGTTCTCATGTGGTCCCAAATTGTGGATAAATCTTCTTTTAAGGATTACATCTATTCCTGGACGTGCAAGTTTCAGGAAAGCCCTAAAATATATCTGTCCTTCTAATTATCCTGGCCTCACTGTGTCGTTATAAGGTGGTGGTATTGTTTAACATGAGGTTGCTTTGTAAGTAAGCATGCGCTTAAAAAGTATCATTTCGTTCATTTATTTATTTCAAGATCTAGGGCTTTAGGGCTGTAGACAATTGTGGCTGGTGTCAGGGCAGAGTGGTGAGCCGGTGGGGATGACGACAGACTATGACAAAAAAAATAAGAACTTTCCTTCATCCAGCTGCATCACGCTCTTCTGCTCCTCTGCAGAAAGGCTCCCAGAATCCCCTGTGGTCAATCCTGCTACTGCTTTCGTGCAGCATGAGAGCAGTGTCAGGATTGGCCTAAGCGCCCTGGATTTGCACTCCCAGTTAGACTGGCAGCCTGTGCCTGCTTTCTTCTACCCGGCAATGGAGCTTGTGTTGGAAAGAGCTTCAGTGCGCATGACAGTTTGGCCATCCTGAGACGGCAGGCCAAACCCAGATGTGCACTGAAGGCAGTGCATACCACTTCCCCTCAGTGCCTGCCATTCCCCTGGCCCCAGCCCAAGCCTCAGTACACTTAGAAGAAAAACAAAATGATAATAAAACCGGTTTAAACCCCGTTTTATTATCATTTTATTTTTCAGGTTTTTGAGAGTTCTTGCGTGGGCTGGAGACGCTCCTCTGCTGTAACGGAGGAGCTGTCACTGGTTCTACAGCCATTTCCTTGTGGCAGGGGATGCATGGGTCACACTATCCTGGTAAAACCCTCAAGTAGGCGGGAAATGGTTAGCAGCATAGTTTTTTCCCCTGTTTACCAGCATGCACTTAACACAGTGCTGTGGGAAGAGCATATGAGGAACATTAGTCAAGGGAGCGCACCGCCAGGAGGCACATTTTGTAAGAAACAATGTTAATGCTTTGAGAAGTGAAACAAGGTCTTTTCTGAGTGCCTGTAATTACTTTCTAAAGAGGAGTATTGATGAGCGTGCAGCTCAGGTAGATGGTGTACAGCCGACAAGGCAAGGAACATTGGGTTTACCGGAAGGTTCGGAAGGTTCGTTATATGATCCCTCATGATGAGAATTGCCGCCACTTCTGCGAAACATCGTTCCTGAGTGCTATGATTCATGTCAGACTATTTTTATTCTACGACGGAACGTACTAATGGCTTTACTGACCACGTTTTAGATGTAACTGCGTTTTTGTGTTTAAAAATGTGCTTCATATCATATATAATACAGACGTACACACCAAAGTAACCATAAGATGTATCCAGGTACTATCCCAGCAATTATACTTGTAATGAAACCAGCTTTAAAGGTTGTAAAGTTAATGTAAATCTGCCTATAAAACAATTGCCAAAGAATATATATATATATATATGTATATATATGTTATATATATACATATATATGTTATTCACTGAAAAAACCATAGGTTATAGACCATATATAGTTAGGAATTAGCATTTACAAAACCTTGAAAATTCACTGAAAAAACCATAGGTTATAGACCATATATAGTTAGGAATTAGCATTTAAAAAACCTTATTTTACTCACACAAAACCATTGAAATTCCATATATAGTTAGTTGCACTAACTATATATTGCGCACCCGCAATCCACTGCTGATGATGTCACATATTACATCATTCATGACATGGTTAGTGACATCACTGATGACATCACTGATGACATCTCAAATGACATCACTGATGACATCACTGATGACATCTCATTTGACATCAATGACCACATCACTGATGATATCATTCATGTGACAATACAATGCATCTCCTCACATTTTAATATAACCTCTGTTTCACCCAGTGTTAAAAACAGAGTATAATTTTTGAAACCATTGACACACCAATACTAGTTACTACATACGTACTCACTGATTCCTACGTCTACACACACATTCACTCATTCACCCATACAATCATTCATACATACAATCACTCATGTTTACAACACAATCATATGCACTCATACACCTATACAGACACTCACACTCTGCCACTCATCCATGGAGTTACTCACACACCTAGTCAGTCCTGTAAAGAATCAATCACACTTCCATTTTCTACTCTATACAGTTAAACATAGAGCACCTTACGTTTTCAACCATATACTAACACATACTTACTCTCTTATACAATCATTGATACAAGTACACATTGATCTGTACAGAGTCACACACCTCCCATCCAGCCACACACACACTCAGTCTCCCATGCAAATACTTGGGCAATCAATCAATAACCCATATAGTTACTCATATAGCTACTGATCAACACATGCAGCAGTTTACAGAACAACAGACATAATGATGCACAAATTAAGACAGTTTAGTCACTAACCCATGCACTCAGTGAGACACATTTAATCACTCACTCATACATTCAGTCATGCACCTACTAAATCCTTCGTCCAGACACTTATACATCCACTCATTCTTCAATATGTAAGACATATTTTAACTTTACAGAAACATAGTCACTGGATGTTGTCATCAGTGATGTCATCAGTGATGTCATTTGAGATGTCATCAGTGATGTCATCAGTGATGTCACTAACCATGTCATGAATGATGTAATATGTGACATCATCAGCAGTGGATTGCGGGTGCGCAATATATAGTTAGTGCAACTAACTATATATGGAATTTCAATGGTTTTGTGTGAGTAAAATAAGGTTTTTTAAATGCTAATTCCTAACTATATATGGTCTATAACCTATGGTTTTTTCAGTGAATTTTCAAGGTTTTGTAAATGCTAATTCCTAACTATATATGGTCTATAACCTATGGTTTTTTCAGTGAATTTCAATGGTTTTTTAATAGCAAATATCATAAGCTGTCGAATGTCAAGTACGTGGTAAGAATTTTTTTTTCTCGTGTTTATGCACACTGATCTGCTTTGATTGCTGCCCCCCACCCCTCATTTCTATTAGGAGTACTCTCTCTTTGCAGATAGTGAAGGGTAGTTAACGCAGCCCTTTCCCCCTTTGTAATCCGTCGTGCCTGCTTCTCTCTCCATTTGATTGATTGTTCTCTTTGGTTCATTCTCTATTTACAAACAAGCACAGAGTCGCAATACTCTGTTTAGTCTTTGCAGATAGCGAAAAATCGTGTAAAAAAACAAAAGGAATCGAGCAAAATCAGTAGGCCACTAATGGGATCTCTTTTGACCTCGCTAAAATAGAAACATTAGGAACAACCTGTTGAAAATAGCAATGCGTATGTATATAAGCGGCGTTCATTTGTGTTCACAGTACCCCTTGTTGATTGTTTCAATCGAGCATTGAATTGTTCGAAGTTAATTCTCTTAACGATCTTCTCTACCTGCAAACGAGGAAGAATAGGAATATTCTATCTCCCTTTGCAGATAGTGAAGGGTAGGTAACGCAAGCCTTTAACACGTCGTACCTATTTCATTCCTCATTGATTGATTCATTGTCCGAACATTGACTGTTTGGGAATTAGTTCTTTTTGGAGGTATTCCCTGTTTGCAAATAAACGTAGGAAAATCTTTGCAAGTAGTGAAAGGGTACGTAATGCGGACCGTTCTCCCCCGTTGTAATCTGTCATGCCTATCTACTCCCCACTGATTGATGCACCTTTTTCACCCGGACCATTTACTAGAGATACGTCATCTGGCCCGACCAGAGAGCACCCCTAGTGAAAAGGACATATGCAATAATAACGAAGTGATCACTGTATCCTGTTAACAGAAACTTTACCATGAAACAACCTGGAAAGAAAAAAATAGGAAAACGAAAATCAGTAGGCCACTGATGAACATGAACTTTTATTAAACAACGAACAAAGAAACGATAACATAACGTAATGATAAAACCTATTAATGTCCTAGAAACAAGAAAACGTTAAAATATGCCAGTGGTGAGAGACCAGAAAAACAGTAAGAGAAACCAAATCACCCCTCGCTGTCCCACCGCCTGCCACGCCAAAAAAATCGATAGACTAGGGAAAATGCAAGTCAGTAGAACATCCACCCCCACTCTGGAAACTTCCAAGGTGGGGCAGGGTTCCGGCTACGCCCAGCCGGGAGCAGCCCATATAAGGCAGGTCCTGCTGCCACGCCTCGGCCAGGAGATCCTAACGTAGGGTGTAGCCGGAGGAGAGGCCGAGACCAGCGGGACCCGGCCAGGGGATTGCCTTTACAACGCTGAACAGTTGCAGGGGGGGGGAATGTCTCCTCGACCCTCCCCTCTCTCTCCCAGTCCGGCCGCGGTGGCCCTTGAGAGTTGCAGGTAGTCCCGCCACATGCTCTTCCGGTCCGACCACCAACGGTCGGGGGGCCGAGGCCGACGGGATCCGGCTGCAGCCGATAAACCAAGAAACCCGTTCATGGGGCCAGAGCCAGGGGCGTCCGGCCGACATCCACCGGAAGCCCGGCCCGAAGACGGACGGGACACTTCTTTCTTTTATAATGGCTGCGACAACACTGGAGGGGGATGTCTTGCACATGCCTCCGACCCCCCCCTCGTCCTCATCGCCTGGTCCGGCCATAACAAATCTCAAGCGAGACGCCGTGGGGTGCACTGGGAGGGAGAGACGGTGCGAACAGGCCTCTCCCGCCTCCCCAGGTGGAGGCTTCCCAGCTGCACCCTCAGCGCTCCAGGCGGTGGCATCCTAACAACTACAGTGCTGCACAGTTTCGGAACGACCTAGATAACGGTTCTTCCACTGTGGCCATGCTGCAATGTCTCGCCCGGCAGGGTGGAGCCCGTCCGCTCATGTGACCCCGCGATCGCCGGTAGCTGCCGAACTCTCAAAATGGCGGTCGACCTGGCAAGAGCGGGCCCAACATAAAGAAATGGCCCGGTCACTGGTTGACTCCACCACCATAGTCCTCCACGACCTTGAAGATTCTAGAGGAGCCGCGGGAGTCTCCGACCCCCGATGGGGAATGACTGCCATGATCGCCCGTGGAGTGACGAAACTGTATCCGCGGGACGTCGGCGCTCCCATGCTGGCGCCAGCCTCACTTTGAATTACTACAATCCTGCAGACCTCACTTCCGGTGAAAGCACAGTGTGACCCGGTAGGAAAAATTATTGCACCCCCTCCCCTTTTTGACTGATAGTTCAAACCACCGATCCTTTCCTTTGCCCTTTTAACGGAACTTTGGACTGCCTCCCCCTCTTTTACATTTTCTAGAGAAAACAAAACATTAACCACTACATTAGCATAGCAGTTGACACCAGAACTGTTTTCAAATTGAAAACCAACAACATCTTCAACAGAATCCTTTTTGTTTCTGCTGTGACCCTGCTACAGCACAGGCATTGTCCCCAGCAGTAATTCTGCAATGCCGGTAAGAATAGCTGTGGTGCCTACTGGACTCACTCACCCCCGCGGCGCCCCACGCCGTTTTTTGCTGGGCGGCAACTTACTAGACATCACTTTCGTGCCATCTAGATTTCAGCGCGTTCTGCTGCCTTGGAACTATTCGCACAACAGACCGCTACTGACAAGAATATTTCATTATTGGTGCTGTCAATTTCAATAAATCTATTGGATAATTAAAAAGAAATTGCCACGGTCTCTTCGTTGTTTAAATGTTTTTACTGTTTTTGTTTTGTTGTATATATTTATATGTTATTAAAGTTTTATATTCCTACTACTTTGTTGGAGTGCTATATATTTTTAATGTGACACATAATTGTAAAAACTTTGATGTACAAAGAGTCATTCCTGGAATCTTCCGCTTCAGGCTCGGTCCCCTCCCCAATCACAATACAGGATGGTTTTCAGATAGTAGTAACGCGTGTGCTGTGACGGATCACATCGGGTGTGGGCCTTGATCTACTATAACTCCTTTGAAGAGGGGTGATTCTTTACAGCTGGGGCCATAAACTACATCTGCAGGGCTAGCTGATAGCCTAGGACCGGCCTGGACATTCGGACACAGAGGAAGAGGAGTGTCAGAGGGTGCGGTAGTGAATAGGGCGAAAGGGAGGTGTCGGGCGGGCACAGAGTGTGATTCTCAGGGAAGAGCAGCGCAGATGGGGGAAGGTTTATTGCCCATGCATAAGACAGAGAGCGGTGGTGACCAGTGCCTGGGGGAGATGCTTACGAGGGTGAGGAGCCATGCTACGAATCGACAGCGTGCAGAGAGTGGGTCTGGTCAAGACATCTAAAATGGCTGCCGTGCACGACAAAAGTGTGGCATTTCAAAAAAGGCAAGATGGCGCAGACAATGTTTTTCAACACTTCCTCATTTCCTTCGAATCGAACGTTAACAGACGTTGGGGCATATTACCAAAGTTAAGCGATATTTATCGCTAACGATGCTTACCAACCAATTTTTTACCACTAAGCATCGTCAGAAATTATCGAAGATAAACCTTACTATTATCAAGGTTTATCGCAAATGCGATAATAAACGGCCGCAATGCATGAATATCGCTAAAAACTCAGCGATATTCATGCATTACCGAGCTAATACTCTTAGCCATGTTATCCACCTCCCATTGGATAACATGGCTAAGAACTGCTCAGGGCAGGTGTTACTTTTTGGAGATATTCGCGCTTAGCGCGAATATCTCCAAAAGTTGGTAATAGGAGATAGATATCTTGCATGTTGTAATGCAAGTTATTGTGGTATATGGAACTCATACCATAATCTCTCAGGAAAGCAGAAACTGATCCTTTTGGGACCGCCTAAAAAGGCCTAGGGGGTGAGGAGTACTCTACTTTGCCCCCTTTTCACGTTCCGAACTATTTTATTTTACTCTCTTCTGTAATTACACAAAATACCAGCGATAAGATGCATCGGAGACACACACTGAGAGAAAGGAGGCCGGAGATGAAGAAGACATGTCAAATACACATTGGAGATAATATAGTGGCAGAAGGGAAGTAAATATGAGTAAACTTACCATGTAACATAAAAATGTTGCACTCTATACTATAAGTCTCATTTTATACTACAATCACTTCGCTACAACCTCATAAATTAAAAATAAAAATAAATAATGTCTCAAACAATTTTTGATTTCTAAATATAAATTTATTCTTCAGAATTTTCTAAATTTGAAACAACTAGTAACATGTCCTCATCAGTAATTTCCTCTTCAATCATCTCATCTGGAATCTCCTCATTAAAAGTCTGCAATGATGATTCTTGTAACTCTATGGTCTCCAAACACTCGATAAATTCGCCATCAAGAGATTGATCAAAAAAATCATTCAAGTCATCTCCTCCTTCTGACAATATTTCATTATTGGTGCTGTCCATTTCAATCAATGTAGTGGAATCATTCAAGTCATCTCCTCGTGACAATATTTCATTATTGGTGCTCTCAATTTCAATCAATGTAGTGGAATCATTCAAGTCATCTCCTCCTTGTGACAATATTTCATTATTGGTGCTGTCCATTTCAATCAATCTAATGGAATCATACAAGCCATCTCCTCCTTGTGACAATATTTCATTATTGGTGCTCTCAATTTCAATCAATGTAGTGGAATCATTCAAGTCATCTCCTTGTGACAATATTTCATTCTTGGTGCTGTCCATTTCAATCAATCTAATGGAATCATACAAGTCATGTCCTCCTTGTGACAATATTTCATTATTGGTGCTCTCAATTTCAATCAATGTAGTGGACAATTCAAAAGAAATTGCCACGGTCTCTTCATTGTGAGCCATTTTATTTTGAAATTGCTTGCTGTAAATTGCAGAAAAAAATAATCACTTTCATTTATCGTTTTTAGTAATACATAATATAAAACTAACTTCATCAAGTATTTAGTATAACAGAAGGACTGCAAATAAATAACAGAAAACATTTTTCAAATTATCTTCAAGTGTACAACATAGTTCCCCTTACAAATTAACAACTCACCTTTTTAAAAGTAGCAGAAGTGTTAGTACTGTGTAAATCAAACACCAGAAATTCACCACCAAAAATTCCTCACAAATGTACCTCAGACAGTAGTATCACAAAATGGCTGTGGTTTCCTCTCATTTGACATATATACATAACCAATTAACTTTCATCACACACAAATACAAAACCAAAGTAACATTTTAATTGGTTCTAAATTTCAACACTTTCAAATGTGTTTTCCCCATGCAATTTTCCATAGGACATTTACATACGTCTACAGCCTGAATGGCTGAACGGAATTACACCAAACTTGGCAAAATGGTACATCAAACCTAAGAGGTCAGGAAGGATCTACTATGCCCCCTTATGGTCATTTCCCCCTTCGCTTTGGCCTCCTCTTGTCTCTCAATCCTACCGAGGGACAAGATGGCGGCCGCTACGGACTGTTTGGAATGTTGACAGACGCCGGAGAACCAATCAGCTTCGCAAAGCTCCGTAACGCGAAAAGTACGCGAAGCGGAGCGCTGTTACAGATATATATCTTTTTTTCAACGTTAATTTCTCAAAATCCACTGGAGCACATATATTGAGACCTAGCAAAGGCACATCGGGCTACCAGTCCCTAATATTTTGCCAAGTTTCGTGCAAATCCATTCAGCCGTTCGATTATTATTATTTTGTTTTTTTTTTGCCCCGCGGGGCCCTTTTAAAACCTCCACATCAAACCTAGGGGGTCAGCGAGGATCTACTATGCCCCCTTATAGTTATTTCCCCCTTTGTTTTGACCTCCTCTTGTCTCTCGATCCTACCGAGAGACAAGATGGCGGCCGCTACGGACTGTTTGGAATGTTGACAGACGCCGGAGAACCAATCAGCTTCGCTTCACAAAGCTCCGTTGCGCGAAAAGTCCGCGAACCAGAGCGCTAACCGGTCCGCTGTTACAGATATATATCTTTTTTTAAACGTTAATTTCTCAAAATCCACTGGAGCACATATATTGAGACCTACAAAAGGCACATCGGGCTACCAGTCCCTACAATTTTGCCAAGTTTCGTGCAAATCCATTCAGCCGTTCGGGCTAAAAGTGAGGCCAACCGCCCTATGGAAAACTCAATGTTAAAAACACGTTTTGGGACCCCCCTTTTTTCTCGGCCCCCACTGGACGAACCCCCCCAAATTTTCAAGGGCTGCTCAGAAACAAAATGTGCCATTTTCCTGAAAATTTCAGCCGATTCCGTCCACAAACGCCAAAGTTATTAGACATAGAATTTTCAAAAAACCCATAGAGAAAAAATCCTAACTATATATACCTACTGGCGACCGCCAGTAGGTAATATATATATATATATATGGTATATATATATATATATATATATATGTATATATATATTCACTGAAAAAACCATAGGTTATAGACCATATATAGTTAGGAATTAGCATTTACAAAACCTTGAAAATTCACTGAAAAAACCATAGGTTATAGACCATATATAGTTAGGAATTAGCATTTAAAAAACCTTATTTTACTCACACAAAACCATTGAAATTCCATATATAGTTAGTTGCACTAACTATATATCGCGCACCCGCAATCCACTGCTGATGATGTCACATATTACATCATTCATGACATGGTCAGTGACATCACTGATGACATCACTGATGACAACATCCAGTGATTATGTGTTTCTGTGAAGTTTAAATATGTTTTACATATTGAAGAATGAGTGGATGTATAAGTGTCTGAATGAAGGTTTTAGTAGGTGCGTGATTGACTGTATGAGTGAGTGATTAAATGCGTCTTACTGAATGCACGGGTTAGTGACTAAACTGTCTGAAAGTGTGCATCAGTATGTCTGTTGTTGTGCAAGCTGCTGCATGTGTTGATCAGTAGCTATATAAGTAGCTATATGGGTTATTGATTGGTTGCACAAGTATTTGTATGGGAGACTGAGTGTGTGTATGGCTGGCTGGGAGGTGTGTGACTCTGTGCAGATCAATGTGTACTTGTATCAGTGATTCTATAAGAGAGTAACTATGTGTTAGTATATGTTTCAAAAATGTAAGGTGTTCTGTGTTTAACTGTATAGATGAGAAAATGGAAGTGTGATTGATTCTTTTCAGGACTGACTAGGTGTGTGAGTAACTCCATGGATGAGTGGCAGAGTGTGAGTGTCTGTATAGGTGTATGAGTGCATATGATAGTGTTGTAAAGATGAGTGATTGTATGTATGAATGATTGTATGAGTGAATGTGTGTGTAGACATAGGAATCAGTGAGTGCGTATGTAGTAACTAGTATTGGTGTGTCAATGGTTTCAAAAATGATACTCTCTATTTAACACTGGGTGTAACGGAGGTTATATTACAGTGTGAGGAGATGCATTGTATTATCACATGAATGATATCATCAGTGATGTGATCATTGATGTCAAGTGAGATGTCATCAGTGATGTCATTTGAGATGTCATCAGTGATGTCATCAGTGATGTCATTTGAGATGTCATCAGTGATGTCATCAGTGATGTCACTGACCATGTCATGAATGATGTAATATGTGACATCATCAGCAGTGGATTGCGGGTGCGCGATATATAGTTAGTGCAACTAACTATATATGGAATTTCAATGGTTTTGTGTGAGTAAAATAAGGTTTTTTAAATGCTAATTCCTAACTATATATGGTCTATAACCTATGGTTTTTTCAGTGAATTTTCAAGGTTTTGTAAATGCTAATTCCTAACTATATATGGTCTATAACCTATGGTTTTTTCAGTGAATTTCATTGGTTTTTTAACAGCTAATATCTGTAGCTGTAAAATGTATTCTTCTTTAAATCCAAAAATATATTTTATATGTTTATTAATAACTTTTTTTTTTAATATTTTTTTTTCTTCGTTCCCGCTTCGCGAATCGGGAAGCTTCCCGTTAGCTGACCTTGATGCCGCGAAATAGACCGCGAGCCGGTAAACGTTTCTTTACCGCAACTGCCGCGTTAGAAAACAACATCGTGACGCCTCCCGTCCGCATGACGTTTCGCGTTGTCGCGTGATACGTCATATGACGTGCTACGTTAGCGAACTCGTACGCTTACCGAGTCGCAAAGCACAGGTTTCTGGAAGCAAACCGGGAGGCCCTGCAAAGCGCGTAACATACACACAGCAGGTCATGTGACTTGGTAATAACACTTTTCATTGGTTCATTTCACTTTCGGTTTCCTAATGATGTAAGACTAGGTCATATGATCTAAAATGAACACTTTTCGTTGGTTGAGAACTATTTTTTTTCCCAAATGGTGAAAATCCCTCCTTCTTTCCTCACTCTGACTTTCATCATTGTGAGAGAAAGACCCTTTGTTACCAGTGAGCAATGGCTTCTTTACTAGCTTCAGCTGGTGCTTCCCCACCACCTCCACCACATCCAAGGAAGAGTGGACCACCTGCTAAAGTTATAATTCAGCAAGAAGAGGAACAGGACGACCTAGATAATCTCCCTATTATGGCCAGAAGATCTGTTGTACCGGAAGTAACGGGACCAGAGGGCAGGGAGATGGTGCCAAATATACAAACGAGATTTCGTGAAGTAAAACAAGTCTGCGTACATTGCAGTGGATTCATTTGCTACGCAGAAAGTAGCATCACTCTGATCAACAGAGCTATTGACAATCATGCTCATGTTTGTCCGAAACTCCCCAAACAATAAATTCTTTTTTTTTGTTTTCTTGCTCCTGTTGAGCCCTTTACAATGAATCGTTTTCGTTGCCCCCTCCGAAAAAAAAACAAAAAAAATATAAAACTGTTCAGAAAAATTCAAAAAAAGTAAAAAAATGTTCAGAAAAATAATAAAAAAAATATAAAACAACAAAAACAATTTAAAAAAAAGTTCTTTTCAGAACTACCTCCCCGTTATTAAAAAATTGGTACAATATTTGCAACTGTGCCAACCTCTATTTCTCTTAGTTCGCTTCCCAGTTCGCTCCCCGGTACGCGAACCGGAAGCGAACCCAAAATTTTTTTTTTAAAAAAAGAACAGTAAGTATAAGGGAAGGAAACAGACACTTATGTTAAAAGAAAGACAGCTATAAGGGAGTAAACTAGAGATACTATTACCCGTAATCCACTGCTGATGATGTCACATATTACATCATTCATGACATGCTCAGTGACATCATCAGCAGAGGATTGCGGGTAACAGTATCCCTAGTTTATTCCCTATAGCTGTGTTTCTTTTAACATAACTGTCTGTTTCCTTCCCTTATACTTACTGTTCTTTTTAAAAAAAAATGTTTAGATCAGTCAGAAACAGTGAAAGTAATGAAATATAAAAGACTACGTAGAATATGAGCACTGTATGCAACAACTTTGACACTTACAGAAGCCTCACCTTCTCCATGCCTCCTACACAGTTCTACATGTACATCATAAATGCAAACAGAACAGAATTAATTATACATGTTAAATGGTTTATTTTTGCTGTTCTCAGAATGTATCAAATTTCACTAAAACAGTGACTTGAAGGTATTCATCATATAACAGCGGGGAAAAAAAAACACAATCAAAATGATTGTGTTTAAAAAACCCATACAACATTAGAAATCAGAATTCAGAACTCCTTAAAGTTAACTTACTTTCCATGACGGCCAAGGATGTCCTATGAACAGCTTACACTCTGTTGTGCTGTTATTACTTTCAACCCGCCACTTTCTGAAAGAAAACCTCCATCGTTTTCAAAAACATGTTACATACAATAAATGACTTCTTGCTCTCTACCACAAGATTCCACAAGGCCAAATCTTGTCAGAGCCATGTATAACTCTTGGATTTCTTGTTAGCCAATCCCGTCTTTTCGCATTTCCACAACTTTCAGAATTAAAATGTTGAAGATCATTTACACAATCCTGGACTAGTAATATCTTCCCCTTCTTGCTCAATCATGTTCTACATTTCCTATCACACTGATACTGCTTACTATGAAGCAGACTTACACTACCTTTATGACTAGTACAATTATTTAATTCTCTACATCACTTTTAATCACAAAGCAATGTAAAACAGTAGACAGCATTGCAGACTTACATTCCCTCTACTCCATGTTTTGATTCGCTGCTTCAATTAGCTTATAAAAAGAAATAGTTTTTCTGAACTCATTCAAAGTGCACATATTTCTCAATAACGTCCAGTGTTATGGTAAAAAGTTATGTCTCTGTACTACACTTATCTTCAAGGCCAAATAGTGTAGGAGCCATGAGAACTTCTTGAAATTCCTCAGAGCACATCCCGAGATTCTTTCCCTAAAATTTTGGTTTTAAAAACACCAGGTAAGAGTTTTTAAGGTCATATGGCAATTTTTTTTTGAAAATTAAAACAGAATCATTGCAGAATGACCAGCCATTTCTACACTTTAAATAAGCTGTATAATGTCCTGATGTTATTGAAGAACCATCATGATATATAATTGCTACAGTTACAAAAGTCCTTCCTGATATTGACAACTGTGAAGCCACAAAATGTTTAATTAAAGTTGTCAATTTTGTTCCATCAGGCCTACATCGTTGGAACATTAAAATGACATACTGGCCATATGTTCGTATAAATAATGTGGACATCATTTCAGATTTATATTGCCTACACTCCATATTGTGATCAGCTGCTTTTACTAGCTTATTAAAAGAGACTGATTTACTGTCTGGCAAAGTTAAATATATAAATCTTTCTGAGTCTACACTAGTACTACTTGATACCCTACAGTTCTCGCAGTCATGCTGCCATTGATAAGAAAGCCCAAACAGATGATCTACATCTACACCTTCAGCATACAATACATCAAGCATATACATTAAAAACTCCTGACAATCTTGCTGACTATTTTGAGAGAATTGTGTTTGGCCTGAACATCTGTCTAACAGATTTCGAATTTCAGACACACTTTCTATGTTTGTTCTATCAGTGCTACATTTCTCTAACACAGAATTTAACAAACTGCAAAATCTTTGATCAGAATTGACCACAATCTCTTCTTTTACATTTTGTAGAGAAAACAAAACATTAATCACTACATTAGCATAGCAGTTGACACCAGAACTGTTTTCAAATTGAAAACCAACAACATCTTCAACAGAATCCTTTTTGTTTCTGCTTATAATTTCAGGTTCATCGACTTTTCGTCTTTTTGCTACAACCTCCCCAGTATTGGTCACATTTCTTCGTTTCCGGCCTACCACACGTTTCTCAAACAAAGGATACTGAGGCAAATGTGGCGCATACTCTCTTCTCAACCTATTGTATTCCTTAACACAATCTAGATCCGCACAAATGTTTGTGACATCACACTCAATCAAGTACAATCCCGATAAAGTCCTAACTCGTGACAATGCCACATATGCCATACCCTCCTTGAACACAGAACTGCCAATATTCACCAATGCACAGTCTACACTTAAACCTTGCGATTTATGGATTGTCACCGCATATGCCAAGCAAACAGGAAACTGCTTACGACGAACATATAAGTCTTTTACAAGCAAAAATCTAGCAGAACAACGAGCAATTAGCTGTACTTCCTCAATGCCATCAAATTTAATTTTTAAAAATTCAATTCCATCTCTATTTCTGTATTTCACAAAATCAACAACATTACCCATTGATCCATTTACCAGACCTCTTTCAACATGTAAATTCCTTCTTAAAATTATACGGCAGTTCAAGCACACATTCAGAGTCTTTTCAAAACCCGCAGTTTTAGATATACTCTTCTCTAATGAATCCAATTTTGTTTTCAGATTCTCAGACAAAATAATTGTTGATCCCATATGCTCTACTCTGTCAATAGCTTCCAATTTCACAATCTCTTGCTTTTCTAAATGCAACATTTTGTTGTTGAATTTGGCACATTCTGCAAGAGTTGGCATCAAACATATTCCAGATTTTTTCTCAGTAACTTTCTGAAAAATATTCTCAGGCACAACATCTTCGTCTGGATATAAATTTGTCAGTAATCGTGCATGTAAAGCTTCTTTCCCATGCTCGGTCACTTTTCCAATTCTAACATCTTGTAGAATAGTCTTGTAAACTTCATCCTTTGCCTGACGCATATTTTCATGCAGTTCAGCATAATTGAAGTTTAACCATATATTGACGTTGCCAATACTCCCTAAGCACTTCCTGGTATCTTCATGCGTGAGCATTTTGAACACAGGTTGCCCTTTCACTGGTGTCAGCTGCAGAAGATCTCCGAAAACAATGATGTGTTTGCCACCAAATAACACATCATACTCTGTTTTGAGAACTTCTTGCATTCTCAAATGCACAAAGGCAAGCATGACATTGGAAACCATGCTTACTTCGTCAATGATAAGAAGTTTCATTTTCCTCAAGACTCTTGAAACTTCAAAACAAGCATCTCCAGATAGCTTGTGATATTCTAATTTGTTGTCATGCTCCACTGGCAGCATCAGTAAACGATGTAAAGTAATCCCTTTAATGTTATGTGCTGCCAGTCCAGTTGGAGCGGTGACAACACAAGACAGCGATGACTCTGTCCTTTCCTGCAAATAACATGAAATTGCTTTAATAAGGAAACTTTTTCCAGTTCCCGCTTCTCCACTCACGTACAGTCGGACAGGCTTCAACGACGTACATGAGCACTCTTTCTTGTCATGACTTAATCCATGATCAATTTGCATAGTAAGTTCGTCATATATTTTCCTCTGCTCAACGTTGAGTTGTCTTTCCAACTCTTCTAAGTTAACCGCATCCTCCTGAGCATGTGCCATGGCTCTTTCCACTTCATTCATAGCAGTGGCAGCTTCATTTTCGATAAGAGTTCCTCCTAGTGGATCCTGACTCAATGAAGCAGAACTCTGACTGTCCTGAGAACTGTCTCTGGCAATCTCGGCTGCAATCGTTGCTTCCTGCTCAATTTCCACATTCAACATTTCTACATATTTGGGAAAAGCAGGACATTCTATGGTCTCCTTGGCAGTATTGAATGAGTCTTCGTAACAAAGGAAATCTCCAAGCAGTTCCTCTTCTGCACGCCAAGGCTTAAAAAGTTGCAAAAGTGCTAAATAGAAAAACTCCTTTTTTTCAGGAGATTCGCCACTCAATTTTCGATGGTTTATCAAGTGGCATTTTCTTTGCTTGACCAGACATCCCTCACTTCCTATTACAGCATACACTCCTTTCTCAGTATCTTCTTTGATGTTCCTCTTGAATATGTAATTTTGCAGAACCTCATACAGACAAACATTCTCGAGGTGACTGCTTCGATTTGGATAATATGTATCCAACATGTTGCTCTTCAAAATGTCGGTACTGTTTGGCTCCTTTTCCGCCAAATACTCAATTTCCCGCACAGGTTTCAGAACTCGATTACGCGTTGCAGCAAGACCAACACTCGCCCAAACGATACTCCTGGACTTGGCATAGAGACTTGCTGAAGACAACCGGTCAGAACATTCGTAAGCTCCGATTTCTCGATGCGACAACATCTTCAGACTGAAACTGTACAACTTCTTGCTGAGGCTCTTTTCATGGGAAATGTCCTCCCACATATCCTTCAATTCTGTCTTCTCTTTTTTGGTGATGTAAGATGTCACATACCGAGCCACAGCCATACAGTTATCAGCCACAAACTGTATATCCATGTTAGCATTCCACATGGACAAAATCACCGGGTTGTAGTCGTTAATGTACTTGGACTCTTCGTTCCTCTTCAAATTGTATGTGTTTTTAGGTGATTTCTTCATCACATTATGTCGCAGCGAAGACATCAAACTGTTCACTCTTCCTTTAGAAATCACCGGTCGTGGAAAGCCGAAACGACATTTGGTGTAGAACTTGTCTTTGTTCCGGAATTTACGACGACAGTACTTTCCACATCGATGGCTTTGGAAACGTAGAACTTTTTCTCGTAGGCTTTTTTTCTCCTTTGCGTTTGGAACAGCACACGTAGAATACTGTTCTATGAAACTCATCACTGAGTCTTCTGCATCCGTTCCAAATTTAGGTGCATCCTTGATCCACAGCAACATATGTATATGAGGAGCACCTCTTGCTTGGTACTCCTTCCTCCAGAAGAAATCCAACACCTCTCCAAGAGGTGGATTCTTCTTATTCATGATGAAAGACATCATACCTTCAAATCTATGATTGAAGTACCTACATACATTGACTGGATCCAAAGAGCACAGTTCTCCGGGTGTCTTGAATTCGATGTTTTCTACGTTAGCATTTGCCTCTCGTAGAAATTCAAGTAAGTCTTCCCAGCCATACTCAGCACAGCTCAAAGTGAGGAACCATGTGGGAGTTCCTAAGTTCCTTAGCATACATTTTAAATCACCATGACGACGGTACCAGTACTCATTAGTACCACGCTGACACGCCATGAGATTAATCAGGTGAGAATCCAAAATACTGTCTTGGACATTGACTTTATCCATAAAGTCACTTGCCGAGATGTTTTGCATGTGTATACCACTTTTCAAGATGTGGTTCACTGCATATGACAGTCCAGACAGATCGCTTTCAAACAGGAGATGAAACAAATAAGGAATGCATTGTCGAAACCTAGGATCTCCTGCATACAATCGCAAAGTCCGGTATTCAGAAGCAGGAATTTGATGAGGTCGCTCATCATATCTTCCTCCCTGACCTGTTGGAAAAAGCTGTGGGAAACACCGAGCTTCCAAACTTTCCTCCCAAACACTAATGGGACTCCCTTTCGCTTGTTTCATTTGAAACAACTCAATAGCATTCCCCATGACTTCCTTGGAATGCAAAGGATGAACACTATAATGTTCATATATTTCTTCACTAGTACAGGGTTCTACTTTCTCAATTTGACCAGCACACAAATCGTTATCCTCTTCCTCACTTACTTCCTCTTCTGCAACATATACATTTTTATAGTACTTATTATATTTTTTCAAATACAATGTTGCCCTTTTGACTTTCCTAACATCTACTAAATCTTGCCATATTTTCTTATTCTTTGTCGGAACCCATTAACTAAGATAACAAGAGGTTCCTCTTCCACTTTTTCTACTCCAATTGTGTTAATGTTTTTCTTCAAATCTAGAGGCAAATAAACAACTCTTCCCTTTAATCCTCTCTGTAAATCTGATGGAGGCAATTTCCCTGTCTTTGGCTCCATTCTTACAATAGCCTGAAAGGGATGGATACTTTGAATCAAAATAGATTCATAAGTATTTAAATCCTTCAATTCAGAAGGAATCTCAACCAATTCCAGATTATTATGAACTGCTCTAGCAGGCATCTGGTTTTGATTTAATTTGTTACAACAATAAGTACACACACGTTGATCCAATCCCAAATCAAAACAATTTTCTACCATCAAGTATGTTGTAAAATCCTTCCATTCACTATTATTTTCCCTTTCACTTTTTCCATATAAATCCACTAACTTAGTCTGATTCTTATAATAAGTGCGTCGACAACACACACAAGTGAAATTTGGCCTCTCACTTGATTTCACCTCAAACGTCGCAATTTCCCTCTGGAAATTATCTGTACTGGAAACCTGTACACTATCTTCCACATTACTCTCTTCTTCTTGGTCAATTTCAACATTCTCCTCTTTACTTCCAAAGTAACAAAACTCAATTTCTTCACATATATTCTTCACATCTATTTCAGAACCATGCAAAAGAGCAGCGCATAATTGTTTAAGCATAATTGCTGGACTCTTAGCATAATACAACATTCTAACTAATTTCCTCACTTTATTATGATGCACTGCTAGCATCCTGAAATGATGAAAAACACTCTGGCATACTCTCCTGGAAAGACAAGCCAGTGAATGACCATGCAAACCTATCACTTCTCTCACTCTGCAAGGATCTAATTCTTGCAACAACTTCATTTTCTGCTTCAAACTGTTCTTACTAAATGACCGTATAAAATCACAAAGCAAATTGATGGAATCCTGTCGTACACTGCAAATACTACTACACTTCCAGGTGTACACAGGACCCTTAGGACGTCTCCCTAAAACCTCATTACCTAACACCTCTTCTATCTCTGTTGTCACAAGTTTTTCTTTTTCAACTGGACAACCATCTTTCACTTCATAAGCTCGACCACTGGTGTCAACTGCATGCACCAAATCATTATCCTGGAAATAACTCTCCTCATTAAAAAATGCCTCAGAGCTTGAACTATGCATCCATTCTCCAGAAAAAACTTCACAAAAATTACTACGATTAACTATTCTCTTCCATCTACTATTTCTTTTGAAATCATAAATTACCTTGTTTAGCTTCCGAATTCTATTGATTGTCAAAATAAATAACTTACGTTTAATTTCAAATGCCTGATCAATAACTTTCTCAACAATTTTTTTTCTCTTATAAAAAACCACTTTCTGCTGACCTTTCTTAATATTTTTTAACAAATTCCCAATTATCCTGTTGCGGAACATTCGTTTACGAATATCCCTAAACTCTTGTTTCCTTCTACTTTCATGCATAGAGTTATCTCTTACTCTAGCAGTAACATTTCTCATTGGCCTTTCCTTACCATTTGAATTCTGTCTCCTTTTCTGGACTGAAACATTTTCTGTAGTAATATTTTTTTTACTACACATATTTCTTATGACTGTTTTTCGACTCTTACCCGGTGCTTTCTTGGTGACTTGACAAATCTTTTTGTTAGAGGACTGCTGCATTCTTCCATGGTCCTGCTGTCTTTGACGTTTTGCAGCCTTTCTTACTCTTTCTTTGCTAGGCATCCTAAAATCTTGAAATAATCTGCAGTTGAATCTGTGGTAAAATATAATAAAAAATGTTATTAACCACTATTACCCAACAGTAAATTAATAACAGTCATCAAAAACTTAACACACTACTTAAGTATATAATATACTGAAGCCTATCTCCAATTTTTCACTGAACAGGACTCATCTCTTCTTAACCTTGGATAAACCTCACCTACTCTGTGTCCCCTGCACATAATTAAATGTAAAGGGGCAGATTTATATTAACTAGCACATCCCCAGGGATGCACCAGTTAACGTGCACCGCTGCTCTGCCACCCACGGTGTGCCGCATTTACAATCAGATAGGACAAAGCTACATCAAAACCCTGCGCCTGCTTGAAGCAGGCATAGATCTTGACGCAGGTAGGCTGAAAGCTAAAGCAACAACTAAGTATCGTGTGCAGAAGTTACAAAAAAGGAAAAATGGCGTTTAAACCAGTAATGAGCCCATGCTAACGTAACACAGTGTAAAAATATCCAGGATCTACATCAGTTTGGGGTTCACGAACCTGGCAGGTACAAGGCACTGAGGCTTTCCACCGTGCATATCTCATCCCAAATCATATGTTGTTTGTGAATGAAACAATTTCCCAGACCAAATGCTTTGGATTGGCTACTTCTAAAAAATTAAACACCCCTACTATCCCGGAGTTAGAGGAATATGATGGTTGGAGTAATTTTACTCGTTGTCCATTAAAGATTTACAGGCCCTACTCCGTAATTCTTCCTTTAACATTTCCAGTATAAATCCAAAAGGTTCACTGCTTTGGCAACGTGCTTTATCCACGGTTTAATAATGCTGCCTTTTGCTTTATATAAGTTTTCAAATTGTATGAAATATATACCAATAGGTCGTTATTAACCTTTAGGTAGTGGTTTTCTTCATGAGGTCTGGTCGCTTCCATACACATACAGATTTTCAAAGATGATCAAGACCTTTATCTGAATGGAGAGGAATGCACTGAGACGCCAGATCATTCACTAATGTGTAGGCACATACAGTTACACGGTTCATGCAACAAACACCGACCAAATATGGCTTGCGTGTTGCAAGGCACGCCAGTTCCTGCTATCATCCCCACGTTCAAGTTCTTGGAAAATGGTAGTTATTTGATGCTCAATAATGAAGATTGTTCTGGGTTAATTAAAAGTATTCATTTTATCGTAACAGTAAATGAACGGGTTATTTGCTGCAGAAATATTCTATTTCCTCCCACACATGAACATAGGGAGTTTTCAATCTGGCCACAAATACCAACCTTGGGAGCACATTTCAACGGCATGGCAAGAATAAGAGCTCTTTTGTCTCAGAGAGAGGTGGCCTTGAGTTCAGCCCGTGAAACTTTCGTGCTTCACATAGCGAACACCCGTACAGAGGTGCAGACCCTTTTAAATACAGATTCGACTTTGCATTTCAGCAAGATTACCCATTCATTTCCATGCAGCAGGAGGCCCATAGGAATGAAGGTGCAATTTGCGATTAGCAATTACCTCATCGCAAATTACGAATTTTTCCGACGGTGCAGGGGTGTCTCAAGAACACCCTGCTGCACCCCTGAAAAAAAAATTTGGGGTCATATGGCGCACATACATTTTGAAAACATTCCTTTACCTCAAAAACGATTTTCAACTCATAATTTGAAAACACTGCACATGGGGAAATGACTTAAAATGTCCTTAAGACACATAAAAGCATTTTTTGATTGCCTTTGCAGCATGTTTCAGTCACCTTTAACATGCCTATGTAACGGAAACATTCAAAATCTAAATTTGCCATGCACAGGTGGGAGCATATTTACAAGCAATTTGCTCCACAGACAAACTTCTTACATTGAAATGGGAAAAATAACATCAGAGACTCTCAATTACCTTATAAAGAAGCAGACACCATTATGTCCTTCTCATCAATATTAAAACCATTGCTTTTTCTCAAAAACGATTTACAAGTCATAATTTGAAAACACTCCACAGCTCCTATGCACATAAAAGCCCTGTCAGTACTAATACTTCACATTTTCTCCAATTACAATTTCTCAAAGAAACAAAATCTATTTGTGAAACACTTGAGACAAAGCAACATTTGAAAAACACAACTTTCTTCATAATTTTCTCCTTAAAGCACACTATGTTCTATCTAAATTAAAGAAATTTTTTCTCACCTTAGCAAATACTTTGAGTTTCAAAACAGTCTCAGAAACACACCAATTTGTCTTCAGCAGAGCAAAAGGTATGCACTCCAGAGTCTGCAGCTATCAAAAGTACAGAAATGCTGTAATTCCTCACACAGATCTCTCATGTCACCCAATCAAAACTCTTCCCTCACTTTTTTTCAAAGCAAAACCCTTCCCCCCTCTGCCCCCTCTCTGCTTTCTCTGCATAGCAACCACCTCTTGCAAGACCTCTCACACAACAATGTTGCAATTGAACTCTGAACTCTCAGTGCACCTGCATATCCAGAGCATTCTTTCATTTAATGATTTTTTCTTCGCCACTCAAAATACATCTTTCAACGAACTCATCCATGCACACTAACTTTCTGTTTTCAGCAATCAAAATCCACCAATCACTCTTACTGCTTCATTAACACAGAAACTCCTCAGTTTTTTTCATTTTACACTCTCATTTTTTCAACTGCCATTTCATTGCCACACTTCATCTGACTGCAGGAGAACCTTCTCTCGCCATGTTTTCTGTCTGGATTGTTGGACATAGCTACATCTATTGGGCTCAAAGGTACGCTGAAAACAGGAATTTACCTAACCTCAATTTAACAAGATGTGGAAATTAAGTGGTTTGGCCACAGAGGATTAAAATGTCACCAATTGATACCATTGGTGAAAACCTTTATGCATTTGCCAAAACCTGACCTGTTAATTGTGCACTGTGGAGGTAATGATTTGGGCACTTTGACTGGGGTAGGTCTGGAAATGCTTTTAAAGGACACCTTTGAGCAATTGATGGCACTTTTTCCTCAGACTGCCTTGGTATATTCAAATATATGCCAAAGACAGAAATGGAGGTGGTCGAACCAATTTTGTCCACAAATTGAGAAATCGAGGAAGCATGTAAACAAATCTGTTTCAGCTTACATGAGAGACCATGGAATGGGCTCCCTGTACAAAAATAACTTGCGTTACTACATGCAAGATATCTACAGAGCAGATGGAGTTCACTTCTCAGATGAGGGCAACAGAGTTTTCACTCTGAATTTAAGACTGTGCATTGGTACCTACTTATAAGTACCTAAATGTACCATAAACCCAAAAGCTCTTCTCAGAGCTACCCTACATCTGATCACTCACAATTATTATTTTACTCTAACTTTTTTCACTAATTTTCAAGAAAGTACGCTCCCCAGACCGCTTCCCGGTTCGCGAACCGGGCGCACTCCACGCAAAAAAACTAAAAAAACTGTATATTTTTTTTTTGCCCTGCGAGACCCTTTCAAAGCCTCCACATCAAACCTAGGGGGTCAGGGAGGATCTACTATGCCCCCTTATGGTCATTTGCCCCTTCGCTTTGGCCTCCTCTTGTCTCTCGATCCTACCGAGAGACAAGATGGCGGCCGCTACGGACTGTTTGGAATGTTTACAGACGCCGAAAAACCAATCAGCTTCGCAAACCTCCGTAACGCGAAAAGTACGAGAAGCGGAGCGCTGTTACAGATATATATCTTTTTTTGAACGTTAATTTCTCAAAATCCACTA
The DNA here is from genome assembly GCF_964261635.1 of Lissotriton helveticus. Classification (NCBI taxonomy): domain Eukaryota; kingdom Metazoa; phylum Chordata; class Amphibia; order Caudata; family Salamandridae; genus Lissotriton; species Lissotriton helveticus. The sequence continues at coordinate 1,570,879,687 of NC_136057.1, read as the reverse complement.
GAGCACATATATTGAGACCTAGCAAAGGCACATCGGGCTACCAGTCCCTACAATTTTGCCAAGTTTCGTGCAAATCCATTCAGCCGTTCGATTATTATTATTATTATTTTTTTTGCCCCGCGGGGCCCTTTTAAAACCTCCACATCAAACGTAGGGGGTCACCGACGATCTACTATTCCCCCTTATGGTCATTTGCCCCTTCGCTTTGGCCTCCTCTTGTCTCTTGATCCTACCGAGAGACAAGATGGCGGCCGCTACGGACTGTTTGGAATGTTTACAGACGCCGGAGAGCCAATCAGCTTTGCTTCGCAAAGCTCCGTAACGCGAAAAGTACGCGAAGCGGTGCGCTGTTACAGATATATATCTTTTTTTGAACGTTAATTTCTCAAAATCCACTGGAGCACATATATTGAGATCTAGCAAAGGCACATCGGGCTACCAGTCCCTACAATTTTGCCAACTTTCGTGCAAATCCATTCAGCTGTTCGATTATTATTATTTTTATTTTTTTTTGCCCCGCGGGGCCCTTTTAAAACCTCCACATCAAACCTAGGGGGTGAGCGACAATGTACTATGCCCCCTTATGGTCATTTGCCCCTTCGCTTCGGCCTCCTCTTGTCTCTCGATCCTACCGAGAGACAAGATGGCGGCCGCTACGGACTGTTTGGAATGTTGACAGACGGCGGAGAACCAATCAGCTTCGCTTCACAAAGCTCCGTTGCGCGACAAGTACGCGTCCTGGGCCGCTGCCCGGTCCGCTGTTACAGATATATATCTTTTTTTAAACGTTAATTTCTCAAAATCCACTGGAGCACATATATTGAGACCTACAAAAGGCACATCGGGCTACCAGTCCCTACAATTTTGCCAAGTTTCGTGCAAATCCATTCAGCCGTTCGGGCTAAAAGTGAGGCCAACCGCCCTATGGAAAACTCAATGTTAAAAACACGTTTTGGGACCCCCCTTTTTTCTCGGCCCCCCCTTGACGACCCCCCCCCCAAATTTTCAGGGGCTGCTCAGAAACGAAATGTGCCATTTTCCTGAAAATTTCAGCCAATTCCGTCCACAAACGCCAAAGTTATTAGACATAGAATTTTCAAAAAACCCATAGAGAAAAAATCCTAACTATATATACCTACTGGCGACCGCCAGTAGGTAATATATATATATATATATTTGTACTACTATTCAGAATCACTGTTGTCCACATGCACAGCACCATGTTTTTCACTGCTTTATTTTTTCTTCCTTTGCCTTTGTCTTCACAGCTGCATATATGCTGTAGTTATCTGGCTTTTTCCGCATGACCTCATTCCTGTGGCCTGCTGCCGGGTCCTTCCGTTGCCCTCCTGTCCGCCATTGTTCAGTCCTTGGCGCTGCTCACAGAAGCCACCCGCCTCCTCTCTTCTTGGCCATATCCGTTGCTTCCTGCTATCCACTTCCTACACATGTTGTTGTTCTCACCTTTGGCACCCTTCCTGTTTCTTCTTTATCCGTCCAATAGAATCTTTTGTTTTACATTGAATTTGAGACAATGTCCTTGTGGACTTTAGGACTGAGGCTTAGCTGATGCTCAACTTCTTTAAATGTGCGAACAATCTGAAGTCCTTGTTTGGCATAAAGACATTACATCTGTTATGGGTAACAAATAAGATCCTCTATATTTTTCTCCTGCTCTGAGAAAGGAGAACCAATGGCATTCCCTTTTATTCTGCTATGGACCCTCAAGGGAGCAGCTCCTCCCCATTTTCTCATCATTTCTTTACAGCTGTCGCCTGGCTGCTTCTGACAGGGGGACTATTATTTCAGAAATATAATCAACCCCCCAGATGGACCTGTAGATGATCTACTCCATGTGGAGTCTGTCCTTGGAGATCACTGCCGATGGTACTCCCTTTGAATCACAATGGAACATTAAAGGGTGCTAAATCATCTAGATACTTTGCTCTCTTTTCCCCACCGTTTCTTAGTAAACCTTTTGTAACAGCATCAAACGAGGGTGCAGTTCCTCCCTCTTTCTTGCAGCCTTTTCTGCAGTTTTTGGATAGTGCCAGTTGACGATCTGCTGGTGTGAATTGCTCACACCAATATCCTGTAGGCAAACACTATGCAAAACCTATGCACATGTAAAATTTGAGACATTTTACAAAATGTATGTAGCTCAAAATTTGTGACTGTTGCCAATTTTGGAAGCGTAAAAATATTTTTCACTGGTCTAATTGAGATGGGGCTCCTAATTCCCTTTGATGTTTGTGTGGGGTGCAGGAGACCCCTTGATTATATGTATACTGATGGTTTGGAGTGTCTCCTGTGTCTATGAAGATCTAAGGTTGTTGTGAGTTTCACTTGATTCAGTAGTGCGGCTGTCTCTACTTCTCCATGCTGACACCCTGCGCTGCTCTCTCCCTGTAGAAGCCATTGTAAAACCAAGCCCAAATGACTAGGTTTGAAATCACTAATTGCAGCTGAAAAGATCCCGAGTGCGCACTGGACCTAGCCCAAGCCAGTGGCAGCAAACCAAGGTCATGGTCAATTGTATGGCCAAAACTGCTCAGCTTATACAAAGAAATTGAGTAAAACCACCCCCCGCCCCCACCCCAGCGGCAATCTGTTCTGCAGGAGAATCAAGAGCCCAAAAACAGCACCGGTTTGGCCAGAAGTCCTATGGGGCACATTCAAAAAAGCAGAGTACCATTCTCCATGCTGGCTGGCTTCTGCTGCAATGTAGACCAATGTGAAGGAAATGTACTTCTTTGTCATTGTCTTCATTCAAAATGTGGAAGCGGGCTTTGATTTTGAACGGCCAGTTTGTTAGAGGCAAAACTGCCACTGTATTGCCAATTATCTGACTCCTTTTGCTTATCAAGTGTTGCTTTTATTTAAAAAAGCTTAGCACATTGGTGTGCAGAGGAAGACCTCTAAACAGATGTGCAGAGGCAGAATTGTTTGCTTCACTCCTTGGGGAGCTGGGGATATACCCCAGACCTGAGGAGAAGATATCTTGCTTCTGCACCTGGAAGGAAGATAAGGACTTATAACCAGGGCTTAATTTGTGCCAGTGTTTGCCATGCTCAGTACTTCCACTCTGATTTGAGGGCCAGGTCTCTTTCTGCAGGTGGGGTGAGACATGGAAGCAAGCATTAATCATGAATTTCATAATTTTGTTTCAAGTACTGAAAGTCTGCTTGAGATTGTCCTATCACTCACCGTGCACGGTATCACAGCCAGTGCACTATTTGACTCCAGTTCCCAAGAGAGACCACCATCATCACTGAACCACGGAGCTGCCTCATGCACCCCCACATGAGCCGTCCTCTATTGGCTGAAACATCAAATGGAGTGGACTCCGCAGGCCAGAAAGTGCATGATCTTTTCTCTTCCCACCCTCATTTATAGTAGCGGTGTCACTGGAGGTGGGGGGGGGGGAGGCAGGTGGAGCAGGGGCCCCATCTGTAACTTTCCTGCCGCCCCTCCCCCTCTGCCCCACCATCGAGCACTGTCACAACTGGGAAAAACAGACACTACCCTCTCAGTCCAGGAACAGCCATTTTATACTTACGGTAGCATTTTCTTAGAGTATTTGCTTTTTCCAGGATCTTGTGTTTCTTTAGTTTGTTTCATGCAACATATGATATTACTTACATATAGTGCATACTATGAAAATAGCTGCTTTGATGCATTTGTGTAAGTTTAGGTTGAAGTTGTTTATAACGGGACAAAACTGAGACTTCGGGCCTCCATTGCTCACAACACCACTCATTGGGTCATAAAGGGGTCCAGAATACATACTCATCCAATCATTGGCCTCTCCGGAGTCAAAGACAGTGGGTGCATTGTGTATCTATAGGGGCGGGCAACGTGAAAGAGATGCAAGGAATTACATGCAGGACAGACTGAAAAGAGTGTGTTGAACAGGAAAGAAATGTATTCTGAGATCTGCAGATCAAGTATTTCAGAAAGCTGTCAGGACAAAAAGGGTATAAATGGCTTACTGGGAGATTGCAGAGGTAAGCCGTGTGAAGAGGAGAACAGAGGTCACTGAGGGACTTCTAAGACCCCTTTGGCTTCCACAGACTATAGTAATGTTTAAATCACAGTCTGATTAAAGTGTTTAAATGACTTTGTGGTTATATAAGTGTATATTATGAATATGTATTTATTACAGTTTTTATGATAGATAGATAGATAGATAGATAGATAGATAGATAGATAGATAGATAGATAGATAGATAGATAGATGGATGGATGGATGGATGGATGGATGGATGGATGGATGGATGGATGGATGGATGGATGGATAGATAGATAGATAGATAGATAGATAGATAGATAGATAGATAGATAGATAGATAGATAGATAGACAGACAGACAGACAGACAGACAGATAGATAGATAGATAGATAGATAGACAGACAGATAGATAGATAGACAGATAGACAGACAGATAGATAGATAGATTGATTGATTTTCTCTGTGGCCCTGTGTGTGCCCCCCTAAAAATACTTCTAGAAACACCGCTACTTTACAATGCTGCTGAATCAGGAAGGGGGCAGTTAATTTATGACACCTTGGCTGCGGCGCGAATTCCGCCGCAGTGCTGGACATTCCATTCTTGGGCGTGTTTCAGACGGCCCCCGACCGTCGAGCACTCACGCCCACCGTGACCCATGACGGCTGGGAGCCGGCATGAGCACGGAAGGGGTTAAGAGTGCTCGGGGCTCTGTTCCCATTACCATAACAGGATGGGTGCAGAGCAGTATTCTTAGTAAACATCAGTAGCTTTGGAACTGTCCACACATTCCAAAGGCAACTGTTGCAGCTGTGATCCATTTGTCTGGAGTGAGAGTCACCAGGGATGCAGAAGTGACAGAACAGAGGCCTGAGGCATGCTAGTAACCAATCTTATGGCACTGCAAAGGCACACTATGGGCAGTCATCCAGGACCAGACACCAACCTTGACACAACATTGACTAGACGAGTCCAGCTGCTGTTCACCTGCCTCCATCACCAGACAGGCAACAGACCTTAGTTACACAAAAAGGAAATGTATTTTAATTAAAATTCAGAATAGTGAAGTCAGGAGAGTTTTGGATTCTGGACCCATGAAATGAAAAGGTGTCTTGAAAAACATCATTGTCTGTTACCATTGGAGCAGTACTCAGACATCATGAGGCCTCATTCGTCCAAAAGCACCCTCTGTTAAAAATCTAGGCATCTCGTTACACCTCGAAGCTTCTTTCATGCCACAGAGTGGTAGACGTCCATGATAAAGAGTAGTGCAAAGCCATTCCTTTCACCTACACTCATTATGATATTAATGAACTAGATTGTGCTGCTGGGTGGAATGATAGGATCAACTCCCCTGTTTTTCTTACTTCCTCTTGCCTGCATCTACGAAAGTGTCTGAATTGTATATCTTCTGGCTCTGGAGGATGAACTCCAGCTTTGACTCATTTTTCTCCTTCCATCTTGAAGTCCGCCAGTCAATTACTAAACTTGATTTGATTATGATCCATGATCATAAAAAAACATACAGAATCAAAAAAGTCACTTAAAACCCTCTTTCTTTTGCGACAACGGACTTTACACTTTAAAAAGGAATCAACAGTCAATGTTGGTCCATATTCTCCAAGCGTTTGTAAGTATAAAAACACAACCTATGATTCCTAAAATTATTGACTTAAATATGCGATATTTTTGTTTGCATAAAAAGTATATAAGTTTCAAAAAAAGAGTAAAGTGCTTCGGTATTTGGGGTGAGACACCATCGCAGGGGCAGGTAGTTTAACAATCCCTATCAACTTGCCCGGGTGCAAAACAAATGAATATACCTGTGGTGCCGGTCCTAAATCTACATGGAAGGGAACTCTCCCGCAAGCCAGGGGTATACAATAAATATGGTTCAATTCATTGGGTAGTTTTTAGTTTGTGATAATGTCTGAGTAGGGATTACAAGCTCCTTTGCATACTTTTCGAGGCGCCTGGAATCTCAGAAGGTATGTTTTAAAAGAGAAGGTCTGCCTATATTTGTAAAACAGCTTCAGCACATCAGAATGAATATTTAGAGAGCTAATATTCAGAAACTTGCGGCCACAGGCCATTATGTGTGACATCATAATTAATGCCAATATCTAGGCCTGTCATATCGTTAGCGAAACCCCAAAACAGATGTTTCATACATTGAGGGGTGCGCGCCAACAATACAGCATCGCCTGCATCTAATAGACAAGGAATCAGAACATGGTCATTGATGGGGACATCCTGCCCACATCTGGTCAGATAGGTGCTCGGGTTATTAATATAAAGAATACAAAGTATGGGGACTTGGGAACAATCCTGACGTACTCCCCTTTTACGGCCGAACGCATCAGTTAATTCGCTGTTGGGCCATACCTTACTCTGGCAGACAAATTAATGTGAAAGTCGGAGATAAAAAACACCAGGATGCCTAAAGCCACAACTCCAGTGACATAGACCACAACTTGAATCTGTTAACTTGATCAAACGCACTAGAAGGGTTCAAGAATTCAGTTTGAATTTAGGAGGTTAAAACCAGCATGTCTGGAAAGCCAATGAAGGGTTTTATTTTTGAGTTGCAGAGCGTCTTTAGTTACCCCTTCATTTAAGGGTGGACGATTCCCCAAATGAAGACTTGTTATGTCGTACCTGCTGCTCAGCCAGTGTGATTGGGTTGATGGAATGTTGGTGTGAGAGGTGGCAGTGGAATGTTGGATGAATGTGGATGTCAGTTGGAGGATGGGCTGAGCAGCAGGAAGGCTGCTCCTGGTGGGGCTCTGTTTAACATCTTATCCTAAATAAACCCACATGCAGAAACTACATGGACTGGACAATCTTTAATTCACTACATTAAAACTTCATCTACGGGTGGAACGATTCCCCAAATGAAGACTTGTTATGTTGTACCCGCTCCTCAGCCAGTGTGATTGGGTTGATGGAATGTTGGTGTGAGAGGTGGCAGTGGAATGTTGGATGAGTGTGGATGTCAGTTGGAGGATGGGCTGAGCAGCAGGAAGGCTGCTCCTGGTGGGGCTCTGTTTAACATCTTATCCTAAATAAACCCACATGCAGAAACTACATGGACTGGACCATCTTTAATTCACTACATTAACACTTCATCTTAGGGTGGAACGTTTGCCCAAATGAAGACACAAAAGGCGTGCCTGGGGAGGGGAGGTAATAGTGGGCAGTGACCTGGATACCTTGCTTTGGTGTGAGCATGCCCATCCCCGGAACCTCCCACAGTGCCCTTTGCTGAATTCCACGCTGAAGATGGAGGACTACCAGACTGCCTGGGGGTGCAGCATCGACGACATCACCTCTCCGCCGCCTGAGGGTCGTCACTGTAGCAGAGAGAGCTACACCGACAGCAGGACTGTTACCAGGGGGCTCAGTAGCCCCAAGGCCACATGATTCATTCAGCTTTGACTCAATAGGATCCAAATAAAATGGGTCTCAAATGCATGCACCCTTAATAGAACAGTCATGATGTTACTCAAGCCCTTCATGACAGTAGTAAAGAGGTCTGAGGGTGAAGAGGGTGTCGCAACCTCACAGATGTTGGTCCCCTTTTTGTTGGACACTGGCATTCTCATTGTCCATTAATTACGTTAGGGGGAGGCTTGGTTGAAGGTGAAAGGGATGAGAGTTTTGTAAGGCTAGCGGTGCATTTACTCATGGTCCACCCTTCTAAATCAGTCCCATCACTTAAAATCCCCCTTTCACACTCAATTTCTTTTTTAATGACTCCCACTACCCATGTAAGATAATTATCAATGGTAGTCTGGGTGTTGGTGGGGTCGCTGTTATCTGGCACCTTGCTTTTCACCATTCGCGGCTACATGCCACCTGGCAAACAGATGTTCGTGGGGGTGACTCGTTTGGGTGCTAAGTAGAGCAGAGGGGCACGCTCTTGAACCGGTCTTCACCCAGGATATGCCAAGGTGCGCCCCTGGCCATGAGTAAAAAACACTGTTTTATAGCATTTCTCAGGTGGACAGATGAAGTCCCCGCTACCTACACCAGTAGTTATATGGACTTTGTGGTGCTCAGCCTTAAACACCAAACAGCATTATTAAAGAAAGCACCCTGTCTTGAAGTGAAGAGACCACTTCGTCTGTACTCTTCATGAAAAAGAATCCAGGCCGGGTGCACCTTCTGAGGAGAACAGAGTTGCTGAAGCATTGCGGTCTGAACAATGTGGTTCATTAAACTATTATGTACCAAGGTGCAGCCACTAAACAGCAACTCTCTGAATGTCCATTGGAAGGCATGAAATGTACCAAACCTTCCCTTTTCTTTGTATTTGGGTGCTGGCAGATTTTATATCCAAGTATGAGCACAGGACTGCACGTACCAGAACATACAAAAACGTAAGACTGCAAAACCTACTCATGCCTGAAGGATTCCTTATTAGAACACTCCACGCCGCCAAGGCGTACACCCTGCTGATTTCTTGCCCTGCAACTCCTGCAAGCAGAACCTCGCCTGACCCGCTTCACGGGTCCCGCAGCGCGGTTCACTTAACGTGACAGGACCACTTCAAGGGGGCAGTGTCTCATCGACCGGCAGGGCTGCGAGCAACAGCAGGGACTCCGAGGACCAGGAGTCCCTGCGTGCCCAATTGGACCAGCTGGGCTGCTCTCCCTGCCGGCCCGCCCGCCCGCTCTTTGACTCAAAAGCCTGCTGCATAGGGGAGTGAGCGGATTCCTTATTAGAACGCTCCACGCCGCCAAGGCATACACCCTGCTGATTTCTTGCCCTGCAACTCCTGCAAGCAGAACCTCGCCGGACCCGCTTCACGGGTCCCGCAGCGCGGTTCACTTAACGTGACAGGACCACTTCAAGGGGGCAGTGTATCATCGACCGGCAGGGCTGCGAGCAACAGCAGGGACTCCGAGGACCAGGAGTCCCTGCGTGCCCAATTGGACCAGCTGGGCTGCTCTCCCTGCCGGCCCCGCCCACCCGCTAGCCACACCTTCCGTTATTTAAAGGTTGACGTGATCCCGCTGCGCGGGAGCGTCCCGGGAGAAGCCCGGGACAAGGGCGGGACCGTCTGTGGTTGTCCGGGGACGTACAAAGACGGGACGGGCCACCCTATTAACATCCATATCCACACTTTTCATGTACTGGGCAACTTTGTGATAAGTAATACATCTGATTGCCAGTGTGGTAGGTGTAACAACAAAGATACTGAGACTGACGCAAAGGGACACGGTGATTTGTGCTGAAGTCTCCATAACAATCACATATAATTCACTGGAGAAAGCACTACTATTTACAACTATCAGGCCTATTCCAGGAAAGTCTAATGGGATTCAAAAAATTAAGATCTCGTACAATATTTATGAAGCGAATGGGCACTGAGGAAGCAGTCAGGAAATCCTCTGGCAAAGCAGTAAAACATGGCCGGATAACTAGGACCCCGGCAATTAGTAATTACTTTTCTGCCTTATCATCAAAAAGGGAATTATCTACCCATATTCCGGAAATAGAAAAAAATCTGGATCCTTTTGAAAATATGGAGGAAAAAATGCTTTATTCTTTGAACCAACAACCTACCCATAATCTAAGTGAGCTTGATCTTGAACTTAATCAAAAGACAATCTGCTCATCACAGGAATTACAATCCCTGGACCATGATGCGATTCATCTAACATCCTCAACTCCAATAAAACGGTCACGGAGCCCAGATCGTATCGATGATCCTCACGGAATCAACTTAAAGTTAGTGGACAATAATTCAGAAGCACAGTCAAACCTAGATAAATTATCCAACAGTTCTTCGAAAAAAACATTAGAACAAGATCTCGTACTTGATTCTTCTCTGGACCCTTTCTTTCCTAAAAATATTAATAACACAAACTCCGTAAACCCAATGACAAAGGCTCTTTTTTCTCTACAGGAAATCTTGGAATCAGTCCTTTCTTTTCTAGGACATATTCTGGAAAATTCGGATCAAACTTTAGACGTACAAATTGGAATACTAATGTTTTTAGTAGAGGAGAAAAAGAAAAAAGAATCCGCCGAAGCAATGAAAAAACAACAAACATCTGATACGACGCAATTGCAAAAGTATAACCCAATTAAAATCAACAAAAGTATTCAGATACAAACAAAACGTGATTCTAGTACTCAAACATCAAAAATAGAAAAAATAGGAAAACAAATAAAGGAAAATCTGGAAATCCATAAGGATTCCACCATATACTCCCTAAAGAAACTCTTCAGAGAAGAACCCCCAAAAGTTGTTAAACAGTACTCTATTTTTTCAAATCCTACCAAAAAAACGGATTCGCATAAAACTGTTTGTGACAAGGGTGATCAGGAAAACAGCACTAAACACATACCTGATGCTGATCAAGGAGAAATAACCTCTAAAATAACAGAAATCCAGGAAGAAGGAAGGAAAAAAAGAAGAAGAAAGCCGATAAGAAGAATCAATAAAAAGAAAACTCGCAAGCTCAAATTTCAAAAACCTATCACACCTCGAAAAATTTGTGAGAGACAAGAGGAAATTCCAAACCTTAATATCATCAAAAAAGAGGCAACCAGTGACAGAAAAATCATACAGAAAGTACAGTCATTGAATCCAAGAGCTGACGAATATCTTCCGTCCATATTATTTTCAGAAATAGGGCATAGAAATAAAGGAATAGGAGAAGATGATGATAAGAAATCCTTACGTGGGGAAGCAACACCGTCCAAACTTTTACAATTTGAAGAACTTTTTCCAATCGATAACGTGCCACTCAATCGAGGAAGGATAATCAATCTTCTCCAACAAATACTGCCTCTACAATCTTTGACCAGCAAAGAAATAGACCTGGTGATCTTCCCCAAAAAAGAAAATAACAAAATAGCGATGGTATCCTTTTGGTCATCAGTTCTCCCTGGGATTATTCTTAGTGAAAAGGAGATACTTCATAAATGCGGCTATGACGTAATTGAAATATCTGAACCGGAGGAAAATAAATCTAATAAAAGGTCCAATGGTCCTTTTGGGCCAAATTTGAGCATGCAATCCAAAAATCATTACAAAAATACTCTTGTATCAGAAGATTCAAGATCGATTGATTCACGGAAGGATATCCTGAAAATCCATGTGAACAATGGTGAAAGGGTAGTCTGGTGCAAAGACTTAGAAGTAAAGGAGGTCAAAAAAATTATAAAGTCTTGGGCTTGGGTCTCGGAGATACTAATCAGTAACAAAATCATTAACTGCCAACAACTTACTGTTTAACAAAGGCTTGAAGATTACCTCGTGGAATATGGCTGGAAAAACTAAGAATAAAATGATTGAAGCTACCATAAATCAACCTGACATCCTGATTCTACAGGAAACCTGGGCAACAAAATCTTTCTTCCATAAAGGCTACTATGTTTATGATATTCCTGCAAAAGCAACTAATCGGGGCCATGCAAAGGGTGGACTGGCAATCCTACTCAGGGAGGATTATTTATGGGCTCAAAAGATCGTCGAGACCAATTCCGATAATCTCCAATGCATTAAGGTATCATTAAAAACACACATTACAGCCCCACCAAAGGAAATCCTGCTCTTTAATGTATATGCCCCACCTGGCACTAACCAAGACGCCCTATTTGCGGATATTATGGAAACAATCTCTCAGACAATAGAAGATCGATTATATCTGTCATATATAATCATGGGCGATCTTAATGGAAAAATCTCTAACTGTGAAATTAGAAAGTGGGTAAACCTATATAAAGAAGAATCACTGGAAATATCCATTCCAAAATTTCCCAAAGGAATAAACTCAGATAAAAGAGGTAAATTACTATTATCACTACTTCCAAATCTAAATGGGACAATCTTGAATGGCAATGTAGAAGGAGATACACCGGCATCGTATACTAGACGAGGAAATGGAACCTTCTCAATTATCGACCACATCATCTGTGGCATGGAATTATTGGAGACAGTTACGTATCTGCATTCCAACTTTATCGATGAGAGTGATCACGCACTATTACATCTATCCACTCATTGGATGGCCAACCATTCCTCTACAAGCCAGATCATATTCTACAATAGCACTATCCTGGTAAAAGCTGATCAGAGGCGGATTTTTTGGAACTCATCAACCTTGGACAATATAACCGCTCTGATTACACATACTCAACTTCTAACAAAAACATATTCAGATGATCCAATAACAAATTTTGAATACATAGTTAACAAACTTAAATGTGCTCTTCTAGATAAGTTACAACAGGTTTAATCAGTGAATAATAAAAAGAACAACAAAAATAAAAACTGGAATACACTTACTGCAAAAATACTCAATAAACTCACACAAGCTCAATACTTGAATTATTCTCCATCAACTCAGGCAGAAATTAATAAGTTAAAAAATCAATTAAGAAGAGAGAAGCACAGCCACAAAAGAACGTTGCAAGACCGTAATTGGGTTGATATCCAAATAGCCGCTAAAAAATATAATCAGAGAGAATATTGGTCCCTAATTGCTAAAATAACTGGAACAAAAAAGAAACTTCAAGCTATTCCGGTCCCACCTTATGACTGGGAAATTTACTTGAGTGAACTATATAAGGCAAACCCAACCAATCCTGATGAAAAGGACGCTGATAACACCATGGAAATGAATAATTCCCCGATTATAAACACCTCAGCATTCTCTATAGCAATGCATATTCGAAAAGCAAAAAGCACTGGTGCCTCAGGCCCTGACCAAATACCCATCAAGGTCCTGCAAGCAGACCCCAAGGAGTGGAGTCAGATGCTATCACCCCTCTTTAACTACATCTTTAAAACTAGGAAAATACCAAAGTCATGGCAAGGGAGCATCATTATCCCTATTTATAAAAAGGGGAACAAAAACATAGCCGGCAACTATCGCCAAATAGCACTGATGGATGCTACAGGGAAAATCTTTGCCGCAGAGGTATTGGATCGACTAAAAGACTGGGCTTTTTCGCTGGGTTTAATACCCAAGTTTCAAGCAGGTTTTAGACCTAATCATTCTGTCATTGACAATATTTCAATTCTCCAGACCATCTTTGACAAATATATAGTACGGAAATCTCAGTCTGTATACGCAGCATTCATAGACTACTCTACCGCTTTTGATCGTGTCGACAGACCAACTTTATGGAACAAACTAAGGAGACTAGGAATACCGGAACAACTGCTGCAGATCATAATTAATCTCCATACCAATACATGGTGTAAAGTGCAAATGGGGTGTGAAAAAGGATTGACTAAAACAATTAAAACGGCTAATGGACTCAAACAAGGGTGCGTCTTAGCTCCGATACTATTCTCATTATATCTCAGTGACCTGCCATATCAACTACAACAAGGTTCAAGTCTGCCTCCAAAGATCGCTGCACAAAGTATACACGCCCTGCTTTATGCTGACGACATTGTGATGTTGGACCTTACGCCCTTCGGTTTACAAAAGCTCCTAGATATTTTACATCAATATTCAAAGGACAATTTTCTAATTCCAAATTTAACGAAAACAAAAGTTGTTTCCTTCTCTGGCAGGAAACAAAGTGCTAAGTATTGTTGGAGGCTCGGCGGAGAAAAAGTAGAAGAAGTTGATGAATACACCTATCTCGGTAGGATCTTCTCAAAGAATCTAAAAAATATAAAGCAGATAAATAATTTAAAAAGGAAATCAGAACTACATGCCGGGGCCCTCTCCAGACTCTACTCTGCTACAGGGAATAGGCATTTCTCTTCACTGCTAAAAATATACAGAGTAAAAATCCCCCCTGTTTTATCTTACGCTATGGAGCACATCCCTATAAAACAGTGGGCTTATATGGACCTAAAAGAAGGGAAAATCCTGAAAAAAATCTTGAAGGTCTCAGAATCCACACCGGTCCAAGCTCTAAGACTAGAATTCTCACTTACAAGTTCCTATGCTATAGCTGTTGCTAATGTTATCAGGTGGGCCTATAATCTCCTCCACGGAAAAGAAGAAACACTACGTTCCCTGCTTAAAATCGAGACTTTTGAACTAGATGCTTCAAAGCAAACATTCTTTAGGAATATGACTGTGGTATTCCAAATTGCCAAAATCAGTACGGATATTTTGCTCCCCTGGTCAACCTTGCAATTGAAACATTTTTTAAAATGTTTTACCCCTAAACTGAGTTTTGAACTTGACTTCGCACACTGTAACAAATTATCTACTTATAAACTCTTCGTTGAATCATTGGAGTACAAGCAGGGACAGCCATACATAGGGTTTTCCCTTACACATGGTGCAAGGAGGGCAATTACAATGTTGCGATTAGGTATCCTACCAGTGTTAACCTTTACATCAAGATGGTCACCTGGTGGATCCCCATTATGTACTCTTTGTCAAGGGGGTGACCAGAACATTGAGCACCTCCTATTTGCATGCCCTAGCCCTAATGTAGTAACAGCACGGTCAAGATATCTAGAGCCCATATACTGCAAATGTAGAATTTCAACAGTAAAGGAACTATTATTGGTGTGTAAACACCCACCAAATGAATTTGTATGTTATAACTTCTATACATTTTTAAAATCCTTTTTAACACTGTATTAATTTGTAATGAATTTTCTCCTTGTAAAATGTTTTATATAAAATTTGTGGTCCTCAGTTGAGTACCAAAACAAATAAAAACTTTTGACTTTGACTTTGACTTTACTCATGCCTGACCCAGGACTGTCCATCACTCTCTGCAACGTGGAAGGTGGCTCAGTTGAAGCAAACATGATCCAGAAGTGTGGAACTGGGCTGGGGAGCGGTGGAGCACTGCACAGAGTGATTGTGTTTCCATATCAAGTGTTTCAGAGATTGGGACTTAATGGTTGGAGCTGCTGCCAGAGCCAGCTTTGACAATCAGAAACCCCATCTGTAGGCTACTAAGAGAACTTTGCCGCTCCTAGTGAGTAACTTCATACATTTTATCCTAGTGTGTGGAGAACCCGCCATTTCAGACCAGAGACTTGAATACCTTTGCACTTCTTTGACAACATTTGTGGAGATCGCAACCAGCGAGACTGGTTGCAAGTGGAGGTTCCCAGCCGACCTGAAGATCAAAGAGAAGTGGGAACCCTTGTGGCTTGGTGACCACTACTGCAGCATTGCCCCTTTGGGCAGCACTGAAGGAGTGAGGCCTGTGAGCTGTTGCTGCTGCTGCTCAATCCTTGTTCCTCCAACCAGCACTGGTCAAGAACTGTGAGTGCTCAAGAAGCTCAGCGGCGACTGCTGCACTGCGGCCTCTCTTGAGCTGCATTGGCTCTTGCCTTATTCTTGCTTTTCTGCTCATGCAGCCCTGAAAAAAGTGCTTCAGGGCCACTCACTTCTGTAACCACTGCAGGGCCTGAGAGCGCTCACAAACAGCCCAGTTGAAATCCAACTTGAGTTTGTGCTCTTTCTCCTTCCTTCCAGCAGTGTGGCGCCCTTTGGAGTGTCTTAGTCTGGCACTTTGACCTGGGTGCCTCCACCCTGCTGCTGTCTAGCTTTTTTTATGAATATGCAACAACAACTAAGTCAAACATCTAACTTATGTGGAGTCTCGGGTAGAGAAGTGTCCTGCCAGGATCCTGTATGCTCCCTCCAGAGCGTCAAGTGAATAAGATATCAAACTGTATGATTGTGACTTTCAAAGCCTAACACTGGATCCTGAAATAATGGCTTGTAAAAGCTAATATGGTAGGAACGTACTCTCTGCTCAACTGTTTGAGTTGTTCCTCAACTGTCTTGTCTGATGTCGGGTTGGTGGAAATATCATGTCTCTCTACCGGGGAAAAACTCAGCTACTGCATCTCAGAATTCGAAGGACTATCCTGTAAGATTGGAGATCCATATCTGAAGTCATGTGAAAAGTATGTGAAAAAATGTAATGTCTTTTGGTATTTTCAGGAAGAGTGTGCAGAACGTATTCCCCCTGCTTGACTGATGACATTTTGTTCCAAAAAAGGACACCCTATTTGGCACAAAGGAGGACTTTCAATAGATCAAAATTGAGATTGCTGGACTGCAATCCCAAATATGCGGTGCACTGGTGTCAATGGAGGTGGCTACCTTTTCCAAAATGTGGCTCTCTGCACTGACCTATAGATGGCTATCCCAGACCAATAAGGCTCCACAGTTCTGGGGCATCATTAAAGTTTGGGAGGCATCTGACTTAGAGATCATCTGCCGTACTCCCACAAATGGCAGCTTTGCCCTATGGGCTATCCAGTCAAGCACATATGGTTTCTATATTACTGTGTAGGATGACTAATGCTACAATACATCAGTAGGTTATTACAAAATTGTCTCACAAGGGTGTAAACCTAACCCACACTTTCTACTTGTAGGTGATTAATCCAATGATTGGTGAATTTTGCTTCACAATAATTGGAAAAGCCAAGGATCAAAAAGCGCTATACATTTTGGCTTCCATAAGTCAGTTATCACTGTTGTAACTTTTCTGACACCTTCTTTAAACCCAAAAAGTGAGTAACAAGTTTAAATTTAGCAGGTCGAAACATCTGATCTCAGGTCATAGTTGGATGCTGAAGTATAGGGAGCCAGAAAAAGCCCTGGGCACTGGATCCACCAAAAGTGGGCCTCTTTTGCCCAAGAAATGCAGTAGTGTGTCGAATCTTGGATTCTAGGAAGAATCCTGAGGGATAGGAGTCAAAACGTGCACCATATGGGGTAAGATTATATCCTGGTTACAGAAGGGCACCTGAGGCAATGGGCAGCTGTGAGACAACACAGACAGCCACACATGGCATGCAGTGAGGCACACTAGGGTTTGACCCCAACAGAGAACAGGCACCTGCTCTTCTCCTCCGAGGGAGGCCAGACATCCTGGCAGGGTATTTAATGCAGGTACAGGAGTCTTATGAAGTGCAATCAAATCTGACCTTGGGAGGTCTATGGGAGAGCAGACCCCTACAACAGCCCCAGCCATACCATAGAAGGGGCCACATAGTGATTAAGTTTCAAGAGGCCCTAGCTGCCCTGATGCTCTGGAAAAGGCCAATTTATGATCATAAAAAAATAGATGGGCTTGGATTAGGTGTGTGAGACTAAGTGGTAGGCTTCTTGGGACCTGCCCATGAATACACTGCATTTTGGGTCCCCAGTGACTGTGCTGGATGAGGGTGAGTTCTGTCTTGGGATGGCCTTCTGTTGCACCGGCCCAGCAGTTGTGGTCCCCATGTGTGCCTTTGCCAGCAGACTGCTCCTGCTCCTGCTCCAAACTTGCTCATGGGGCACCCCAGTGACGGCTCTCGGCCAGTGAAAGAGGGGAGGGCCAGGCCCTGTGCTCCATGCTGGAACCAGAAACGGTCATGCAGGCACGTTTGCTTCATTATAAATCTTTTTACAACTTTTATTACCTCTAAATATTTCAGTATTATCATTCCTTCTGCACTCCACTATGGTTGTTGCAGATGTTGGCGGGGCTGATCTGAAGATCTCACCAAACCATTCAATTAGTAGTCGTGAGGTGTGTTGGGAGGGCAGAGAGTTGATCAATGTGAGCGTATGACTCACAATTACTGGGAATACCTCATTCATGGGAAATAAGTGCAATCTCCAATCCCTATCATGAACATGCTTCAATGTGTTACCCTCATCTGTTGATGATGGGTAGGTAACTCTGATTCATTAACTCTAATGCACTGGTGACCCTGTCATCAAGGGAATCACTGACCTGTTATTGCTTGATCTCACAGTTGCATAACTTTTTAGGATGGGGAATCTCAATGGCTACATTCATAAATCCCAGACAGAAGATTGGCATGACGCAATTTAGACGCAAAAATGTCTCTTCATGACGCTGAACGATTTGATTTTTCTAAAAGAATTATAGTTCTTGTTATTTGACTTTAATAATGCCAATGTGTGTTTGTGACTCGTTCATAGGTCCCAGCATGAAAAGCAGTCTCCAGCGCTGCACATGATCACCAGTTATGTTACATAAGGGCACATTCGTTTTTGGCAGGCACCGGGAGATTACGTTTTGCCCAGAATCACAGGATGTTGAGCCGGCGCGGAGACTCGAACCTGGTTCCCCAGCTTCAAAGTCGCAGCTCTGGCCATTACGGTACATCCTCTATTTGTGGCCACTGCCTATCTAGTTAGATAGCAACAATTTCTCCAGCCTGCTTAGTATTCTGTATATTGTTGTACTAGCTGTGAGATCTAATTTGCAATGTAGTGTAGATGTGGCTTCCACTGTTTCTCCATATGTTACCCAGCAGCAGACGGTATACACCCGTTACAACGCATCTTTTACTCCGCACTACCATTACAACGCGACTTTTACTCCGCATACCATTACAACGCATTGCGCTGGGGGGCGCTCTAGGATAGGGAATAAGTATAATTTACTATCCAACACCTTCCCTAGGGTCCACGGGGACTGGAGTTAGAATAGTAAATTATACTTACCACTATCCAGCGCCCCAAGGCGCTATGCGTTGTAACGGTATGCGGAGTAAAAGTCGCGTTGTAATGGTCTGCGGAGTAATAGTATGCGTTATAACGTCATACATCCCAGCAGACAGTGTCTGTATCTCTGCACATCTATAGGTCTTGATTGAAGGCGGGCCTCTGCAGTGGTGTTCTGGATGCTGGTGCGAAAGCAGGTGAGTGACAGGCATTCACCCTCAGTGGCCTCACCTGGGCATGCATGTCAATCTATCAAGATGCCAGGGGTAGTGCAAGATATCACACCCCCGTTGACTGTCAACAGGGGTGCAGGGTTGAGTCATTATCTCACCTGGAGGCCCTCGTTAGTTTCCAAGGCAAGGAGTAGGAATAGCAGGGAGTAAACAGGATGCTGAGATGCCGCTGTCATTTATGCACTCGCTGCATGACCCCTGATACAAGCAGTAGCGAAGGAGACATCAGGTGTATCAGCAGCTTCTCTGGACTAACCGGAAATGATGTCCATATGTGACAGACTCGTGCAGTGTCCTGAATTAGGTACTAGAAACGTTTGATTGGTCAAAATTGCCTCCAGAGGGGGTTTTGTATGGTTCCCCACCCTGATCCTGGCAGCTTATGAGATACGTGCGCCATACCGCGGGTTGGACGTTCTGGTAGTGCTTGCATCCAACAAGACATCTTAAAAACAAGCATTTGCATTGCATTAGGACTCGCATTTACGCAAGACCTATTGCATTGGAAATGGGAGCGCGGGCAGGCGAGAAGGCACGAACAGGAGTGCGGGTTGGGTGTGGGGGGGCCGAGAAGTCACAGACTGCGGGAGGGGGTAGGGGAAGGCAGGGGAAGAAAATAGTGTGCGAAGTAAAAGGGCGAGTAGCCATGGAAGGATACAAATAGCGACATGACTGTCATGAGGAGGGACTAACAAGCCTAAAACCAATTGGAAGGCAGCATTTAGGACCTAAGCCAATTAAAACGATGGGCGGAGAGTGGGTGGATCTTCCACAGAGCTTCCATGCCATACTAAATACTGTATGCCTCGCAAAGCGAACAGCGCATTCATGCTGCTGCTATAGGCTCGACCTAAAAAGAGAGAGCTGTTAAAATACTGGCAATATTCCGCAACATCAACAGTAAGCAAAATAAACAATGTACTATGAGCAAGTACTCCTTTGTTTAGTAACCCCAGGAGAAGACAAGAGTTTGTGAATTGCTTCATAATGCATTAACAGATAGGCCGCAGCCTTGAATGCTGGGAAAAACATGGTGGAGGAGTGTAGAAGGTCAGTGTGACCTGTTGGGAAGTGTTTAGGTGATTTGTGTGGTAACCAGGGTGGGGCTCTTATCCTAACTTAGGCTGCCACACCAAACTGTGTAGAGGGTGAACGAGGAGAAATAGAGATAAAGGGCATGCATTATGCACTAATTACATTTTTATGCCTCAAGAGGGTGTGTGCAGCGTCCACTCAGACATGACAGATGGGTTACCCGCGGCACACTTTGGACATAGGTAGTTATGCCCAAAATCTAATAAGTTACCCCATAAGGGGCTATGGAGCAATAAACAATCATTTACTGGACATAGAAATCCAGGTTGATTGCTTCATAAAGTCCAGACAGGAGGGGCAGCTGAGCATCCGACAATCATGTACTGGTTGCAGGCAATGAGCAACAAGCAGTAAATGATAGTCACACACTTATTAGACACAACCAAGTGAAAGCTCTTTATGGAGGAGCAACTCACAGCCATACACTGTTGGCAGGTAACCAAGGTGAAGAATACAGAGTCCACCCACATGGAAAAGCACCAAATATGTACACAGTTACTGTGGGTCTATTGTTCTAAATGTATCATGGAGTTCACTCACACTGAGTAAGTTATGCCCTATGGCATGGCGTTGTCTTCTTGGAAACTCCCCTCACCATTCCATTCCATCCATTTTGCACCTACAGTGAAGGACATTTTACCAATGGTGTCTCCTTCGAATTTAGCACTTCCACCAGATATTGGGAAATTGTCCATTTAGTGGACAATTTTAGATGTGAAGGTAAAAATGTTAGCAGGACTAAGAACTCAGTTGTACGTGGTATCTGCTGGTCACATGTATGTTCCCAGCAGAGGTTCAGAGATCAGGGCTAAATGTTGATCCTTGCGTAAAGAGGAGTTTGCTCAGGGTTCCGAAGTCCAACTTCAGTGGTTTTAACTGGACCTGAGAGGTTTTGCCGTGCAAAAATGTACAACACTAAATGGGCAAAAATGCTCCTTAAAAAGGAAAAACTGGCTTTCACCTGATCTGCCTTTTCCTGAGGTGGACTGTTTGGTATAGGTGGCATTTACTGCAACACCCCGGGGCACTGGTTATATTCAGAACCAGTTGTTCAGTCTTCCACCTTCCCAAGGACGATAAAGTGAACACCATTTAAATGGCTAATAGGAACATCTCTTATTTCAAGCAGTAGGAAAGTGCAAATTCACATATACAAGGAAATTATTATTATTACTATTTAATCCATAGCTCAATTGTCACTAACAATGCTGCGGTGCACAGGATGCTGCTGAGATATTAGCAATTCTGTGCTGTCAGAGAAAAAAAGAACATGCCACTTTTCAAAGACTCCCACAGAATCAGCACGGCTCATTTTCTAAAAGGTTCTTTTATCCTGTAGACTGTGAAGTGCACAGAGGGGAGGAAGTGGTCAGCGTGATGAAATTACATATTAAGGATAAGTGTGCATTGTACCTGCAGCAAACTGAAGAAATCCACAATAGCTGTAATTTTTGGGAATGCATTTTAACGTATAGAAAAAAAACACTTAATAAAATCGCATCTGCATCGAAAACATTTATGTACGAATGGTTGTTCGAACCAAAATCATAGTATGGCAGGACCAGAGGACAAACATACACGCAGCCCTCGGGCTTCTGATCCCACTTTATCAACATGACTAGTCTATTTACTCAACAGGCTATATTATGTGTAGTATGTTACATGTTATATGTCATGCAGTGCTATGGTGGATTTTAAAGTACACTCGTGTCAATCCGTGGCATTTGGGCCCTGACATACATTGATTAATAATCCCAAGCTGTCATGGCATTGGGTACAAATCGTTGAAATGGGTTTAAAAAACTAGGCAGGAAAATAAGAATTGAAGGACTCTCACCCAACCTTACCTCCATCCAAGAACTGACCCTTTCGCATTGACTTCCCCAATGTCAAGGCTTGTCAGCTGAACATTGATTCACCTCCCACATTTACATGGCAGGAGAGGTTGGAGAGTCCACTTCTACAAAATTCAGTGTTCACTACTGAGCACGGAGTATCCTATTCAATTCCAAAGCATGAAGTCTCAGCATTGAGGAGCTCACCCTCCCCAACATTCCAAGATCTGGCAACAAATCAGTGACCCCCCAACCTTTATCTTGCTAGTTGAAGTTACATTTCCCTGTCCCATTCCGAGGCATGGGAGCTGAGCTTTCAGTCCTGTGGTATTGGGTTTTGTCAGGTCTACATATTCTGCAAAAACTCTCAAACACCATAGAATAGAAGTTGGCACGGAAACTGGAAAATGCAAAAGACAAGTTTATTAAGACCCCATGGGGTGGTGGTACATTCCTACAGCACCCTTCGGCAATGCAAGAAGTATCACACCGAACATCGGTGCGCGACCTCTTTTATACAATTTTAACAGTAATAAAAAGGTAGGCGGTACACTCGTTTCACAATTTAGGTACATATAAGGACATTTTTGGAGCACAGCCAGCATGTGGGAGGGGTTTTGGTACCACTGGTCAGTTTGGGGAACATTCCTAAGAAGTGACCACTCATTAATCCAAATGTTCGAGTACGCATGCGTGAGCTTGACCAGTGCCAAAAATAGCCTGTTGCCGGGCAAGGTAAATGGTCATTGGCATGGAGGAAGGACAAAAGGGCATGCGGACCACGAGGCCGCATGTTCATGCAAAATGGAAGCCAACGAATACAAAATGGCCCCCGCACGTCTGGTCAAGTTTACGATGAAAGCTTGTGTAGCTGAGCTAAATGCTAATTCAGTTGCTGCCAAATTACGACAGACGGCCCTTTTAGCATTTAGCTGAAGCTACCTCATAATGGAAATAGTCAGGATGTTCATCATCAATATCAATCATCATTATTTTCATCACTTCTGCATTACTCATTTGCTTATTTTTGGCAAAAGCTCGTTTGGATTGGATACAGGCCGTAATGCATACAGAACATAGGGTAGGGCCACATTGGATACATAAACAAAGGAAAAAGAGTATTCCAATAATCATACAAAGGATAGTCAGCAATTTCCAACCCCTGGTACTAAGCAAAGTCCAGAACCAATTAGAGAATGTCCATGTACCATTTTCGGGGTGAATTTCAGCAGCGATTTTGTGCAATTTGGAAATGGCATCATACACAGAAGGTGAATTATCTGGGACATAAACACAACAACTACTTCCGATAATGCGGCATGCACCCCCTCGATCAGCCAGTACTACATCAAGAACCATTCGGTTTTGAAGCGTTACAATTCTAGTAATCTGGAGTTCCTCAGTTAAGTTCCCTAGAGCAGAGGCAGTTTCATTAGCAACAGCTTCCACAACACGTGTTAACTGTCTTATTTTCCTGCTGTTTAAGGCAGCACCAACAAAGGAAAACAGGCCTAAATTAAAATCTACATATTGTTGTAAGGAGGTGTCTGTTTGGTCCACGTTTTCAATCTCTAATGTTCTCTCTTAACCCTATTTAATATAAAATCATGATTTAGTACAAAATCATTATGGTACATAGGCGGGGCAATGAATACAGGGGGTAGTACAAAAGATATATAACAGGTTCCTAACCATCCAAGAGGAAGACGATGATATCCTTTATTACCACAGATAAAATAAGTATTTTGTGAGGCTACAAACGTAATACCACTCGGTGTATCAAATGTGAGAGTAGTATTACATTCACTTCTCCCTACCGGAATTATTCCTTTATTTCTTATGCAAAGATCAGCTTTAGTATCAATAACCGTGATCACATGTAGACTAGACATATTTATAAGTCTTTGATTAGTGAAAACACGAGGTGTAGATACATTGTCCGGTCGATATTCTTCCCACTCAAATTTAGTTCCTTCTGCTTGTGGGTAACCATCTCTATCATTATAGCATATCTTATTTAATCGAAAGAGTAATCCACCTTTTGTTGGCCATCTTAAAGTAAAAAGAAGAGTGTACCAAGCATTACATGAACCATTATGTGAGAACGGAAGAGGAATGAGCGGAGTTCCTCCTTTCTTTTGATGTCCAGGCAACATTCCACATACCCAACAGTTCGAAGTGTTCGTCATGTTGTGGGTGTGATGCAGAATTTGAATAAAGCTGTTATTCAAGTAAGTCTGTCTATGTCTCTCTTCATGATAAGGCAGAGTAAAATGGAAATGTTCAGATGGAATTGGAGTGGTAGGCAGTAAATATTCTCGTGCAGGAAGCAGTCGTTCTATAGTCCAAGCTATTACTGCTATTACCACTATAGTTGTAACAAAAAGAACTGCACCCAAAATTCTTCTGTTTCTTAGTGTCGTAGGTGCCATAGTACAAAGAACAAAGTTTCAAAAACCAAACTAAAAAATAAAAAATTGAGTGCTGAGATCCGAGGTAGCTGCTGGTTTCTTCTCCGAGATTCAAGACGGGTGTCGCTACACTAGCCAGAACTGATCCCCCCCCCTTGATATTCTCGGCTTCCGTTTTCACAAACCTCGGAACGGTTACTTACCAGTCTCGAAAAATGTAAAGAACTCTTTATTTTCTTGGTCGTAGGTTATACTTCGCTCCACCAGAAACAGTGTGGTCCGGGAAGGCTCCCTCCGACTCGCGAGGCATGACAGCTGGGCTCTTCTCTGCATCCAAGATGTCTCGATAATCAGACAGCACCGCAGGATTCACCAGATCCGGAGAAACACGACGGCAGTGAGTTGAATGTATCCACCGCTTCTTATTCGTGACTCGCACAGCCGTCCGAGTTGCCAGCAATACCTGTTCAGGGCCACGCCACCTCGGCTCCAAACTGCTGACTCTCTTGAACGCACGGACCATCACATTGTCCCCAGGACGAAGATCGTGAGCCTCTCCAATGGAATTGTCGGGGAGCGCTTCTCGAACCTGCTGATGAATAGAAAGTAAATCATTTGTTAATCGTGCCAAATAATCGTTCATCATTATACAAGGTACATCATGTATCAAACGAGGCTTTGGAACTCCCCAGATGTTCATCGGCCTTCCAAACACCACTTCATAGGGTGTGAGGCCAGATCGGGAATGTGGCACTGATCTAATAGACAGCAATGCCAAGGACAAAGCGTCCGGCCATTTCAAAGACGTGGATGCCACGATCTTTGCTAGCTTCATCTTCAGAGTCGCATTGTACCTTTCTACTAGACCTGCTGACTGCGGGTGGAATACAGCGTGGAACCTTTGTTTAATTCCCAATCCTTTCAGGACATGCTCCACTACTTTCCCAACAAAATGAGGACCGTTATCATTCCACAAAAATTTACAAACACCATAGCGTGGGAAGTACTCTTTGAGTAACACCTTAGCCGTTGTCAATGCTGTATTATCCTTCGTTGGGTAGGCCTCAATCCATTTACTAAAGGCACACACCACCACTAGGACATATTTGAGGTTATTACAGCGCTCAAGCTGGATATAATCCATTTGCAGTACTTTGAATGGTGCAGTAGGTGGAACGAACCCTCCTTTAGGAGTATAAGCCCTTTAGCAGGATTGTACTGTAGACATATCAGACAGGTCTGCACTACTCTCTTTGCCGTGCTGGCAATCTCAGGATGCTCCCAAACTCGTGTAAGCAATTTAGTAATTGCAAGAGCTCCAACATGTGCCAGCCCATGTGTCATTTGAACCATTGCTTGTAAGTAAGCAGCAGGCAATTTCCATCTCTCCATATCTTTGCTACGCCAACAACCCTCATCATCCAACACTCCCTCTGTTGCCCAAGTTGCGAGTTCCGCTTCAGATGCTGATTTCTGAATGTCTAATATTTCCTCTCTAGCATCATGCCATCGCTCAGCCTGTGACCTCACCACATACATAGGAGAGACATTTTGTAACATGGCAGTCTCCCTCGCTATGCGATCTGCAAAAGCATTTCCTTGTCCTTTTTGTCTGTCACCTTCTTATGTGCACTACATTTGATTATTGCTACTTTCTTTGTACATAATAATGCATTCAGGAGATCACGTACCAACTCTCCATGCATAATGTGTACTCCATGTGAGGTCAGGAACCCTCGTTCCTTCCAGAGTAGGCCGAAATCGTGCACTACTCCAAAAGCGTAACGGCTATCAGTCTAGATATTCACACACAAACCAGCACTTAACTCACATGCTTTCGTTAAGGCTATCAATTCAGCCGCTTGGGCCGATTTCTGTGGTATTCGTGCTGTTTCTACCACTGTCTTGAGTGTCGTGATCGCATAAGCTGCAGAAGTTGTACCATCTGGTAACTTTAAACACGATCCATCAACCCACAGTTCCCCATCTACATCTGGAAGTGGCGTATCCTGCAAATCGATACGACCCTTTGTTTGTTCTTCAGTCAGAAAAACACAATCATGTTGTTCTTCCTTCTGGGTCTCAGCAACAGGATAGGGCAATAAAGTAGCAGGGTTCAGAGTGGCGCACCTCTTCAGTGTAATATGTGGCGCCAACAGCGTTAGCTCGTATCCTGTTAAACGAGCGCTAGTTAGATGCTGTGTTTTCGTTTGGTTCAACAAAGCATCTACCGCATGGGGAACTAACACCAACAATTTGTGTGACAGAACTATTCCCTCACTCTGTCGTATAGCCACTGCTGTTGCTGCAACTGCTCGTAAACATCCAGGCAGTCCTCGAGCCACAGGATCGAGTACTGCTGAAAAGTACGCACATGGTCTCTGTTTATCTCCGTGTAACTGCACTAAGACTGACAATGCGCACCCATCCTTCTCATGCACATATAATGTAAAAAGCTTTGTATAAACTGGTGCCGAACAAAGAGCTTGTCTCAATTGTTCAAAAGCATTCTGACATTCATCTGTCCATTCAAGGGGAATTGGTACAGTTTTAGACAACAACGCTAACAAAGGTTTTACAATGTGTGAAAATCCTAATATCCATTGCCTACAAAAGGATGTCAAACCTATGAAGGCACGAACATCCTTCTGAGTGCAAGGGACTGGTGTATCTAAAATTGCTTGAATTCGATCTGGTGTCAATGCACGCCCCTCCTTAGACAAAAGATGACCGAGGTAGGTCACCTTTGGTCTACAATATTGTAACTTTTTCCGTGAAACCTTGTGATTGTTTTCAGCAAGAAAAGAAAGTAGGGAGAGAGTACTCTCCTCACATTGTGCCTGCGTGTCTGCTGCAAGCAAAATGTCGTCAACATATTGAATAAGAGCCACCCCAGACTGCAAGTCGAAAGAATCAAGCTGTCTTTTTAAAGCCTGGCTGTAAATGCTAGGGCTTTCCGTGTAGCCTTGAGGAACTCGACAAAATCTACATGATTTGTTATTTAATGTGAAGCCGAACAAATATCGGCTATCCGGGTGAATGGGAATCGAGAAGAAAGCGTTTTTCAAATCGATTACCGTGAAGGTAGTAGCTGTGGGTGGAATCAAAGTAAGTAAGGTGGTAATGTCAGACACCACCGGATACTGAGGTACAACTATCTTATTAATTTCCCTCAAATCAATAATAAAACGGTAGATCTTAGTGTCTGTGTCTTTCTTTAGGATCGGAAGAATTGGGCTGTTACAAACATTATAGACAACTTCCTCCACCACCCCTGCCATTATCAAGTCATTCACAATATGTGTCAAAGCTATCTCGCCTTCTCTGGAAATTTTATATTGCGGTACCCGAGGCAAAGACACTCCCTCCTTAACAGTAATACGTACGGGAGGAATAATCACTTGACCCACATCAGTGTCAGAAGAGGCCCATAAAGTGCTTGGAAGAGAAGCTAAAGCATCGGCCTCCTGCATGAGGCACGATCTCTCAACCTCTGGGTAATTCTCATTCAAAATAACCCGCACCCCTTCAGGGGCACAACGTATGGTTGCTCGAAAGTGTTTCAACATGTCAAGTCCCACAATATTATCTGGCGTGTTTGGAGATAATAAAAACGGGCATGGGGCAGTAAATTTGTCAATGTGAAATATAAGGGGTTGAGACAATGGGCTAAGAGAAGGTGTTCCATCGAACCCTATTGAAGTAATTGTTTCGCCAGACAGGGGAGCCCTTGGAACCAAGTGTTTGGACAGAGCGCTACGAGTAGCTCCTGTATCGACCAGAAACTGATAAGTAGAACCCAAAACATGTGCTAATATATATGGACCCCTTTGATCGACTGGTACTTCAACCGATTCCACACCCCATACTACGCAATCCTATGCATAATTATTATCCTGAGACTCAGTATACTCTCCTTCAGCTATCTGATACTGATTCCGTCGATCAAAAGTATTATAATCAGTCTGACCACGACCCCTTGCCTCAAACCTACCACGATCATTCGCTCCACCTCTCGGTCCTGCATAACTGTTCCGTGACCTTCAACTCCCTCGTCCACGCTGATTACGCTGTTCTCGAAGCACCGGACAATCCGAAGCCCAATGTCCAAACTGTTTACAGTATGCACACTGATCCTCAGAAATATCAGTACGAGTAGAAGGCGTACCGTACGATCCTCATCTACCCCTATCGTTCCCTCTCGACTGTGTCGCATAAACCTGAGCCAACATCACCTTCGTTTTTAAATCCTTCGCTTTCTTATCACTACTTTCTTTAGCCTCCAATTCCTGTTGTTCATAATACTGAGCCATAGTTAATAAAGAAGCAGGGGTTGCCGTGGTCCATGAACTCTCACTAGTCTTTAAACGTTTTGCAATCTCCGGCAGGAGATTAGCCACGTACTTATCAACGAACAAATGCCTGCCCGTATCCTCTGTTAATGATTGCCCACTGTAATCATGGAATGCTTCCTCAAATCGTGAAAAGAAATCAGAGACCGATTCATCCGGCTTCTGTTTGCAAGAGGCCAGCATAGTCCAATCAATTTTCTTAGGAGTAACAAGCGTTTTTAATTTATTCAAAATAGCCACCGGGAGATCTAAAATGAATTGACATGGCTTACATGCAGGTTCTCTATCTAAATCAGCTCGGACTAATTCCTTCCAATCAGCACCTAGAATCGCTCGATCATCAAACTTACGAATCGCTCTCCACATGTCAGGGGGCAATATCAACCCAAAGAAGAGATCAATATCGACTAATGTCATAACACACGAAGAAATAGCACCTTCCACACCTTCATAGAAAGCTGCTGGATTTTTACGGGGGTCAGGTAAAGCATTCTTAAGCGCCATAACGTCCGTTCGATTCCATGGCGTATAAACCCAATTATACACAAAATAACCCTTTGCATCTTTAGACATCTTATCATCGTCTGTGCCTTGCCCTTTCGGAGGGACATACAAAGGCGCAGCTTCTCGCATAGGCATAACATTAACCGCAGCGCTCTTATCTGTTCCAAAGATAGGGCACTCTTTAGATACTTCCGCCGATCTAGATGCTGGCGGACCCGATGCCTTTTTCGCCGCTCGGAGCCGTGTCGCCTCATTCCGTAGCTGAACCAAACGCTGGAAAAACTCCTCCCATCTGCAAGGACAAAAAGACCTTTACGAAAATTCTCACGACCAACTGATATAACTTTAGGTTCCAACTCAGGAGAATACCGCCTAAACCGCTCAACAACTTCGTCTGCAAAATGAACTAGAAAATACAATTGTTCTTTTTCAGACCACGTACTCATAAAACCATCAACCTCTGAAACAGTTATAGCATTTGTATTAAGTTTGCGAGCAACCGAGTGCAGTTCCGTGGTTCGTTCAGCCGTTAACCTGGTACGCTGATTATCCTGATCCTCCTCGCTCAAGTCCTCATTCAGGGCCGTAGGCGGAACATACGGAGGTGGGCAACGATCTAGCAATGAAAAATCATCTGACTCATTAGTAAGGACAGGATAAAGAGGACGTCGAATAGGAAACTGACCATTAACTTGCAAATTACGTTCTCGAATCTCCTTCTCTTTCTGTTCCTGCAATTCTTTTTCCTGCAACTGTAAAGCTTTATCACGAGCAGCCTTTCGCTGCTCCTTGTCCGCCAAGGCTTGTTCACGCTTCATTCGTTCACGCACCGCTTTCTCCCACATACGCACACAATCAAACATATCCTGTCTAGACCTGCGCTGAAACAAACACTGCTCCACATACTGAACCTTTCGCAGATCAAACGACTCATGTAGTGGCCATTGCAATTCACGATCAGTTTTTGTATATTTGTGCCATTATGTACTATACATAATGGGAGGAAGGCCAAATTTTATGTACATTTCACAATTAGGAGTTCCCTCTGGGGGAGCCGGCTGAGATTCATTTAATCGATAATTGGTACCATTTCCAAAACAGCACATTCCTCGAAGTGTGCTTAGAACAGGCATGTCAAAATATCACGAAAACGCAATATTACATAAAATGGCACTTAAATATGCTTTTACACACGGTGTGCCGTTCAAACAAATACAAAGTCAGAGAAATATCTCTACGTGCCTGTCTATGTGAGGTGCACTCCACATATAACTCAAATCATAGGTCCAAACTTTAGCTAACTCAAACAAATTCAAAAAGCCACAGTAAGTGTCAGTAGACTACCTTACCAATCACAAGCTTACCAAATATTTTCAAACGTCCAGGTTCCAACTGCCAAGTTCCCTAATCGAATCAGCCAAACAGGCACTGCACGACAACCCAACCGATCAGGATCTCAGTCGAGGACCGGCGCCACCTGGAAGGTCGAGTCTGAAGGAAAGGAAAAAACACCATGGATGCCAAGACTCGGGTCACTCAGTGGCAGCGTACGCGTCCATGGCGAGTTTCCACGCCTTCGTCGCGACCTCTCCTTCGGGCATCTGAGTCGCCGATGAGTCCCTTCGTGGTCGCCAATTTGTGGTATTGGGTTTCGTCAAGTCTACATACTCTGCAAAAACTCTCGAACACCATAGAATAGAAGTTGGCACGGAAACTGGAAAATGCAAAAGACAAGTTTATTAAGACCCCATGGGGTGGTGGTACATTCCTACAGCACCCTTCGGCAATGCAAGAAGTATCACACCGAAAATCGGTGCGCGACCTCTTTTATACAATTTTAACAGTAATAAAAAGGTAGGCGGTACACTCGTTTCACAATTTAGGTACATATAAGGACATTTTTGGAGCACAGCCAGCATGTGGGAGGGGTTTTGGTACCACTGGTCAGTTTGGGGAACATTCCTAAGAAGTGACCACTCATTAATCCAAATGTTCGAGTACGCATGCATGAGCTTGACCAGTGCCAAAAATAGCCTGTTGCCGGGCAAGGTAAATGGTCATTGGCATGGAGGAAGGACAAAAGGGCATGCTGACCACGAGGCCGCATGTTCATGCAAAATGGAAGCCAAGGAATACAAAATGGCCCCCGCACGTCTGGTCAAGTTAACGATGAAAGCTCGTGTAGCTGAGCTAAATGCTAATTCAGTTGCTGCCAAATTACGACAGTCCCTCCACAAAACCAATGCATGGCAGTTAACATTGAGGGGGCTATTTACAAGGAAGTGGCAGACAGCAGCTTTAGCCTCCTTGGCTCAACGCCGACTCCGCCACTTCAGAAACACAGGGCTGCACTGAATTTACAAGAATACGGTGCAGCTTTGCATTTCCCCCTGCGCTGGCACTAACTTTAGTTGTCTAGCGCAAAAGCAGACAGACACTCTTGCACCATAGTGCAAGGGTGCCTGCATTGAGGGGAAGATTCTTTATGTGCAGGTCTCCCTTCCTGCACATAATCTGAAATGGCGTTTTGAGACTTCTAGGTGTGCTGCTTAATGCAGCACACATAGAGTTGTAAAACTTTTTATTTTTTCATTTTTTATTTAGTACAGGAAAACAAACAAACAAGAGCAAGCAGACATACTACATGGCATCACCGAATAAATAACAAGAGGCACAAGTAACAGTTATCCAATTGATAACAACACTGAATTCCATTTAGATGCATTGGCAAATCTGAATTAATAACAACTATAAAAATACTCAATAGAAAATAAAAGATAGAGAATATATAACATAGTTCTCAATAATCTGTATTAAACTATGGTCGATGCTCAAGCTTACTCCCAATGATTTCCCACAAATCCACATGTCCGTGCCTAATTGTTACTGACAACTATGCCTTAGAATAGCTGCATCAAACTGGCATACAATCTATTTAAAGTGCATATAAGATCAGCTGCAAATATACTTCAAAACCTATAGGAAGTGCAGTGTGGTGGTGTCCTAGCAAACAAAGAAGGTCACAAATTATCTAAAGTGCATTTTGCTGGTAGCAGCGATTATTCTTAAATAAAGTACTGAGTTTAACTAATATCTGAACGATACCTTCATCACATTTCGCAAAACAAACATCGAGAATTATTGAGAGTGCTAATATGGCTAACATCAGCTATTTAAAAATACAGAAATTGGCTCCTATAGGGCACCCAACTCTTATAATCTCCTTTCCTCTGCAACACCATAGGTAGAGAAATTCTTCCAGATAGCTCTGAATAAGTAGAGAAATCTTGGCAAAAACCTCTTTCCAGAATTGTTGTAAGTTATTACATTCGTAAAATATGTGTACCCATCCTCCATTGTTACATCTAAAGCATTGGTTTGTGTCTTTTGATACATCTTATGAAATCTCTGGGGTGTGTAATATGCTAACCATCTAGATAAAAAATAATTCTCTTAAAATTAGCACCTCTGAGAGCTTTATTTGCTAGCTCACTGAGCTGTTGCCATTCTTTCACATTAAAGTTGCAACCCGTCTCTACATGAATTTTCTGGAGCTCTTTTGTCAAAATATCTTTGATATGGGCCTTTTGATGTAATAGCCAATACCAGCATCCTACCCCTACCAGTTTATTTGCCATCTGCCTGGTGATTTGAGGTGCCGCCTCACCCATCATTGAATAATTATTTTTGAGAAAATCAACTAACTGAAGAAAACTCAAAGGGAGGGAGGTAGTTAATGTGCAAGCTTACAATTGAACCGTTTCCCAAGTAATTAATGTCTCATGGTTATAAAAATCCCTGAGCTGACCAAAACCAAGTTCTTGCCATGCTTGGTAAAGCCCTCTAGGCAATATAGGACCTCCTACTGCACAGTCTTGAATAGTGATATCAGCATGAAATTCTGGAATATCTTGTGATTTAAAAAAAAGCAGAGTTCTTTCAGCTAATGCCAGTATCACCTAGTATCTGGTCTTTTTGGGAAGTTTAGCCAGACTTAGGAAAATGGGAAGTCTTATAGCACTTTCCTTCAGCATACGTACTAACAAGAAGTTGTCAAAAACTGAATTTTCCTCACCCAATTGTGAAAGTAAGTTAGTCAAGGAAGGCTGATAATAAGTTAAAAAATTTGGAAGTGCTAATCCTCCAGATGCTAAATCCAATTGCAATTTAGCTAACTTAACCCTGGGATGTTTATTATTCCACACAAACGTCCAAATCGTTTGATCTAACTCTTTAAAATATGAGCTTGGATTTTCAATGGAAGGTTACTAAAAAGAAAAAGTAACAAAGGGAGCACCGACATTTTAACCATAGAAATCCGCCCTATTAATGATAAGTGAAGCAGAGACCATTTATCTAATCATTTTTTCACTTTTGTGAGCATGCTATTATAATTCAAGGAGAAGAGTTGCCCAAAATCGTTTGTAACAGGTATCCCCAAATATGTAACTAGATGCGGTGGCCTTAGGTGAATGGAAGCCAGAATATCCGAAGGGATCGAGCTAAATGTAAGAATTTCAGTTTTCGCTTTATTCACTTTATATCCCCCAACCTGTGTACATTTCTGTTTTTCATCGGGTGCATTCTGTACATTAGACCCCCGCCTTGAGATATAAAATAATATCATCCACATAAAGCTTGATTTTTGCCATCCCCTCCATGGGAGCAAAATTCATTAAACTATTCCGAATTTTAATAGCTAGGGGTTCAATAAACAAAGAAAACAGAAGGGGGGTATAATGGACATCCTTGCAGTGTGCCACGCTTGATAGTTACCTTACTGGCTTCTGATCCGTTGATGATAATTTTGGCTTCCGCGTTACTATGTAATTCTTTTAGCATCTGTAGAAATTGTAACGGAAAACCAAACTTATCCAGAATAAAAAATAAAGCACTCCAATATACTAAATCAAAAGCCTTCTCGGCGTCCATCATCATAATCACTGCATTAATCTTGTTGGTGGAGAAATAATCAATGCCTTGTATTAAAAAATACATGTTAGATGCCATTAACCGTCCTGGAATAAACCATTTTAGTCAATATGAACCACCTGTTGTGCACATGGGCCTATCCTTCTTGCCCAGATTTTCATGAGCAATTTGTAGTCCGTATTTAACAAACTAATAGGGCAATAGGAGTTGAGCTCACAGGGATCTTTATCCTTTTTACGGAAGTCTACTAGCACTGATTCTTTAAAACTTTTGAACATGTCTATACCATCCTTTATTTGACTGAACAGTTTTTCTTGAAAGGGAAGTAGTTCTTCTTGAAATACCTTATAAACATCTGCTGGGATCCCGTCTACTCCACTAGCCTTAGCATTGGGCATGCTTTTTAATACTGAGAGAGTTTCTGAGATTCCTATTGGGCCATTCAATGTTTTCGAGAGCTGCTGTGATACCTGTGGTAGCTCCAGTAATTCAAAATAACCTGTCAATTCTGCCTCATCTAGCGCCTGTGTTTCTGCATATATTTGATTAAAATGTTGAAGAAACACCTCAGAGATTACCTGTTTGTCATCTTCTAACATGCCAGTAGATGGGTTTTTTACTTGCATGGTTAATTGAGCCACTTTCTGAATTTTAGTGGATCAAGCCGGGAATCTGCCAATCTGCTGGCTTTCCTCATAAAGCTTTTGTTGGTAGGCCTTACTTCCTGTAATTTCCTCTACCAAAATAAAATCCTTCTATTGCTCCTTACCTATAGCTAATTCTTGATGTTGTGCCCTCATGATGGGCTCTGCTGCATTTTTTAGGGTTGCATTTTGTCTAGCCTTCTCCGCGGCAGTCTGTAGTTCCAGAATCTTTTGTTTATGTAAATTACTTATTCTCGCCTTATATGATATCGTCTGGTCTCTAAAAGTAGCTTTGAATGCCTCCCAAACCATAAACATTGGGGCAGTATTAACATTGAGCTGGAAAAATTCTTTGATAAACATCCTGGTTTCTGTCACCCAGGTAGTATCTTGTAATAGAGATTTGTCAAACTGCCATCTTGGCCTCTTTTTTGAAGTGGTTCCTAATCTTAATGTAAATGAAACTAGAGCGTGATCCGAAAATGAGTTGGCCAGTATTTCTGCTGGACCGTTGGCAAACAACTTATCCACTAAAATCCAATCGGGATGACGATCTAAATCTTGCAGAGTAGCAGGTAAACTGCAAGAAGCCAGGATGCCCTAGTCTCCAAGGATCTATTAAGGAGAAATCTTTTGACAGACTGCTTATTAATTTTGCAGTTTTATGCTTTAACTGTTGTTTTGCCCAATTTGATGTGTCTAGTGCCAGATTTTGAATAAAGTTAAAATCACCCCCCAGAATTAGTATGCCTGCCATTCATGCTGCCGATTGATAAATTTGCTCAAGTGCTGCAGTATCGTCCTCTATAGGGCCGTAATAACTAACCAGATTCAGCATTGCTTCCTCAAGCTTTACTTTTACCCAAAGCCATCTACCGTTTCCTGCCAATCCAGTGTTAGATAGTAAAATCCCTACTCCACTAACCACTAAATTAGCAGTAGAAAAATACACCTGCGCATGTTTCTTGGGAAGTGATATCTTAGGGATGTCAGACCTGAGATGTGTTTCTTGTAAGAATATTATATTTCCACAAGTTCAGTAATCCATTAACATTACACGTAACCATTTTTATGTTCTGCATCTTTGTTTCCATCCTGGATGGCCTCCCACATTTTTTTTTATTATTTTCAGCCTATATTCCCCATCAACACCCCTCAAAACCGGTCCCTGCAATTTCCTGCTCCCCTGTGGACATATCCTGTGAACTTCACTCTTTTCCTGTTACATTTTTCCTTTACTTACTGTAAAGATCTCTCCAACACAGAAGTAAAGTTGGTTATCTTTATTGGTAGTACATAGTTATCGGTACCTCCAGCTTGCTCCTCCAGCTCCACAGTCTCATCTCCCTCACTTCAAAGAACAACATTCCATCCTAGCAACAAGCCTTACATTCTACCATGAAGAAGTCCCCACATATCTCCTCCTTACATGAAATAATAATAAAAATAAAAAATAGCATAATGGAAAACATTCCTACTCAATGAATGTGCAGAAGAACATTAATCATGTAAAGTATTTAAGGAGCGTGGCATTTAGAAACATTGCTGCTACTCCAAGCAGATCCATCTGCTAAAATAAGAACATTTTTCTTCACTGCTTTCACTTGTATAGGTTGCGTAAATTTACTCTCTCCTTTGATGACTATTCCTCCTCTCCTTACCACAACCCAATCACCCTCTTGTATATCGGAATCTTTGACTCCTATTTTTATGTTATAATAATTTGTAGCAACTTGTTGTTGTTTCACCACACTATCTTCCACTGCGGCGCAATTCACCCACACACATTCTTTGTTTTTAAGCCATCCAGGAACTTCTTTCACTCCTGGCTCATGTCCTTTGAGAGAGACAAATGGAGAAACTCCAGTTATAGAATGTGGCGTCACTCTATATGACCACGCCAATTTCTTAAGTTTCTCCGACCATGATAATCCATTCGCTATTGAGAGCTGAATATTATCCATTAACAGGCGGTTAATTCTCTCGACTAAACCATTTGCCTGGGGCCTGAACATGGCAACCATCTCATGATCAACTCCCAATTTACATAGAAACTTGTTCAGTCTTTTAGAGATCAGCTGGACTCCATTGTCCGATACTAATGTTTTAGGTATTCCTTCATACATGAAAACTCTCTCCATGAATCCGATAACTTTTTCAGTTTCAATACAGTCAGTAGATTCAACAACAAACCATTTAAAATGGTAATCCACAAGGACCATTAAAAACTTACTACGAGATCCAAGCTTGGAAATAGAACCAAGAAAATCAATTGCTACCCTCTCCCATGGATGCTTGCGAAATTCCACACAAGCAAGGGAAGGTTGTCTCAAAACTTTTGTTTTGTCGCTCCTTGCACATGCATAACACTCCTTCACAACCTCCACTATGTCACTGTCCATCCCTGACCACCAGAACGACTGCCGAACAAGCCTCTTAGTCATGTTCCTGCCCTAGTGCCCTTCATGAGCTATGTTCATTATCTTACTTCGAAGATTAGCCGGTGGCATCAATTTATTGCTTCTCCTCAACTTTCCTTCACTTACGCTCAATTCAGTCTCAACATGGCAATAACTCCTGAAACGAACATCTTCGCAATAACCTTCACTCCATCCTCCCGACACACAATTCATGTTGCTGTATCTCATCATTCAACATAGCACTGTTCCGCTCTTCCTTATCAAAGGCTTGTTCTTCATTACATCTGATCACATCCACTCCATCATCCAAATCCTCTTCAACAACATCCACTGGCAGTCTAGATAACTAATCATCTACCACATTCTTCAAACCCTTCAGGTACTCCATTTCAAAATTGTTCTCAAGCACAGATAATATCCACCTGGAAATCCTGGGAGTCACATTACCTTCCTGCCCTCTACCTCCTTTAAACAAATGCACCAGAGGCTTGTGGTCAGTACGGACCTTAAAAGGTAAACCACAGTTAAAATATTGGAAATGTTTAATGCTCCAACAGCACGCTAGAGCCTCCTTTTCAATTACAGAATATGAGACTTCCTCTCCCTGAAGTCTTCTAGATGCAAATCTGATAATTCTTTCCACTCCATCCTGCACTTGAGATAAAACCACCCCAATTCCTGCAGCACTGGCGTCAGTAGTGATGAAAGTTCAAACATTAATATTAAAATGTCCAAGAGTGGGTGCATGGAGAATACCACTTTTCACACCTTTGAATGCTTTATCACAAATGTCATTCCACTCAAATGCAACGCCATTCTTCACTAACAATCTCAATGGTTCTACTATCTCTGCGAAACCATTTATGAATTTAGAACAGTATTCAGCTAATCCCAGGAAAGATTTCAACTGGTCTTTGTTGAGAGTAGTAGGAGCATCATTAATAGCTGAAACAATACTTTTTTTGGCTTTATCCCTGTCTTGGCTATCTCATGTCCCAAATAGGTCACACAATTTCTCTCCAATTGACATTTTTCTCTTTTTATAGTCAATCCATGACTTTCCATACGTTTTAAGACCTTATTCAATACCTCGTCATGATGTTCACTATCTTTTCCTACTATTAGCACATCATCCTGGAAGCATAAAACATTTTTCATATTGACGAAAATCTGTTGCATAATTCTTTGAAACACTGCTGAGGCAAATGCCAAACCAAATGGCATCCTACAATAGCGAAATGCACCCAACTGTGTTACAAACAAGGTAAGGTGTCTTGATTCTTCGTCAAGATCAATCTGGTGATAAGCCGCAGACATATCAATCACACTGAAAATCACTCCTCCACCCATGGCAGTTAGCATTTCAGAAATATTAGGTAGTGGTTGCCTGTCAACCCAAATGTTTCTGTTCAGATCAACCAAGTCAACACACAAACGAATCTTGTTCCCTCCATCCTTGGGCGCGACTACAATGGGCGCTAGCCACTCTAAGACCTCAATAGGTTCAATACTGTCCTGCTGTAATAACATGTTGAGCTCATCTTGAAGAGGACCGCTCATCAAATGAAACGCATTCCTTACCCTATGGACAACTGGCACTGCATTTGTTTTAAGAATATTCTTATGAGAAAAATTTACAAGCTTTCCCAACTTATCAGAGAAAACGTTGGAAATTTTTTCCATAACACCTGTTTCATAATTATCAACATTATGGATAGGTGAGGATTTAACTGGTTCAGCTGCATTGGGGTTGAGCATAATTCCTAAATTGTTTTGATGGCGTCAACCTAATAAGTTGGAACCCTGTTTTGTTAGATACACTCGCCCATACACTTTTTTCCCTGCAAAACTTATTAGCATCCACTTTAGCCCTAAAACATCTATGGTTTTATCCCCATACCCTACAGCTTTAATGTCGGGCATATCCCAAGAGACCAGATCACTCGCTTCACCCCATGTCTTAAGATAAATATCCTTAGATAACAATGTATATAAACTTCCTGAGTAAACCAACATTCTAACATCCTTCATATCAAAACCTATGATGCAGTGTGGTTTGTCTAGTTTATCCGTGCTTTCAGTAGTGATATCGACATCACAAACAGTTCCAAAACACACTCCATCAGGAATAGAGGAACCCTCAATACACAACATGAGTTCCGGAACATTTTCACAAGTATCATCAATTTCATTTACATACTGAGTTTTGGCTTTAGCAATGTGTCCCCTCTTGCCACACGCTCTACAGATTACATTTCTTGCCATAAACTTAGTACTAGAAGCAATATGCCCAGGAGCACCACACCGGTAACACTTAAAAACACATGTAGTGGTCTGTGGAACTATATTATTAGAACGGGAAACTTCAGTGGGCTTATTGAAGGACTTAGGTTGTAACTTCCCCATATATCTTACAACTTTCGTTTCATCGACACATGCCTGGATTTGTGATCCTTTAGAATTCAAATCTTTTGATTCTAAATCTTTTGACAGCACATCCTTCGGCACTATTGAATTGGTGCATTTATCCATGTCTTTTATCCATAAGTCAGTATGTTCAAGACCTTTAGCTATTTGTATTGCTTCTTCCAACGTAGAGTCCTAAATAAGTAATTTTTCACGCACCCTTTTGTTGTTAGTGCATCTCACAATCTGACCATGTAAGCATGGGCGGATTTTGCGGATTCGCAATCCGCGAATTTGCGTATTTGCGGATTGCGACAATACGCAAAATCCGCGAATTCTCGCGGATTTGCGGATTTTTTTGGGGGGTGTGTGTTCGCACGGGTTTCTGCAAGTTCGCGAGGGTTTTGTACAATTTCGCAAATTGCGAACTTACTTGTCGCGTCGCCAGTTTTGCGAACTTGTTGTTTCTACGTGCCCAGCCTGTTTGCAAGGCTTTCTTCATCACTGCCACCCTCTGTCACCACTGGCACTCTCTTTGGTCACCCATGCCACCCTCTGGCTCACCCATGTCACCCTCTGTGTCATCACAGCACCCTCTGGTTCACCAGTGTACATTATTGGGGCAAAGCAAAGCACTGCCATCCTCTGTCAACACTGGCACTCTGGTTCACCCATGCCACCCTCTGGTTGGCACACCCATGCCACCCTCGGTGTCATCACAGCACCCTCTGATTGACCAGTGAGTGTACATTATTGTGGCAAAGCCAAGCACACCTGCTAAGTGCTTTAAGTTTTGCAAACAACAACACCTGCCCTGCCCCAACTGACATTAATGAAGGCTGGCACCTGCTTGTCTGCTCCCTTTCCTTTTTGTTGCAATGTAAATTTTTTTTAACAGGATGCAATGGCATACTTGTAACTATTCTGTGACTGTCAGAGCAGGGTCACACAATAGTTGCAAGTAGGCAACCGGATTCTGGAGGGCCCCTTCAGGAAGCACTACAGGTAAATGGTTACAAATGATGAGCTCGAACTTTTGCACCTGCTCGTTGGTTTTGCTTTTGCAAAACTCGTTTTTCGGTAATTTCGCCCTATTCGCGAGGCGCGGCGTCATGCGAAATCGACCGTGGAAGCCGCGAACTCGTGCGAGTTACCCCAAGGTTGAGTATGGGCGCCGCCATTTTGTTTGCGTGACGTATTTCCGTTTCCGCCCGCTATGTGTAATCTCGCGCAATGAGCGCCTTGCGAATGCAAGTTCGCACGAGTTCGCGAGAGAAATCGCGTGCGAACTTACTTACACGCACGTGTTTGGGCCGCCATCTTGTTTTTCATTCATTCCTATGTGTCTGGGCATGGTGTTTCTATCCTCTGTATATCTCTGCCATCCTTTGCTTGTTTTAATATTTTTTTGATCTATTTAACTTTTTTTCTATCCCTTTAGTTTTCTAGGTCTATATTTTTGTGTTTTAGGCTACTTTTGTTTACTTTTCAACTACTTTTTTAAACTTTTATTTCCTTCTTCCCTACTCTTATTCTTTTTCATTTTGTCTCCTTACTGCTAACACCTGCCCAGAACATGGTGAAGACAGCTGTCAAGCTGCCCAAGACGGGCACCGCAGCCCGTGCCCGGCTCCCGTGTGGCCGTTTGAGGGCGGAAATGGTGGTGCCCAGGGAGATCTTCAGCCCTGAGGAGGTGGGCTCACTCGTTTTTTATGTGCAGCGCCGTCTCCCCAGGACCATCGCGGCAGGCGGCAGGATCGCTGCTGGTTATACCAACAGCCAGGAGCGACGGAAGCGGTGGGGGCAGGTGTGCCGGGCCCTTTTTGACATCACGGGGGTCCAGCGCACCTACAATCAAGTGACCCACCGCTGGACCGATATCCTGGACCGGGAGCGCGACCTGCTAGACCTGCTGGGAGTGGAGGTCCCCGGGCTTAGGTAGTAGTAGTAGCAATTTTT
Organism: Lissotriton helveticus; assembly: GCF_964261635.1. Taxonomy (NCBI): domain Eukaryota; kingdom Metazoa; phylum Chordata; class Amphibia; order Caudata; family Salamandridae; genus Lissotriton; species Lissotriton helveticus. Next base: position 1,570,838,454 of record NC_136057.1, on the reverse strand, counting down.
TCATCACTCACTACTCTGTTTTTTCTCCTGCTCTGTGTGACTGTGTTATATTGCAAATGTTTGCTTTAACTTTTTTACAAAGAGCAATAATGCTGCTGATTACATTGATAGGACAGGTAAATTAATATTTCAAAATCTTCTGTGCATTTCAGGTGCACTGTTCTCCTTCTCTGTGGCGGTGCCACTGCTTATTTGTTTTCTATTTTGTGTTCATTTAATTGGGCTGAGTAATGTATGAGTGTACTTTACAGAACTGCGTAATGCTAGACACAAAGGGGCAGATTTACAAGCCCCTTGCACCACGTTTATGCTGCCTTACCTGACGCACAGCGACGTAAACGTGGCGAATCCATGCGAGTCATGTACAACGAGATGCATCTAAGGAGATGCGCCACGTTAAGGCCTGGGCCTGCGCCACAATGGGTGCGTTCCCACGCAGGGGGGGGGTCGTGGGTGGGGGGTGGCGGTCAGGCAGCTGTGCGCCTCGCAAAAGTGCCTGCGTGAAATCTGCAAGATTTAACGCAGGCACTTCCGCGACGCTGCTACGTCAATTCTTTATGCCTGCTTGCTTGAAGCAGGCGTAAGGACTGATGCGGTATGTTGAGTATTGGGCAGCCCTGAGCATTGCTATAGTTGCATCGCGCCTGCGACGCGACTCAGAGATGCGCCCCTCTTTCGTCACGAGATGCGTCACGCATCTGCCTACCCTTGCGCCAGGGTTTGCCGCATTGTAATTGCGGCGCATCTGCCTTGACGCAAGGTTAGTTTTGCTTTACGCATTTGTTCTGGTGCACATCTGGAGGTGTCCAGCTCAGAACTCGTAAGTATGCCCCTAAGTGTCAGATTAGCAATTACCTGCGCATCCCTGCAAAGTGTGCGGCACGCCAGCACCACCCATGGTGCGCCGTATTTACAATGCGGCACACCATGGTCCCAAAACGTCACCGAAGCGTTACGCATCGGTGCCGTAAAGGCGGCTCATTGATGGAGTTGCGTTGCAACGATGGCGCAGCTCCAGCAATGCTGCGTCAAGCCGTAAGTCTGCTTCATGCAGGCGCAGGGTTTCAGTGACGCATCATTGTCCTAAATGACTGATTGAAATTTTATATATTCCCCATAGCCACTTTTAGCATGCGTTCCTGCGCAGGAACGCCCTCCCTTGCGCTGGAACGCTCCCTTATGGCGCAGGGCTTTAGAATGGGATGCATCTCCCATATGCGTCACGTTGTTAATATACGCCACACCATGGCGCCTCTCTTGTTGTGACGCTGCGTCACAAAACTGACGCAAGAACGGAGCAAAAGAGCTGCAAGGGGCTTGTAAATCTGCCCCTAGAGTAGAGGCTCAGGTGCAGTCCTTCCTTTGTAGCCCTCTTTTTGGCTGAAATAGTTGGTTCTTGTTCTTTCTAAATGTTTGATTTGGTTGACAAGGACATCGACAAGCAGCAATCATCAATGTTTTCTGTTCATTCTTTCATGTTGTACGTCAGGTCCGCCCAGGGGCAAGCGGACATAAAAAGTGGATGCAGTGGCTCCAAAGGAGGAGGATGCAGGCCAGGGCGGCGAGTGCTCCTTTGCTGGCCCCAGTAAGTTTTTATATAAATATAGAGGACCTATTGTTGTCCAAGCGTTCCTAATTTAATTTTTTCGAAATAGTGTTTAGATAGGAGCAAAATCAATAATACTACTGTTGCAGGGACAATTCTCCACAAACCTAACTATGGACACCAAAGACCAGAGTAATAATATTTCAGAGTGGCGTGTTTGGCACACTGTATAAACCTGGTAGTGTCAGCGGCACGGACTCCTCCTTGCAAAAATTGCAAAACCTTTCGCTCAGTCACTCTAGTCTGGAGGACCAAAAACCACAGAGTCTATTCAAGTTTAAAAGCTTTATTAAAAGTAAAAGTAAACACATATATTAAAATAAAGTTAGCTGGAAATGGAAAAGTGCTTGGTGCTGAGTTGATGAGTAATGGAACACATTTCTTGTGGTCGAGCCGAGCTTTCACCTGGTTTGAAGTTGATGTTGCTCTTGTCCTTAGAAGTCCAGCTTCTGTCTGTTCAGAGAAAAATGGTGTGTGTTAAAATTAAGCAAGCATTCAACAATTGTTACAAAAAAGTGAAGCAAGACAACAGCCTTCCCTGGAAGGAGGGACATTTTTACTTTAGACTAGAGTAGACAGTCAATTAATTTTTCTGTTGTTTTCACATTTCTTCATTCCTAGACCAAATACTAGTGAGTGGTGTAAACTAACAGTCTTAAATCTACTTTGTAGGTGGAACATCTGGTGGCGGGGCCAGCTCGGATGTGGTGGTGATCATTGACTCTGAGTCGGAGGACAGCTCTGGGGATAATGCGGCGCAAGTGGCCAACGAACAGACTGTGAGGAAGCAGACAGTGGCGGTGGCGAGTACAGGTAAGCTGGATCATGGTACTATCTGACTCTTAGATAGGATATGATGTGTATCCAGTGCTGGCCCAGTGACAAATTACAATATGGTAATTACAGCAGGCTGGGACCGACAGACAGATAGAGGCAGAGACAGAGAGAGAGGAAGACAGAAGGAGAGAGAGAGAGGGAGGGAGCCAGAGGGAGGGTGAGGGAGGGAAACAGAGAGAGAGAGACAGCGAGGTAGAGGGAGACAGTGGCGGTGGCGAGTACAGGTAAGCTGGATCATGGTACTATCTGACTCTTAGATAGGATATGATGTGTATCCAGTGCTGGCCCAGTGACAAATTACAATATGGTAATTACAGCAGGCTGGGACCGACAGACAGATAGAGGCAGAGACAGAGAGAGAGGAAGACAGAAGGAGAGAGAGAGAGGGAGGGAGCCAGAGGGAGGGTGAGGGAGGGAGACAGAGAGAGAGAGACAGCGAGGTAGAGGGAGACACAGGGAGACAGAAAGAGGGAGACAGAGAGAGAGAGAGAAAGGGAGGGAAACAGACATATCGCCTGGGCGTGGTGCAGATGATACGGTTGCTGGTGTGGTTAACGGCTCAGAGGAAAAGTCACTCACTTCTGCCAGATCTCTTTCATATGAAAGAGCACCAAACCAAGGATACAAGTGAGTTGTGGGAAGGGAAATGGTGATTCAAGCGCCCCCCCTTTCCCCTCCCTGCGGACGCCCATGATACTGGCCTGAATAGTTTTGTACTGCGCTGGCTAGTAGGCATGATTCATATTGTAAGCTATGTGATCTAAATCAAAAGGAGGATGAAGCCCATATCCTTTTCTTTTGCCCATTGTACAGATTTCAGCGTACAAAATGGATCAAACCCCTTTGCAAAAACTTGGGCATACGCTCATACAAAGAGGCAGAAAGACTACTTAGATCCTTGTCTACTCGCCTAACAATTTTTGGAGTCAGTAAATTCCTCTACAGTATCTGCTTGCTTAGAAAAAAGTATGGTCTTAAAACATAGATATAAAGTTTATTTTTAAATTCTGGCTTTTTAACTATTTATAGATTGTATATAGCTGTTTTTATATAAGGTCTGTATAACTCCTTAAGGTGATAATACTATGCAAAGGTGAAAATGCATTTCGTTGCACATGAATGTACATAATTAGTATGAACTATGAACGTCCTGTTTGATCTGGGGATTGTATATTTGTCTAACTTGTATTTTTAAAATATTTGTACTCTTGTTTTTGTTTTAAGAATCATGTTAATATGTATTTTATATGTGTTGGCTTTATGGCAAAAGTGTCGAATAAAAGCTTTACAAACAAACAAACAATTACAATATGGTAATTACAGCAGGCTGGGACCGACAGACAGATAGAGGCAGAGACAGAGAGAGAGGAAGACAGAAGGAGAGAGAGAGAGGGAGGGAGCCAGAGGGAGGGTGAGGGAGGGAGACAGAGAGAGAGAGACAGCGAGGTAGAGGGAGACACAGGGAGACAGAAAGAGAGAGACAGAGAGAGAGAGAGAAAGGGAGGGAAACAGACATATCGCCTGGGCCTGGTGCAGATGATACGGTTGCTGGTGTGGTTAACGGCTCAGAGGAAAAGTCACTCACTTCTGCCAGATCTCTTTCATATGAAAGAGCACCAAACCAAGGATACAAGTGAGTTGTGGGAAGGGAAATGGTGATTCAAGCGCCCCCCCTTTCCCCTCCCTGCGGACGCCCATGATACTGGCCTGAATAGTTTTGTACTGCGCTGGCTAGTTGCTAGTTGTACTGTGACACAACTTCCTGCTGAATCATTTTGTGTTAATCATATTCTTAAAGAGCATTGGTTACAGATTATGTCTTTCTTTCTTCATATAGTTGGTAATACTAAAACCTCAAAACCGACGAGGAGTATGCTGGCTGTACTGGCCCGGAAACGGAGGCTGGATGCTACTGTTGCCCAATATCGGCGGCTGGTGGAACTGGAGGGGGACGACACGCAGTCCAGTGCATCAAATGTGACATCTGCATCCTCCTCCGTGACCCCACGTTCTGCCGGTAAGCGCAGTGCTCCAGCCAAACGGAGCCGTGCTGGCAGACGCCACCGCCGAGCAGCAAAGGCTGCACCTCACAGTACTGTAAAGGCTCGCTTGCGCCGTGCACTCCGCAGAGTGTCCGACCTAGAGGCGGAGGTCCAGAAATGGAAAGACTATCAGAATGTGGTGGAGGGCCTCCGCTTAGATCACGCCACCCTCCAGGAGAAGTACGATGCCCTGGCCCTAAGGCATGATGCCCTGGAGGCCAAACTCAACACCGTGCATCCCTAGAGTGTCCCTTGCCCCTTTTTAGAGACTTTTGGGGGGTGGGAATTGGGAGTTGGGTTTTTTGGGGACTTTTGAGGGACTATTTATTTGTTGGGGTTAGGGAGGGTCTTGCGGGAGATTATTTTGTTAGGGATATAAAAATATACTTTTTCAAACTTTATCTGAGCATACCTGTTTTTTTACTACTTTTGAGCTTGTTGGGTGGTGGTTTTGCAGTAAGTTCATTTAACTGAACACTGTCATCGTGTTGGTTGACGTGTAATAGGCTAAATGTTTTCCAAAGTAAATGCCTGTCACAGAGTTTGTTAATTCAAGAGCCCTAGGACTTTACTACTAGTACCACTGTCACTCTCTCGCCTCTCCGAATACTCCATTATACTACTTCCCATCCAAACGCTTATCTTACCTGTAATTTGTGTTTGAGGGCTGGCTCCGCCTGGAATTCACAGTGTCCTAAGGCGTTCTGCAGCAGGGCCCCAACTGGAGTTTCCCGGCGTGGATTTTCTGAAAAACAAAAGCAATCAACATTAGAAATGTGGCAGCGGTGCTCACAGACCCCAAAATCCTAGAAGCCCCACAGACAGCACCCCTAAGACAGGCAAGTGAGCAATAATAACGCCTAAACGTTCACGTGTAATAGGCCAAATGTTTTTCAAAGTAAATGCCTGTCACAGAGTTTGTTAATTCAAGAGCCCTAGGACTTTACTACTAGTACCACTGTCACTCTCTCACCTCTCCGAATACTCCATTATACTACCTCCCATCCAAACGCTTATCTTACCTGTAATTTGTGTTTGAGGGCTGGCTCCACCTGGAATTCACAGTGTCCTAAGGCGTTCTGCAGCAGGGCCCCAACTGGAGTTTCCCGGCGTGGATTTTCTGCAAAACAAAAGCAATCAACATTAGAAATGTGGCAGCGGTGCTCACAGACCCCAAAATCCTAGAAGCCCCACAGACAGCACCCCTAAGACAGGCAAGCGAGCAATAATAACGCCTAAACGTTCACGTGTAATAGGCCAAATGTTTTCCAAAGTAAATGCCTAACCAATTTCATCCCTTAATAGACCTTGCCAGCAATGGCCCAGCCAAGACCCCTAAACCCAAACGCAAAAAAGTCACACTTAGCAAGATGTATTTAAATGAGGACTCACTACTTCCAGACAGTCCCTCTTTAGGGGACTCGTCAACGTAAGTTTCTTCATTGTGCAGAATCCAGGCATCAGCATTACGGGAAATGGATAGGGTGAGTCTGGAGGAGGAGGATAGACGACCAGGACTGAGTTCTTGTCAACTAACTGTTGTGAACCTGAGGAATGCTGCGGCATCAAAATCAAGACAGTTCTGTTGATGGGCTTGTTGTTTGATTGGGTGATTACAGTTTTGTTGTGAATGTGATGAAGCACTTGCTAAAAAAAGAAAGACAGACACACAGGAATAAAAGTGAATAAGGACTAATGTTAAAGTTAATGAATCATTGACTCATTTTCAGAACTCGCTGTCAGGGAAGCAGAGCTCGTCCTCAAACTCTGCAAATTGAGTCGGTAGTACTTCTGGTAACTGAGGAGAACTTTCCTCAGGTAGGTCGGTGTCCTCGTCTTCTTCCTGCGTGCATTCTCGTACTTTGTAATCTGGTGGTATGAAGTGCTGGTTCATCTTTATCATGGTGAGCCGCTCCACATTTGCGGGCAAGAGGCGGGACCTTTTGCAAGTCACAATGCCACCAGCAGAACTAAAAACACGTTCTGAAGACACGCTTGCGATTGGGCAAGACAAGTAATTGATAGCCAGGTTGGTGAGCTCTCGCCATATGTTTCTTTTCCCATGCCAATACGCCAATGGGTCCTCAGTAATATTGACCGCTGTTGAGTCATCTAGATAGGCCTGCACCATTGAAAGAATGTCCTCCCGGATTCCTGTACTTTGCACTTCTGTGTCCTTTCTGGGACAAGGAAACCCTAGCTGACTTAGCCAATCCTCTTCAGACATATCGCCTGGGCCTGGTGCAGATGATACGGTTGCTGGTGTGGTTAACGGCTCAGAGGAAAAGTCACTCACTTCTGCCACAGGCACAGATGCAGAAGTGTTTTTTTGGGACGCCTGATGGCCTGCTGATTCACTAGTAGTACTGTCTTCTCCTACAGTTTCCTTCCGCTCTCTTTCAAAACGAATGGCTGACTTAGCTAGCCAACCTTTGAACTCTGTAACATCTGATGTTTCAAAAGGAATTATTACTTTGCCAAACAATGGCTTTTTGTAACGTGGATCCAGAATAGTAGCACAAATGTAGTGCTGTTGTTTCTTGATATTTACAAGCCATTTTTTGCTAACTAGGCGTTGTAATAATCTCTGCGCCAACTCATATGCTTCATTCTTTCCAGCATCTTTTAATTCTGAAGACACCACCTTGACTTGGTGCTCGAGCTTCAGCAACAATGGGATAGCTTTGCTCAAAGAACAGTCCTCCCTGCTGACGTCACGCGTGAAGACCTCAAAAGGACGAAGCATGTCTGTCAGGCTTTTAACTAGCTGCCATTGCTCCACCGCTAGCATCATTTCTGTCGTATCACCACCCAGGTTGTAGAAATACTCATTGACTACTGGAAACAGCTCATGCAGACGCTCAAGCATGTAGAAGGTTGAGTTCCAACGTGTTGCCACCTCCTGGATAAGTGCTTTCACTGGCATTCTACGTTCATTTTGCTGGCGCCTCAGCTCCTTCCGGGCCTTAAAAGAATGGTTGAAATGTGTGCATATTCTTCTGCAGATGGTCAGTATTTTGTCGACTGCAAGTTCTTTTTTCAAGAACTTTTGCACGACAAGGTTCATACATTGCGCCAAACACGGCACTCTGAAATAGTAACCGTCCTCTATGGCCTTAACTACATTGCTGGCATTATCAGTTGAAACATAACCAACCTTGCAATTTCTTGGGGGCAGCCATTGCGAAACTTTTTTGTTAAAGTCATCCAAAATGTTGGCTGCAGTATGACTTTTCTCCATGCCAAACATGGCTAATGTTGCATGTTTACGAGCACCCTTAAAAATCTCGACCAAATCACCACCTGCATTTATCTGTTTTGCAACCCCTGAAAAAGAGACCCAGTGTGCAGTGATGCACATGTAATCAAGGGCTTGGCAACTGGTCCACATGTCTGTTGTCAGGTGTATAGTGTGAACAGCACTCTTCTGCAAAGCTGCCCCAATCAACTCAAGCACCTCTTTATGTAGTGCTGGAACAGCAACCCTGCAAAATAGAACCGGCTAGGAACCTTCCATTTAGGGGCCAGTGTTGCCACGAGTTCAAGAAAACCCACACCTTCGACAAACGAAAAAGGGAGAAGGTCCACCGCTAGCATTTTAGCCAGCTTAGTGTTATACAGGCGTACAGTTGGGTGGTTGCGTTGAAATTGCGCATCTGAGGAGAACATGGCTGAAATGGTGCACTGGACAAATTTACTGGATGATGCTGATGCCTTCTTCGACCCACTTCTGCTCAGTGTTGACATTTTCCGCATTGGTGTGTCTCCCAGACTCTCAGTGTGCCTCCTATGTGTTCCGGAGGGTGTGGTGCTGCCAGGGGTACTGGGTGCAACCGGACAAATGTCTGACGCTTCTTCTACCTCCCCGTCATCTTCAGATGAAACACCTAGTATGGGTATATTTTGGCCACTTGCCCTTTGGGTTTGCTTTCCCTTGATGTTTGCTAGGTGCGCAAACCATTCGACAGCGTGCCTTCTTTGAAGATGACCTATCTGGCCTCCGGTTCCATAGTTGGTACCAGTCTTACCACGGCTAACTCTAGTCTTACAAATGCAACAAACGGCTATGTTATCATACTTTGCATGGACACTAAAAAAGTTCCAAACTGGGGACTGGAAACTTCTGGTTTTGCCGCACGAGATGATACTGGCAATGCCAGATGAAGCAGTGGTGGATGAGCCTTGCAGACATCTACTGGGTTGTGCAATTATTGCAGCAACCCTACTTGAGGGAGTCGAGCTGGATGGAGTCCCCCTCTGGGGAGAAAATATGGGAGCTGAAGGTTTTGTTGAACTTGTTGTACTACTTGACTGCGTTGGTGGTGCTACCAGTGCCACGTCGCCAGGGTCACGCTCAGCATGACCTCGGGATAGGGTATAAATGTCTGTCTGCTGCATGGCCGGTGTGGCAGGAATGACGTGTGTGATGACTAGGTCATTGCTGTCATCCTGTTCAACAACATCAGAATGCACCACTTCATCAAGTCCGATGTTCGGATCCATAAGTATGAGCTTTCCGGGGCCCTTCCTTTAAACATTTGATACCTTTCGCAGCTCATGGTGTGCCTCCCTCTCAGACGTCGGAGATGGTTGCCAATCTAGATCCAGATCATCATCTGATGGAGCGGGGCTTGAAGAGGAACTTCTACACACACTCCTTGATCTTTTCCTTGGTGGGGAGCTGGGAGAAAATGAATCATCAGGAGGAATGCCTTCGTCTTCCTGACATGATACCCCGGCTCCAAAGTCAATTTCCTCCTGTGCCCCTACTTCTGGAAGAACAACCATTGTGGGCACTTGCACCGCTCCATGCGCCGCTACATGGGCCTCTTCACTGACCTCTACTTGCAACTCTCCATGGACCTCTCCTTCTCGGCCTTCTCCTTCTCGGTCTTCTCCTTCTCGGCCTTCTCCTTCTCGGCCAGCTCCTTCTCGGCCAGCTCCTTGCGCATGTACTTGTGCTTGTACTAGTAGCCCATGCAGTTGTTGTTGCTGCTTTGGTTGTTGAATAGTACTTGTGAGATGAGTTACAACCTGTGTTGATGGTGTGCTGCTACTTTCTTGCGATGAGCCAACATCACTGGTCGTTGGTGATTGAACCACTAAACAGGCTACCTGTGCAGCACTCTTGGTGGGCCTTTCTTTTTTCCACAAAAATTTAGTGGTGGAGCAACCAGTCTCCTTGGTAAGTGGTGCCACTTGCTTCTTCTTCTCCTTAGTAGAGACATCTTTCTTGCAAGAGGAGCTACGGGCACCTCTTTTTGGAGCCATCTTCTTCAGATGTCGGAACAACAGGCCGCAGCAGGACTTCTTCCTGGCACTGATGCTCAACGATGATGCGGAGTTATTGACTTTGTGCACCTAAAAGCAAACAAAGACAGAGGAACATCAGTAAATATATGTTGCATATGTAGCGCTTCAATAAATAGTTTGCAAGTAGGCATTTATGAATACACACGTGCACACCACACAATATGGAAATTTCAAAATTAGGAATTGCTAAGTTTTTGGGATACAGGAATTTAACATTGATCCAAGAGAGCACACACAGAGAGGGTTATAGTTTCATGTACCACTGACTCCCCCTGGGCACAATGGGTGAAAGCAAGGCAAAATGGGTGCAGGCCTATGGCACAAAGCTCACTGCCTGCCTTCAAAATGGCCGCTTGACCCCCATCCACATGGCCAGGACCATGCCTCAAAATGGCCCCCACCAACATAGCCAGCCCCCAACCCCTACTCCAAAAAGTCAAAAAACACAACACCAATCAAATCACCACAATCCAATGCCATCCATCAAGTTTCAGAAGGTTTATGCTGCCTGCTGGTGGTTTTCTGGTGCAGAATTGCAATTTTTGCAATTTCGCGAGTGCGAGGTTGTTGCTTCACGACGCGAACGTGGCGAAAAACCAGCAAAATCCGCGATCAGACCGATTCTGGGCCCCCTGGGCATGATAAAATCACAGCACACTGGGTGCAGGCCTATGGCCTAAAGCACACAAACTGCCTTAAAAATGGCCCATAGACCCCCACCCACACGGGACCAGGCAATAAAATGGCCCCCACCCACATAGCAAGCCCCCAACACCACCCCAAAAAGTCGTAAAACATACAAATATCACCACAATCCAATGCCATCCATGCCCTGGCCAGAATCATGTTAAAATTCAACAAAACAGTTGTATCATGCATGCACCCATAACTAAGCCTGGTAGTTTTCAACTCATCTGCAGAATTGTAATTTTTACAATTTCGTGAGTGCGAGATTGTTGCTGCGCGGGACGCGAGCAGTGCGAACACAGGCAATTTTTTTTTTAAAAATCAGATTTTCGTCTGGGCATAATGAAAAAAATCAGAGCAGACTGGGTAGCCCCCCTAGGGCACAAAGCACACTGCCTGACTTCAAAATGGCCGCTTGACCCCATCCACATGGCCAGGACCTGCAGGATCATGCCTCAAAATGGCCTCCCACCAACATAGCCAGCCCCCAACCCCACCCCAGAAAGTCGAAAAACACACACAAAAATCACCACAAACAAACAACATCAACTTATCAACTTACTTGTGAAAACAAATTTCGAATCCAAAAGTAATCCAAAAAGCCTCAAAGCCAAATCTCCAGCAGCATCCACAAAAAGTAATCCTTCCCAGTCAAGATCGAATTCAAAGTGGCCAGGAAATCGACTAAGCAATGGGAGGAGCTTGCTGGACAGGAACAGGAAGTTGGAGACTGGGTCACTTCCTTCACCCCTCCCCAATTGTAATTGTTGTAATTTCGCGAGTGCGAGATTGTTGCTGCCCGCGCGGCGGCCCGCGAGCAGTGCGAACACAAGCAAAAAATCCGCAGCGCGCGGATTTGCGTATTTTCGCCACATCCGCGAGAGTTCGCGGATTGCGGATTTACCGAAAATCCGAAAAATCCGTGAGCGGAACGGATTTTGTGCCCATGCTTAGTATAAGTGAATCTCCCAAACCTTCAAATTGTCAAGTCAAAGAAAGTCCCCTTAATGCAGCAACATAAGTTGCGATTTCTTTGTCTACCTTTTGTGCATGACAAAAAAATTTATGTCTTTCTAGCACTGTATTAACCTTGGCGACAAACCTCTTTTCTAACATTTGCATGCTCATGTCATAAACATTACTTGGCTGCCCATCACCAATACCTAGAGAGTTTGCTGGTAGATTCTCATACAGACGACTTCCCTCAACACCTAAATGGTGGAGTCGAATAGCTTGTTTGCGAACAGGGTCATATTTATCTGCGCCGGTTGCTAAAATATAGGTTAAGAATATTTTTTTCCACTCTTTCCAAGAATTGGAAGGTTCACTAATGGTAGAGAGAAAAGAGGGAGGAGCTGCTAGCCCTTGATCAGCCATCAGAATAGATATGAAAGTGAAGAATACCAAAGTAATTTGTATGGAGCAGATAAAGTTGGCAAGTTAAAGGTCACCTGAAAAAAAAACGATGTTAATAAAAATAACAATTTAAAATATTAAATTACTGTCAATGTTCTGCAAAGTGTTCATGTCGCTGGAGAATTGTTGAAAATTACTTTATTCCTTAAAATGGTCGACTTCTGATGTGAAGAACAATAAAGCTTGTGGAGAAATTTGAATTACTCGTTTTGAAGCTTCCTTATTTGCTAAAATGGCAGCCGTGCGTGTTGCAGGTAGGTTTCTAGAGGAAGTTGGGCACACTCATCAGGAAGTTGTCCAAACTTCCTAAAATGGCTGCCACGTTGCTATGATACACGTGTGCATGCGCAGTGCAGTTTGAAAAATGCTGGGCGCTTTTAGAAAATGCTGGTTTTCGCGTTAGGACTCGTGTGCTGTCTTCAAACGGTATTACTGTATTAAACCACTATGGCATAACTTTGAATATCAGCAGATTGCAGAAATGTACAAAAATCCAATAAAGGTGACAGTAACAGCAGGCAGTCCCACGCAACAGAAATAGCGCAATAGAAAGAGCAGTAGCGTAGTCACAAAATTTGACAGCCGCAGGTCAAGTCTTGAGAGTGCAGCAAATTGTAGAAAACGTAAGAATAGACGTAATCCCAATGTAGAAAGCAATCCCAATATAGAAAGCACACAGTCTTAACAGCTGACAATAGCATGTTGAAGCCTTGAGTAGGAGTTGGTGCAAGGTAGTGCTGTGCTCAGCTAGGAAATTTAGTCAGAAGTGCTGGTAAGAGTGGTAAGGAAACACAGAAATAATGGATACTCATGAGATACAAAGTACATACCAGCTACTCTGTATCTTGAATTATCCAGTGAATTGATGGGTCCTTGTAGAATTTGAAGTGTATACCAGGACTAGGTATCTTCCAGGGGGGGAGGTACTAGATGTCTGTCCCCTACGCAGACTGGTTCCCTCGTCGCCAATGTAAAGATCTCTCCAACACAGAAGTAAAGTTGGTTATCTTTATTGGTAGTACATAGGTATCAGTACCTCCAGCTTACTCCTCCAGCTCCACAGTCTCAACTCCCTCAATTCAAAGAACAGCATTCCATCCTAGCAACAAGCCTTACATTCTACCATGAAGAAGTCCCCACACTTAACCCTTCCAACACCCCACCGCCCACTACCTTGCCACCTTCCCTGTAAACCCCAGCAGATGGGGAATAGCCGCTCGAGGCTAAGGACTGTGCTTTGTTCTTGCCCTGCTTGCTGGGAGACGCCGCCTGCCTGAACTTTACCAGGACTAAGCTGACTGGGAGCTTACCTCTGCTCCACTGCGGGACTGCGAGGACCAGGTAGCCAAGCGCCTGAGACACCGGCCACACCTGGGTCCTCTTCCCGCCACGCCACGCCCACCAGCACTCCCTACTTAGCCACACCCATAAACACGAACGCGGGACGCGCGCGGGCGGGTGCCGGGCGAAGCCCGGGCCAAGGGCGGGCCAGTTTAAGCCCATTAAAGACCAAAGAAGACCGGACCGGGCCCCCCCTCTTACGCCGCTCATTTACTGTATGTTTAAATTGTAAAGGCTGGTGATTGTTGCATAAGTAGTAAGGGAGATGTCCACTCGTGAGACTAGAAGTAAAACTGCACTAGGTGGGTCGCAGTTGATAGGAACCTTGGACAATTTCATTATACGTACTAACTCTTTGATTGACCAAGAAATTGTATTAATGGAACAAAGGGTGTCCCAGGACCTAGCATTAGCTAAAAGGTCGTCTTTGGGACATATCGCATCCGCACGTACGCCTGATAGCATTAAAAGTAGGCCTAATCTTGTGCAAACGCAAGTTGTGGTGCATAATATCCCCAGTGCCCAATTAGATCCTCAAGTTTTGACCATCTCTGACTCCCAGACTTTGACTCCCCCGGAAACTATTCCGGAAACTACACTAGTAGACATGCAAGATGGGAATAGCAGTAGTCAACTGCGAGGGAGACGGGAGGGTGCAATTCCTAAACGTAAGAGAGCAAATAATAATGCCCTAGGATCTAGAAAAGCTAAATTAATAAAAGCAGGGCACACTAATGATATTAGTAGTAAATAGGTGGGGAAGGAAACCCCCCCCCAGACCATCTCTGCCCCATCCTACCCCTGCATGTATTAAATCGTACCTCATTATACGGTCTCTCCCAAAAAACTGATTACACCGCTTACATTCCCACTTCTACTCAGCTTACACCTATCGCCAGTCAGTTACCCCAAACCCCTCAGGTCAAACTTCGCTGTATATACCTTAATACACGCTCCATGGCCAAACACCAAGTGGATATATTTCTATTATTAACATCGGAGAAACCTGACATAGTGTTTCTATCTGAAACCTGGCTTACCCAGGATTCACTGCCAGATATCCTAGCCTCCCTTCCAGCGGATTACTATATCCTCAATGTTAATAGATCTGCGGAAAAAAAGGGTGGAGGAGTGGCTGTCATTATTCACAAAACACACAAGTTCACTATACTCCCCTCTCTGGCTTTGATCTCCACAGAGAACATTGTTTTAAAGACTGACACAGACAGTTGAGCAATATTAGCGGTCATGCTCTATCGGCCACCTCAACCAATGCCCAGCTTTCCATTACAACTGGCCGAACAACTGGCTACTCTCGTAACAAATTACTCCAAAGTCGTTTTAATCGGGGATTTCAACCTTTGGCATGGGGGCTATAGGCCATTGAATACAAACAGTTGGGGAGGGATTGATACATTTAATAGATTTAGTTGCCTAGAGGCAGTAGATTGACTGCCCCAGTACAAGAAGGGTAAAACTGGTATTCAAAATAATTTAAGCCCAAAAACCTCTATGAGCAATAATAGTACCAGATTGGGTGGAATCAAAGAGATTAACTCTGGTCATTGTACACCTAATCTTTCAGACCCCTTGGAAGATTACCAATATTTATATATTGATTCTAGCAGAATCAGATATAAGGCCAACTGTTGTCAAAGAGACGACGTACTTACTGGTACTTTTGAGAAGGGTATATGTAGAGAAACTCCAGATACATTTCAAGTAATGGCTGCATGCGCTATCAATACAGGTGTGTCCAAAGATGTTGCAACTAGCGAGGATTTATCTGGCAATATTCATAGAGAAGCTAGACCTGTGACGGATGTCGTAAAGCCGCAGGGCCACCAACTTAATTATAATATTCAGGGACATAACCATAAACTTATATCCTGGAATATAGCTGGGCTGGGGAAAAATTTAAGCGACCCTGAGTGGTCTAACTATATACACACAAGCACACACAACACACACAAGCATGTGTTGCTTTCTCCAAGAAACCTGGTACTTAATAGTCCCCATAGAGTAGGATACAAGACTTTTAGTATTAATGTATTGCCTTCTGTAAGAGGAAGACCTTCGGGGGGGCCTCATCATTTGGGTTAGTGTCACTCTGAAAATATAAATTGTGGTAATAGATACTAACTCCATGGATATTTTGGCTCTTAAGGTTAATACATACGATGGGAAGGTAATATATTTAATTAATGTTTACAACCGTCCATCTGCATTATCAAAGGAGTCAGCGACCTTGGGGGAATTGGACTCCTTTCTTAATAGAATGGTAAATAAACTACCTGTAATACTGGCGGGGGATTTAAATTGTAACTACGAGCTGATTTTAGGCCTGGAGGATATATTGGAAGAGGAGAACAGTGCAAATAACATCCCCACATTGGATACTGTAGCTCCTGTCTATTGCTCTGTTTTGGCAGTCCAAATAATGAAGCTGTCGGTAGAGCATGGTCTAAGGGCTTGTAATGGACGCCTCCCTGCTGATTTGGGGAAAAAAACAACCCTTGTAAGGAACAAATCGAAAAGCAATCTTGATTTTATAATAGTCTCCTTGGATATCTGGCCATATATGGTTGATATGGAGGTTGTGAACAGATGTGAGAGCGACCACTACCCATTGGAACTGCAATTTGATTCTAGTTTGTTCAACGGGGTCGTCCTAGGTAATAATACAGCTGATGTTATGGGAATTGGTGAGGAAATCTTAGTAAGCAATAATAGGCGTGCGCTAAAATGGGCCCATATATTGGAACATGGCGAAATTTTGTCAAATATTTATCACCTATTCGCTAATACATTTTCTTTGTATGCAACGGTTCCATTGGAGGCGGTAAACCCGGTCAAATTCATGAATACGCATAATGAATTTTGTACCCAATTAAAAGCATTAGTAACAAAAATGCCGAAAAAAGTCCATCAAACTTTGAGCAATCTTTCTCAC
Organism: Lissotriton helveticus; assembly: GCF_964261635.1. Taxonomy (NCBI): domain Eukaryota; kingdom Metazoa; phylum Chordata; class Amphibia; order Caudata; family Salamandridae; genus Lissotriton; species Lissotriton helveticus. Next base: position 1,570,822,259 of record NC_136057.1, on the reverse strand, counting down.
AGCAAACCATGGTATGGTAAATCATGTTGGCAACCAAAAACTAGATTATTAGAGGCAATAAAAACAAAGACCCCAGTGGAAATTAGGGAGGCCAGGAAAACCTACAAGCAAATACAAAATGATGAAAAAATAGCTTGGGAAGAATCTAGCTGGGCTGACCTTTTGGTGGGGTGGCTGCCAAGTCAAAGGATAATATTAGTTTCTGGAGACTGGTGGCAAATGGAAACCATATAGGGAAGGTAGTAAAAGATGTTTACTTGGATGAACTCACTTGGGTTACCCATTTTACAGATTTATTTAAAAAGCCCAGTTTGACAACCCCCGTAAGCGAGGATGCCCCGTGGTCTATTGCCTCTGATGTTAAACTAGAATTTAGTCTAGAGGAGACTGAGAAAGCTATTAATGCTGTGAAGGGTGGTAAAGCACCGGGTCTTGATAAAATTCCTGGCGATCTCTATAAGCACGAGCTGGTAGTATGGGCATCGTACATTAATTATTTATGCAATGTTTTGGCACGTGGGGCAAATTTTCCCGATAGTTGGAGGGGAGCTGAGATTGTTTTAAATTTTAAAAAGGGCAATAGGTTGGATCCATCCAACTATCGTCCAATCAGCTTAATGGACATATTGCAGAAAATTTACTCTAGACATATTTTGGATAGAGTAAATATATGGATGGAGGATAACTTGATACTTACCAAGTTCCAAGCAGGTTTCAGAAGTAGCATAAGTACCATGGACCAGGTCTTTAGACTTTGCTGTCTCTATTGGAAATACGTGCACATAAGGAAAGGTCATCTCTATGTTGCATTCGTAGACCTTAGAGCAGCGTTCGACCTGGTTCCACGTGATCTTCTGTGGGGTTCTTTGCATGCTCAAGGGTTGCCATCATGCCTGTTAGGCCAGATAATAAAATTGCATGCAAATAATTTTGCAAGGGTACGCTGGGGGATAAATAGGGAACTATCACAAAATATACCAATTGAGCTCGGGGTCCGGCAAGGCTGCGTGCTGGCCCCAACGCTATTTTCATTATATGTGAATGATATTCCTTCACATTTGCTAAACTGTATTAATGATTCCCCTAAATTGAATGGTGAAAAGGTTCCTGCGTTACTTTTTGCAGCCGATACCATACTGATCTCCCAAACTACCAGAGGTTTACAGGCACTTCTGAACTCTTTTAAGCAGTATTGTGACAAAAAGGGGTTGGAAATAAATGTTAAAAAAACCAAATACATGGCCTTAAATCCGCACAAATCTCAAACGATGAACTTGGCATTGAATGGACAAAAATTAGAAGCTGTACAGAGTTTTATCTATTTAGGAGTTTCTATTGACTCCAAATTTACATGGAAAACTCCAGTAGAAAAGAGGAAACTGACGCTGTCCCAGAATATAATTCCAATTATAAAGAAACATGGTGGGAGTACGAGTAAAGTAGTAACACCCGCCTTGGAATTATTCAAATTTAAAGCTCAGTCTGATGCTCTATATGGGGCAGAAATTTGGGGGCCTATGTCTAAAAATGCATTCTCAACTACCGAGAACACATTTTTGAGAAATTTAGTGAAGATGCAGCAAGGCACCCCCTTAATTCCATTGATGTTGGATTTGGATGTCAAGCGTACAGACCATCATGTCATATTACGGCCCTTAGCTTATTGGGCAAGGTTATGGTGCACCCCAGAACTTGAAGACTACAGGAACAATTTAAAAAAAATAATGATTTTGGATGTGGCAAATGTTAATCCTTGGTTCAAGCACATTTGCTATTGGTTCAAAAAAATTAGGCTGTCACAGTTTTGGGATAAACCGGAGAAAATGCCCAAGAATGCTAGAAAAATACTTAAGTCCACGTTTTGGGGCTATTTTGCGAATAGCCTGGTAAACGAGGATAAGGGTGGGTCTTTATCTAAAAACTTTCTGTCTTTCAAGGATAGCCCCCTGTTTGAGATTTTTCTTGATGAGATTGAACCACCGTTAGCTAAGAGCTTATTCATGAAATTTAGGTACGGCAATCTCTTGTATAACACTACTCTGACTAGATGGGCTGTGAAGGGCAATACGGAACGAAGTGCCCTTATGTTAAGTGACGTCTGTACCTTGTGCGATTGGAATGTTAAGGAAGAGGACCAGCATGTCTTTTTTTTCTGTCCTGTCTATGCGCAAGCAAGGAGGAAATGGATTAAACCCCTATGTAACCTCCTGGGTGTAAGAACTTGCTGGGAGGCCATGAGAATAATTAAGTCTGATACTAGTAGAACCATTGTGTTTAGTATCAGTAGATTTGTTCTAATCCATATATTCTATCCGCAAAAAGAATGGCTGCAAATTGTAACTGTATTTTAGGAATACATTATGTAAATTGTAATTATGTCTTTTACTAATCTTATGAATCTTATACCCCTCCTTGAATGTATTTATTCTGTGGTTATTGTGTAAATTGTAATGAACTAACGGGATTTACCCCTTTTTTAAAAAAAATTGTACTGTTAGATTCATGTATCTTTTATGGCTCCAAAGTGCCGAAATAAAGATGAATTGAATTGAATTGAATTGAATAGCCCACCATACCCCATGCCCTCTCCCAACGACTAGCCCCCAAACTGGGTGCCATTTTATTGCACCCTTAGTGACCCTGCCTCTCCCTTAATCTTCACGAGAAAAATAAAACATACTTTCTCCTTTCCACCTTCTTTCCCCCTTCCTTCTTCCCTCCTCCCCAGAACAGAAACGATAATGATAACAGCCAGACTTAATTCTCTATTTTCCCACAGTGATTTTCTGAAGAAGCTCCTGTGCTTCTTCAAGGTTCGCAAACATATGGAATTTCCCTTGTACAAGAACAGAAGTTGTGAAACGTTATTTTTTTATTATGGTTTATGTGCAGGAAAGGACACCTTTCTGCACATAAACAATAATTCATGGCAATTTGCTGTTTCTATGTGTGCTGCATAACGTAGCACACATGGAAACAGCTAAAATAAGGACATATTAAACATTTCTCTTCATTGAACCAGGTTAACCAGGTTTTCCCTGGTCTTTATTTTGGCGCTGCCCTATATTTACGCCTCCCTTGTAAATATGGGTGTTGTGGTGGAACACCTCAGCAACACCAATTACCCACCCCTTTTACGCTAAGTATAGCGTGAAAGGGTGCCTTATTCAGAAGGCAGTATTAAGCCACATTAAGTGGCTTCACCGCACCTTGTGAATAAAACAAAGCCCCTATCACCAGCACAACGTCGAGAAAAGTAGCATTGTGGTGGCGATAGGGGCTTGTGAATATGACCCAGAGCATAGCATCTGAGCAGTGATCTCAGACCTCAACTCCATGGATTGTAGGCTTAGCATGTCCACCCCTAGCCATCCTCTGCCGGTAGTGCTGCCTCTATTCTTCCTCACTCTGACACCGAGCACTGCTGAAACTCAGCATCTCTTCCCCTCGCTCTCTTTTTTCCCACCTCTGTGCTGGACTTCTCTGATCTACACAATTGGCTTTGCCAATGTTTCTTAAAACTGAACTAGCAATGAAAACAGAACTTAATGCCAAGGGTTGGAAGCTTATCACTCCCACCGCATCATCATCCTCGGCCCTTCTACACTGCATTGGAATTCCCTGCTCTTTCTCACCAGTCAGTTGGGGCTCAGTGTCTGTCTCTGTCTCCCCCGCTCTCTGTTCTCCCACCTCTTGGCCACCGCTCTCTGCTCTCCGCAACTAGTAATTCCAATGCTGCAGAAATTGAGCCAGCATTGGCAAAGCTACTGCCAGTAGCCGCCATTTTAAAATTGTATTTTCTGTAAGTCTAATATGGCAATCATAATGCAACATGGTAGGCAACTCAAATCATAGAAAATAATATCTGGCTTTCTTTGAATGTTATTATTATACTTCCAAGAAGGTCAATGGGTATTTTCTATGCTTTTAGGAGAGGTCGCCAAGTTGAATTTACACCAGCTGCGGTCGGTAGTGGGAGTACCTGCCGGACGGTGACGTGGGGAGGGGGCGGGGCAGGCTTGGGGGTAGTAAACTATGGATTACGGAGGTTTACAGGTAAGTAAACATATAAATAAATAAAACGAATGTTGGTGCGTGCACTGCATTGCATTTGGGGATGCAGTGCACTCAACAAAATTCATTTTATTCATTTATATGTTTACTTACCTGTAAACCTCCGTAATCCATAGTTTACCACCCCCGACCCTGCCCCTCCCCCTTCCCACGTCACCGCCCGGCAGGTACTCCCACTACTGACCGCGGCTGATTTACCATTGACAAAGTAAATAAATGCAAATAAAAAGCAATACCAGTCGGCTTTTCAATGCTTGTTTCTGAATGCAGGTAGTTCTGTCCACTCTTCTCATCAAAATCCCATCTCAAGCCTTCAGTTGTACATAGACTTTATCATGAGATAACATCAGATACTTAGCAAAAATCCCAGTGAAGGGTGTCCAAGATGATGGCATGTAAACAATAATTGTTTATCAAATAGAACTCCAAGGTTTTTCACCTTCTGCACAGGGCAAGAAAACAACCGAGGTTGGTAGGCCACCAGGACCTGTTCCAAATAGAGGTATCAGCACCAAAGATGATCACCTCTGTCTTATCTGAATTCATTTTCAAACAATTTTCCTGCATCCAGATGATGATATTTTTTAGACAGTTTTTGAACTTGCTTGCAGTTTCCTCAATGTCTGATGACACAGCCGCCACCATTTGCGTGCCACTGGCATAGGACCCAGCTGCAAATCCAAAATAACAAATTAGTTTTATCAAAGGGGTGGCAGAGATGTTAAACACGGTGGGCAAAATGGATGAGCCTTGTGGCAACCCGTATGGAAGCGAGAACGGCTCAGAAGAAAAGTCAAAAAAAGAGACCATTTGTTCTGACTGCACACTTTATCCCAATACTCTCCAGACTACTGACAAGTACTGTATGATACACCGTATCAAAAGCGGCTGAGAGATCGAGTAAAATTAGTGAAGCCCTGCCTCTCTGATTTACCTGATTGCGAATCTCTCCCGCGCTATCAACAGTGCTAATTCTGTAGTGTTGGGATCTCAAGCCCTATTCGAAAGCATCCAAACAGTGTCGGCATTCATCTCCAAAGCACAGTACTCAGCCAATCTTTTGCTCGGCTGGGGTGTTTGTTTCTCTCTCTGTTTTTCACTTACTTCAATGATGTGGTCTCAGATATGTTGACTGGGTATTCCTACCTTAAAAGCAACATCACATATTTGCACATTTATCACCTATATTCATAAGACTGGTACTTCATACCACCTAAAAGGCCTGCTACGTGTGTAGATGTGGAGTGGCACCACCTTGCTGCCTTATTGTTGGCCCCTGCTAACTGGCTGATGGAAATGCATTTTGTGGACTAGGCAAAGAAAGTGCTTCGACTGACAGTTGGGTCAGGTAAAGCATTGTTCAGGAAACTTAATGTACAAGGGGATTGGAGATAATAACAGGTGGAGAAAGAAACTTGACAGGTAAGAGGGATGGAGAGAGGACTGAATTGGGGAGGTGACAAGGAAGGACAAGAGTGTAGTAGCAGTATCCCCATAGTGTTGAGAGAACATATGTGAGGACAAGTATTTCTCCACTGGTCTTTGCAGTTCCAACAATAACAAAGGGGTAAGCTGACAGGGAACTACTTGGTAAGCGGGCCATGATAAAAGCTTGGAGCAAGGGGGTAAGTGTATTTGCTTTTGCTTGTGAGATCAATCCATGTCAACAATGATGGTCTCTCATGCACATGTGGGGAGGCAACAAGAGTGTAATCCTGAATGTTAAACATAAAAGTGAGGTCGTGACCAGGATTCTAACCAAATCAACAGGGCAAGGCCTTGTCCTTTTGAATCCACCTTTAGTTCTGTCAAGTTTAATGCTTTGCATGGTTTCATCCAACCTTCTTTGCTTTTGTATTGTTTTGCTTGCCTTATTTATCTAATTAATACCATCCACCACCATTTGATTCATGAGCATGCTGGCTCATGTTAAAGATACACCGCACCTTCTCCACATTGTTTGGGAAGGCCCTGCTCACTCAATATCACATCTTAATTGGAGTGGACCATTGTTATGCATGACTTTCATGAGTTAAGCTGCATTCCTTCGAAAATAAATGGCTTTAAATGGAAAGGTTAGCTTTAGCTTTCAACTGTTTTATCTGTACTTAAATATTGCAGCAACTTATAGTGTAATGCCCTGCATCACGTGGTTAAATCTATATTCACTTCTGGTTTCTAATGCATACACTATTAATTGCCGCTTTCCTACCTATTCTTCTGTTTGCTCCTCTTAGGAGCATTTCGGTCTCACAGTGTTCTGACAGGATGAGTTGTATCCTTCCATGGCATACTTAAGGGACCTCTTTAGTTTTCGCTATTAAGCACTTCATTAGAGGACATGAGTTTTCTTGCTTTCCCGCCTTTTGCATCTTTATTGCCTGCCATTCGCCTGTGCTAACTTTTTGCTCACCCCACTCCATGATACCCCCTATTGCAATCTCACAAAGTGTCCAATTAAAAATAACATGTTTTTAGAAATTTTCCTAACTTTTTAAAATTTGAATTTCTTTTCATTTTTAAAAAGTAGTTTACATTTTTTAAGGCCTGGCAGCTGCAAAGTGCTGTTAGGCTGTTTGCTTTTTTTATGCTCTTTTGCACACTTTTATTTTTTAAATTTTAGTTTATCATTCTAACATAACAGTCCACCATATTTGAATGGTAAGTTAAAAATGACTGCCATACATCATGGCATCTGCACACACATGCGTCACGATACATGAAGGCACCTGATTCATGACGCAAGCATGAACACACTGCTCCTATCGGAGCTGGGCTAAGACTGATTTGCATATCGCAGGGTCCAAACTGAGGTGACTTGATATGCAAAATAGTGATGGAGTGGAATATGGTTCTAAGTAATAACCAGTGTCTGAGATTAATCTAATTATTTCACTCATCATTTTTTGTATACTTCAATGCGATTCCCTATATGTGAAGCATATGCCCAGGCATGGGACCCAGGCTCACTGTGCCATCGGAACCAAGCTATACCTGACTGAAGTGCTCCAATGAGGTCCATTCAGTGTCGGGTTGCTTGTGTTCCGGTTCTGGGAGGTACTGACCAGACAGTTCAGGCTGGACTGCTCCTGTTGGTGCAAGGTCAAGACTAATTTGGATCTCGTTTGGTCCAAACTAAGATGGCACTGTGTGCAAAATAATGATGGCCTGAAATGTGGCTCCAAGTAATTACGAGTGGTTGAGATGAATTCATGCATCACCACTCATCACTTTTATTCTTTGGTGCATGCATGCACATCGATGCTTGTCCTGTCCTGAAACAGGCTTTCTTTTATGAAAAGACAGTTTCAAGATTGGTGGTTATGTACATGCATACCTCCTGGCCCATGTGTTTCCATGCCACTGTCAACAAGCATTTGCAAGCTTTTGGCTTTACCAATGCTTGATTTAATATGTGACTGTTTCTGTTATGCTTTACAGTTCATCAACATCTTCAGCCACACATTTTGCACTTTATATCAAAAGCATCGCTTTCATTGCTGCAGCATGTGCACAACCTCTTTCTCTCATTGTTGTCATGAGTACACTGGACCTACTGAGTATATTAAAGCTGACAAGTGTTAGACCGGGCATCCTTAGGGTGGTTTTTCCTCAAACCTTTTGCCTCCTTACTGCCTCTTTTTGCTGAATCTTTTTGTTGGCCTTAGGACTTTGCTGACCAGTGCTTAAGTGCATGTGATTTGCTAAGTCTTTTTGATGGCATTAGGACACTGCTGACCAGTGCTAAAGTGCATGTTCTTCATCCCTAAACATGATACCACTGGTGTATATACAATTGGCATGTTTAATTTACTTGTACATCCCTTGTAAAGTGGTATGCCTGCAGCACTAGTAGTGCCTCCCCCACAAGTAGCCCTTTAAACCTGTTTCAGGCATGCCACTGCAGAGCCTGTGTGTGCAGTTTTACTGCCATTTCGACTTGGCATTTGAAACCCTTTGTCAAACCTTAAACTCCCCTTTTATTATACATAAGCCACCTCTAAGGTAGGCCTTAAGCAGCCCACAGGGAAGGGTGCTGTGTAAGTAAAACGTAGGACATGTACTTTTAGGTTTTGCATGTCCTGGTTGTAAAAAACTACTGAATTCGTTTTTACTACAGTGAGACCTACTCCTCTCATAGGTTAATATTGGAATTCATTAATACACTTTTAAGCTGCAATTCCTGATTAGAAAGGAGTGCTGTGTCATATTTTATATCTTCTGAATGGTAAAGATAAATCTTCTTTACTAATAAAGTTAGGTTTAACATTACTGATTTAGCAATGCCAATTTTACAAAGTGGACATTTCTTTGTTCTTACAGCTATGTGTGTCTGCAGTCCATCTCCAATTTATGTCTGGGGTGGGTGACAGTGAGGTTCCTTAATTTTGACTCCATCTTACATTTGTCGTCATTTCTGTTGCCTTTACACAGGCTGCATGATTCACAAAGTGTTTCTACCCTTTGGACTGCAACGTGTTGAAAACCCCTTCTGTCCTTGCTCTGAAACCCACCTTAGACACCAGCTGGCCTAACTAATTCTTGTTTGAACTACCTAATCCCTGTATCAACTATCTGTTAGCCTTCAGTATTCTTCTCTTGTCGTATCTTATCTTTTGGCCTTCGCTATTCTCTCCCTGTGTTTACCTATTCCACAACCTTTTCCTTTGAAGCACGCAAACATGTCCTGTCATTACTGACTGACCTATAGGTGGTGTAATTGATTAACTTATCGGGTTGGGCAAAAGCACGACTCAAGGGGAATGTTCTGGTTACATGATGCCTTTTTATTGTGAATGTTTGTCTATTCGCTAATATTTGGCAGATCCTGTATGACCATTTTAGGTATTTTGCATGTTTGCAAAAGCTAGGACTGCCCCTTTCTTTTATGCTGAGTTTGTAATCCTAAGCATATAAAAGGCCTCTGTGTTCTGTACTCTTTAGACTACCTCATTCAGTTGCTACGGCTTCTGTGTGACGTGGCCTCACTTAATTAAGTTTAATAAAGATGTCTTTTCATATTTCAGCTTCTGTGCCAAGTTCTTTATTATCAAGTACCCCTGAGAATGAAGACTTTAGATTCTTTAAATGGCGCCCAACGTTGGGCCTCATCAGAGAAGTGACTTTCTGAAGGAGTGATCTTGTCAGAAGACTGAAATCTACTGAGGAGAACAGGACGGGACTCTACTACTCTGTGCACAAGGATTCTGGAGATTTTCTGGCTCTGCAGCCCGGTATATTTCTGATCTTCCTGATTTTGATCCTCCACATGATGTCACTCCTGACTGAGAACCTTTTTGGCATGAGTATTCTAAAAGAAAAAGAGACCGTTAGGTCATTTAGGAATTGGCAGTTAGAATTTGGATAACCTTTAGATTGGTAAGAGTAAGGTAGTTTAGTAACCCTTACTATAGCTTTGGAACTTTGGAATTTGTGTTGGCCAACTTTTGATTTGTATAGGTTTGTATATGCGAATTGCAATTTGTGTAGACAGGCAATGAGGAGATTTTTCTCTATCTGCTTTTGTTGGAACGGTGCACGTACGAAAAGTACATTAAGCACTATTTTGATTATAATACTTTCATATTCTGCAGTAGTTTTGGCATGCCTGTTTTCAAGCTCACAGAGAAGAATGTGTTGCTTTTCTTGAAAGGTACCATAGTGTGATGTGAAGTAAATTAGCCGGTTCCCCTAGAAAGAATATCTAAATTGGTTTAGGTTTAAAAAGATATTTCTTCCTGGGTGATTTTGTATCCCCAGGGAATTAAAATATGACAAAATACAAACAAGGATCCTTTGTTCTGTGCAATTTTTTGGATATGTAGAATGATTTTTGGTGTTCTGCTAGCCAAAGCTAGTGAATTGAGTGTATTTTCGTTTCTTGGACATACATCAGTCTGTTGGGCTGTTTTTGAAGTCTTTTGGAGCACTATTGAGAAGCGTTTCTTGTAAATATGACTTACAACTAGTATTTGCAAATGTGTTTGGTTTAAGTACAGTCTGTGGGCTGTCCTTTGTTTTTGTTCTGAGTATTGATTTGTGGGTTAAATGTGTGTTTACATGTCTATGTGGTTTTCCCATTAGTGCAACTTCTTTAAGTACATAGCTATGGCGCTATTTATGAAATGCATGGCTAAAGCGCGCCGTATTGTGTGTCCTGAGTGTTTGACCCCTTTCTGTTTATGTCTGAAATGAGCTCAATGTTTGTTCATGGGTTTCTTGATGTTTTCAGTCTATTAAGCAAAATGTCTAAATGCTTAAAAACTCAAATTAAAATTTCACATTCGCTAGGAATAAAAAAAAGGGCCTCAAAAACGAAAATGTTGTGTTATGTAGAAAAATAAACTTATAGCATTTTTTACTTACATACATTGTATTAGACATTAACAAGAAAACACTTTCAGCTGAGGTAAAATTTTTGCTAAACCCAGACGCATTGCTATGTCTTCGTTTAAAAAAAAAGACTGTCACCGTGCTCATGTTAAAACTGAGATGAGAACTTTTATTGCCTCTGAGCAAATAGCTGTTGTCTTGGCAGGTCACAGAATAAACAGGAGTATTTATTCAGCCAGGACTTTGCTCTTAGCTAAACACGGGTGAATCTTTGCATTTCAGAATAGTGTTTTAAAAAGGTTCCAAAACTAAGGTTCATTATTTTGTATTACAGGAAGACATTTCAATTAAGGGTTTTCCTCTCTTTAAGCATTTTTGTACGCATATTCTTGGCTCTGTTGCTAAATAAAAATTGTCCTTTTTAGAAAAAAAAAAATATGGCGCCAAATTTTGTCATGTTTTAAGTTAGGCGTCTGTGCTTAGATTTATAAATGAATGTGTCTAAAATGTTAGGCAAGGGATGCAGCTTGCTTTTATATGTGAAATTATCAAAAAAGATTGGGTTTATTAAAAAAATAATTGTTAATTATGAAAAATAATTATTAAAAATAAGTGCTACGAAATTCGTTTTTTTTACTAATCATAAAGCTGAAAGCTCATACTGTGACCTCCTGGCATTACAATTTAATTTCAGTCGTGTTGCACTGCATAATGAGGACATTAGCATATGACATCTCACTTAGCGCAGGCGTAAAAAACTCATTTTTCTAAGGATTTACATGAGATATGTCTAATGTCTAATCTCTGTAATGTGTAAAGAACATTCTGAGGATGATTAATATGTAACATACTTATAGGATATTTATTTTTAAATGCCCCAAATATCAAAGTCGAATTTGGGTATTTTTGCCATTTAAAATAGCTTTAAAGTGCCTTAGGTTTCAGTAAATGCATACATGTAGGTATAATACAACTTTGCAGGTTGTTCTGATTGTGGGGTTGCTTTTAATGGCTCAGTGAGCCAATGTGCCTGGTGCAGAGGTTTGAGTTTAATATCAGGGTTGAAGGTTTTAACTCCAGCTGGACTTACTGAAACGTTTATCTATTTAAGGTTGCTGAAATGAGTGCCATTGCATAGGGTAGTAACACACATTTGTTCTAAAGCTGGTATGTTATGTTATTATGTTCCGCGAATTATTCACAGTAAATGTTCTAATAATATAAGTATAGCAATACATTGTAGCCCCTAACAGGAGTAATATGTATAACATGTGTTTTAAATAGGGTGAATTATTGCAGGTTAGGAGGAATTAGGAAGGCCTCTTGTCTTTGACAAACCTCTTAGTGAGCAGAAGCTGGGGGCTAAATGAGCTGCAGAGGCTGGCTCGAGTCGCGGTGAGGTGTTATCTTTAGTTTCCCTGTAAACAATGGTAGCAGGCTGTCATGTCGACATCTGTGACCTCGTAAATAAGGGCCTTGTCTCTGCGAAGTGCAGAATGACCTTGCTAAACGGGCCTCTAAAAGGAAGGGTTTCTGGTTTCTCTATAAGAACATCAATAAAATTAAAGAACTTAATTCCAAAGGGAAAGTATGAAAAAGGGTTTCTTTGAAAGTCCCAACATCATGCTAAATGCTTTGCAAAAATGATACATTTGTATCTCTGCTCTAAAAAATAATGTCCGCTGGTTGCTTTTATTTGACAGAAAATGAGGTATTGCATTAAGTATTGCACAGAAAATAAGAGGAAGCTCTTTCTTGAAATTTTGAAGGCTACATGCCTCAGTGAGAACGATTTGCCAATTAAGAATTATTTTTCAGTGGAAATTGTGGCACAAAGTTAACATGGAGTGTCAGTGAAAGAATTTTACTTTTAGCTTAATGTTGCAAGCTGACTGACAAGATGGTTACAGTTAAGTAATGGAAATTTATTTTTGTGTCTGTTAATTTGTATCATGTTTGGTCTTCTGATTACAAGTTATAAAAGATATTTGTTTGTTATGAGAAATGTCTCTCTTTTGTGTGTAGTGTATTTTTTTTGCTTCTGCCCGCAGATCATTCATGGATTATTCTGGGTGTTTTAAGGCTGACAAGACACGTGAGTTTGGATGGTTGAAAAGAGATGTGTTCTTGCGTAACTCCTTTGGAAAGGAATGTTCAGGTGGTTTTCATGTTTGTGTATTTGGTTCTATGATGGATTGTTCTTGATGGTCTCGTATGTCAGAAGTGCCACAGTAGATTGTATTGCCAGCCGATCACGACTGACTAGTGATCAGCTGTCAAAAGGAGGGTAAGGAAAGTAAAAGAAAGTGGGAGGAAAGTAAGAGAAAGTGTGTAAAAGAAAGTGTAATTTTGATTTTAAACCTGACAAATTAAGAAGGCCTGAATAGTGGGTTTTGGGCTGCAGGTTCACAGTGCATAAAGTACAGGACTTGAAGTGTGTGCGTCACCGCTCATTCACATATGCTATTGTTTTGTCTATGTTTTTTGTGCTTGATATACAGCAAGTATATCTGATGGCTTGTTTGTCTATTTTTGTGTGTGCTTCATATACAGCAAGCATATCTGATGGCTTGACATGTGCGTTTTGTGCATTTTTTTTGCATGTTTTTCTTGTTTTATGTTGCTGCTTTTGATACTATTACAAGTTTACCTGTGTTGTGAAGGGATATACACGACGATGTGTATCCTGCAAACAGTTGGGTAGATTTGCTTTGACACTAAATTTCACAGATATGATATTTTTTTTCATCCTGTGAGCAAGACAAACAACACATCATCAGTGTATGTCAAATTTGGCTATAATGGTATTTGAACAAAAATAAAAGAGATATACAGGATCAAAGTGTTCACCTGCTGTTAGTCACGTTACTGCCCCTACCCTTATGGAACAGGCAGCCCTAGATTTATGTATCCTGATTGGGCGTAAGGATAAATTATAGATCTGTGACTCTTGTACATGGTGACCTAATTTCTATATTACATTAGTCGGTTTTGTTCTGCTTCCTAAGTAGTGTATGGCTTTGTACCATAAAGGAAACACGGTTTCATTTTTTTCCCTGAAGAAGGAACTGGAACATTTAGTTGAGATTACCGTATATGGTGTAGCGGCCAGCGGTAGAGCTAACATCTGTGAACTATTCTGATTTTTGTGTATCACCCCCCACTTTTGGTGTTGTGTCACATGCTTGACTATCACCCAAGTAATTTCTTGTTCTCCCTTAGATTTTTCTCTTGTCGCTTCTCCCCTGATTGATGTCGTATCGTGCCTAGTAATTGGGGATTTTAGCTGTGACCTAGTCCCATTTCTCTTTTCCATATTCCTTTCACCAGTTAGCCTTCTTTCATTTTTTTATTATTGTATTAGGTTCACACTTCCGGATTGCAGTAATATACTAGAGACCCCCATATTATGTATAATCCCCTTTTGTATAACCAGATTGTTTTTTAAGAATTTTCTTTAGGCCTACTTCGATGTTTTTCAGTCTGGCCGTCATGGTAGTGATGGACTGGTTAACTGACTCAATGCTATTATAAGACAAGTTTCCACATTTTGATCATTAGCCTGTGTATTGCATAGTGCACTTGATGCACAGTTATTAAAAGGGAGGTATCGACATGTCCCTGATAATTTGAATTATGCGATTTCTCTTTTTAGATGTTTTAGATAAAGAATTTAGGAACACTTGTATGTAATAATTGAGAGAAAAAATGTGTTTACCCCATTAGACGATGTCATCATGCGTGAGGACATCCATTTAGATAGAATTCTCATGTAGTTATTTACCCTTAGATGGTAGAGGTTATGCTCTCATATGGAAACCCAATTGAAGAAATTAGAGGCACTATTTTGCTTATTGCCTTTGTTTTTGTATTCTATGAGAATGACAGTGTATTTTAGATCATAATAGTCCCATGGCGTATGGCCACTCCTTTGAAGATTGCAGGCCACCTGCTTGCAGTCCCCTTGTTATACAATGAACTGTTTTTTAACTAAATTGAAGGACATTAACAATTGTGTCCCATTTCCTACGTCACTAGGTTCTGCGGGATTAAGTCATAATAACCTGCGGAACTCTGATGTAAGTCTAATTCCCATCAGTGACAGTCCCAGCACCCAGAAAAGAAGCAAGGTTGGATAGTGATCGCCAGCACGCCAGCAATGGTATTGTCAAAGTATTGTGCTTTCTTCATCAGAAGGCATTGAACATCAGAGAAGAAGGAGGATCTGGTTTTGCCACGGAACCAGAATTTCAGTGCAAAAGAGCGAAAGAGAAGGATTCTTGTTGTTTTGAGGATTCAGTTGTTCACCTGTCATGTGCTGGTAACCTCTGACAGTGTGCAGTCCCTTGAGCCCCTTGGCCTGAGTTTTGGCCACACAACCTCTTTTCCTTTGCTCCAACGGAAGTGCAGTGCACCGGAGGATGCAAGATTGGAAAAAGGCACTACATTTTGGTGCCCATGAAAGAGCAGCCTGAGTGTTCTCTGACACTGAGTAATAAGTGTTTGAACCTGAGAATGTAGACCCGGATCTTCACGAGATGATCTGTGCCCATGATCAATGAAAAGCACACTATCTGTAGTGTCTGCCGCAAAGGAGAGATATTGGTGCACTGCCTTGAGACATTGAGACTTTCGAATGGAAAGGCCTGAATGAAGAGGCCCATGCGGAAGAAAACAACAGAGGCGGATTTGATGAACTATAGAAGCCTGCCAGAGAGGCTTTGAACGGACTCTGGGCATAGCTGGTTGCACAAGTGGTTTTCGTGCGATTGCATAAAATGGGTGTTAGGAGACTGATTCTTGTTATTTTGCTGGCATTGTTTTAAAGTAGTATTCTGTTTAGTAAAAGCAGAATAAAGTCCATTCTCTGTGGAAGAGTATCCCTTTCATCTGAGAGCATTGATGAGGATCGCCACTGTTTCACCTGAGTATATAATAAGTTTCTGAAATGCATAGGGGCCCTAAAAATGATATTAGATAATTTTAGGATTTGCTTTTGCTTAGTGTTGTGAAAATGATAATACTGTTTGTAATAGTGGACATTACTTTCTTCTGCTATCTAAATGCTGAATGCTTTGTTCTCTTTGTATTCCTGCTGATAGCTTACATATATCTGCCTTTATGAAATGAATAAAAT
Source organism: Lissotriton helveticus (assembly GCF_964261635.1). Taxonomy (NCBI): domain Eukaryota; kingdom Metazoa; phylum Chordata; class Amphibia; order Caudata; family Salamandridae; genus Lissotriton; species Lissotriton helveticus. The sequence goes on along the minus strand of NC_136057.1, from coordinate 1,570,806,715 downwards.
GCTTGCCTAGCAATGAATTAGGATTTGCCTGTGTAATGGCAAAAGGAGGGTCTGAGGTTCCTTAATTTTGACTCCATCTTACATTTGTCGTAATTTCTGTTGCCTTTACACAGGCTGCATGATTCACGAAGTGTTTCTGCCCTTTGGACTGCAACGTGTTGAAAACCCCCTCTGTCCTTGCTCTGAACCCCACCTCACACACCAGCGGCCTAACTAATTCTTGTCTGAACTACCTAATCCCTGTATCAACTATCTGTTAGCCTTCAGTATTCTTCTCTTGTCGTATCATATATTTTGGCCTTCGCTATTCTCTCCCTGTGTTTACTAAGCATGAGCGCAAAATCCGCTACGCTCGCGGATTTTGCGAATTTTCGGTAAATCCGCAATCCGCGAACTCTCGCGAATTTACCGTAAATTCGCAATCCGCGAGCGGCGGATTCCGAGGCCAAAAGTTCAAGCCTTCCTGGCCTGTTGTTGTAAGTAATTTACGATGGCGCCGGCAAGCTGCCAGCGCCATCGTAAAATAGTTACTAAATTAGCTTCAACAGGAAGCACTAATAGATAAAATCAAGCAGGCGCTCGTGCATCTGCTTTATTTTATCTATTCGAGCTTCCTGTTGAAGCTAATTTAGTAACTATTTTACGATGGCGCTGGCAGCTTGCCGGCGCCATCGTAAAATAGTTAACAGGCCAGGCAGCTGTGCCCTCTTCCCAAATATGATGAAGTCCGGGGGTGCACAGCAAAGGTAAGTGGAGGTTTAAGAAACCAATTGTTGAATTTAAGGGTGCTCACGAAGGGAGGTGTTTATCCGTCAAAACACCGAATAATAATGCTCAGGTTGTGTATGCAGAAACTGCAGGTACATCCCCTTCAGAATGGCACACCAGACGAGGTCACAGAAGTGATTCAATGTTCAATTATTTTATTTTCATTTTCATAAGATTCGTTTTCAATCTTTTAGATATCCTTAACTGATATTAACAGCATATCAGAAAACAGCGTCAGTAGGTGAATTTTAAAGAACTCATTCCCCAATGCATTTCGGGCGGTGAAGCCCTTGATCACGGAGAGCTGAGGAGGAAGATAAACAGGGCGGGAATCAGTGGGAGGTCAAAGGCAATCGAGAGGGGGAATAAATTACCAGTGCTAAATGTGCGGGGGTTAAAGAATATTGCTACAAAAAGTGCTCGGTATTATTGTGACGGTATGGGACAAGTGATACTAACCGTTACCGCAAGTGTTCAACAAATTAGACTATTGGCAGCAAATAGCAGTAAGACACTTACTTCAGGTTAACGCGTAGCGCATGAGAAGCGCTGTCGATCGGCTCACAGGTCTGTTTGTTTGTGCGCCGGCATGCGCGATTAGTAAGTGAGCCACTCAGTAAAAAGCGGCATAGGACTCATGCATTGGGTGCCTAAGGTGCAGGAATCTGTGTGGGCGCCATGTTGGAATGGTTTAAAAAGTGTAGGTGGGTTATGTGGAAAGGTGACGGGAGAAGGGGTGAACTAAAAATGAAAGATGAAATATAATGAAAGGGTAATGGAAACAAGGGTACATGGAAACAGTTATGTACAATAGACGTAACAAACTCGGGTGCATAGAAACAGTTATGTACAATGAACGTGACAAGCACATGACAGATGCATTACAGGTAACAGCTAAATTCAAGCCGATCATTGAGCCCATGGGGCTTCAGGGTCTGTAAAAGATAAATCCATTCTAGTTCTCTTTGTAACAACAATTTGTTGTTGTCAATCCCTTCCTTCTTTTGGATGACTTCCAAAACAATAAACTTCAACTGGGCAATGGTATGGCGTGCTTCAGTAAAGTGCATGGCTATGCTAGATTTTTCCATTTTCAATCGTATGTTGGACTTATGTTCGTTGAGACGGGTTTTTATTTTACGCTCTGTTTTGCCAACATATAATTTGCCACACGGGCATTTCAAGGCGTAGATCAAGTTGGTGGTGTCACAAGTGGCATCAACTGAAAGTTTAATGTTATGTCCTTTCATAGGATGTTGTATCCTGTTGCCTCTGATGACATTGTTACAATGATTACAATTTAAGCAGGGTTGTGTACCACGATGATGTTTGGATGTTTCAGTCGGCCTGGTAAGTATCTCTTTGAGGTTTCTGCTTCTTGTGTGGGCAAATATTGGAGATTTTTCAAATATGCCCTGAAAGTCAGGTTCATTTTGCAAGATAGGCCAGTGTTTACGTATGATTTTTTTGTATGATGCACTTGCCATGGAGTACTTAGATACAAGTACCATGCGTTGTTCAGCAGGTTTGTGAATTTTTACCAGGCTGTCTGATCTGGTTATGTGGGCAACTCGTGATTGGGCTTGGTGAAGTATGTTCTCAGGATACCCTCTATCACGGAACCTGTCTTGCATTTCCTTGATACGAATGTCAACGATAGCATCATCCGATACTATGCGCTTGACGCGCAACATCTGAGAGAAAGGTAGATGCTCCTTTAAAGATCCTTGATGAAAACTTGTGAAGTGAAGAGAGTTGTTGCGGTCTGTACTCTTCCTGTGTAGATCCGTGCTGAGACCTTCAGGGGTATTCTTTATGAGAACGTCCAGGAAAACTATTTCCTCTTCACTGATTTGCCATGTAAGGTTGATGCGAGAGTCTTTGCTGTTGACTTCAGTCAATAACTTTTGAAGGGAACCATTTGTTCTTTGTACAGCTGACGTCAGTTCGCTATATACTTCAATACCCCACCAAGGGGGAATCGAAGCTTTTGAACACATTTTACTAAACAGTGACATTGATCCATCCTTACAAACGTTCTTGATGGAATTGTTAATATTCATTCTGTACCACAGCTACTTCAAAGTTGATAACCAATGGTTTTTGCAACTTTCCGGAATGGCAATGGGAAACTGTGCTGCCCCGTCGTACGCTAATACATACATGGAACAGTGGGAAAGACACCACCTGTACACCAATTCAAGTTTTCAAAAACATTCAAAAATGTACGTTCGGTACATAGACGATTTGTTCATCTTGTGGTCTGACACCAAAGATTCCCTTCAAAAGTTATTGACTGAAGTCAACAGCAAAGACTCTCGCATCAACCTTACATGGCAAATCAGTGAAGAGGAAATAGTTTTCCTGGACGTTCTCATAAAGAATACCCCTGAAGGTCTCAGCACGGATCTACACAGGAAGAGTACAGACCGCAACAACTCTCTTCACTTCACAAGTTTTCATCAAGGATCTTTAAAGGAGCATCTACCTTTCTCTCAGATGTTGCGCGTCAAGCGCATAGTATCGGATGATGCTATCGTTGACATTCGTATCAAGGAAATGCAAGACAGGTTCCGTGATAGAGGGTATCCTGAGAACATACTTCACCAAGCCCAATCACGAGTTGCCCACATAACCAGATCAGACAGCCTGGTAAAAATTCACAAACCTGCTGAACAACGCATGGTACTTGTATCTAAGTACTCCACGGCAAGTGCATCATACAAAAAAATCATACGTAAACACTGGCCTATCTTGCAAAATGAACTTGACTTTCAGGGCATATTTGAAAAATCTCCAATATTTGCCCACACAAGAAGCAGAAACCTCAAAGAGATACTTACCAGGCCGACTGAAACATCCAAACATCATCGTGGTACACAACCCTGCTTAAATTGTAATCATTGTAACAATGTCATCAGAGGCAACAGGATACAACATCCTATGAAAGGACATAACATTAAACTTTCAGTTGATGCCACTTGTGACACCACCAACTTGATCTACGCCTTGAAATGCCCGTGTGGCAAATTATATGTTGGCAAAACAGAGCGTAAAATTAAAACCCGTCTCAACGAACATAAGTCCAACATACGATTGAAAATGGAAAAATCTAGCATAGCCATGCACTTTACTGAAGCACGCCATACCATTGCCCAGTTGAAGTTTATTGTTTTGGAAGTCATCCAAAAGAAGGAAGGGATTGACAACAACAAATTGTTGTTACAAAGAGAACTAGAATGGATTTATCTTTTACAGGCCCTGAAGCCCCATGGGCTCAATGATCGCTTGAATTTAGCTGTTACCTGTAATGCATCTGTAATGTGCTTGTCACGTTCATTGTACATAACTGTTTCTATGCACCCGAGTTTGTTACGTCTATTGTACATAACTGTTTCCATGTACCCTTGTTTCCATTACCCTTTCATTATATTTCATCTTTCATTTTTAGTTCACCCCTTCTCCCGTCACCTTTCCACATAACCCACCTACACTTTTTAAACCATTCCAACATGGCGCCCACACAGATTCCTGCACCTTAGGCACCCAATGCATGAGTCCTATGCCGCTTTTTACTGAGTGGCTCACTTACTAATCGCGCATGCCGGCGCACAAACAAACAGACCTGTGAGCCGATCGACAGCGCTTCTCATGCGCTACGCGTTAACCTGAAGTAAGTGTCTTACTGCTATTTGCTGCCAATAGTCTAATTTGTTGAACACTTGCGGTAACGGTTAGTATCACTTGTCCCATACCGTCACAATAATACCGAGCACTTTTTGTAGCAATATTCTTTAACCCCCGCACATTTAGCACTGGTAATTTATTCCCCCTCTCGATTGCCTTTGACCTCCCACTGATTCCCGCCCTGTTTATCTTCCTCCTCAGCTCTCCGTGATCAAGGGCTTCACCGCCCGAAATGCATTGGGGAATGAGTTCTTTAAAATTCACCTACTGACGCTGTTTTCTGATATGCTGTTAATATCAGTTAAGGATATCTAAAAGATTGAAAACGAATCTTATGAAAATGAAAATAAAATAATTGAACATTGAATCACTTCTGTGACCTCGTCTGGTGTGCCATTCTGAAGGGGATGTACCTGCAGTTTCTGCATACACAACCTCTTCCCAAATATACCATCGAAAATCGGCTGCTATGCTGGACAGAGGCCTTTGCATCCTTGACTGTCACAAGCGCAATCCTCGTGCTGTTCCTGGGGACATGAGCTTTTATAGCTCACTCAAGGGACCCCTGCGCCCTTCGGCGCTATTGCATAGTAACACACACCTGGTCGCTGTAGACAACTCTCTGGCACTTTAGGCAGCTGTAGTGTAGTTAGTGAAAGCACTATACATTTAGCCAACGAGGTATGGCACAAAACGGTGGCGTCTTCTTGAATAAATATGAAGGGCAGGGTTCATTCTGGGACGATGGTCCTAGTTGAAGCTTAAATTCAGTGACTCATTCATCGGCCCAAAAAACAATCGTGAGCGTTGTCAAGGCTGGGCAGCTAGGCCCTCTTCCCAAATATACCATCGAAAATCGTCTGTGATGCTGGACAGAGGCCTTTGCATCCTTGACTTTCACGAGCGCAATCCTCGTGCTGTTCCTGTGGCCAGGAGCTTCTGTATCTTCATCTGCTGCTCTGATCGGTCTCTGACCTTTTATACACACAAGAGGCATGTGCACTCGCATGGAAGCCTCGTCCGTTTGGCCCCGCCCACACACTCGTGGTGTGCACCGTCTTCCCGCCATTTACCCACTATAATAGCTCACTCAAGGGACCCCTGCGCCCTTCGGCGCGATTGCATAGTAACACACACCTGGTCGCTGTAGACAATTCTCTGGCACTTTAGGCAGCTGTAGTGTAGTAAAAGCACTATACATTTACCCAACGAGGTAGCACTTACTGATTATCCAGTAGAAAGTACTCCAGTTGAGTAGAGGTATGGCACAAAACGGTGGCGTCTTCTTGAATAAATATGAAGGGCAGGGTACTTTCTGGCACTGATCGGTCTCTGACCTTTTCTACACACAAGAGGCATGTGCACTCGCATGGAAGCCCCGCCCCAAATCCACAGATCCGCAAAATCCGCAAAAACGGCGGATTTTGCGGATCCACGATCCGTGAATACGCAAATCCGCGAATCGTGGATCCGCAAAACCCGCCCATGCTTAGTGTTTACCCATACCACAACCTTTTCCTTTGAAGCACGCAAACATGTCCTGTCATTACTGACTGACCTATAGGTGGTGTAATTGATTAACTTATCGGGTTGGGCAAAAGCACGACTCAAGGGGAATGTTCTGGTTACATGATGCCTTTTTATTGTGAATGTTTGTCTATTCGCTAATATTTGGCAGATCCTGTATGACCATATTAGGTATTTTGCATGTTTGCAAAAGCTAGGACTGCCCCTTTCTTTTATGCTGAGTTTGTAATCCTGGGCATATAAAAGACCTCTGTGTTCTGTACTCTTTAGACTACCTCATTCAGTTCGTACGGCTTCTGTGTGATGTGGCGTCACTTAATTAAGTTTAATAAAGATGTCTTTTCATATTTCAGCTTCTGTGCCAAGTTCTTTATTATCAAGTACCCCTGAGAATGAAGACTTTAGATTGTGCATTCATCTAGACAGATGTGCATTCATCTAGACAGCCAAAAACACAGGAAAGTTGTTGAGTCTAAGTACTCATCTGTATTGTTATGGCTCTTCCTGGGCAGGAAGGGAGTAAGGGGATGACACTTACACCTGAATAGGCAGTGCCCTGTTCCACACCAAGGGCAAATTACCCCCTTCTGATAGTCAAGAGCCAGGGCTAGGAAGAAAGAAAATCTGTGCACCTCAGAGACCCTTCTTTGAGGTCACCCTCACTTTAAAGGCACAACTGGGTTTAAGTACTGGGTCTCTTACTCCAGCAAATCAGACACTTCTGAACTTGTAACTGAACTCTGTCAGAAGAACTGCTGAGCTCCATCAAGGATGGACACTCTGCAGTACACTGATCTGGAAGACCTACTTTTCTGCTATGCTTCCCTGCTGCCTGCTGCTGAGGGAGAAGTGGACTTTGCTTTGCAACCAGAGTGATCTACAAGGGATTCCTGTTGCTTGAGACTCAGTGCTATCAAAGTCTGTACACCTGCTCCTGTATCTGGTTCACTGGCAGTGGACTCAGCTACTTACAACAGAGAAATCAGTGCATCTCCAGTATGTGTATGGCAAAACCGGCGCATCAACTCTGTTGCAGGAGCAGACTCAGCATATCACTCTCAAAACCACTACAAAGCTTTGAGAGCCCAATGCATCAGAACTATGCATCACCCCGCTACAGTGTAAAGAGATTGACGCATTCCCTCGACTGCGTGGAGAAACCAGGCGCATCGCGATTCAGAATTAATACAGGCGCTATGTGACAATCTTGCAGTTTCTTTTATGGCAAGATCAAAAAGATTATCGAAGCTATAAGAACAAGCCATATACCCCTATAAGATCCTGTAGATATCCATGCCAGTCACATTAGTAAGGTGGAAGTTCTTGATTAAGGAGGGTTTCAGAGTTTTAGCGCTGTCTGCTACATCTGGGTCACCCCTTGACCCATTACCACATAGACTCTGGAAGGATATGGCAGAGAAATTATTTTCTCCAATATTGAAAATACATAATCAATATCTGGAAGGTGGTATGGTTCCTAAAGCCTGCAAAAAGGCTATGGTGACCCCCATAGCTAAAAAAGCTCTCAGTAGACCCCCTGGTTCTTAGTGGCTACTGTATCACCTCTGCCTTTTCTAGTAACATTCTTGGAACACTGTGTGAGCAAAAAACTTTGCTGCCACCTGGAAGAACAAAATCTCCTGGAGGAACAGCAGTTTGGGTTCAGACCAGGTCACAGTATGGGAACTGCTCGACTCCTGGCCATGGACGAGCTCCAGATGAGGGTGGACAGTGGCCAGACAGTGGTGCTGATATTGGCCAACCTATCAGCAGCTTTTGATATGGTGAGCAACAAGACTCTACTGGCAAGACTGGCCAGGATTTGGGTCGGTGGGACAGCACTTAACTGGATGAGTTCTTATTTGTCAGATCGTTGTCGAGCGGTCTTGATGCCTCTCTCCTGCTCTTTTAAATCCCTTTGAATTTCTGGCCACTGACCAAAGAAACCGAAGTAAAGCAATCATAAATGTTTGCACTATTTAGGAGTTACCTTTGACAACAAGCTAACCTTAGAGAGCAATGTAAATAAAATGGCAGGTACTTGTTTTGCCCTTCTCCAAGGTATTAGGAATCTTCTACCAATGTTGACCCTGGATGCTAAGACTCTGATTGCGAGAAGCATTATTCTTAGCTGGCTTGACTATTGTAACACAATGCTACTCAGAGTACCAGAATTTCTACTAGAGATTGCAGTGAGTGCAAGCCTCAGCTGCAAAGTTGGCATTGAATTGGCCAAGGAGATAATCTGCTTCGCGTGTCATGAAAGATTTGCAATGGCTTCCAATAAAGCAGAGAGAGAATATAATTCAAATCCCAGAGCATAGTTTTTAAAATACTCCAGGGAAAGGGTTCATTATCCCTACAAAAAGGACTAAAATGTATGCTTTAGGAAGGGGCCTCTGTTCTGCAATAGCAAATCTTATTTGCATTGCAAAATTTTGCATGAAAAGACATAGAAGTCAAGCCTTTCTGGTCAGAGCAGCTGAACTCTGGTTCAAGCTTCCTGCCACTCTAAGGTCTTCAACTGAGCTATTACACTTAGGAAAAGGACTAAAAACCCGGCTATTCCCTGCGTAATTCTAGGATTACACTGACCCGGCCATGACAACAGTATGCACTTTGTTTATACATAAACCGTCCGCACCAGGAAACCTGCTAGGTGATAGTGCACTTTATAAGTGCTTTAAATAATTAAATGAAGTACCTCTGCTCTGTGCTTCATCTTCAGAAGTGACGCATCTTCATTGTTGTGGGGAGAAAATCGACGCATCACCTCGACAGTGGGCTCGACAATTGACACATCGCTCGTCTGCATCTCATTGTTGCAATCAAGATACTCTGTTAGCTGGGCCTGCATGGCTTTTGTCCCTGACCTGCGGTCCGTCGTGGTCAGCGTGAACTGTTGACTTAGTTCCGGTCAAGAGCAACCAGATAACGCCCATAGACGCTTTTTGCTTCTAGTCGCAAGAAACCCTTTTATTCTTAAAAAATTCATAACTCAACTTCTACTTATTAGATTTTTGTTATTTGTTCTTGATTTATTTATAAAATTATTGTCTATTTTTCTAAATCAGTGAGGCATCTTTTTGTGTAGTTTTCATTGTGTTACTGTGTGTTGTATTGCACGAATAGTTTACACATCGCCTCCTTAGATAAGCCTGACAGATCTATACCAAGATACCAGAGGGTGGTCACAAGTTATCTTTTAGTGTGTATCTGGCTCACCCTGACTAGGATTGTGGTTCGCGCTTGGATAGGGTGCTTACCTCTGCCAAACAGAAACCCAATTTCTAACTCCAATTTACAGACTTTTTAATCCGCAAACGAAGCTGGAGAGACAGTTAAAAGATGTATTGTCTAGAACATGGCTCGAGGACTGCACGAATGACATAGAGTACATTGAAGCTAGGGATTACATATTTCATATTTGTTTCTTTAGCAATGTGTGGAACATTTGTAGTAAAGTGTTTCAACCATATAAATCATTAGTGGCTGTTTTTGGAACACAATTTTACAATAACTTTCTGTGTATTGTCTGTTTAAAGTAAATATTTAACAACATTGCCTGATCAGAAAACGCATAGTGCTGCAGTCTCATTATGCATTTCCATGATGTGTGAAGAGAGCGTGATAGAAAATAAGAAAATATTGAGGTTTCTGCATAGGGTTTTCAGTGTACAGGATGAATGGCGCACTCAACAGGTAGCGGTGAAGTAGGGAATCGGTACAAAATGCAAACGGTGCTACTAGGTCAGGGGGAACCCAAAACCCCTGAAAAAGAGTGGGCGAGGGCCCACCCTATACAATGCAAACAAAGGTCCTGTGCACATGTTAGGTAAATTAGTTTAAAACAACGTATATCAACAATTATTTTGTGTTAAGCTAAAAAACTGAAGACAGGGTCGACAAGCAATAGTTGAATTTTCTCTGTTTTATATGTTATGGGTCTCCTTCAAGAGGAAATACCAAGAAGAAACCAGCCGACACGTGTTTCGTCAATCGGGTAGTCACCCGTGACTCTTCAGGGCTGGGGATAACAAAACAAAATATGGTACAGTACTTTGTCCAAATGAAATGTTTTTTTCACAATAAAACGTGGCGAGAAAATGTGGCAAGAAAAAACACCTCCAGGTGAGTGGAAACCCTATAAGTAATGTGGAAAGAGCAAAAACATGTGACTTCACACAACTGAAAGAATAGGACCTGTAGTGACGTGGGGAAAAATTATTATTTTCTCTGTAGTAAAGAAAACTGGAAAAAAGGGGAAGAGAAAACAAAGGAGTGGGACGAGAAAAATGTGGGAAAATTGTCCAAACATTGATAACAGTATAAAAAACTGGAACAGAATACATTGTGTGTGATGCCACGAATCAATATGAGCGGTGAACCGTGAGTGGTAGGTGAGTGAGTGCAGGGACAAGCTGACTCGAATGAGTGCAGGCACAAAAAACAAAACATCAAAACTGATATAATAAAGAAAATCAATTGACCAAAATTGCAAATCGAGCGACGCAACTTAAAGTAGAACACTCATCTTTTTTATAAACCCTACATCGAGTTTCCTGAAAATATAGGAGGAAATCGTTTGGGCCAAATACGTTTGAGGTTCCTTAACATAACAAATAAAATAGCCAAATGAAAAAAGAACGAGTAGTGTTCTCTCGTAAAAATTATCACGCACACGAAACAATATTAGAGTCACTTGTAACTATGAAAAAGATCTTCGTGCCAAAATACATAACGGTTCCTAAACATAACAGAAAAGGCTGACATTTACAAAATATTTCAAAGCAAAAAAAGGGGCTTGTTCGCCACACGAGTAAAATGGTCAGAAAGTGTAAAGGATATTTGAGGAGAAAGAAAACGCTGTAGAAGATAGAGAAAAGCAAACAAAGATGAAAGGAGCGTAGAGTAAGGTTGGAGAAATTACTCCATTGGAAAGTCAGAGGCTGAAAAGTTAAAAATACCTGAAAATTGTCAAACTATGCGGGATCTGTGGGAGGATATAACAGGAAACAATTGTCAAAAGGGTATTCGGCATGGTGTCAAACAATAGTAAGGACCTTGTAGGAGGGAACCAAAAGGGGATCGACACTCACCGGTGAACCGGTGATAATTCCAACCCGGTTCGAAACGGGTAAATTGATGTAGGAGATCGGCCAGTAATGGTGTAAATAAAGTTGTCGAAGCTCCCATATATATCAGGAGCAGTAAACGACGGGTGGGTACAACCGTCTACCCAGGAAAACTGTCAGGGCAAAATAGGAGAGGGAGAAGATTAACCAGAGAGGGAAACACAGCCAATATTAGTCTCAGGTCGTGATTCCATACTAGCGCTTACCTGCAGACGCAACCTGCAGACGCAGTTCAAAGGATGTTTCTTTGGTCTTTCCGGATGCGGAAGGAGCAAATGTTGCCATGCCGCCATCCTTAAATGCGAAGAGGAGGGGCGGAGGCACGAAAAAATGAGCTAGCGCTCTAGACCTGAATCCGGATGACCCAGAAGTGTATCAGGATCAGCGCTGATAAAGGTGGTTAAAATAAAGGAAGGACCGAATACTGTGTAACTGAAAGTGTAGAGGGTGGACTGAACACTAATGTAGAGGTGCGATAATAGAAAAAGGGCAGAATGTAAACGTGTGGAAAGTATAAGGGAAAGAAGAAAGCGTTTTCATTATAACACAGAATTCACAAATCAGAGAAACGTTCAACCTATCATCACTATAATTTTGGATCTGCGCATATGACTTAAAATGTTTAAAGTATGCACCAAAATCGGCTGACGGAAACTACTCTAGTTAAGGCAAGGTAAAATTGAGTTGAAAGCAATTAATCGGGCCCAAATACTCATGGTAAGTATGATGGGTTGTGGACTAAAGTCATAAAGGAATAGGTTACAACTATGTGAATACAGCATTAAGTGAAACAGAAGCCAGGAAAGAGGAGGATAGAAAAACATTGAGAATTAAGAAAACAGAAAACTAAATATCTGGTAATTAGAGTGTTCATGAACCTAAGAAGTACTGGAACTCATGATCTGAATTTTGGCCATGCTTCACAGTGTGCAAGCGCATGATCCAGGTAGCTTCTTGGCGCCTGAGTCTCAATTCACGATTGCCACCTCTAATGTTAGCCTCAGTGACGTCAATTCCATAAAATTGAAGGCTCTTGTGAGGCCCTTGTGACGGACATGCTGCTACATGCAGTGCCATAGGATAGCGTGCATCTTGCTGATGGATTGCTCTAACATGTTCCCTAATGCGTTCCTTGAGGGGCCTGATAGTGCTCCCCAGATATTGACTTTTACAGGTACACTCTAGGATGTAGACAACGTATTTAGTGTTACAGTTTACGTTGTGATTAATTACAAAGTTATGTCTGTTGAATCCTGAGAAGTTCTTGGTTCCATGTTTTGCCCATTTACAAACTCCACAACATCCACACTTGAAAAAGTCTCTGGTATGTTCCGTGAGCCATGTGGTGGTTCTTGTGACATGCGGCACTGTAAAGGCTTAGTCTGTATTTCAAATTCCTGCCCCGTCTGTAAGTAATCTGAGGTCTTGACGTGTTCACCTCCCTTAAGGATTTGTCTGCAAGTAGAACACCCCAATGTTTGTTGAGGCTCTTCTTAACAACGAGGCTCATGTAATTGCAGTCCATAATGAGCCTCGCTGGTTGCGTGGTTTTAATTTGCCGGTCTTTGTTTAAGAGTGTTGACTCTCTCTTGGTCTTTTCAATTCTCGTGGCAGTCTTGCGAATTACATGGGGTTTGTATCAACTTTTGGAAAATCGTTCTTTCATATCACTGATGCCGTTGCGAAACTCACTGTCCTCACTACAATTCATCCTTGCCTGCACAAATTCCCCATATGGAATTGTCACAATTTGATGTGTCGGGTGTGAACTCCCCGCATGCAGGATAGCCTTGCAGGATGTTTCCTTGCAATATAAATGGCTGGTTAAAAATAAAAGTGTCACAAACAGCAGTCACTCGTTTTGGTAATTTGCATTGTTCCTTTGTCACGAACGCCAAATAATTATATGAAGTGGCTTAATAGCATACTTTTTACAATTTTGCATAACTAGCATAATGCAAAACTATCAAACATTTTGTGAGATTACACGAATCAAAGGAAAATTTTACCTGGTCCTGATGTTTATCCCAGATCACTTTTCAGTGACTTAATTTTTCGAAATACCTGGCAATATTCAAGTTACAGTTATAGATTGAAAACGAAGCCACCACTCAAACAACACAATTTTTAATAAATGAATGGTCCAAAATTGATTTTTGTTTAAAGTATGTTTGCTGGATGCCAAACAACGCAGTTGAAGGCAGTAACTGAGCTAATGTTTGATAGTTATAATAAACACATAATTACCATTCTTTGCCTCTTCTTTCTTCTTTATTTTCTATGCAAAACCTTCAATTCATATGGAAAGTCACTCAATTAACCTGAACTCTACCCCGTGGTAGCTATATCACATATCAGACAAGCTTAACTTAGGGCAATGTGTGAAGTGTTTATGGAGGACCAAAACAGTAAAAAGGCGGAATGCAAAATGATAAAAATCCCCAAACTAATTTAGATAAATAATCATTTTTAAAGATAAAATTTAATAAACAAAATGACACCAAATTGGCAAAAATTCAATCGGGGAAACCGGAGATATGTTTGTTTGCAGTTTTTAGTAGGAATAGAGCCAAGAAGCATAAAGTGCCAGTGATAGTCAATGGTTGAGGTAGACCAGGATCTTATGTGCAATTGATGTTCACTACGATGACATGCTGGTCGGATAAACCAACCAGGTTCACCCTGGTCAAAAATGTCTCCTCCTGACTTTAGTCCTTTAAGTCCCAATATACCACAGGAGTGCACTTCTAAAAGCCCCCCAGGACCTCAGTTAGACATTTAGAGAGTCACATGATGGCACACAGAGGCTAACAACATGGTGGAGTCCAAGTCCAGTTGCCACTGATCAGCTGGGCAGTTGCAGGGAAAGGACTCTGTATCTTGTTGTGTCCCTGTAGCTTTAACAGGAGGCCAGCCTTATGAACATTGGAGTCCACTTCTAAATATAAGATGGAAAGCAGGTCCAGTCTTCTAGGCTCCTCTCAGATCACAGAGACCAAGTTCAGTCCTCTTCTGATCTTCTTGAGGTCCAGAGGTATTCTGCATTGGGCACCTGGAGATGCCACATTTAGTCCTGCACACTCTAGTGGGTGAGAATGACTCCTGAGCATGCCCCAACCAATGGAGTAAAGGTTCCTGAGACAACCTGGGCCAACCCTACCCACTGTAGGTATTTTGAAGATGGTGAAAGTCTTCTTACATAATGAACTTGGGCTCCTAAGGCTAGGGTTTATGTGGGGAGTGAACTATTAGCTCTAGTATCCTCCCATATCTAATATTACAATTCAGTTTGGAGCAGCTACTTTACCCACAATTATTTTCTTAAAATGTTTGGAGAATCTGTTTTCAACATCACATTGGATTTTTAATAACTATTAAAAATTGCTGTTTAATTCAGAGCTAGTTTCCTTCCAGGTAATGTATACTATAGCTATTTAGTGGAAATCTGCAAGAGAAGTGGCTATATTAATTAAGTGAAAATTAAATTGTGAATATAATAAAATGACCCAGCTGTAAGGTACAAGTAATCCAGATTAGTGGAAGCACTTTGCTGGATCGAAGTGGGGAACCATGAACATCAGTAGTTAAGAATCAGATATATAGTTAATATGAAAAGATGTTCATGAGCATCATGTGGAAAGTTAATTAAGAAGAAAGGCGCATTAGGCAACATAAGAAATTATTATTCAGAGACAATTTGAAGTGAAGAGCTTGTAGTAGGAAACACAAGTTCTTACCCGAGGGGGCTATCACCTGATGTACAAGGTTTCTGAAAGGGTTATTAGTTCCTCTGAAAGAGTGGACCATTAATCAGAGCCTACATTTTAACTTTCCCAGCACTTACAACCTTTCAAAGACACCCACTTTCTGGCAAATTCTTAGTTTATACTGCCTATGATAAAACTTATAGTCTGTTATCTGGTCTCTCAGCAAAGTTGTTTTGTAAAAGGTTCCATTTTGACCACTTTTTAAAAACTTTCCTCTAGGGAGAACACCTTTGTCTGCCTTATGGATGGGGAATAGATTAGGCTTGTTGTACTCTCAGAGTCCAATCCAGGGAAAGGACGTATGATCTACTGGGAAGCTGTTAATTATGATTTACTTTGGGACCTAATACTGCCTTGCTGAACCACTAATAGAGTTGAGTGCAACCCTCTGTTGCTAGTTTGCTTTCCTGATAAATGCAAGGTCCTCCTTCATTTTCTCACCTAGAGCCTAAACCCACCAATATGGGTGAAAAATCATACTTCCTACACAGATTTACTGATACTTTTTCCGGCTGCAAGTAGTTGAAACCATCATACGATACTTCCCCCTGGGAGGAACAGAACAACGCTGGTGATAGCTAATGAGCAGTGGTAGAGAAATTGATGATGTCCTTCCTCCCACATTTATAACATAACAGTGAATTGCATTATCCTAAATCACAAAATGATTTGTGATAGGGTAGGAGACTGGGCACACAGCACCATTCTTCTGATAATATCACCTGTAGTGAAACGCTGCAGAAATGTACTTGTGGGTAAAAGATCTAGACAAAGAACCCACCTACTGCAGTCCACTATAATATACAACACTGAGCACAATATAGATGTTTATCTACTGAATACCTTTATTGTCTCTGAGTCTCTACCCTGTTAGAATACAGTCAGCAAGGCACACACATTACATGTCCCCTAGTGTTCTCTAGTGGATGATACACATTCAGCATGATTATCAACAGGGTAATGTTCAATTATTCCCTATGATCAAATGACCCTCCTTTTGGAGAACAAAAGAGGGCTAAGGTAAATAATTGATTCCAACAGCTGTTAAATAACCCTTGGGAGATTTGTAATGTGCGAATCTTTTGGTGGCGGCAGTTAAACATAGGAAGAAAGGGTGCTAGAAATTTTAAATTGTTAATTGATTTTATATATTGATATAACGGTTTCTATTGCCTGATCAATGAATTATAAGTCATCTCTTTTTACCGGTATTTTTTTATTGTTTGTATTTGGTACATTTTATTGAACCCAAAATGTATTTAAATGATTTAATGTACTCTTGGTGGTGGCTCTAAATAATGTACTGTCTCTACAAGAGGGGTTTGGCGGAATCCACTTAGCCGGTAATTGTTAAAACAATACACTGGCTTAGTGCTCAATTGAAGGTAGATGGGTTACCGGGATGGGATATCTGCAACCAAATGATTATGGCTAGACGTGCACCATGGGTTGGACATTCCATAAAGGAAGTGAGGGGTGATTGTGTAGTTGCCAACTTTAACAATGCCCATGTTGTCAGATTTCTATTGGGTCACAATCAAAAGTGGACAGAATCAAACAGGGATATGGAACACCATTTAAACTTACCATATACAATAATGAAATTGAAGAAAGATCGAAATAGGACTATTAGGTTAATGAAGAAACCGGGGGTAAAAGCAGAAAATCTGGGAAATTTTAAGCTACTAAATCAAAATTTGAAGAAGCTAACATGGGGTGAAAAAAATAAAGCAAAACAGGCAATTTGGGCAAAAGTATTGCACGCCAGTAAGCAGAAGAATCCAAGAGACTTCTGGAAAATTATAAATGAACTTGCTAGACCCAACAAGCAAGCAGTCTCATCACCGATAACCGAGCAGGAATGGGAGATTTTCTTGAGGAAACATCTAAATCAGGACACTATACAGTCAACTCTACCGGAAATGCAACATGGGGGCAAAAATGATAACGACATGGAATCTTCCACTTGGGATAATGATTTGGATACCCCAATATTCATAGAAAAAGAGGAGATAATCAAATATATAAAAAAACAGAAGAACGGTGCTCCCGGACCGTACGGGATACCGTTTGCACTCTTTAAAGAAAACCCGGAACTATGGGCGACCATCCTAGATAAATTATACGTAGAAGTCATCCTAACAGGAACTGTACCCAAGTCATGGCGAGGATCCCTAATAACCCCAATTTTCAAAAAAGGAAACTGGGCACTTGCAGAAAACTATAGGTTGATCACTTTACAAGATACGGGTGCCAAGTTGTTTGCCAGAATTCTGCTGACAAAATTATCGGAATGGGTGACTGAAAACAAGAAATTGTCACTAAATCAAACAGGCTTCATACAAGGCTTAGGAACAACAACAAACACTCTGGTTCTCGCCTTACTTATGGATAAGTCAATAAGACGGAAGCAACCTCTGTATCTATGTTTTATAGACTTCAAATCTGCATTTGATTGTGTCAATAGAAACTTACTTTGGAAAAAACTTGAGAAAATGAAAATTCCACCTCCCCTTCTTAAACTGATTCGTCTTTTGTATACAGACACATGGGTGAGTGTGAGGATGGGGGATGGCAGAACACTATCTAAGGAGATTGCAGCAAATGAAGGCCTGAAACAAGGCTGTGTTTTAGCCCCCCTTCTCTTTAATTTGTTTCTTGCCGACCTATCTGTAATACTGGACGAGGAAAACGCGCACCCCCCCGAAATTAGCTGATAAGCGTCTCACGAACTTGTTGTATGCGGACGATGTCATACTTTTGAGCCACACTAAAGTGGGACTACAGCGTCTAATTAGGCGACTCACATGTACTCGAAGGATAATGGGATGGTCATAAACGAGACAAAGACTAAGATCATGGTAGTTACCAAAAATATTAAGATAAGACTCAAGAGTAAATGGTTCATGGACAAGACGGAGCTAGAACAAATAGAGCTATATAAATACCTGGGTATGTTATTTGATGCAAAGGGTAACTTCCAACTACAAAAAAAGGACATCCAAAGAAAAGCGAATGCATTAACTGCAGCATTCAGAATTGTCCAGAAGTCACTTTCCAGTCTAACCTACGGCCCTCTTCTGAGTATTATTGGTGCAAGACTCCTACCGACTATCACATATGGTAGTGAAGCTGTAATGGGTAAGGATACTGAAACTCTGAACAAAATCATAACCAAAGCATATCGGGCCCTATTTCGTCTTCCCGCGAACGCATCCCCAGCCCAAGTAAGGTTGGAGTTTGGACTAATAAATCAACACTATGCAAGGCAAGGCCATTTCATAAAAGTTTGGAATCAAATAAAAACTGACCACCAAAATGAAATATCGCACCTGTTATGGAGAGAACTAAATAACGATACTAACTCCACTGCAGGGCTCTATCTTAGGGAAGCAATAAAGGATTTTGCGGCCACGCCGATATGGGAAAATATTATAACCAAAACATCGTTTAAGAAAATAATTAATAAAACTGCAAACCACCTATCGATTCTAAATGATAAAGCGATTCTTACTAAGAGAAAACACGCTTGGGCGATAATTAACGGTTATAAAAAGAAGGAAATTCAACAATATCTGGTAACACCCTGTACGGAAAAAAAAACAGTTGCTCCTTAAAGCCAGATTTGGAATAATGCCAGGCCTGTGTCACCTTCCACCGTGGGAGAGATCGGTAATCTAAACGCAATGTAGACTGTGCAATAGTGGTGAGGAGGATATTCTCCATCTTCTGTGTACTTGCCCTGAACTCTTGCAGGAGAGTAAGACATTGCTTAAGTTTCCGTTCAAGGCACGAGGCATAAGGACATGCAAGCAGGCCCTGATTAAGTGCCTGGACTCGAATGATATTATTTTAAATGCTATGTTTGTAAAGTTCCTAATGATAGTTAAAAGGACACTAGGAGTTGTAACTATTTTAAATATTTAACTGACTACAAAACCAATGTAATGATATTTTAAGTGTTTTTATACATGAACATAGCTTTTAACTGTTTTATATATTTTTTTCTAGATGTGTAATATTGTAAGATTTTAAATAATCAACACAATAAACTACTTTGTACTTTGTACTTTGTACTTTGCACTTTGTACTATTAGGTCACTTAGGGAGTAGAAACCAATGGCGTCTTTCCAGGAAAATTTCTCTTTTGCCTTTGGGTTTTTTCTATAGACCCAATCATCTTTCTCCACAAGGGGGCGGGAGCAGCTTTGCACCACAACGACCTACAGATGGCCCCCTCGATCTTAACCTTGATAAAAGATTTGTTCCCTTGTCTGATCTAGACGCATGCAATTGACTCTCTCCAGTAGCTTTATCTGTGTCAGAGGCCCAATCTAACCTCCCTTCCCCTTCTGCAGCAAATGTCTTAAGCCCTCAGCTGGTCTCAACCGGGGGGTCTGAGCATACGGAGGACCAGATACTCCTAGATCAGGGAGAAGGTATAGCTATGAGTACATTAAGTATGCTATCATGGAACATTGCTGGCTTATTACCGAAGACCACTTCTTTTGATTGGTCTATTTTCATTGAGTTTCATGATATTATTGCCTTTCAGGAGACCTGCTCTTTGAGTACTATTTTTCATCCAGGTTACTTGACCTATGGTAAACCGGCTATCGCAAATTCCAAGGGGCGTCCCTCGGGAGGATTATCGCTTTGAGTAAGACAGCAGGTGGGTCTCCAGGTAGAAGAACTTGGGATTGATAACCCAGATATCCAGGTTCTTAAAAGACATTTTGAAAATGATCCTGGTTTCTTACTGATTAATGTCTACGCTAGAGGTCTGGCCGGTGGGAAAGTCTCACCAACCATCTCTAGCCTAGATCACTTTATTACGTCAAGGGAAGGGACAAATAACTGGGTTATTGTGGGGGACTTTAACTGCACGTTTGAGCCTCTTGGACTAGAGGATGCTAGTCTTACTAGCGATGAGGATACAAGTTGGGGTGTCCCGTCACTAACGTTCCCCAATCAATAAATGGACGGAGGCAGTCCTTCATTTAAATAGTTTGACACTGGAGGGTGGGCTCCGGGCTGTCAATGAGAGAACTAAATCTGATGGGTAAGGTAATCCCACATTTAATAATGGGAGAAGAAGTAGCAGGATTGACTACATTCTTATTAATTTGAACTGTGGTCAAGACCAAAGGATATGGAGGTTTTAAACAGACCAGAGAGCGATCATGACCCATTGTCATTGACACTAGAGGTAAAGGGTCGCCCACTGCTGAGGTGCGGCACAGAGATTGCTACGTCAGATGTGGTTATGTCCCTTGATTGCAGAAGATTAAAATGGGCAGAGGTATCTGAGGATGAGGGTACTATGGCACAGATAAGGCTCACTCTTGAAGAGTCCATTGTAGCCCTATCCCATCTTGATTCCAGTGAGGCTAGCCTTATAACTCTTACAGAGGCCCAGGAGTCCCTGTTTAACAAGCTGAAAAGCTATTTTACAAAAAATATAAAAAGATCTAATGTTTTTTCCAGCCATAAAGCAGCAAATTGGTGTGATGGGGCATGTAGGATAGCTTTTAGACAATTGTCCCAAGCCTTAAGGATGGGATCCACGCAGGAGATAAGGGAACTCAGGGCAGCTTATAAGTGAACCCAACACAGGGCAAAGAAGGCCTATAATGAAAATAGATGGAGGGACCTCATAGATGCATCCAATGGGAAAAACTAGTGTCGGTTCTGGCACTTAATTAAATGGGGCAATTGTAGTGCTGGCCCGGCTCCAGTTAACAACGATCCCCCTGAAGCATGGCTCGCATATTATCAGGCCCAATTTTCATCACCCGAAGAAAGTATTAGGCACCAGCCCTGTGTTGTGCCGGACTCAGTCCTATCTTTCATATTAGTGGAAATTGAGAGAGCTATTGATGGTGTGGCAGCAGGTAGGGCACCTGTACCGGATTGTATTCCGGCGGACACATATAAATCAGATAGGGAGAACTGGTTAAAATATATCTATATCCTTGTTAATGGTTTGGCTAGAGGTGCCCCCATTACGGAATCCTGGCACGGGGCTGAAATAATCCCCATTTATAAAAAGGGGGATCGCGCCTGCCCATCTAATTACAGGCCCATAAGCCTTATAGACACTCTTCAAATAATTGTGGTGAGATTAGTGCTAAGCAGGGTAAACAGGTGGATAGAAGAGAATGAAATACTATCCACCTATCCAGCAGGTTTTCGTTCCCATGTTAGCACTATTGACCAAGTTTTTAGATTCATGTTGATATACTGGAATACAGTGGTCAAGGCAGGGGGGACGCTCTATGCAGCATTCGTAGATCTTAAATCTGCTTTTGATTTAGTTCCCCGCCTTAAGATGTGGGATACCCTTAAGGAATCAGGGATGCCTGCTGACATCTTAACCTTCATTTTAAAACTACATGAATCAACATATGCCCAAGTACGATGGGGTCAGCAGGGTGAGTTAACAGACCGCTTTCTTGTGAGCAAGGGAGTAAGGCAGGGGTGTGTTCTGGCCCCTACCCTTTTCTCATTGTTCATAAATAATGTTATCTCATACTACACAGAATTTCCCACTGACGCACCTACTCTTGCTGGATCCAGGGTTCCGCTTTTAATGTTTGCAGACGATACCTTAATTTTGTCCAAGACGCAATCTGGTCTGCAACGCGCCCTTGATCGATTCACCTTCTTTTCCAATGACCATGATTTAGTAGTTAACGGCGATAAAACGAAGTTCATGGTCTTGCACAGACATAAAGAGTGAAAGCTAGAGTGGAAATGAATAATGTGCCCCTGGAACAAACTGACTCCTTTGTATATTTGGGCTTCACTTTGGGCAAACGTTTGAATTAGAAGCCACAGTTAGATTTATTGGTCTTAAGGCATAATCAATTAGTAGGGGCCCTCTTAAAAGAATTTCGGTTATCTCAAACCAAACCAGTTGGACCGGCCCTATCCATATACCAAGGGAAGGTAAGAGCTTCAATAATTTACGGGGCGGAACTATGGGGGTTCGAAAATTTAGTACCATTAGTCTTAGCCCAGAACAAGTTTTTGAGGGCACTGACTGGCCTTCATCAATATTCTCCCCTTAGGCCCCTAATTTTAGATATAGGATGTATTCCTTTTGAGGAGGCTGCAGGTTTCAGACCACTTGCCTACTGGCGTAGACTTTGGACTACCCTGGAGTTAGCACCCTGTGCAAAAGCTGTTAAGTTTATTAGAGAAGCGGACAAGTCAAATAAAATCCCTTTGTTACTAAAGATTAAGGCATCGCTATTAGAAATGGGCCTTACTCACCTGTGGGAGAACCCAGAAGGGATTTCTTTTCCATCCAAAAAAGATTTTAAAGCCTTATATAGGGACAAGGTTTATGCAAAGTCTCTGTCCTCAGTGACTAGTGGTTGCCTTACAAGCCTCTTTTTAGATTTTAAGTATGAGTATAAGCTGGAGGCTTACTGGGACATCATCACGCGTCCTGGTGATAGAAAACTCTTCCATCAATTTAGAGTGGGAACCCTCCCCCTTAAATCTTTCACTAAAATGTGGGGGATGACCGGGATGCAAAATGTGATACTTGTTTAACTGAGGATGAGACCTTATTGCATGTCCTGTTTGTGTGCCCTGCCTATAAGGGCCCTCGACAGAAATGGCTCAAGCCGGTCTGTAAAAAGTTTGGTACAAGATCTTGTCAAACAGTCCTCCGTATTTCAAAAACCGGAACTACTGAAGTCATAGTCATTGCCATGGCTAAGTTTCTGAGTTGGACTTGGGCCCTTAGAATGAATAATTTGCAAGGCAGTATGTAACTTGTTGTTTATATTTTGATGTTTTTAAATTCCCCCTAAGTTATTTATTCTAAATAATGGTGACTAAAGTCAAGCCCTGTGTAATTATGCCTTAATAACCTTTCATCTTGAATTCTCCCTTTTTAAACATAATCATTGTTTTAAACAGTCTTGGGATTTTAAAATGACATCCTCTTTTAAAAACATTTCTGTACAAGATTTTATGTCTTTTATACTAGCTTGTATTTGTCTATATGTGTCTTATATGATTGATTATAATCGAATAAAGACGGAAATTGAATTGTACTCTTAGTATGAACATTGTTGTTTGTGGTGTACTTTTATGGCTTTTTTTGCTAACCAAATAAAATGGTTTGAATTGATTCCAACAATACTAGATCTCTGGAGTCTTATGCCAAGTTGAGAAGGTTGAGGAAAGACCAGAAAACATAATCTGAACAAGTAGCAGGTGTGCAAGAAAGTCATATTTGGGTGAAATTAGAATTCAAGTTATGGAACATCTTCAATCATTCAGCAAATAGCTTCAACAAATACTGAATTTCAAGACCTGCATTTCCTGCAACAATTCTTTCTTCCATTTAGAATGCCTGAGAAGACAAATATCTGATATATATCACAGAGAAGTGGGTACCAAACCTTTGGAAGTTGAACATTTAGTACCCGATTCACAAATTGTATTTTGTAGTACATAAAGTAGTAATACATTAATACTTCTTACTTCAAAAATGCAATCTACAAACCCAAGGGTGGAAATATCCACCTACATCTCTCCTATCTTGTCTAAGAGAGGGACCCCTACACATCTAAGTTTACTACTTAGGGGCAGATTATGATATAGTTCGGAAAGTGTTCTGAACGAATCGGTCTCAGAATCGTTTCTGAACGAATGGGGTCCTGCGAGTCCGAACGACCAATTACAATGCTTCCCAACACCGTTCGGTCGGACTCGCATTGACTTCAATGGAAACCTGTGTTCAGAACGGTAACACAGGCTCCCATTGAACACATGGGTAGTTTGGGAAAACCTGGCACCCTGTGGCAGTCACCCCATGGTGCTGCCACATTGTGCATGGTTGGGAAGAGGGTGTCCCTTGGGTACCCCCATGGGCCCCAATCTGATGCCTCCGGGTGAAGGGGGGCCTGCAACGTGCCCCCAAAGACAGATTCCAACAGTCATTTCGTTTTGGCAGACTGAATCGGAATGGCTGTGTGAATAGGTCATCATAATGGCTCTTCCGGAAACTTTGTCCATAGAGCTGTAAGATTCGGGCTCCGAAATACTCGGGCTGTCCGAATGCCTTTCGGAACCAGTTCGGACTGCCCGAACGGTTTCGGGGCATCGTAATCAGTGGTTGGGAAATGTGTACGATTTGTTCGGTAACATGGGTATTGAATCAGATTCTGCTATACCGAATCCGATTCGGAGCCCTTCCAAACGACATCGTAATCGTCCCCTTAGTAGTAAATGTGGATGAGACCAGAGGGAGTGGCCTGGGCCAGACTTGGGAGCCAAAAGCAGCCCTGGCAAAAATGCTCAAACCAACCCGGTCTGTTTGTCTTCTCACACTGTTTCTATCTTTCCATTCATCCATTCTCTCTATCTCATTTTCTCTACTCTCTCTTCTCCCTCTCTGATCAATTTATCTCTACCTTAACCTTCCCTCACTCCTTTTCTCTCTCTCTTGGAGTCTCCCCATCCGTGCTGCAATTAACCTCGGGGAGCTGGGGATTGTGACAGAGGCACCAGGAACATCCTCCATGGGCTCCAGCCCACCAGCAAAATAGCCAGTAGGATAAAAGGGTGAACAGTCTAAATATCAAGTTTTTAATTTCAACCTACAATAATATTGAATTGGAAATATCGTAGGGACACAATATCGAAATCAAGAATATCAATGACCAGAATATCGACTAGAAGGTAAGAAATATCGTTTTTGTTAATATGTTGATGTTACTAATATCGATATTTATATTAGTGTTATGTATTTTATTATGTATTTTATATGTTTGTGTTTATATTTTTTGTTAATTATTGTACTAGTTTTAGACTATATGTATAAAATGTTTAGAAGTTAGTAATCTTTTTTTAAAGTAAGTTATGCATTTTAGTACCATAGCAGGTTGTGGGTTTATAGGGGAATAGGGTGGGAAGTAAATTAATTATAGTAAATTAATGTGAAAAATTGAGGAATTAGTCATTATTTTTATGTAATTTTTGCGTTTTAGTTTTGTAGCGGGTTGTGGGTTTATAGGGGAATAGGGTGGGAAGTAATTTAATTGTAATTAAGTAATAATTTATTTTTATTTATTGGTATTAATAATTAATTTTATGTTAAATAATTATTAATTGGTAATTCATTTTTACTAATTGGTATTTAATTTGTATTAATTTATTAAATGATAATTATATTAAATGCATTAATGTATTATTGAAGTGTGTTGTGAGTTTATAGGGCAATAGGGTGGGAAGTAATTTAGTTGTAATTAAGTAACTATTTATTTTAATTGTTGAGTATTGATAATTAATGTATTGTTAATTAATTATTAAATGGTAATACCTTTTTAATAATTAATATGTTTGGGGGAAATTGTTCATTAATTAATAAATGGTAATTAATTTTGAATACTTATAATTTATTCTTATTTATCAATAATTTATTGTTACTTAATTATTAATTGCTAGATTTTTTTTAATAATTATTGTTTTTTGGTATTGAACATTATTTATTTGTTATGTAATTATTATTTTGTAATTAATGTTTAATAATTATTACTTAATTGTATTTATCATCAATTTAATTGTTAATTATTATTAATTGGTAATTATTTTTTAATAATTATTTATTGGTATTGTTGATTAATGTATTGTTATTTAATAATTAAATTATAATTTATTTTAAAAATAATCTTTTTATTATTAGTAAGTTATTTTTACCCCTACGCTATCCAACACTTTCCCTACTGTTGCACTCTCTGGAGTGGGAATAGTAATTTTTACCCCTACGCTATCCAACACTTTCACTACTGTTGCACTCTCTGGAGTGGGGATAGTAATTTTTACCCCTATGCTATGCAACACTTCCCTACTTTTGCACTCTCTGGAGTTAGAATAGTAATTTTAACCTCTACGCTATCCAACACTTTTCCTACTATTGCACTCTCTGGAGTTGGAATATTAATATTTACCCCTACGCTATCAAACACTTTCCCTACTTTACTTTATAAAATGTTTCTTAACAATTTATAAGTTATTACAATAATTACTTGTAAATATTATTAGGTAAGTATATATATCATATTTTATATGTATATCTATAAGTTTTTTACATTATGGGGTCAATTCCGATTCATGAAAGAAAACCGTCCTACGATTCGTATCTGTAGCCGTTTCCGTACGATTCGTACAAAGCCGCCCGAATTGCGTAGTACGATCCGTTTCCAAAGATTCCGTCCGAATGTTTACGAAGCGTATGAAAAACTTGCAGAGAACCGTACGATAGGGACTCGGCTAGTGAACCGTACGATTTGTAAACATGGCGTACGACCCGCCAAGTACGATCCTGATCGGAGACCGTTACCGCGATTCGTATGTGAAAAGGCCACCGCGCGTATGAGCTGCGATTTGTACGGAAAACATCGCGTATGAGCGAGCCGCACAATCAAATAGAAAGTTAACCTCCATCAACGAAGCGCACGTGTACCCCGCTAATATGTCGCGTATAAGAGAGCTACACAATAAAGTACTAATCGAACCCCCTCAACGAAGCGCACGCGTACCCCGTATATACATCGCGTATGAAAGAGTTACACAATAAAGTACAATTCGAACCCCCCTCAAAGAAGCGCACGCGTACCCCGCTAATACGTCGCGTATGAGAGAGCTACACAATAAAGTACGAATCGAACCCCCCTCAACGAAGCGCAAGCGTACCCCGTATATAGGTCGCGTATGAGAGAGTTACACAATAAAGTACGATTCGAACCCCCCTCAAAGAAGCGCACGCGTACCCCGTGAATACGTCGCGTATGAGAGAACTACACAATAAAGTACAAAATGAACCCCCCCCTAAAATAAACACACGCGTACCCCAAAAACAGTACAAGGAGTGTTCAAAAGAGTCACACAACACCACTAAACATATCTCCTGTGTACAATGCAATGTCCTGGCCAAATCAAAAGTGGCAAACAGAGGGCCCAACTCAGACCCACCCCTTATAACACTCCCACCAAAAAATTCAAAATAATCCACACCCACAAATGGACCAATAAAAAGGGCTCACACCCACAAACCACCACCCTTTGCAACATACCCATTTACCCACAGAGACTGACAACACACCAACAACTGCACACATCCACCTTCACACATACCCACAATCATATTCAGACCCACACACCCCCTTCACATTCTGACCCACATCCGCCATCCATACACACAGTCACCCCCCGATCACATTTGCCCCACAACATGACTACACCAAGGAATCCAAAGTTCACTAACCAGGCGATGGAAATCTTTGCAGATGTAGTCATCAGAGTAGAGCCACAGCTGTTTGGTGCATTGGTCAGACAGACCAGCATAGCGGAGAAAACACGCATGTGAGAGAGGATCGTCAATAGGGTTAATGCTGTTGTACCCATCAGGCGCACCAGGAAGGATTGCCAGGCCAGGTGGTATGATCTGCGGAGGATGGTAAAGTGCAAGATGGATGAGGACTACGCCAACGCTCATCACACCGGAGGTGGTGGTCCCCGCAGACCAGTACAGTTCCAGCCCTGGGAGGAGAAGGTCATGGCCCTGCTTCCACCGGTGGGAGTACATGGAATCCCAGGAGTTGTGGAGCCTGGGGAGTATACAAACAACTCATGTCACATGGGTGGACCACCAGCATTGCCCTGACACATAAGGGGAGGCTGGATATGACTCCCAGCAGTGCCCAGACATAGGAGGGGGTGTGCACAGGACTCCCAGCAGTGCCCAGACATAGGAGGGGGGTGTGCACAGGACTCCCAGCAGTGCCCAGACATGACAGGGGTGGGTGGATATGACTCCCAGCAGTGCCCAGACATAGGAGGGGGGTGTAGATATGACTCTCAGCAGTGCCCAGACATAGGAGGGGGTGTGCATAGGACTCCCAGCAGTGCCCAGGCATAGGAGGGGGTGTAGATATGACTCCCAGCAGTGCCCAGACAAAACGGGGGGTGTGCACAGGACTCCCAGCAGTGCCCAGGCATAGGAGGGGGGTGTGCACAGGACTCCCAGCAGTGCCCAGACATAGGAGGGGGTGTAGATATGACTCTCAGCAGTACCCAGACATAGGAGGGGGTGTACACAGGACTCCCAGCAGTGCCCAGACATGACAGGGGTGGGTGGATATGACTCCCAGCAGTGCCCAGACATAGGGGGGGGTGTGTGCACAGGACTCCCAGCAGTGCCCAGACATAGGACGGGAGTGTGCACAGGACTCCCAGCAGTGCCCAGACATGACAGGGGTGGGTGGATATGACTCCCAGCAGTGCCCAGACATAGGAGGGGGGTGTGCACAGGACTCCCAGCAGTGCCCAGACATAGGAGGGGTGTGCACAGGACTCCCAGCAGTGCCCAGACATAGGAGGGGGTGCACAGTACTCCCAGCAGTGCCCAGACATAGGACGGGGTGTGCACAGGACTCCCAGCAGTGCCCTGACATAGGAGGGGGTTGTAGATATGACTCCCAGCAGTGCCCAGACATTGGAGGGGGGTGTAGATATGACTCCCAGCAGTGCCCAGATATAGGAGGGGGTGTGCACAGGACTCCCAGTAGTGCCCAGACATGACAGGGGTGGGTGGATATGACTCCCAGCAGTGCCCAGACATAAGAGGAGGGTGTGGATATGACTCCAAGCAGTGCCCAGACATAGGAGGGGGTGTGCACAGGACTCCCAGCAGTGCCCAGACATAGGAGGGGTGGCTGGATAGGACTCCCAGCAGTGCCCATACATAGGAGGGGGGGTTACAAAGGACTCCCAGCAGTGCCCAGACATAGGAGGGCTTGCTGGATAGGACTCCTACCACTGGTCAACAGCATGGGGGTGGGTGCAAGGCTCAGGGCCCGAAGGCTGCAAGGGGGATGGTGAAGAAGCTTAAACTAAGGACAACCCTATCACCACTACTGTGTACGCACAAGCCCAATTGCAAGCACCCCATATGGACCAGGTACACACCCATGGACCATGCTCAATGTACAGGGAGTGAGAAAGTAATGAAAACATAGCTGACACTGGGCCATGGTGTATGCTGCAAAAGGTCATCCTGTGACCAGTGCAAACAGTAACATCAGGACAACAAGGTCAGATATCTTAAACCCGAACCCCTACCAGCACAGCCTGTCACACACACCCCTTACATAAACATAGCCAGCTGGGACAGGCAATTTAGTGTCCCACTGTCACCACCCTCATGTAACAGTACAAATACAGATTTGATGAAGCATCTAAGCCAAAACATGCACAGGCCTGATTCACAAGACACTTGCACTTATACCACGATGCCATAGCTACACGTTACTGATGCAGCGGACGCAAAAACATTTCTGCAATGTTGTTGGGTATTGACAAGGTGATGCATATGGGAGATGTGTCACGTTGTAAAGCCCTGCGCAGAAGTATGTGGACCCGTCATGGTGTGGTTGTGTTGTGGTGTGCATTGGCTGCCTGTCACGGCACAGCAACACCTCCCAAAAGTGGCTGACTGAAATATTAACAATTTCACGCAGCCACTTTCATGTGCATGCTGCCTAAAAAAACATGTGCATGCCTGAAGCAGACGTAATGATAGACACAGCATTGTGAAGATAGGGCTGCACAGAGCATTGCTGGATCAGCGTTGCACCAGCGACACAACTCAAGCAATGTGCCACTTCCATGGCACAGATGCGGGAAACACCTGTACTGTTATCACACTATGGGGATCTACAGTGTGAAAGTGTTGCATCCATGTTGGCATAGGTGTGGTGCACGATGACTGTCAAATTGGTTGCTGCACTTTATGAAACAACTGAATTGGTTGCTGCACTTTATGAAACAACTGTTTTTAACTATATATTAATTATTGTGATGCTCTTCTTATATTTTAATTATTGAACACATATTAGAATTATTGTACTGTATGTTTGGGAATGTATATTCATCATAATGTGTATTGTGTATTTTAAAGCGGGTTTGTAATGTACTTTAAATTATATAACTTTTATGGTTTCCTATCGTGTGAACCGAATAAAGTTTGTTAATGATGACCGTCAAATCACTGCTGCAATGCCTGCTAGTGCCATTCAATGTAAATAGACCCTCACATTAAAATGTGTCCTGAACACAGATCAATCTGACACCACCAGTGAACAGTGTTAAAAATCTAAAGCAGGTGTAACAGTGATAACAAAAATGTATATGAAACATATTTTTTTGCATTGAATGCCATTAACATCGTCTGTCTCTCACACACAGGGCAATGTGCACAATCTACCCCCAACCATGGGGGAGAAGGATCACAGTCGCAGGCTCCACAGGACCCTGATCCGACCAACAGCGATGCCTCTCATCACTCCATGGATGACACAGACCAACCTGGCACCTCTGGATCCCAAACCCGTGCAGCAGCTGGATCAGGGGCATCTGCGCCAACCACCACACCCATTCCTGCCACATCCCAGCAGACAGCTCGGAGCCGAGTCCACAATCCACAACTGAGCCAGTCTGATAATGAGGGACAAGGTTCGGCGGACACCCAGGAGGAGGCAGACAACACCACCACTGTCAACCCTCAGGGGTCCCGTCGACCCGATGTGCCCACAACAGCAGACCAGGCTCGTGTGGGCAGGGGTGGTGGGAGTGGCTCAAGGCGGAGGCGAGAACCTGACCAGCAAGCTGACGGGCCCGGTATGTCTGAACTCAGAAACATCATGGAGGGATACCGGCGGGATACCAGGGAGTTCAGCCAGGGAGTGGGGGCCCTCATTGCTTTAAAAAACCAGCAGGCTGAGCAACACGCCTGTCAACGGTGACACCAAGGACGGATGGAGGTAAGACTGGCTGAGCTCTTGGCGGTGCAGAGGGACATCAGCCATTCACGCCGTCGGATTGCTGACAACATGCAGCACCCTCCCTGTGTCACTAGGCAACAAACATCCAGGCAAAGACTGGCAACAGGCACAGGGAGGGATGAGGAGGTGGATACATCTGACAGAGAGTCCCAGGCATCGTCAAGGCCTGCATATGAGGGTCCCCCAAGGAAGGTGGGTTGTCCACGGAGAAGACGTTGGGAGGCAGAGGGCCATGCACATCTCCCAGGTCACCTGGTCTGGCATATTGCCTTTCTGTGCAACAGCAACACTTTTGTGACTGTCACACTCTCCCACATGGACTTGCTGGTCGCAAAGTCACCAATGATGCCATACACTGTGTTCTGGACTCTGTTGACTGAAACTGCAAGGCATCACATCTCCTTCTGTGAACTTTGGATTCCCCACATTTTTGTACAGCACCTAACACCTACTCACATATCACTCACAAGATGGAGAATAAAATAAATATAACACAATAGGTATTGATGTAGAAGTATTTTTTCCCCACAGTCAACAACATACGTGTTGGGATATGTCAAAGTATGCCAAAGTGTTGAACAAACACAAGCCATACAGACACTGGGATCTGAGTCTGGTTGTGGACACACATAGGTCACAATGTATGATCAACTACATCCATTGTGGTAAATACTCACGCCTGATGGTTACTATCTGCTGAGGGGGGGGGGGTTGCCATACTGCTCTGACAGACAGTTACATAAGAGTCTCATGAAGGTGTACAGGTCATGGGTAATGTGTTGGTGTCCAGGGAGGGACTACCAGGTCTTTTTCTTGATGTGGGATATCTATCAGCCTCATGCAGTTGTACTGTGGAAGTGATTAATGTTGTGCAGGGCAAGGGTGGCTGGACGGACTACAGGCAACCTGGTGTTGGATGGGAGACGTCCATATTAGTATGTTTTGGTCGTGGTTGTGGACTACCTACTGAGTGTGGCTGTGGAGTATGAAGGTCTACCCGTAGTGTACAGTGGCACACTCAAACAATCAATCAAACAGGATATTTCTAAAGTGCGCTACATACCTGTGATGGTTTGAAGACGCTGGGTGGAGGGGAGGGGGCTGCTACTGATCGAAGAGACAGATATTGAGGAGTTTTGTGAAAGGCAACAGCTCCTGGGTCTGATGTAGGTTGTTTGGGAGAGTGTACCAGGTCTTGGTGGCGAGGTGGGAGAATGATCAGCATCCGGCGGTGGATTTCTGGATGCGTTCAACAGTGGCGAGGGCAAGGTTAGCAGACCAGAGGCTGCGGGAAGGGGTGTAGAAGCTGAGTCGGTCATTGAGGTATGTTGGTACGGCGTTGAGTAGGGCTTTTTGGGGGTGCATGTGGAGTTTGAAGGTGATCCTCTTGTTGACAGAGAGCCAATGCAGGCCTCTCAGGAGGTGTGTGATGTCACTGTGTTGGGGGGCGTTGAGGATCAGTCGTGCTGAGGCATTCAGGATGTGTTGCAGCTGTCTCAGGAGCTTGGTTGATGTTCCTGCATAGAGGGTGTTACCGCAGTCCAGTCTGCTGGTGACGAGGGCCTGGGTGACGGTTTTACTTGTGTTGGAGGGTATACTTTTGAAGATCCGGCGGAGCTATCGCAGGGTGTAGAAGCATGATGCAGAGAAAGCGTTGATTTGTCTGGTCATGGAGAGGGCGGATTTGAGGATGAACCACAGGTTGTGTGCGTGGTTGGTGGGTGCTGGGCCTGTTCCTAGCGATGTTGGCCACCATGAGTTGTCCCAGGCTGATGGGGTGTTGCTGAGGATGAGGACCTCCATCTTGTCTGAATTCTGCTCCAGCCTGCTGTCCATCATCCATTCTGCAAAGGCCTTCATTCCCCTGTGGCGGTTGGCTTTGGTGGTGTCGTTGTCTCTGGTGAGTGATATGATCATTTGGGTGTTGTTGGCATAGATGATGTTGAGGCTGTGTTGTTGAGCAATGTGGGCGAGTGGTGTCATGTAGATATAGAACTGTACTGGGCTGAGGGATGATCCCTGTGGGATGCCGCAGAAGATCTGCAGTGTGGGAGGCGTACATTCCGGGTACTGCCGGAGAGGAAGGATGTGGTCCAGGCCAGGGCCATCTCTTGTATTCCTGCGTCATGGCGGCGTGCTGTTAGGGTGCAGTGGCAGACCGTGTTGAAGGCTGCTGATAGGTCCAGAAGGATGATGCGGCTGGTTCTCCTTTGTCCATCAGGATCCAGATGTTGTTGGTGGTGGTGATGAGGGCCGTCTCGGCGCTGTGGTTGCTGTAAAAGCCAGACTGGGATGGGTCCAGGATGCCGTTGTCTACTAGGTAGCGGGTCAGCTGTCTGTTGACAATCTTCTCCGTGACTTTTGCGGGGAAAGTGAGCAAGGAGATGGTCCGGAAGTTATTTAAGTAATTTGGGTCTGCCTTGTGTTACTTCAGTAGGGTGTTGATCTCGGCGTGCTGCCAGCTCTCCGTAAAGGTTGCTGTCTTGAAGGAGATGTTGATATTTTTTTGGAGATGGTGTGCGATGGCTGTGCTTGCTTTGTTTAAAACATGGTGAGGGCATGGGTCAGATGAGGATCCAGAGTGGATTGAGTTCATGGGCTTGATGGTGTGTTTGTCACTGACGTTGGACCAGGCGGTCAGGCGACTGGTGCATGTGGGGGTGGCAGGGGTGGTGGTCTTGGTGGTGGATGAGGGGGTATCATTGTTGAAGCTGTCGTGGACGTGGTGATCTTGCAGTGAAAGAAGGTGGCCACTGATTTGCACTGGTCTTGTGATGGTGGAATATCATTGGTTTTGGAGCTGGGGTTGTAGAGGTCTTTCCGGATGTTCAAGAGCTCTTTGGTGTTGTGTGTGTTGTTGTGTAGGCGGTCCCTTAAGGCGGGCCCCTTGGTAGTCCTGATCAGTTGTTGTTGTTTGCGGGTGGCATTCTTGTGGGCTGTGTAGCTGTCTGGTGTTCAGTTGCAGAGCCAGTTCTCTTCAAGTTTCCGACAGGTGTGTTTGGAGGGCCGGAGGTCTGTGGTGAACCAAGTGGCTTTCTTGTTGTTGTGATTGGTTGCGGAGGTCTTATGTGGGGCAAGTGTGTATGATGTTGATGGTGGTGGGGTTGGGGTTGGTGGGGGCAGTGGGTGATCCCAGGGCGAGGGTGGTGGTCCCTTGGTGACCTTGCCCCAGCAGTGGCGTGGAAACTGTTGGGTGGGGTGGTGTATGGTGTGCTTCCTGAAGTTGAAGTGGACGCATTTGTGGTCAATCCACTAGTGTTTGGTTGTGTGGTTGACAGAGACGTGGGGACTTCTGGACAACATGGGGTCCAGTGTGTGTCCAGTGTCGTCTGTGGGTGTTGTCACAAGCTGTTTCAGTCTGAGGTTGGCAAGGTTGTCGATCTGGGCGGTGGATTTGGCATTGTTGTTGTTTGTGAGTTGGAAGTTCAGGTCCCTGAGGAGGATGAAGTCCGTGGATGCGAGGGCGTGTGTGCTGATGAGGTTGGTGATGGTGTTGCTGAAGTGTGGTGGGGGTCTGGGTGGTCCGTATACGAGAATCACACTGAGGCTGGTTTTGGGGTCGATGTGGATCTGGAAGTGCATATGCTTGGCGGTGCTGAGGGTTTCGTTGGCGTTGTTTGTGACTCTGAGGGATTCCTTGTGGATGATGGCGATTCCCCCTCCTACTCTGTTGGTGGGCTCTCTGCGGGAGATTTGGTAGCCCTCTTGGATGGCAATGGCGATGTCTTGTGCCGAGGTGACGTTTAGCCAGGTCTCCGTCTGGAAGGCAACGTCAGGGGTGGTTGAGTGTAGGAGGTCCCAGAGTTCGATGGCGTCCTTGCGAGCAGAGTGGGTGTTGAAGAGGATGCATTGCAAGTGGTGGGTACTCTGTTAGATGGTTTGGGGGGCCGGATGCAGTAGAAGTTGCAGTTCCAGCAGGTGAAGGTCCCTTGGGTGTTGTTTGGGGTAGCCCCGGAGCAGGAGTCATTGTGTCCGGGGTTGCGTGCGTGGAGGGTGCTGGAGTAGTAGAGCAGGCTGGTGTTGTGGTGGCTTTGGGGACCCGGGGTTCTGGCGCTGGGCGTGGTACAGGCACGGACTGGCACAGATGGCCTTGCCTTTGGTGCACCTTTAGTGCGCCAGTGGTGCACCCGCTGTGTACGTCCACTGTGCGGACGCACAGCATCTGACATTTTAAAGCATGGAGGGAGGTGCATCTGGGAGGCTGGAGCATGGTGGCAAGGGGGCGTTGCCTCAATGGCAGCAGCGGGAAGGGGTGCGTAGAAGCAAGGGTGCGGGTGTTTATTTAAAATTGCATGAGCACGCCTTAGCGGCTACAATGGAAACACAGGGCACAGCGTACACGGAGGCGGAAGATAATACAAGTTACAAATCACTGGGGAAAGTGCAGTAGGCAACTGCAAGTGCACAGTGGCAGGCTGTGCACAGCAGTTGCAAAGTCACGCTACACGCAGTAGCAGGCAGGGAACAGGTGGAGCTGTTTGGTGGCAGGGGGGCGACCTGGCCTACAAGCAGGGTCAAGGGTCACTCTTGACTCTAGTAGGTATCTCAGGTGGACGGTCATGCAGCTGTGGCAGGGGATGTTGGTGATGAGGTGTGCGCATGTGCCTGTGGTTTGCAAATGTCCTCCTGGAGTTTGGCTCTTCTTCCTGTGTAGAGGTTGTTGATGTAGTTTAGGCGGATGCTGTTGTGGACCTGGGTGGCTGTCTGTCTTGACTAGGAGTGGATCTATCTGAAGGTCGGTTCCAGCATGTGTAGGGACTTGCATAATGAGTTAGCGATGGTGTGGATTTGGTGAACTAGATGTAAACATTGATGTAGCAAAGCAGAATGGTGGTGTGTCTGTTCTCCAGGCAGGAGTAGCTCTACCACTGAAACTTTGTTCTCATGTTTAGCTGTGGGCCTGCGCGCTGAAGTACTAGTACAATGTCTGAGGAGCAATCAGGAAAGTTGTGTTGCAGCCCAGTGGTTTACGATTTCAACTCAATTTATGTTGAAGCCTCGAGCTCAATTAGCATATGTTAATCCACTTCCCCTACTGACACCCTGACCACAAACCACTACAACATCCTTGCTAAGATACACTATGAACACTGAAACGTCATGTGTAACCCTTAGGTCAGATTGGTCTGTAACCCAGATGTGTGGAGACACACATTCATCCTGCACATCTTTACTTAAGGTAACACAGATCCTGGTTAAGCTTCCAATCATACACCAAGATCTATCAGTCCTGGCAAAGATTTTTTTTAATTTTCCTGTAAGCAACTGATGGCCTTTTTTGAAGCTAATAGCCTCCTTCATCACTCACTATCCAGCCTCCATCCCACCCTTACTACACAGGTGGCCCTCATACAAATGGCAGACTCTATACGCTGGGAGGTAGATGGAGGTTCCAAGGCGGCGTTGGTGCTGTCCGACATGTCTACAGCATTTGACACCGTAGACCATCACAATCTTCAGAACCACATGAAGACCATAGGTGTGTGGTCCTCAGTGCTGAACTGGATATTGTCATAACTATCTGTCCGGAACACATCAGGTATGCACCTACAACATCGACTCCTTAGTCAAAACACACAAGTGGGGTATGCTGCAGGGCTCTGCTCAGAGTACGCATACTTTGGCAATATTTCCATTAGCCAGCAGGCTGAATCGATTGCCATGTCTAGAGTCTAAATGATATCATATGCAGAGGATCTTCTGATTCCAATCAACTAAAATTCAGTCAGAGCTGCACAATTTGAGCATCACCACAGTTGGTACTTGGTGTAGTATGTCACTCTGGGGGTGTACCTCACATAGTTTTATCAATCATACTCCTGGAAAGTTGGTGTCATCCTTGCGGTTGGTCTACTATCCATCTGTGATGGCAATGTAGAAGTAGTGTTTGGGTCTTACTCACAACCAGGTCACAGTAATGATGGTTTTGTGTTGTGCTGTTGTGTGGATGAGGTAACAGAGTCCAAAGTTGTGCTGCTGTAAGTAGCAAGTATGCAGAACAACGCACATGACCTGCTTGTACGGACATGCACTGTTATGTGTGGCAGTGCGGGGTTGGCAGTATGAGTTGCACACACAGCCTGCGAAGCTGTAATGTGTGCTCTTAGGGGTTGCCTGATACCAGGTGCATGATTGTCTGGTGTTCACTATGTGGAGGGTGGCAGAAGCATGAGTCCGTAGTGTAACCTGTGTCAATCAATGACCACAGGGCCTTGCACTGCCTTTGTCATGGATGTGGTGCAACTGTGGCACGGACAATCTGCTGTCTGCCTTAAGAATGGATTGATGGATGGTGGAGCATATTGGAGGCATGTGTGTCGCTGAATCTGGCCACTGGCTTTTGGGGTATCACTGGGGATGCAGCATCAGGAATGTCTGAACACATGATGGCTGAAGATGTGAGACACCATGCAAAAGTGGCACACAAAGACAAGGATATTTGCATAGCAGCATGTTACATGTGTATGGAAAGGAAGGATTGTCTGGTTACTCATGGGTCACTGCTAGAAAATGTGGGAACAATCACCAAATAAGATGGCAACAGGACCAGGCACCAAAAGGCCAAGCGGGGCACAGGACAAACAGCGTCAGCAAGTGTTGAATGTCCGTTGTGGGTATTAAGCTCAAACAATACATACACAACCATGTATGTCAATCACAATATGGACCATGACCTATTACAAACACCATGCATGTTGAACCAGTACACATAACAACATATGCACAATCATTGTAAAGTATTCCATAGATGACGCATGCAGACTGGCAAGAGATCTGCGGTGACAGTAATGGGGCACAATGTACACTTTGGAAAACATTTCATACATAAATGGTGCAAGTTTGTTGTGAGGCCATGCTGCTTTAGGCAATGTACATGACCCGTGGCATTGCTCAGAAGAAAATATCTGTCATGCAATGAGGGTGCCTGTAATGCTGGTGAAACAATCTCCACACGACTGCCAGGGACTGTCGGTACCTTTGTTCGTCTGATTTGTTTGATGCTCAAAGGGGTCCACCTCCAGAAAGCCCCTTGGTCTGAGTATGAATAACAGACTCAAAAGGGAGATCAGGTGAGGGAAGGAGAGGATGGGAACAGCAGGGAGGGAGATCTGAAAAAAGGTAAACAAGCATTACAATTCAACTGTTCTTGGCACTGATTCACATCCTACTAATGACGTATTCTGTAACTGTTACACCTGTGTACATTAACCACAGCCACTGTATCCAATTTGTCTGCACATGTTTAGAAATGATAGTACATCACAGTTTTTAACACGGACACATAAAAGGTAGCAGAGTTTGTCTCCAAAACGAAGGGGGTCTAACGCTCACCAGGCTGATATAATGCAATTCGAACCAGGCGCTCACACACTTACTCACAGTGTATGAATGTGCCTCAAAACATACAGTGAATTAAATGTGTAGCAGTGCTACTCACAAAAATCAAATTACTGTAGTCAGCCCTAGGAATCAGTGCGGCTCATGAATGTAAGAAACACATCACCTGCTAGATCCCTACTTAGCTGATGCAACGAGGAAGGGGGTTATTGAAACACAAGGAAGCCTAGCAAGAGCCAAGCATTGGCTCATCAAACTGTGCCTTACAATGCCAAACATGACAAGCAGGTGTGAGCAAACTCTTCAGAGAGTAATGAGGAACAAACCCAGTAAACCACCCCTACCGTGACCGGGATATGCAGCACGGCACAAGACTTTTCTGCAATTAACGTCAACCGACTGGTGTAACGGAAGTGTTTACATTACCAACACCTCCACGTTCCTACGTCATCAGTGCAACATTCCTGGAATAATGGGAATAGAAAGTTGACATAAAGTTACCAAGAAGGCTTGCAAAGCAGTGATCTCCACCGGCACATATGTTGCGACCTGACAGTGACATTACATACTGGCACAGGGGTCAATGCATCCATACAAACACATTCACTGGACAATTGTCAGAACATGTGGGACCTACAGTGGTCCACACCTTCACAGCATGTCAATAGGTAAGCCTAACTGTACAGGCCAACAACATCAATGTGATGAGCCAAACACACTCTGCTGCACACAGTGAGTTTGCAAATCCACACAGAGCCTGTGATTGTGATGTCACACACAATGTAAACCGGTGACATCCGCAATGTCTGTGGACCATGGTTTACACACATTGATGCATTCCCCAGAGTCATCAATCAACAACAGATGACTGAGAAGAAGGGTGAGTGTCCAGTAACGGGAGTGTTGCAACAGGCATCTTGATCCATGTTAATTGCACATGAATGTATGCTTCAACAACAAGCACAGTAACAGCTCCCACACATTGTCATAGCATACCAACCCAAAAAACAATGTTTAGATATCTTACCAAAACTGACATTTCCACAGGTCTGTGCATGGAACGCTGATTCGACACACGTTGCAATCATCATGATCAATAGCAGGAGTACTAAGATGACACGAACAGACAACAGGCAGAGCGACCTGGGAAAGACAGGCACACAAGGGGACACATTAATAATAATTGCATACAGACATGGTCATGTGAAAATACATCACAATGTAGTACATATGCACATTTCAAAAACACTCATTGCACATATGCATGTGTCATTACATCATCACTTGTGTGACACATCACAACAAACATCAGAGTGTTTTCACATACAGTCAGCTGGACACACAGTATGCAACACATGCCACTCCATGCCACAAGCGTGCACACAACTACCCAGTGACTCACCATTAAGAGAAGAAGTTACGTATGAGCTGACTTCGGATATCCTCCTCCTCCTCCTCATCACTTGCATCGTGCCCAAGCCCTTCATCCTCAACGGGTGGATGTTCCAGCTCATCAGGATCCAGGATAAGTGGCACGGCCTTCTCAACTGCCATGTTGTGCAGCATGCAGAACACAATGAAGATGTTACACACCTTGACCGGGGCGTATGGGAGGGATCCACCGGTCTTATCAAGGCACCGGAATCTGCTCTTCAGGAGTCCAAACGTTCTCTCAATCACAGGCCTGGTCTGCCCGTGTGCATTGTTGTACAGATGGTCTGCAGCTGTCCTTGGGTTGCGGAGCGGTGTCATGAGCCACGGCATGTTGGGATATCCTGCATCTCCTAAAAATATACAGCGTGTTGAAATGTAGGGTAAAGCAATTTCGTCAGAGCAAATTAACAATTAAACATAGAGGACAAACAGAGTATACCCACCAACAAGACATGCCCGATCGTTGTGCAGCTGCAGCATCATCTGTGGTACTCTGCTACGCCTCATGATGAATGCATCATGGCACGATCATGGAAAACGAGCACAAACATGGGAAATCAGCAGG
Source organism: Lissotriton helveticus (assembly GCF_964261635.1). Classification (NCBI taxonomy): domain Eukaryota; kingdom Metazoa; phylum Chordata; class Amphibia; order Caudata; family Salamandridae; genus Lissotriton; species Lissotriton helveticus. Next base: position 1,570,766,628 of record NC_136057.1, on the reverse strand, counting down.
TTAGCAAGACACACCACAAGGGCATTTATTGAGTGGTAATGCTTCCTATTGCGGTAGGCCTGCTCCTGAGCCTGTGGTGGCACCAAAGCCACATGTGTACCATCAATGGACCCAGTTATATGTGGCATCCCTCCCAGGGCATAGAATTTACCCTTGACATCTCTCAACTCTTCAGGGTTTGGAAATTTGATGAATTTGTCAGTGTGCTCTAACATGGCAGCTAAGACATCACGTAGGACACGGCTGAACATGGTCTGGGACATACCCCCCACATCTGCAATGGTAAATTGAAACGTACCTGTGGCAAAAAAATGTAGGGCTGCCATCACCTTTAGCTTTGGTATCAGCGCAGTTGGATACCTCTGTTGCCGTTGGAGATGTGGTTCCAGCCTGTCCGTCAAGTCCTGAATCAACTCTCGAGTGAATCTGTAACGACGGATGTAATCACGTTCCCTCATGGTCTCCAAGTCGGGAAAAGGCCCTGGTAGAGGTGGTGCCCTGTAGTACATATTTGGGAATAATGTAGAACAACTGTCATCCAGAAATATTCCAATGTACATAGCACATGCAACCTTGCTACTACACATCAAGGTACTATGGGGGCTGGTGCGAGCAATACATCCTGGACACATGTGGCAGCTTCATGGCACTTAATAAATTACCAAGATACATCTGTAGTAATAGTAATAAACTTTACATGCACACAAAAAAGTGCAGGGCTGCTCTGAGTGAGCAGAGCAAGATATCACTGGAGTGACACACATCACCAGACCTGCATTAGAAGGTTGTCATCCCATACAGACAGCTGACTGCAAGGCACAGACCCAGGTCACAAGGAATATCTATTGGACATATCATACAACTTGCTAATAAGGTGTGTATGTGATAATGCAAGACCACAGCAATTGTCAAGACGCAGACATGTATGCATGTGGATCAATGATGTATGATGCCATCAGACACAAAATCCCTTGAAAAGGCACATGTGCCATGCTGTGCGTACATGCAAAACCATTTCAGTCACAACACAGACCCATTAGAGATGCACCCGCAGCAGATGCATTATACGGACCCCAAACTGAAAAATTAAGACTTACACACACAGTACATTGTTACCTAGGGACCTGATTGGCGTCAAAATGACAACTGAGAAATTGCCACGGTCCCTGCCATCATGTGACAGGTTCCGGAAGTGATGACTGTGCAATCCCAGGGCTTATGTGCATGACAACATGTGCATGATGATACACAGGGTACAAGTGGAAAGGTGATGTGTACCACATAGTGCCACATCACACATCACATGTGTCACAAGGTCATCACACATCAATTGTGCAACATGAACGGATATGCTGTGCTATATCAGTGCCTGCCACACCTAGGCCCTAGCTCATGTAAGTATGCAATGACAAGAACTTGATAGACATCCTTGTGTTAACCTTACTGCTACATCCCTGCCATGTGTGCGCCTCGTATCACTAGCCATACATGACCGTGTGCAACGTACCATCCCCCTGCTTTGACTCCAGCGTGTGAAACGCACTGGGTAAAACGCACCGTACACCTGCATTCACATGGGCGTGTGAAATGTACTGGGTACAACGCGTCGTACACCTGCATTCACATGGGCGTGTGAAACGCACTGTGTATAACGCATCGTACCCCGACAGTGCGTGCGTGTGTTCGGGACATTTCACCATTGTAATGTGCTAAACGCGAGCGGACCGTAACCCCAACAGTGAGTGTGTGTGTGCGGGATGTTTCACCATTGTAATGGTGCCATACGTGAGCGGACTGTACCCCGACAGTGCGTGAGTGTGTGCGGGACGTTTCGCCATTGTATTGGTGCCATACGCGACGTGAAACGCACTGTACACGTGAGGGGATCTCAAAAAATGCTCTGGGTACACCTAGGCGACAAGTAGTAGGCCCTGAATGCAGCCTGGGTGTCATGGATACTGAGATTTGGATGTGTGCTACAGGTGTCTTGCAAAAGTCAGTTGGTCATAAAAATACAATGTTGCAAATTGATTGTGGAGCTGGTGCTCAAATTTTAAACCATGCAACTGTGTGTCAGGCCCTTAAGTTTAAAGGGATTGGATGAGAGGTAGGATGCAGAGTGATCTGGCCTATCACACTTTACTCCTGAGACTGAAAGCCCCTCAGCAGCACAGATTTAAGGCTGCATGTGGCTGTGAGAGAGCACTTGCCTGCACAACATTGGAGTGGACCACACTGCTGCTGTGTCTGCATTCCCTGGACCATCATGTCGCGTACGGTGGAGAGGGCACCTGCATTCTCTGATGAGGAAAACCAGGCCCTGCTGGATGCCCTCCTACCACAGTACTTCAAGCTGTATGGGAGACCAGGGGAGCAGGTGAGTGCGGAATGCACTAGCTGTGACTGTGCACCTGTTGTGTGTGTGTCACAACAGGCATTGTGTATTGGTGGTACAGACATGCTATGTGGATTTGAGAGAGTCACAGGGGGTGTACATGGTGGTGTCTCTCATGCAGAGCATGATGTAGTTCATGTGTGTTCACTCCTCACTTGCATTGTGCTTACTGTGACATTCAATGCATTGTGACAGACACATCCAGGCATGCAATACCTTGGTGGCTTTATTCACAAATGTCCTGAGATGTAACAGTGTTTCCCCCAGGCTGACAGCTGAATGTACTCACAGAAGTTCATGACTTGTGGGGACATGTGGTGACATTCAAGAAATTATGTTTCTGACCTCATGGACATTGAAGTTTGTGAATGTTCCTTGTCATCTGGGTGAGTGTGTATGTGATGTGTTGCACCGCAGCTGCATGCTCTGCCCATCTGATGTGACAAGTGAGCAGTGCTGTGTGCCTGACTAGCAAAGTTCGCATGACACCTGTGACACCTCTATGTGAAGTGGCACATGTGCAAAGTGATGGTTGTACCTACTGTGGTCAGTGACTGGCAAATGATCTGTGCCAGTGTGTATCTGTCTGGTCTAGTGAGGGTTGTTAAGTGGATTAGGAAATGTGACTGCTTGCCACATGCTATCCCACACCCTGTAGTTGCATGTGTTGTACAGTGTGTGCCATGATCAGTGAGTGTATTGCCCCCCTTATACCATCTGTTGTCTTTCATAGGCATGTAGTACATTGGGGTTTGCCCACAGGCCAAATTCACATGTACAATGATGCAAATCCTGTCAGCATCCTATGGCCTGTTCTCATTATCAATGTAGTGCATGTGTGTCTCTGGCACATGGAGCAGGTGTAGTGATGTTGCTTCACTTTCTCTCCCTGACAGGTAACTGCCTACGAGAAGGGGGAGATCTGGTTGGATGTTGCCAGGGCTGTCAGGTCTGTGGGAGACCCTCGCCGGCGGATTCCCAGCATAAGGAAAAGGTGGCAGGACATCCGGTGCTGGACCCGGCGTATCGCCCGGGTCCAGCTGAAGCTGGAAGTTCCACGCCGGCATGGCGGCAGCCGCCATCTCACCCCCCACATGCTTGGGGTCCTGGAAGTGGTCTTTCCAGACCTTCATAGGCAGTTGCAGGAAAGACAGCAGCAAGAAGGGGGTATGTACATGGCTGTTTGTAGTGTTGTATGTCAGCTGCTACTTGAGGTGCTCTGAAGCCTGGAAATACTCCCACAGTTGGGGTGTCTGGTCAGCCAGGCTATTTGTGCATTGTAGTTTCAATTCCCCATATACAGATGGTGTCCATTTTTTTCCCTCACCCCCTTACTCCACATGTGTCCCCTGGTCTGTGTTTTTGGGCATTTACACAAGTTCTTCTAGGGTGCCAGGTAATTAGACTGCACATTGATTTGCACATCATGTGGGAGGGTGGTCTGTAACATGTGTTTGTACCTTGACTGTGCCATGACCTGTGCCCTGTGTTTGTGCTTCATATTTGTTTGCCCTGATGATGCGGCTCAACATAGTAGTGTGAGGTTTGTAATGCACACCCTTGCAGCATGCATGACCCATGTTGTGTTTGCCTGTTCTTGCCTCATTCATGTCTATATGTGTCACAATTGTCTGTAATACAGTAGTAGGGCACAGGCTGTGTCCCACTTTTGATATTGTATTTAATTGACTTACAAATTCAACAATTGTGTTATTAAACCCTGTCCGGCTGGACAGTTTATATAGACTTTGATTTCGAATCTATATTTATTCAAAATTATCATTCACTTGTTAGGGATCACTGTTCCTTGAAACAATATATGCACCCAAGGTCCCTCACCTATTGCTCCTTTGGGTTTCCCTTGTACTTCAAAATGGTACCTTGCCTGTGCCATGACCTGTGCCCTGTGTTTGTTCTTCATATTTGTTTGCCCTGATGATGCGGCTCAACATAGTAGTGTGAGGTTTGTAATGCACACCCTTGCAGCATGCATGACCCATGTTGTGTTCTCAGACCTGATGTACATCATTTGTGAGATATGCATAGTGCCATCACGGTTATTGATGGTACAGTCAGCTCATTTCATAACCACAGATCAGTGTGCCCACTACAGTCACCAGACACACCCTGGACTCATAGTCATGTGTGTCATGCAACACTGTGCCCATTCAATGTGTGTTCATCATGGATCTGCCTCAGTGGCATTGGAGCCTAGCATAGTTTGTATGAATCCTGTGTCTGCTACATGTGCCCACTGAACATGGATACACGATTTGGCTTGTACATGGTTACACTGGGCAGTGCCTGTGTGCCTATTCTCAAAAATCTGTGGTTGTTTGTTTGTGACTAATATGTATTGCCATACCCACGAGGTGAGCTTGTCTTACTTTTGGACTCGTTGCTGCACAGTTTTGTGTACCCTGATTCCGATTTCTCACTTCTTGATCTGTATCAATCACATGGACTGATGGGATGGGGGTGTTGTGCAGGGGATGTCTAATGGGCCTGCCTGATTTTGCCTTGCAAGGTGTGACCTGTGTGTCGGCATTGGATGGCTGATGTTTCACCATGCACTTCCCCTGTGATGGTGGGCAGTGTTTTTATTTTATGCTTGACAGCCTATGTAATTATTTTTAAAACATGAATGTGCCTCATTCATTTGTACACACATGTATGTAGTTGTGGTGGAACGCTGTTTTGTGTTGGTGTGCACACTAGTGTTGTTATTTAGCCTGGGGATGAGGGTGTGTCCACGATTCAGGTATGATTTTGTCGTTTGACATTTGCAGGCCGATTAGCTTGAGCATTGTCCAGATTTAGGACATGTGGGCCACTTCACATGACAGCCAGTAGGTCTTATGTGCAAGCAACTGCATGATCAGGTACCAGATGCCCCTGTGAGGACTGACATATTTCAAGTTGACTCACAATAATGATTGTACCCGGGTACTCCCAAAATCTTGTCATTATTCCTTTATGTTTTGAATGTGTACATATGACGATTTGTGTAAGTTACACTTATGTGCCTGCATGATAGTTGTCTCATAAGGAAGTGCAAACGAAACAACATTATCAAATTTTGTGTTACAAGCTGGCAGCTTTTGAATGAGCCCATTGTTAGTGATTAATGTTGTGCATTGATCTCCATATACATGCCCACACAGTGGTTTTTGGGTGTTGCAACTCCTTTGTTCTCAATTGTACAGACTAATGGCCAAACACTATATAGAGGTCTGGGATCTTATCTCTACCCATAGGCCAGATATGTGTTTTTTAACGTAGACATGGCTCAAACCCCACTCTATTCCAGCCATCACACTTGGTATACCGGATGGATATACAATAGTAAGATTAGACAGACCCTTAAAAACCGGTGGGGGTATAGCTATTGTATTTAAAGACAGCATTTTAGTATCTGTTCTGGATGAAATCTGTAATAAGGATTTTGAAATACTGATTTTTAGGTTCGGCCTATTGGCCAAACACTGTAGGAAAGGTGCCTTGGTGTATCGTCCCCCTGGCCCCATGAGGAACATATCTAAACTGTTACTGGAAACATTAGCCCCCCCATGTAAGTTCAGATAAAGACTTTCTGATGGTTGGAGACTTCAATATTCATAGCGAAGACACCAACAACAGTGAGGTACAAACTTTTTTATTCGACCTATCCACAATGGGATTAATACAGCATAATTCTGGACCTACTCACCAAGCAGGACATACTTTACACCTGATTATATCTAATTTTTCGGGAATTAAATGTCAGCCTCCCTTGCCATGCCTATGGACAGATCATCACCTACTTGAATTTTCTATGCCTGAGAGGGCCATTTGTTCCATCCCCGCGAAGCAAATTCCATCTGTTCGAAGACAATGGCATAAAATTTCTAATATCAATTTTCAAAGGGAATATTGTTCCCCTGTCATTCAGCCCACAGATGACATAGATTCCGCTCTTTCACAGTGGAAGACAGCTATTAAAACCACAGTTCATCGGATTGCCCCGTTAAAAACTTTTAAACAACGTTTAGCGAGGAAACAAGAGGTTTGGTTCTCTGAAGAACTTCGTAACCTCAAACAAAGGGCTCGAAAGACAGAAAAAATCTGGAGGAAGTCCCACTTGTCTACTGATAAAAATAACTATCAACAAGCACTGAGGGTATATCACAAGCTATAAGAGCTGCACGCAAGAATCATGTAACTAACCAGTTAGAGGCAGCTGGTAACGATCCTAAAGCCTTATACCAGATCGTTAATACCTTCTTGAAACCCTCAGCTTGTGAGAGCCTAGATATGGCATCTCAACATCTGTGTGACAGTATATCACACTTTTTCACTGAAAAAATTGATGCCATTTATGATAAAATAAAGACACATACTTCCGCGAGGTCTGACTTAGGATATACAGCCCCGGTGCCTGCTAAGCCTACCGGATTGCATGCATTTATGAACTTCCCAGAAATTACTTTACAGGAGGTCCTGAAACTGTCTATGGACATCAAAAGTGGGAGCCCGGTAGATCTTCTCCCAGCTAAGCTCATGGGACCTCTAGGGACCACCCTCGGATCGGATATCCAAAAACTTGTTAATCTTTCCCTTAATACTGCTAAAGTCCCCCAGGAATGGAAAATGGCCCTAGTTAGACCAATTCGGAAAAATACATCACTTCCTTGGACCAATATGTCCAATCTAAGACCAATTTCCCTGCTACCTTTCTTGGGGAAGATTATTGAGAAACACACAAATAAACATCTCTCAACGTACTTGGAGCATTCCAATAACCTCGATCCATCTCAGTCAGGTTTTAGGCCAAAATTTAGCACCGAAACGGCCTTGCTGTCGATAACGGACGACCTACGTATGTACCAGGACAACGGTTTTTCAGTTGTCCTGGTATTACTTGATTTATCGGCAGCGTTCGATACTATATCGCACAACATCCTGATCGAACGCCTGTCTGAGAGTGGAATCGGTGGTAGGGCACTGGACTGGATCAAAAGCTTCCTCTTGAATCGCACCCAACGTGTCATCATGGGTGATTTTAGATCTGAAGAGGTTAAAATCACCAAGGGGGTTCCACAAGGATCCTGCTTAAGCCCGACCCTATTTAATACCTACGTGGCCCCCTTGGCAGAAATAACTAGAGCTTTTGGTTTTAGTCCAGTGTCATACGCTGATGACACGCAGCTACTCTTCCCTTTCAAACATCTGACTCCTGAGATTATACAATCTTTCTCAGAAGGGATGCAGGCAGTGGCGCGTTGGATGTCCAGTAATTTTCTCCAATGCAATGTGGGGAAAACGGAAGTGATGCTTTTTGGGAAAGCCAAAATCCAATGGTCCCCTGATTGGTGGCCTTTGGACCTAGGCCCAATCCCCGAACCCAAATCCACAATCAAGAATTTGGGAGTTCGGTTAGAACCTGAGCTGACTATGAAACAGAATGTCAATGTAACAGTGGGACTATGTTTTCATATGATTGGCCTCCTACGTAGGATATTCCCTTTCCTGCCTGATTCCCACAGAAAAACCTTAGTCCAGGCTCTGGTGATCAGTCGTCTGGATTACTGCAACGGTCTTTTAGCAGGAGCTAATGAAGAGGTTCTTGACCGTTTGCAGGTAATACAGAATACTGCAGCCAGATTGGTGCTGAATGCACCTCCAAGAACTCCATCGAAACCATTGTTATGCAAACTCCATTGGCTGCCCATACGACTGCGAGTCAAGTTTAAGACTTGCTGTGTCATCCATAAAAGTCTCCATAATTTAGGACCTGAATATCTTTCCGCTAAATTTGCGCCATATAACCCCATTCGTACTCTCAGATCCAGCCAACAGTTGTTGCTAAAAGTGCCTAAAATCAACAAGACCAGACTAGGTGGCAGGGCCTTGTCAGTAGTAGGGCCTACATATTGGAACCTGCTCCCACTATCACTAAGGCAGTGTTCTGACCACTTGAATTTTAGAAAAAATCTGAAAACTTTTCTGCTTAGTTCGGTCAGCTAACTACCTTATTTTGTTCAGAATCAATGCATCAATTCCTTCTGCTAGGACTACTGCCTATTAGATCTGTCGTCAAAGCGCGGAGATACTCCTTCGGGATTGATTCATAGCGCTATACAAACCCGCAAATAAATAAATAAATAATGTGTGTAAAGCCATCAAGACCTCCGTTGGCCCATGTATATGGCAAATCTGAAAAGCCATTTATTCCTACCAGTGTTTCATCTGACCGGGTGCCAGCTGTTTCAGTGAATGTGTCTATGTTTATTGGGTGCATTTCCGTGTGAGTGTCCTTTCATGCAGGCACATACGTGTTCTCTTCACAAGTTTGAAAATGTACACATTCAATACATGTTGAATGTTTGAAGTATTGTGAGTCACAAGATGTACACTCATTCTTAAATTTTTTTTTTTTTTTGTAAAATTTTTTTTATTTTGCAAAACACAGAGATAAAACAGTAAACAAAAGTTACCGCATCGGGTGCATAGATGGTCCCACACAGTGGGAAAGCAATAAAGCAAGACGAGGCAATAATGCAGTGCAAGAGAAGCGAGTAGAAGCTAGGCTCCAGCATCCGCAGAAAAGATGAAGTCTCGAATGTAACCCCAGGCGGGGAATACTTCTAGTCCAGCCGGTAGAAGTTCAGAGTCACAAAGCCATTAAACTAAGCCTCGTCCCAGCGGCACATATGCCCCAATAGCGGAACTCAAACTTAACTTCCCCCATCCCAACCCCCCCCCCTCCCGTGACGGCGCCTCAACCATTCCACACTCATCCATCACACACACTTAGAACTGGAACAGATGTAGGGTCCTCAGCGATGCCGGGCAAACTGCCGAGGGTAAACCAGTAGAGAGAAAGGACACCAGGGGACCCCATGTGTGCTTAAAGTTTTTGTAGTTGCCTAGGAAGATGTCCGCCATTCTCTCAAGACTCAGAAGCCTCCACAGCCTAGCGTGCCAAAGTGAGATCGCCGGTGCCTCCTTCCGTTTCCATGCGGCCGCCAGCGTGAGCTTGGCAGCGCCGAGGCAGAGCCATAGGATCTTCTTGTCCGCGCGCGTCTGGCGCTCAAGGCCAGGATCCCGCAGGCCCAGGACCACGGATGCCAAAGAGTTATCAATGGGATACTGCAAAATATCTTTAATATGGGATAGGATTTCGTCCCAGAAGGGTTTGATGACCGGGCAATCCCACCAGATGTGGCGGAAGTCCCCCAGTAGGCCACAGCCCCTCCAACATCTATCCGAAACAACCGGGTAAATACGGTGAAGTCGGGCGGGGACCATGTACCATTGTGTGAGAGTCTTCAAGTGAGCCTCCCTCAATAGAATTGAGTGGTTAAATTGCGTCATGTCCCTCCACAACGCCGACCATTCTCCATCGGCGATGTCCCTCCCCACCATCTCCTCCCATTGTTCCATGTAGCGCGGTCTAGGAGAAAGGGCAGAACGAAGCAACAATTGGTATAGAAAGGAGATGGCCCCCTTCATGGCAGATGTTTTCAGCAGAAAGGCCTCAAATTCGGAGAGAGGCCTCGTGGCAGCCTCCCGAACTCCTGGTGACGTGGCCCAGTGGAGCAGTTGCATATGCCTGTATTTTTCAGTTGGCTGCACTTGGTAATCCCGCATGCAATTCTCAAAAGTCAGGGGGTCAGAGCCATGGAACAGATGGAGCAATGCGCGGCATCCTCCCTCCCTCCAAGTATCAAAGGGACCCTCGGCGAGTGCCGGCCGGAACGCCGGATTGAAATGCAATGGAGTGAATGGAGACGGGAAGGTCGTCCATCGCTCATCCCCCGCCAGGGTGTCCCACACTTTCAGTGTAGTCCCTGTGGGAGTACTAATGTACGCGTTCAGCGGTCGATCACGCTTGGGCTTCCAGGCCAAATCCCAGATGGACCGGCCAGTCACACTCCGGTCCATATGCAACCAGTGTTTGTCGGAAAATTGCTGTGACCATTCCACCATGACTCGTAGTTGGGCAGCTTTATAATAGAGGTGTAGGTCCGGAAGGCCGACCCCTCCGTCAGCCCGCAACCGTCGCAAGAGTGCAAACGAAAGCCGAGCCCGACCTCCCTGCCAGACAAATTTTAAGATCAATGTTCTGAGCTGTCCAAAAAATGAAGTGCTCAGTGGAATCGGTAGGGCCTGAAAGAGATACAAGTATTTAGGGAGAAGGACCATTTTAATGGCATGCACCCTGCCTAACCATGACAGGAATTTGGGTTTCCACTTCTCCAGTTCGGCCCGCGTCTTCGCCACCAAGGGTGGGAAGTTGGCTGCAAATAAGCCACCCACCGTGGGAGTGAGGTGGACTCCTAAGTAAAGTATCGAGCCCGAAGCCCAGGGTAGCGGCGTAGAAGTGCTTACCTGAGCAACGTCGGCTTGTGATAAGGTTAAATTCAGGACATAAGACTTGCCGTAGTTTACCTTGAAGCCAGCCACTCCTTCGAATTCCAGCAAAATATCCCGCACGCATGGGAGAGAGTTAGCGGGGTCAGCCACTGATAGCAGAACATCATCCGCAAAGAGAGAGATTTTGTGCTGCTCCCCTGTGAATGGAACGCCCTTCACCCCCTCATGCTCCCGGACCGCCATCGCCAAGGGTTCAATGCTAAGCGCAAACAATAAGGGAGAGAGGGGGCATCCTTGTCTGGTACCTCGCGAGTGCTGGAAGAAGGCCGATAGGTGGCCGTTCACCGCCACCCTCGAGCGCGGGCTACAGAAATTAGCCCTCACCATGGTGATGAACCTGTCGGAGAACCCAAACGCCTGCAACGTGTGAAATAGAAAGCTCCAGTCCACGCGGTCGAAGGCCTTCTCCGCATCGAGGCCCACCAATACCGCCGGAATGTGGAACCTGTTCGCCTTCTCAATGAGATGAATCACCCTGCGCGTATTGTCGTGCGTCTGGCGGCCTTTGATAAAGCCGGATTGATCCGGATGAACAATCGCCGGTAACAAGTCCTGGAGGCGGCTCGCTAGTATCGCCGAATACAGCTTCGCGTCAATATTAAGCAAGGCTATGGGGCGGAAGGAGGGACAGAGCTCAGGATCCTTCCCTGGCTTCGGCAGGACCGTAATCACCGCTTCCGCCAGAGTCCCGGTATTCACTCCGGACGTAGCCATGTCATTAAAGAGGGCAACTAGAAAATCGCACACCTCAGTTGCGTAGGTTTTATAGAAGACAGCAGTGTACCCATCCGGGCCGGGGGCTTTATGTAATTTCAAGTTTTTAATGGCGGAGAGGACTTCCTCCCTCGAGATCGGAGCCTCTAACAGATCGTTCCACGCCTTGGAGACCTGTGGGAGCGGCAAGCGCCGCAGGAACTCCCGCTGCGCTGTCGCGTCCAACTCCTCGCCCGTATACAAATCGGCATAAAAGCGGCCAAATATGTCCGCCTTCGCCCCGTCCCGATGATGGAGAACTCCTGCGGGGTCTCTGATCCCCCCTATGTATTCTCGTTCCCTCTTGTCCCGCAATTGCCGGGCCAAGTGTCTGCCAATCTTATTGCCACTAGAGTATGAATGTCGCCCCAATCGCAAGAGAGTAAGCTCGGCTCTATTTGCATAGTGTGCCTTCAATTTGCCCCTAACCGCCGTAAGCGGACGCAGGGTCACCCTCGAGGGATTGAGCTTATGAGCCCTCTCGAGTTCAAGCACCTCGGCTTCCAGTGCGTCCCGCTCCTTTCTACGCAGGGTGTTAAGTTGCGAGTTGAGGCCCAAGCACGTCCCTCTGATCGTCGCCTTAAAGGCGTCCCACGTAGTCGTCAGAGAAGTATCCGACGGTGGATTGCAATCGAAAAATTCACGGATGGCCAGGCGTAAGGCTTGATTGGAAACCTCATCTCTGACCACTGATGCCGGGAAGTACCACTTCCGGCTCGCGGTGTCGGGTGGCGTCCAACGGAGAGTGAGCACCAAGAGACTGTGGTCCGATACCGAAATCGGAAGAATGGCGGCATCTAAAATGTTCCCCCTGAGGGACTGGCTAAGAAAAATGTGATCCAGGCGAGAGTAGGAGTGGTGCACATGTGAAAAGAATGTGTAGTCTTTCATGGCAGGGTGAAAAAATCGCCATCCGTCTACTAGACCCAACTCCCCCACCCCTTGCTGCGCGGAATCCGAAAAGACCCCTGTCTCCGCCCTACGCCCCCCCGAGCTATCCAAGTCCCTGTCCCACACCAAGTTAAAATCTCCCAACAGGAACAAGAGCCCCTCCGCAAAGTCCCCAATCTTCTCCAGCAATTCTTGCAAATACTTGTTCTGACCTGCATTGGGCAGATATACCACCACAAACGTACACAACTTGCCGTGAATATGCCCCTTAACCATCAGCCATCGACCCTCCCTGTCATGTCGGACCTCCACCGGTTGAAAATGCAACGTAGCCCTGAACAGAAGCGCCACCCCCCGATGCTTCGTAACAGCAGAGGACCTGTAAACAATGGGGTATGCCCTATGGCGGAGCCTCGCCTCATCCATCCGTGCCAAGTGGGTTTCTTGCAATCCAACTACATCAAGTTGATGATCCATCACATACTTCAGTACTCTCTGCCGTTTCTGTGGCGAATTCAAGCCCTTAACATTCCACGTCCCTACACTAAGCGGCATAGCGGAAAGAAAACCCAGAAATCGCTCTCAGCATGCCAAGTGCCACCCACCCCGCATTCAGCCCCGCCCTCAGGCAGCAGACAACCAGTAGCTTCCAAAACGTGCGTGGCACGAAGGTGCCAACAGTAGAGTACGTACTCAGCAGCAGACACACAACAAACATCCCCTTCGGCCTTCCGTCACGGGTCCCTCCCCACCGTCCCCAACAACCCCCATCCCAACCCCACCCCAGCAGAGAAGTAATCCAAGCATAGCACAAGTCATGGAGCCCCCCCAGCCCCGAACCCCCAAACTCCCCAACACCCAACCCTACCCGTAGAGAAGGGAACAACAAACAAAAGAAGTGGAAATCATAAAGGATAAAGAGAATACTCATCAAGTCCAGTAGTCCAAAGTTCGTGAGGGGCCTTCCTAACCGGAAGTGGAGCAGGGGTGCCAGTTGGTCAACCCCCGTGGCCATGGTCTGGGGTGTCTTCCCAAAAAGTACATCCATACCCAGACCGAGGCAACGAAGCCCCTCCAGCGCCGATCCTGGTCAAATCAAATCCGTGGTGGTCATGCCGCTCCAGAGCTTTCTTGCGTATCCGCCAGAGTGGCTGAGGCCACCGAAGCCACTGCGTCGGCCCTTTCCTGCAAACCAGAGGCACGATCCGGCCGCCGCCGGTCTGGGGAAGCCCCAACCCTATGCCAGGAGGACGAGCGGTGACGTCTCCTAGCCGGCGAAGCATTCGCCTCCTGTGAAGAAGGGACATCCTGTAGACCCAAGAGGTCCTTTGCTGCTTGGAGTGAATTAATCTGTGCCAGCCGATTCTGCCATCGGAAGATGATCCTGAAGGGGTGGCCCCATGAGTAGGAGATGTTACGTTCTCTCAAGAAGGTAGTCACCGGGCGAAACTCCCTCCTCTTCCGTAGCGTGGAGGCTGCCAAGTCCTGGTACAGCTGAGGGGCATGGCCCCTGAATTGCAGTGACGTGATGGCCCTGGCCTTGCGGAGAATGCGTTCTTTGAGTTGGAAATCATGAACACAGACGAGGATGTCAGGAGGGGGACCCCCTCCTCGCCTAGGCAGACCCACTCTGTGTACCCTATCCATCTCGATGTCCCTCACCTCCTCCTCGTCCAAGATCTGTAAAAACAAATCCCGGACGTAACCACGCAGGTCTCCCGCCTCGCCATCCCACGGCACCGCCCGAATGCGGACGTTGTTCCTCCTGGAACGATTTTCCAGGTCCTCCGTGTGCAACTGTAGGTCCAGATTCTGTTCGGTGAGGCGGATAATATCTTGTTGCAGCAAGTGCACATCGTTAGCCATGCTCAAATCATGGTCTTCCAGGGTCGCCACCCTCTCTCCAATGCCGTCCACGTCTCTGCGCACTTCCCTCAGGTCAGAGGCCAATTGAGTCCTGAGCTCAGAAATATCCTCCTTAATGGATGCAAATAGTTCAGACATGAAGGCCTTAGTAGCAGGCGCCTCGTCGTCCGACACCTTCTGCGAGCCACTGGCCCCCGGGGACGCCGGCTGCTGAGAGGACTTGGAAGCTCCATCCTTACCCTGTCGACCCCCCTTGCGTGACACGTTGGACATCTTGGCTGGTGACACGCAGACCGGGGGAACAGACCCCCCCAGTCAGACAGGTAACAGGCGCTATGGGAGCTCGTGGAGCCCGAGGATCGCAACGCTTCTTTCCAGGCAGCTCAAATGGAACCCCCTCACTATCCAGGGATCACCGGAAGGCAGATCCGAAGCAGGCGAGCCATATGCTGGGGGCCAGGGGACCCTACCACCAACTATGTGCGATCAGGAGGCAGGGCTCGTCAGGGCAAGGTAGTCACAGTCCACTCCATGGGCAGCGCTATCCACGCCGTGGCCTCCGGGAAGTAGCTAAACTGGAACTGCGTCAGACTCAGATGAGATGCGGACCCAGGGGCAAGGGTGCAGCAGTCCGGCCCCAGCAATCCGGTCCCCAACGGGTTCTGTGATCCAAACGGTTCTGCACTGCTCACTCGAGGCCGCGGATCACGACGCAGGTCGCCCTGGCACCACGTGGCAACTGCAATCGTCCAGCCAGCACCCGCCTATAGGCCAAAGCAGTGTTGCAGCAGTTGTAGAGAGCTCCAGGACCCGCTGCCCCAGGTATCACGGCTGCTCACGCCCCCTCCTGGGGAGGCACTCACCCTGCCGACAGTCCTCGCCTGGATCGGCACCGCAGCCGGGCCCTTACTGCGACCCTGCACCGCCTGTCCCACTATCAGCACCGGGCCCCGCGTGATCCCACTCTCCTCCAGCGGCCCTGGTCTGCGCAGCCCGCCGGTAATCTGCCGGTTTTAGACGCTCCGTGGCGTGCTTACCGCACCTCCTCTGTCCGGCCGCCGGAGTACCTTCACTTTCCGGCTGTCCCCGCCGTCCTCCGCAACAGGGCTCTGAAGTCCAGGCTCGTTTCCCTGCCGGCAGGACCTCTGCCTCCACCTCCGGCAGGCGCTGAATATACACGGGCGGCACTTCCCCAAGTACCGCGAGCGCAGCAAGTCACCACGCCGGTTCCCCGACTACGCGAGGCCGGTGCTTCACAGGCCCCAGAGGCGAGGTATCCCTGCGGACGTTCAAGGGTCACTCCGCTCCTCAGAAGGCACCGCTGCACTCCGCTGCGTTGGGGGCCCTTCCGCCACCCCTCTGGACCCGGGCAGCTACACCAGGACCGTGCTGTCAGTAGCTTTGTCGGATCGGCGCCGGAGAGACCTGAAGAAGCGTCCTACTCCGACGCCATCTTGGCCACGCCCCCCCCATTCTTAAATTTTTGATCACCCAAATGTACTTACAGGGCTCTGAGTGTGGTGTCACCTTGGGGAGAGAGGTGGGTTAGTTTGCCCTGACGGCCACCACAAAAGTTTTTTTAACAGTAAACTTTAAGTGCCATCACTTCATTGTATGGGTCTGCTATCATGAGAACCAACAGAATCTTCTAAGTGTAACTCTCATTGAAGTTGGGGCCTGGTGTGTTGATGGTATCCTTGTGTCCAACTAGAATTGTGTCAATACCAACTGGTCAGTACTAGTCTCAAATATGTGCAGAGCTTTTTGGCTGTTACTCATGATGCATGCTATGATTTGCTATGTGACTAACTGATTTTGTGCTCATGTGTCATATGTGTACAGGTGACTGATGTATTTTTGTTTCTTCTCCTTGCCCACAGCATCATCAACCGAGCCAGAAGGAGGAAACATGAGCACGGACCAGGAGGAGGGACCCAGCCACAGTGCCACCAGCGCTGAGGAGTTGGAGGAAGCTAGTGGCATGGTGGGTGAGGGGAGTCAACCGTCCATATCTTTTGAAGGCGACACTTCGTATAATGCGGACGGATCATCATCTGACTCCCTGGAGGAGGGGGAATACGCGGCGAGACCTTCTTCCATCTCTGTGTCTGGCCCCGCCTCCTCCAGACCCATCTCCACCCTCCAAGTTGCTAGTGTCCCTTCTGTCCGTGCTGCCCCACATGTCTCCTTCGTACCCGGCACCGCAGCCCCTGCCTCTGTCTCCCCTGCTGCCCTCACTGCCGAGTCTGTGGACCTACTCCGGCAGATTCTTGTTGGTCAGAAATCAATGCTGACTGTCCTCCATGGCCAAACACAGATTCTGACACAGTTGTTGTCATTCGTGGAGGGCATGTCAGATAACATGTCTGACCAACGTCGGAGTTTATCGTCCATAGACTCAACCCCTGCGGCAGCAGTTGCCCTCCTGCAGCGGCCCGTCCCCCCCACTCGTTCAGACCCATCCACATCCCCCTCTCCCATACCTGTCCAAAGAACACGCAGACACACAAGGGCACGCACACCAACAGGGACACCCAGCACACCACCACGGAGGTCTAGGCGCAGTTCTCCAGCACACAATCTCATGGGGATGTAGGCACAACCACAGGGACTGGGGACAGACAGCACTCACGCCACCACAGACACACTACACCTGACTCACAACCCTCTACCTCCACTCCCATTGTGTCCCCGGGGTCAGGTGGTAGCCTGTCCGAACTGGCAGCAGTGTGCAGCGAAGTATATGTTTCAACCTTTTGCGATGCAGCAGCCACTGTGGAGGAATCCTCCCCACCAGCACCCACTACACCTACCCATCCCTCTCCTGTCCCTGTGGTGCCGGTCACTGACAACATCACCACTGTCATGAACAGTATTTTGGACTGGCCATTGGCCTTCTTTGAGCATGGACTCATTTATTTACTCATGTTAATTTAGGAGCTGAATAAAGCATTTTATTTTTCATTCTGAACTATTGCATTTCAGGTACTTGCTTTAGGTGCTGTGTGCCTAGGAGTTGGTGTCATGTTAATGTGTTGGTATTGTGAAAGATGTCTATTTTCTGATGGTGATGAGGTTGCCCATGGTATCTATGTGCCATCCCAATGTTGCAGCAAATTCTCTTGATTAGTGTGTGTGCAGTTTGCATACAGACAATGTCCCAAAGAGTGTCCCTTCCACAGTGACACATGAGATCTTCACTACAGACAGTTGCACAATTGTTGTGGTTACTTTTGTGCAGAGTTCCTTTTTTTTGGACTTTCCCTTTGGCAATGGCCATGCCTGCTCACAGATGAGTTGTGCTCATTGATCTGTGCCATCCATGCTACTCACTGTAGTTGTGTTTGTAGTATGTATAAATGCCATCATGGACACCATCTGCCTTGTTCACACTATGCAGATATATAAGATCACAGCCTTACCCTTATGTTTTGATTTGTAATGCAGGGAATTAGTCCACACAACTCCCAATTTATTGATTTGTATCTAAGGTGTCTCAACCCTGTTCCTTCCATGAAACAGTACATGTTTCACCACATGTACATTCATATCAGGGCCGGGATATACATGACAGTGTGTTTATCCTTTTTGCTCTATTTGTTTGGTGGGCTGTTACATGACTATACACTATTGAGTCATGATGGTATGGTGTGTAGGTTGCCTGCAACCTCCATGGGTGGCTCGGCATGTGTGATCTGACATCACACCCACATGTGGTGTGTCACACAGTGTGTGACAGGTATTAAACCTCCATGGAGTGGGACACTGCTGTAAGTGATGTGTTGCTATGGCACTATCAGGACTGTCACAGGTTAGGGCTGTAAACACACACACAAGTAGTTGTTGTATGATAATGATAATGCCCCCCCCTTTCACTGAGCACTGCTGGGGGGCCTCTGCACACCCCCATCCTATGTCTGGGCACTGCTGGGAGTCATATCTACACCCCCCTCCTATGTCTGGGCACTGCTGGGAGTCCTGTGCACACCACCTCCTATGTCTGGGCACTGCTGGCAGTCATATCTACACCCCCTTCTATATCTGGGCACTGCTGGGAGTCCTATCCAGCCACCCCTCCTATGTCTGGGCACTGCTGGGAGTCCTATCCAGCCACCACCCTCCTTTGTCTTGGCACTGCTGGGAGTCATATCTACACCCCCTCCTATGTCTGGGCACTGCTGGGAGTCCTGTGCACACCCCCCTCCTATGTCTGGACACTGCTGGGAGTCCTGTGCACACCCCCCTCCTATGCCTGGGCACTGCTGGGAGTCCTGTGCACACCCCCTCCTATGTCTGGGCACTGTTGGGAGTCCTGTGCACACCCCCTCCTATGTCTGGGCACTGCTAGGAGTCCTATTCAGCCACCCCTCCTATGTCTGGGCACTGCTGGGAGTCCTATCCAGCCACCCCTCCTATGTCTTGGCACTGCTGAGAGTCATATCCACACCCCCCTCCTATGTCTGGGCACTCCTTGGAGTCCTATCCAGCCACCCCTCCTATGTCTGGGCACTACTGGGAGTCATATCTACACCCCCTCCTATGTCTGGGCACTGCTGGGAGTCATATCTACACCCCCTCCTATGTCTGGGCACTGCTGGGATTCCTATCCAGCCACCCCTCCTATGTCTGGGCACTGCTGGAAGTCCTATCCAGCCACCCCTCCTATGCCTAGGCACTGCTGGGAGTCCTGTGCACACCCCCCTATGTCTGGGGACTGCTGGGAGTACTGTGCACACACCCCTCCTATGTCTGGGCACTGCTGGGAGTCCTGTGCACTTCCCCCTCCTATGTCTGTGCACTGCTGGGAGTCCTGTGCACACCGCCTCCTATGCCTGGGCACTGCTGGGAGTCCTATCCAGCCACCCCTCCTATGTCTGGGCACTGCTGGGAGTCCTATCCAGCCACACCCCCCCTATGTCTGGGCACTGCTCGGAGTCCTGTGCACACCCCCTCCTATGCTTGGCACTGCTGGGAGTCCTGTGCACACCCCCCTCCTATGTCTGGGCACTGCTGGGAGTCATATCTACACCCCCCTCCTATGTCTGGGCACTGCTGGGAGTCCTGTGCACACCACCTCCTATGTCTGGGCACTGCTGGGAGTCATATCTACACCCCCTCCTATGTCTGGGCACTGCTGGGAGTCCTGTGCACACCCCCCTCCTATGTCTGGACACTGCTGGGAGTCCTGTGCACACCCCCCTCCTATGCCTGGGCACTGCTGGGAGTCCTGTGCACACCCCCTCCTATGTCTGGGCACTGTTGGGAGTCCTGTGCACACCCCCTCCTATGTCTGGGCACTGCTAGGAGTCCTATTCAGCCACCCCTCCTATGTCTGGGCACTGCTGGGAGTCCTATCCAGCCACCCCTCCTATGTCTTGGCACTGCTGAGAGTCATATCCACACCCCCCTCCTATGTCTGGGCACTCCTTGGAGTCCTATCCAGCCACCCCTCCTATGTCTGGGCACTACTGGGAGTCATATCTACACCCCCTCCTATGTCTGGGCACTGCTGGGAGTCATATCTACACCCCCTCCTATGTCTGGGCACTGCTGGGATTCCTATCCAGCCACCCCTCCTATGTCTGGGCACTGCTGGAAGTCCTATCCAGCCACCCCTCCTATGCCTAGGCACTGCTGGGAGTCCTGTGCACACCCCCCTATGTCTGGGGACTGCTGGGAGTACTGTGCACACACCCCTCCTATGTCTGGGCACTGCTGGGAGTCCTGTGCACTTCCCCCTCCTATGTCTGTGCACTGCTGGGAGTCCTGTGCACACCGCCTCCTATGCCTGGGCACTGCTGGGAGTCCTATCCAGCCACCCCTCCTATGTCTGGGCACTGCTGGGAGTCCTATCCAGCCACACCCCCCCTATGTCTGGGCACTGCTCGGAGTCCTGTGCACACCCCCTCCTATGCTTGGCACTGCTGGGAGTCCTGTGCACACCCCCCTCCTATGTCTGGGCACTGCTGGGAGTCCTATCCAGCAACCCCTCCTATGTCTGGTCACTGCTGGGAGTCCTGTGCACGCACACCCCCTCCTATGTCTGGGCACTGCTGGGAGTCATATCTACACCCCCCTCCTATGTCTGGGCACTGCTGGGAGTCCTATCCAGCCACCCCTCCTATGTCTGGGCACTGCTGGGAGTCCTGTGCACACCCCCTCCTATATCTGGGCACTGCTGGGAGTCCTATCCAGCCAACCCTCCTATGTCTGGGCACTGCTGGGAGTCCTGTGCACACCCCCCTTCTATGTCTGGGCACTGCTGGGAGTCCTGTGCACACCCCCCTCCTATGTCTGGGCACTGTTGGGAGTCCTATCCAGCCCCCCCTATGTCTGGGCACTGATGGGAGTCCTGTGCACACCCCCTCCTATGTCTGGGCACTGCTAGGAGTCCTGTGCACACCCCCCTCCTATGTCTGGGTACTGCTGGGAGTCATGTGCACTACCCCCTCCTATGTCTGTGCACTGCTGGGAGTCCTGTGCACACCCCCATCTTATATCTGGGCACTGCTGGGAGTCCTGTGCACACCCCGCTCCTATGTCTGGGCACTGCTGGGAGTCCTGTGCACACCCCCCTCCTATGTATGGGTACTGCTGGGAGTCCTGTGCACACCCCCCTCCTATGTCCATGCACTGCTGAGAGTCATATCCACACATCCCTCAGATGTGAGCACCGTTCCCCAACATAAATGGCGTGTGTGAGGCTCGTATCACTATTGGAATGGTGGTATACGCGAGCATGTGACGCACCATACCCCAACATTGATGGCGTGTGTGCAGCTCGTATCACTATTGCAATGGTGATATACACAAACGTGTGACGCACCGTACATGTACACTTCCATTGTTGCGGTACGTTGTACTCACCGTCTGCGCCGTCGTCGGTTTCTGTGCACCAGGTCATAGGCGTACAGGACTGGGATGACACGGTCGATGGGGTTCATGGCGTGTCTGTCGCGTACCGGGGTGCGTTTCGGACTGGACTCTGCTTTTACGGTAGTTTTCAGCTACCGTAGCAATAGGGTCGTACGGAGGGTTGCCGACACGAATCGTACTTGCTGGTCCGGAAACTGATGCCTGTTTACGTACGGACGGCATGACCCGGATATGTATTGTATGTATTTTTGGTTCGTATGGTGTTTGGTACGATTCGTACGTAGATATGCTTTGGGTTAAGATCGTACTTCATCGTACGTACGGGGACATTGTAGGTGTACGAATCGTATGGGAAAAACGCTCCGTACAGCGATTCGTGGGGCATTTTACCGGATCGGAATTGGCCCCTATGTGTATTACTTATAATTTTAAACATATTTTTAAATATGTTTATTTTAAATATATGTATTATTTACTTTATTTTACATTATTTTTACACATTTTAATAAAACAATATTTTTAACAACAATATTTTTGACAATGATATTTTTTTCGATATTTTTGTACTTACCATAATGTAGATAGGACTTCGATATTCTTGATCTCGAGATTGTGGCGCCGATATTTTTGACGTTGATATTTTTATGGCGATATTCTGTCAGAGATTTGAATAAAAGGCCTGTTCAGCCCTGGGAGTGATTGGAAAATGGGAAATGCTCAATACAAAGTAGAGGGGATTTAGGGAGGAGCATGAAGGGCTGTTGGGAGAGACATGCTATTACAAACATCCATCCACAAAAAGAGAAAGGCCACTATACACTCATGAAATTAACAGGCCAACCAGCCAAAATCAGCTGTAAATATACTCCAGCCCCGCCTTTGATTAAATTTAGCACCATAGATGGCCACTGAAAGGTACTGCAACATGCTTCTATAGAAAATAAGGGAGACGGGGACTCAAAATTACAGGTCATAGGACCTATTGTTAAATAATCGTAAGTATTTTGACTTTTTATTTAAATATGCGTGTATGATTGTTAAGTGTTAAAAGTTATATTCAATTGAAAATTAAATATTTTACTATTTTATAAATAATAATTAACTTAGGTAAGTAAATAACTTTTTTATATTTAGCAATGGTAAATTAGTTTTAATTAATTATACACATAGGTATAATTTAAATACATTTACTAAATATTATTAAATATTAAAATGCTATTGAGGGTGGGATTTGTTTTTTGTTGATGAATATTTGCAAATGGCTTTAATATTTTCATTTAATATGATTAGTTAATGTGCTGTAAAATGTTATTTTATTAGCGATAGGTTAATAGTAATGTTATATTAATTCATAATTTTAGTTTAAATAAAAAGATTTTGAGTGTGTTTTCAAAACAGTATTAAACGTGTCCCTATACTTTACCAATGGGAGTTCTTCACTCCGATGTTGATCTCTGCTTACTTGTAGTAACTTTTCACTTATCCCCACCTCCCAAGTTTTCAGTGTTGGAGATGTGCACGTCTGCACTTATGAGAAAATCTACACTTGGGAATGTTGAATACTCAAAAGTTAAGATGTACACCTAGCTGCAAGGATACATTTACACATGATTATAACTACACATGTAAATTTACTATTGTGAATAGGGTCCTTGGCTTTCACTGGAACTCCGAAGGTTCCACAGAAATGCTCAAGGAATCATATCCAACAGAACTAGGGCCGGGCAATATTTTTTACATGGATGAATCTTGTGAGATTTACAAACTTTACCATGTGCTTATTTTGCAAATGAACACAGGCTCAAGCAGAAAATGTCTTAAAAGTACTGCAAAATAGTAGATGAGAGGCTTTTTCACGGTGAACCAATCTATTGCCAGTATCTTATGCTTCTTTAAAATGAGGGTTATGCTCACAGGGTCAGTTTTCCCTCAAGATACTGGCCAGCACATTTTGTGAACCGTTGCATAATTTAATGTAATTTTTGAAAAATATTTTCAAGCAAATAGTGATTTCGCCCCCTCAAACAGAACAGACCACTTTCCAGCATCATCGATACCAACACTTGAGGGTTAGTCACTTGGTGCTGAATAAAAGGCTCACTTCCTCACAAATAAGGAAAGGAAAAGAAGATCAGGTCAGTGCAATATTTACAAATTTCAAGTTATGCAAAATTAGAGACGTTGCACAAATTTGACGCAGTGTTTTGTTTTTAACTGCAGTGGACTTGTTTGAGCAGAAAATGTCTCAAAGGAGTCCAGTTCGAGCAGAATATGTCTTGAGTAGAAGTTTTTTAACATGAGCCAGACCCCTTGCTAGTATCGGGCATGATTTTTCAAGGCAAAATATGCCCTTGATTTCAATTTTCTCACAAAATAAGATAAAGTGAATTTTACAAAATTCTCCATCACTTTGCCTAATTTTTATGGAAATTTGTGAAAGGTGGTGAAATACAATTCTGAGAAAAACCTTGGGGCATATTATCAAGGGGGTTTATCTCCGCTTTTTTGGCTTTAAAAGCCAAGAAAGCGGAGATAAAATTATCTCCCTATTACCTAGCTGTCGCTAACACCAGTTAGCGACAGCTAGTAGGAGATAGCGACCATCTTGGGCCCCACTTTGCATGTCAGTGATATTTATCACTAATGACATGCAAAGTGGGCGTGCCATGATGTTAGCGACTGGAAACAGTCGCTAACATCGCTATCTCCTATTACCAACTTTTGGAGATATTCGCGCTAAGCGCAAATATCTCCAAAAGCTAACACCTGCCCTGAGCAGTTCTTAGCCATGTTATCCAATGGGAGGTGGATAACATGGCTAAGAGCATTAGACTTTTCAGCGATATTCATGCATTGCGGCCGTTTTTTATCGCATTTGCGATAAACCTTGGTAATACCAAGGTTTATCTGCGATAAAAATCGCCGCAGCTCAGCGGTAAATTTTTGTCTCTAACCAAGCAATAGCGATAATTATCGCTATTGCTTGGTAATATGCCCCCTTGTTTTTTGTCAACCTAAAGATTTTGGGTGGCCCAGGCAAGAAAATATTTTCAGGCCCCTGTTACCCATTTTCTATTTACTCAAGCCCCATGATAACGAATAACCTTGACTTATGTATTATTAGCTATAGAAGCATACAGAAATATATAAGGAAAAGATTCCCTGTTTTCGGGGCCCCTCTGAAGTTGGGAGCCCTGAGCAATCGCCCACTCTGCCCATGCCTTAACACTTCCCTGCCTTGTACTCATTTGATAGCACATCTTCTCATGATGTACAACAATTCTTGTTTATATGAATATTTCATGCTACTAAACGAATAGGCCTCCAACTTTATTCTGGACTGCAAATGTTACTAGAAATATTCTAATGGCTTCCTTAGGACAATGGCTGGGCACAGCTGCTGACCTTCAAGGTACTGGAAGTTTTTCCAATTTGGACTCTGTGGTTGGTTAAACAAGTGTTCTTTTTATTCAGTAGAAGTATTTAGGACAATTTATTCTTAACCAAGTTGTATTAGATTTATAGCAAAGCAACTCATGTTCACAAATACCCAATGCATTTTAACATTACAACGCCCCTTCATCGGGTATGTTGATCCGTCATTGGAGATATCATCTTGTAGAGGATCAGGAACTTTTACCAAACCTTCACTCTCAGCGCACTTCTGTCAGTCGTGTCACTAGCCCTTTGTGAACTTATTCAGTTTCACAGGGCAGAGGTACAGGAAAGTACTAGAAGAGATGGTCTGAAACAACCAAGAAAATGGCGATTCTTCAAGCTTAGTGTAACGAGAATCAAGATTTCATTAAAGACAGAGAGGCTAACATTATGCAAAATATCTTTTATTGCCACTCCTTCAGCACCTTCAAAGACATCAAAATATTTAAAAAAACACTAGAACTAGAACACACAAGTCCATGAGTATTTCTTTCACCCAACATTCTTCCTCTTTTAATGCATGAAACTGAAACTTTAGTAAACTTCTTCTTGTCAACCACGTCCTCTCGGAATGCGACAGCCATTATTCTGCATAAAATAAAACAAAATATTAACATAAAGAACTAAACTTTACGCTTTTCCACTAAAAAACAGCATTACAACCTGCAACCTCATCCCCCGCTCTAACCAAAGGGTTGTGGAGGGAGGAATAATGTTAGCCTCTGTGTCTTTAATGAAATTTTGATTCTCATTGCACTAAGCTTGGAGAATCGCCATTTCATTACAAGACCAAAGGCTACCATTATGCATGTTCAAAGCCTCTAAAAACAAAGTTCGACGTAAAACGGGACCACCGTCCTTATGGCGGGCGGTCCGGTGGCGGCCAT
The DNA here is from genome assembly GCF_964261635.1 of Lissotriton helveticus. Taxonomy (NCBI): domain Eukaryota; kingdom Metazoa; phylum Chordata; class Amphibia; order Caudata; family Salamandridae; genus Lissotriton; species Lissotriton helveticus. Next base: position 1,570,741,104 of record NC_136057.1, on the reverse strand, counting down.
TAGGATGCCCCCGCCACACTGGCGGGCACATCCCGCATTTTTAACATTGCGCACTTCAATGCACTTCGTAACAGGCACCGTGCAGTGCCTGCGACGATGTACAGTGAAGTGCAGGGGGGTACCATAGGTACCCCCCACCCCCAGGAGTCCCTGGGGGCCCGCAACGGGCCCCCAAAAGACATTCCCGCATGCCGCCATGGAAAAGCATGTTCCCGTCCACATCCTAATATGGATGGCGGTGTCTTACAGACACCCCCACCATATGAAACCCTTTTCCGCCAGGTCAATGAGTTGACCGGGCGGAAAAGAGGCGACGGTCTTTCCGTCCGCCGCGGTCCCCCCGCCATACTAATATGGCGGGGGAAATGGGTGGCAGGCGTGGAAGGATGTCGGGCAGATCGCCACCGCCCGCACGGCGGTGACGATCTGCCTGACATCCTAATGGGGCCCTAAGTCTTTTAATATCCAATTATCTATTACTTGGCCATTGCAAAAACAAAGGCAACATAATATTCAAATCCCATTAGACCATATAACGAGCCTTAGGTGGTCTCTTAATCCTCATACTCTTCAAAATCCTACACACCATCACATCTCTCCCTATAGACTTCCCATTTAATTGTAAATGCCCAGCAGCAGAAATCACATACCTATAACACTTAATCATCCTATACTCCAAGCCTTCATAAAACCTCTCTGTTAAAAAAATAACCATCTCTACTACAGGAGCTTCCACTGGATCCAGACCCCTTGCCAAGCACCAACTAGCCCAAACTCTCCAAATTCCTTTGCATCTTCTTTTAGTTCCTGGCGCCCATGAATCATCCAGTAATTCTGCAGCCTTTTTGAAAGTCCTTCGACTTCGATGGATCTCCTGATACTTTCCAAACAAGAAGGTTCAAAACCCCGCTCAAAACTAAAGAATGTTCCCTCTCCTCTGCGTCTCTGAGCAGACCTACCCTAGCGGGCATCAACAAGGGTTCTGCACATGCTAGCTCCATTCCTGATGGGAACCACACTTGAGACACCCAAAACAGAGTCACTAGAACCAATTGACTCTTCTCCTGTCCAACACAACTCTCTGAATTATTGCAAAAGGTGGGAAAGCATAGGCCTTCTTCCCTTTCCACTACTGCTGGAAAGCATCTATCGCAGTCGCCTTCAGATCTGCTCTCTAACCGTAATACACCTTCAACTGTGTAGTTAAATGACTTGCAAAGAAATCTACCTCTAATGGACGCTATCAATGGTTTATCCTGCCAAAACAACTCTTGCCCAACTTCCAATAAGCGTGAAAGGGGAATTTACGCCGGCCGAGCTTACCTAGCTCCGCTGAGGAGTGCCAGCAGCTTCCTGTCCTTGGGTGGCAGCCGGGCTTTGCTCCGCCGGTCAGGACTCCATCTCCCAGCAGCATTGAACTTGGGACGCCGCCCCCCCGTCATCAGCCAGCGCTAGGAGGCACATAAAGCACCGCTTGCTGCCGAGGACTCGGTGGCAGCGTGAAGGGGGAAGTTACGCCGGCCGAGCTTACCTAGCTCCGCTGAGGCGTGCCAGCAGCTTCCTGTTCTTGGGTGGCGGCCGGGCTTTGCTCCGCCGAGCGTTGTGGTCCTTCTGCTTCCTGACTGGCCGGGCTTGGCTCCGCCGGTCAGGACTCCATCTCCCAGCAGCATTGAACTTGGGCCGCCGCCCCCCGTCATCAGCCAGCGCTAGGAGGCACATAAAGCACCGCTTGCTGCCGAGGACTCGGTGGCAGCGTGAAGGGGGAATTTACGCCGGCCGAGCTTACCTAGCTCCGCTGAGGCGTGCCAGCAGCTTCGTGTCCTTGGGTGGCGGCCGGGCTTTGCTCCGCCGGTCAGGACTCCATCTCCCAGCAGCATTGAACTTGGGACGCCGCCCCCCCGTCATCAGCCAGCGCTAGGAGGCGCATAAAGCACCGCTTGCTGCCGAGGACTCGGTGGCAGCGTGAAGGGGGAATTTACGCCGGCCGAGCTTACCTAGCTCCGCTGAGGCGTGCCAGCAGCTTCCTGTTCTTGGGTGGCGGCCGGGCTTTGCTCCTCCAAGCGTTGTGGTCCTTCTGCTTCCTGACTGGCCGGGCTTGGCTCCGCCGGTCAGGACTCCATCTCCCAGCAGCATTGAACTTGGGACGCCGCCCCTCGTCATCAGCCAGCGCTAGGAGGCGCATAAAGCACCGCTTGCTACCTCGTCCCGCGAGGACGCGCCCGGGACGTGCCGGGCTAAGCCCGGGCAAAGGGCGGGCCCTCTGTGGCCCTCAGAGGCCGGAAGAGACTGGGCTGGGCCCATAGACTTTGATTGTTTATGATTTGTTTAAGACTTTAGTGATTCACATGAGACTTCGGTATATTGTTTATTGTTTATAGTCTACTGTTCTTTTTTAGTGAACTGTGCAAAGTGCTTCGATATTCTGCGATTATTGTCTACTGCATATACTTTCCACTGTGTAGGGGCAAGACCGTGCAAATGTCCAAAACCAAAACAGATAAGCCTGCTTCCGGTTTGGGCACTATGGACAACTATCTTGTTAAAAAGGTGAACCAAATCAATAATGAGAGAAGGGCTTCCCTGGGAAGAGTTGATCTCCCCTTGTTACATGATGAGGCCTCGCCTCCACCGGGGGTCATTGTATTGGAAAACAGTAATGTTATATGTGATCAGGCCAGCATAACCACACTAGCACAGGTACATAGTGAGACACCTGACGCTCTGCATGATACCTCTATCGAGGAATCGGAGCAGGTAACATCAGTAACTAGACCTGTGAGATTATGTAGCAAATTGCAGTCTAAACGTGGGGGGAAGCATAGTAAAAAAAAAACTGATCCCCCACGAGTGGTTTGCAATGGCCCTACTGTAGGACCTCATCCTGTGGATGGAAACAAAGAGGAGGGCACGCTCTTACATCCTGAGCATTTTTCCCTACTTGTTAGCTCTATAGTGGCAAAAATAGAGGCTAAAATGGAAGACTTGTTGAGACCCCTGACCACTAAGTTGGACAACGTCTCGCTAGAAGTGGATAGACTGGGTGGATTATTGTCAGCATATCTGGCAACAGCTCCAGCTGCCCCACCCAAGGTTGTCGAGAAGGGTCAGAGTGTCAGGAGAGAGATTGTGCAGCAGATCTGTCGGCAGGCTCCTGCCGCTGGATCTGCTCCCCCTGTCCAACAACTAGTAATTGCTCAGAATAAACAACCTACAGTGGAGCCTGATGGCAGGCCTGACTTTAAATATGTAAGGAAAAGTCGTTATATCAATTTGCCGCCGGACTGTGCTCCTTATGTGACAGTATTAACAAATGTTCCACCTATTGATAATCTTTCTGCCCAGCCTCATGGGGAATCTCATGATTCCTTAAAAAATAAAACAGTTGCGTGGCTGAATAAAAACTGTGGTTTCCCAACTAAATACTCGGACCAAATATTATCAACACGCAGGGTGAACTGGATTGGTCCGTCGGTTAAGACCACTAGTGGGGACTGTATTGTTGTGAATTTTAAGCACCCGCAACATGTGGCAACAGTACTTCTAAGGGCGGCCTCTCTAGTTTACAACGCGAACAGTGTATGTGTACGCCCACTCGGCTATTTTTATGCCCATCTCATTGCTGCATCCTCTGACCCCAGGGAACTCAGACCACTGACGCAGTCTTTGACACCGGTTCAGAGGACACCATATGTGCATAATGTTGATGCTCACCAGTGGAATGACTATAGTAGGGGAAAATATAATAGTCATAATGCTGATATCCAAGGGGGGAACAGCTTGAATGTTGGCATTCAGAATAGATATGATTTGCTCTCTGGACTAGAGGCGTGTGATTGACGCAAGGAGTGCGTGGAGCAAGGAAAGGAACATGTGGTAGAAGAAGGATTGGAATGTATTCCTGTAGCGATAGTAAATTGTAGTAACGTAATTTGTTGGAACATTGCGGGATTGGGTTCAAAGATGGGTGATTGCAACTGGATCAGGTCTATTAAGCAATATCAGATTATCTGTCTACGGGAGACTTGGTCAATTGAATGTGACTATTTCCTTGAAGGTTACAAATCTTTTTATGTTCCTGCGGTTGCATATAGCAGGGGTAGACCAAAGGGGGGTTTAGTCATATTCATTTCTGTTGCTTTACCATGTAATATACGTAGAGTTTTAACTGATAACCCAGGTATCATCGGGTTGATATTAACTGGAGATAACTGTTCAGCTGGCCTGGTTAATTTTTATAATAGTGTAAATTTATGCTCTGTTCTTAGTCAAATTCAGTCACTAAATAATTTTGTTCGCTTCCGTATGAAAGAATGTCTCCATACCTCTTGATTATGGGTGACTTTAATGTTCACCCATGTGGTGATCTCTTGCTGAAAAGTATCTCGGATGTGCATTGTGTACGTTCCCAGGGTCTACATATGGAACACACAGTTGAAGGGGAATTACTCAATGACCTACTGAATGATCTAGATCTGATAATAGCTATGGAATTGAGGGACCCTACTAAGTGTTTTTTTACCCCAACTTTTAAAGGGCACGGACGGGGAACTTTCATTGACTATGTGCTACTCACATTGCCAATGCAGTCCTTTGTGGATTCCTTTTCTATTGAAAATAGTGTATTTAGTGACCACAACCTGCTCATTTTTCAGCTGAAGGGCCCCTGGGTAGTCAAGGAAAAGCGGAACTCTGCTGTATGTAGGCTTAGCACAACGGATGGTAGACGCCGCATTAGATGGTCCATGATTGATGCTGATGTGCTGTACAGAAAAATAATAGATACGTGTACAGATGAAATCTCGAGCTGTATCTCAGCTGAGATCGAACCAAAAAGGGTCTTGGACGCTTTCCAAAATCTGTCGGATAAAGTATCTCAGCTGATGTTGGCCCCTGCAATAAATACAGAAGTCAGGGGACCAAGATGGTTTAACCAGGATTGTTCGAAAGCTGCACGCAATTTAAGGGTGGCTCTGGTAGCTAAACCCAGAGTAAAAATTACTGTTCAAGCGTGTAGGAAAGAATATAAATCAGTTATTGCCACACGAAAGAACTTTCTAAGAGAGGAGGCGTGGAACGAGATTCTTGGCCCTGACATCTTAAAGTGCAGTTCCAGATTTTGGGCAGTGGTAAAAAAACCCTTCCTGGTGCAGGATTCGGGTGATGGTCTGGAATGTTGCATAACTAAGGATGAGTGGGTAAATCATTTTAAAACACTATACTGTTGTACGTCAACGGAAAATTTTAATTCACCTCCTTGTGATAGTGATAGTACTATCAGGTTTGAAAGAGGTGAGATTATGAAGGGCATAGCAGGATTGACAGCGGGGAAAGCGCCAGACCCTGATGGGATCCCCCCTGACCTGTTTAGATCGGACCCCAGTTTTTGGTCACCCATATTGGAGGCGGTCTTTAATGCTGCTGTAATAGCCGGCTGTCCACAATCATGGGGGGTGTCCACTATTGTTCCGGTCTTTAAGAAGGGGGACAGGGGAAGTCCACTCTGTTATAGGCCAATTTCATTAATTGATTCTATGGTTAAAATAGTAGGCAGAATACTACTGCAGAGACTGTCGGACTGGGCGCAGGAAAACAACATCATGTCCATCGCGCAGTACGGGTTCTGCAGTGGACGCTCAACTATAACACAGTGCCTCAATCTCTTCTTAATTTTAAGCAAGTATACTATAGCAAGGAGGGGGACAATCCACCTTGCCTTCATGGATTTGTCATCTGCTTTCGACTGTGTAAACAGAAGAAAGCTGTGGCAAACCATGAGGGCAAAGGGTGTTGATAATGGAATTGTTAATTTTCTTGCTGACCTACATAGTAATACCAGTGCTAATGTAAGGTATTCTAAGGATCTGGGGGTAAGTAGCAATTTTGACATCAGAAAGGGTGTGCGCCAAGGCTGCATTTTAGCCCCCTTTCTTTTTAATTTTTATATTAAGGATCTTGATAGCGACCTGCAGAATATCCAAGCCGACTGCCCAAGAGTTGGAAGGCGGGTTATTCCAGTTCTTTTATACGCAGATGATGCGGTTTTTATTTCTAGAACTGAGAGGGGACTTCAAGCTCTACTCAATGCTTTTAAACTGTTTATGTCAGACAGAGATTTATTGGTTAATAATTCAAAATCTTATATAATGCAAGTCGGCCAACAGCCAAGCAGAAACTTCCTGTTCAAGCTAGATGATGTAGTGATCCCTGTACCGAAATCCTTTTCGTATCTTGGGGTTATTTTCGATAACAAACTTAGTTGGGGTCCACATCTTGTTAAGAAGAAAGGCGAACTGGCCAGGGTGAACGCCTCCATTTTTAATTTCGCAGCAAAGCTTGGTAAAAAACCTACCAGTGCCATGATGAAACTTTATAATGCGAAAACAGTGGCAACTGCTGTATATGGTAGTGAACTGTGGGGTTAGGCTGTGGGGGACCAGCTACAGACAGCTGAAAACTCTTTTATGAAGCTCCTTTTGTGTGTCCCAGCTGGTACCTCTAATTTTGCTGTACATGGAGAGCTGGGGGCACATTATTTAAGCGACATTTTCTCTTTACGCCCGCTGATTTGCTGGCTTAATGTGTGGTTAAATGAGGATATTCCATTGACTCATTTGATCATGAAAGACTTTCTGTCCCAGGACAATGCAATGGGCACCCCATGGCTAAATTATTTTTAAAAATCCAGCTTTTCTAGGCTTGGTCGCTCGGATCTTTTTGAACATCCAAGTAGTTTTGAAAAAAGGGACGTGGAGGTAATTAAAAGGACCTTCCTTAAGGATAGAAGTATGCAAAGGGAAGGTGTGGAGCTTCTCAAACCAACTGTTAGAAAATATGTCATGCTTAATACATGTGATTCAATGGAGCCATATTTGACTGGTTCATTGACCTCACATGAGAAGTTTTTGCTAACAAGGTTTAGGCTAAACCTCTATCACCATTTGCTGATTAGACCAAAAAGTGACATTTTTTATAGATCTGCTGCACCCTGTGGCTGCGACGGAAAGTCTCCACAGGATATGCAGCATTTTATATTTTTATGTAGGTTTTATGATTATCCACGCAAACGCTATCTGATTGTTCTTTTAAAAAAACTTAATTTTAAACAAATCAGACCAGCCCTTATGTACTTACAACTTTTACATATGGACAGTATTCTTCAAGTGACCAAATTTTTAAAGTTATGTATAAGGATTAGAAATTGTATGGATCAGTGAAGATCTGTTGTGTTTATTTATTCCTCTTCTGAATTTTATTCTTGTATGAAAATCAACGATCCTTGTATGTTTTGCACTTTATTGTATACCCATATACTACTGTATTTTAAATTGCATTGTTGCACATGTACTTTTATGGTTTGAATCAAAACCGAAATAAAGTCTCTATTGAATTGAATTGAATTGAACTTCCAATCAATATAATCCTTCAAATTCCTTGAGTTCCAATCTGCCTTCACATTCAGCTCCCCTGGTAAATATTCTGGTTTCACTCCTACCTTGTGCTCCAGACAAACATTACAAACGTCCTTTGCCAAATCTACTAATTTCCGGGACCTCGTACCCCCCAATCTGTTTATGCAAGAAACCGCAGAAACATTGTCCATCTTCTTAAGAACCGTACACAATTTTATATTCTCCTTGAAGCTCTGCAAGGCATATTACCCAGCCGTTAATTCCAGACAATTTATATGTAACAATCTCTCCTCTTTTGACCATGTACCACCTGTTTTCATCTCCCTCAGTGGAGCTCCCCAGCCAATCATACTCGCATCTGACTCTATCACAAAATCTGGTGGGTTTTTTTTTTGTGAATTTTTTTGTTGGTTTTTCTCCATTTTATGCAAGGAATGTACAGTTCAGTTTACACAAAAGAAAATCAGCAAACATACTAAGCAGCAAGGAAAATACAGGGGCTAAATACAAGCATCAAAAAAGGAAAGAGAACAAACAATATGAATCAGAGTATCCCCGAGACAAAATAGTAAATAACATTTCAACAAAAGAATTCTACCAGAAACTAGCCCCTATTAACACTTAAATCCAGTCAGTGATAGCGGCCCAAATCTTGGCACCCATTGCACTCTTCCTCCTCCCCTTAGTCATGTATATTGCTGATTCAAAATTATACATGGCTAGTATTCTTGATTGCCAGCACGAAAATGTCGGCGGGTCGGGGCTGATCCAATCCTTGGTAACACAGGCCCGTACCACTGCCATACAAATAAACAAAAAGGATACCATTGCACTTGATCTTGTATGTGCATAGGTGTCCGTGCTGAGCCCAATCAGAACCAATTCCCCGGTTATACACACAGGTGATCCCATTATTATTCCTAAAAATCGGTCATTTGAACTGAATAGTTCCCCTAATTTGGGACACTCAAAAAACATATGGACTGCATCTGCAGCAAATAAACCACAACTATAACATTTGGTCCCAGCAGATGTCCCCCATTTTGAGATCTTACTTGGGGTATAATACATATCATATAAAGCCATATAATGCTGAGTAGTGAGTATGCATCCTCCCAGTCATCAAAACTTGGTTGGCAAGCCTTAAGGACTCCATGATTAACACCCTCTTGCCCCATCTTCATTACCCATTTTCCTTGACACATTTCTACATAATCTGGAAGTATCTCAATTAATTGTGCATAGAATTGGCCAATGGGTGTTTTTTTCATCATTCTTTCGATGGATAACTACGAATTTGCAGATATTTAAAATATTCATGTTTGGCCAAACCAAATTTTGCTTGCAGTTCAGCAAATGTTGCCAACTGTCCATCATCACACAGATCCCCTAAACAGTGAATTCCTTTTAATCGCCATGTATTAGATATTTGATCATGAAAGATTATTGGGAGTAGCCCAGGAGTTGAAAATGGGATATATGCATTCAGATTGGGAACCCCAAGTTGCTGCTTAACCTGTTTTGAGACAGAATATGCAGCCTTAAGATTTAAAATTTCGTTTTCTTAAAATAGCTGGGTTCTATTGTTTTGACCAAGCATTCACTAGCCTCATCCCCTAACCCTAATTCATAAATTGGTGGACTATGGCGGTGTTAAACAAAAAATCACTCTCCCATTCCATGCCTCCATGTTCTCCAGCCACCAACAAAGCTCCTTCCTTGTTTCTATATCCCAGGCTACCTTGTCTCCATACCACAAACCATTTTTTTGTGCATCCGCTTTCAATTTCTGCAGTGCACAATAATGAAGTGGTCCTGGAAAAATAGCTTGGACTGAAGATGACAAAAGACCTATTATTCTTGCAAATTCCCTTAAGTAAAGCAAATCCTTCTTTAAACTCTGTTGAATCTCTTTCCTGATAATTTTCATTTTTCCCTGGAAGAACTAATTGACATAACCTTGTGTCTACCATAAAACCTAAAAATTCTACCTTCTGCGAAAGAACGATAGAAGACTTTTCCTTGCCCAAAATAAATCCTAAATCCTCTAACATTCTTACCACTTACAGCATAATCTTCTTCAACTCTATCTGTCATTGTGATAAAATCAAAATATCGCCCAAATAAATAATCATTCTTATTCCTCTCTATCGAAAATAAGCCACTACTACCCTCATCACCTTCGTGTTACACCTAGGTGCTGAGGATAGACCGAAAGGCAGACATTGAAATTGATAAAGTCTCCCTTTCCATTGGAATTGCAAAAATCTCTGACTCTCCTCTACCATCGATATTGTAAACTATGCATCCTTGAGATCCAACTTTACCATTCAATCGTTTTCCTTTACTAAGTCCCTCAGGCAATGTATCCCTTCCATCTTGAAATGACGATACACTAAGAACCTTTTCAGTACTCTTAGATTTATCACTGGATGCCATCCTTTTCCCTTTTTTCTACCAAAAACAAATTGCTTATGAAACACATTTCCCATTCTTCCACTTCCTTTACCGCATTTTTCTGAATTTGCGAACTTATCTCTTGGTTCACTATAACCTCCTGTTATATGGTTCCATATCTTGGAAAGGAGTACTTGCAAACTCTATCACAAACCCTTGAATTGTTTGTAAGACCCAAGGAGCTTTTGTAATCTTTTCCTGTTAATCCTTGAAAAATTTTAGACAACCTCCTACTCCTTTCTGGAAAGAACCAAAAGTAATCCCCATACTCACCTTGTCCTCCCCTATTAGGCAATCCGTGACCTCTTGAATATCTCCTGACTCGTCCTGATCTTCCTCTGGTTGGGTAAAAACTTGCTTTCTGTTGATAACCTTTGTTTTGCCAACCATATTGCAAGCTGTATTGCGATCCATATTGGGACCTCTGCATTCCACGGCCAGCAAGGGGTCCCCTTCTACTGGCCCTTCCAAAAACTCCAAACATCTTATGCATGTTATCCTGCGCCTTATTCAAGGCAGTAAATGTACCTACATATTTCCCTATTCCTTTAACTAAACCATCTCCAAATAAGCCTTTTGAGTCTTTATTTCCCTCTTTTGGAGACAATTCTCCCAATTTTAGGTTGATCTTCATCAAGATCACTTTCCTCCTTTCTTGCAGTAGTCCAGCACTTGCATTACTCAAAAGGACTATTGCCGTTTGGCTCCATCCTCTCAAAAGTTCTACATCTACTTGTTCTTCATTTGCATATGCGTCTTCAGCCATATTGAGAAACCTACCTAAAGGACCCAGAATATCCAAGAACTTACATTTTCAGGGATCTTTGCAGACCCTATCTTGGGTCTCTCCCAAGTCTGAATAGATAACTAATTATATCTGGATCCAAATTTTGAGTAGCACAAACCTTCTCCTCTATTCTAGGTCTTGAACATTCCGCCCTCATGAGCCTTCTCATTTCCCTATCCAAGGACTTATGTATCCAATTTTTAATAAACTTTGCAACGTGGTCCATAGGCCACCATTATCCACTTCTCGGATGCTTAATATTAATAGGACAAAACAGATTCCCACCAAAAGGTTCTTTAATACTTTCACTAGATGCCTCTACCTCCATCTCCTCAAAATCCTCAAAATCATCACCCTCCTGTAAATCCAAGATATATTCATCCAAATTTTCAGATTCTTTTCCAGACAAACTTGGCATTCCCTCTTCAAAATTCCCCTCCTCCTGTGTGCCGCTATGGTCAACCTCTCCTTTTTGTGCCACCAGGGACACCATTCTTTGCTGTTGAAATATCACCAACCTTTTCTTTGTGTGCCATTTCCACCTTCTCAATGTGTCTTGTTTTCTTGGATCTCTTTTTCAACCTCTGTAACATTCCCTCACCTTCTAACATGGAATGAAATTCTTCCCCAGAATCGTTACCCCTCCTTTTCCTATTTTTCATAAAATCTTCCATATATTCCTTCACCTGTTTCTTTAATTCAAATTCAATTAACCTCTTAACAATTGCCTCATTTCTACTACCTCCTGTAATCTCCACATCACTGTCCTGAACTCTGTCCATTCTTATACTAATATTCCACGTTCTTGTAACGAACTAATTTTACAAATGTTGCTTTCAAATAAGTACCTATAACCTCAATTATTTTTAATGTTTCACTCTGATCGCAAAATAAGCACAAAATAACTGATTTCTATCATGCCTATCCGCTGGTGAGTAAATAAATCGTTAAACCGTTCCTCTTGTTCGCGTCTCATTTGTTAAAAAAATGGTTAAGAGCCCAATCTAAGATGGCTCCCATCTCGCGAGAACACGCACAACGCTACGTGCCTCTGCGTGTCTCACACGAGCCTCTGTCTTTCCATTAAAATCTCGCTCATTCTTAAAGACGCGTCAGAAATTAATGGAGTGCCTGAGCCTCTTCACTGACAACGCGACCTCTCATCTGCAACTCGAGAGATTCTTGCGCGTCAGCTACCCGTAAAATAAATGGTAAGATATTTTTCTAAAATAAGCCTAACAACTTCGAATCATGAAAAACTATGCCTATTACGACCTAAATTAACATTACAAAGGTCGAACAAATTAAATGACAACGAATTTCCCCTTCTCTTATCTTTTTTTTCCTTATTTTTATCAGTTAAAAACAGACCAAAATAATTTAGCCCAATACAACAAAAAGCAACATATAATAGAGCATGCTTCATTAGAAGTGCTACACAAACCAATGATGTACGGAATGCTGAATTAATCATACATTCGCCCCCAGTAAGGAGATCTGGATTAAATCCATCGTTCTTTGTCTCACCATGCCATCCCAGTTTAGACCCAGCCATATGCAAATCAGTCTTGACCCTGAGCCTCATGGGAACAGTCCAGACCGAACTACCAAGTCAGGTCCTCCCTGGACCGGAAACAAGCATCCTGTAACCGGTTTCTGGGTATTACCCTTCATCAGCCAGGCTAACTTGAATCCAGTGGCACAGTGAGCAAGGGACCCATGTCTGGGCATACCCATTCCACTTAGGGTGAAAAGTGCTAACACAAACAAATGATGGACGGAATGCTGAATTAATCATACATTCACCCCCAGTCAAGAGATCTGGGTTAAAATCATTGTTCTTTTGCTCACCCTATCCCAGCCATATGCAAATCAGTCTTGACCCTGTGCTTCATGGGAACAGTCCAGACCGTACTGCCAAGCCAGGTCCTCCCTGGACCGGAAACAAGCATCCTGGGACCAGTTTCTGGGGAGTACCCTTCATCAGCCAGGCTAGCTTGAATTAAGTGGCACAATGAGCAAGGGACCCACGTCTGGGCATACCCATCCCACTTAGGGTGAAAAGTGCTACACAAACAAATGATGAACGGAATGCTGAATTAATCATACATTCACCCCCAGTCAAGAGATCTGGGTTAAATCCATTGTTTGTTAGCTCACCATGCCACCCCAGTTTAGACCCAGCCATATGCAAATCAGTCTTGACCCTGTGCCTCATGGGAGGAGTCCACACTGAACTGCCAGGCCAGGTCCTCCCTGGACCTGAACATGCAACCTGGGACCGGTTTCTGGATATTACCCTTCCTCAGCCAGGCTAACTTGAATCCAGTGGCACAGTGAGCAAGGGATCCATGTTTGGGTCCAAACTGGTATGGCATGGTGAGCAAAAAAACAATGAATTTAGGCCCAGATCTCTGTACTGGGGTGAATGTATGACATTGTTCTGCATTCTGTACATCAATTTTTCTTTTTGCATTTGTCACCCTGAGTGGGACGGCTATGCCCAGACGTGGGTCCCGTGCTCTCCATGCAACTGGAGTCGAGCTATCCTGGCTGATGAGAGATGAAAGCCCGAAACCAGTGCTAGGATGTTTGTTTCCAGTCCAGGAAGGACCTGGCCAGGAAGTTCGGACTGGACTGTTCCTACTGGGTGCACGGTCAAGACTGATTTGCATATGGCTGGGTCCGAACTGGAATGGCATGGTGAGCAAAAAAACAATGGATTTAGGCCCAGATCTCTGTACTGGGGTGAATGTATGACATTGTTCTGCATTCTGTCCATCAATTGTTCTTTTTGCATTTGTCACCACAAGTGAGAAGGGTATGTCCAGACGTGGGTTCCGTGCTCTCCATGCCACTGGAGTCAAGCTATCCTGGCTGATGAGGGCTGACAGCCCAAAACCGGTCCTAGGATGCTTGTTTCCAGTCCAGGAAGGACCTGGCAGGGCAGTTCGGGCTGGACTGTTCCCGTTGGGTGCAGGGTCAAGACTGATTTGCATATGGCTGGGTCCAAATTGGAATGGCATTGTGAGTAAAAAACAATGGATTTATGCCCAGATCTCTGTACTGGGGTGAATGTATGACAATGCTCTGCATTCTGTCCATCAATTGTTCTTTTTGCATTTGTCACCCCTAGTGGGACTGGTATGCCTAGACGTGGGTCCCGTGCTCTCCATGCAACTGGAGTCGAGCTATCCTGGCTGATGAGAGATGAAAGCCCGAAACCAGTCCTAGGATGTTTGTTTCCAGTCCAGGAAGGACCTGGCCTGGAAGTTCGGACTGGACTGTTCCTACTGGGTGCACGGTCAAGACTGATTTGCATATGGCTGGGTCCGAACTGGAATGGCATGGTGAGCAAAAAAACAATGGATTTAGGCCCAGATCTCTGTACTGGGGTGAATGTATGACATTGTTCTGCATTCTGTCCATCAATTGTTCTTTTTGCATTTGTCACCACAAGTGAGAAGGGTATGTCCAGACGTGGGTTCCGTGCTCTCCATGCCACTGGAGTCAAGCTATCCTGGCTGATGAGGGCTGACAGCCCAAAACCGGTCCTAGAATGCTTGTTTCCAGTCCAGGGAGGACCTGACAGGGCAGTTCGGGCTGGACTGTTCCCATTGGGTGCAGGGTCAAGACTGATTTGCATATGGCTGGATCCAAACTGGAATGGCATTGTGAGTAAAAAACAATGGATTTATGCCCAGATCTCTGTACTGGGGTGAATGTATGACAATGTTCTGCATTCTGTCCATCAATTGTTCTTTTTGCATTTGTCACCCCGAGTGGGACTGGTATGCCTAGAAGTGGGTCCCGTGCTCTCCATGCCACTGGAGTCAAGCTATCCTGGATGATGAGGGCCGAAAGCCCGACACCGGTCCTAGGATGCTTGTTTCCAGTCCAGGAAGGACCTGGCCGGGCAGTTCGGGCTGGACTGTTCCCTTTGGGTTCAGGGTCAAGACTGATTTGCATATGGCTGGGTCCTATCTGGGATGGCATGGTGAGCAAAAAAACGATGGATTTAGGCCCAGATCTCTGTACTGGGGTGAATGTATGACATTGTTCTGCATTCTGTCCATCAATTGTTCTTTTTGAATTTGTCACCACAAGTGGGACGGGTATGCCCAGACGTGGGTCACGTGCTCTCCATGCCACTGGAGTCAAGCTATCCTGCCTGATGAGGGCTGAAAGCCCAAAACCGGTCCAAGGATGCTTGTTTCCAGTCCAGGGAAGACCTGGTCGGCCAGTTTGTGCTGGACTGTGCCCATTGGATGCAGGGTCATGACTGATTTGCATATGGCTGGGTCCAAACTGGAATGGCATGGTGAGTAAAAAAACTATGGATTTAGGCCCAGATCTCTGTACTGGGGTGAATATATAACATTGCTCTGCATTCTGTACATCAATTGTTCTTTTTTTGCATTTGTCATCCCAAGTGGGACAGGTATGCCCAGACGTGGGTCCCGTGCTCTCCATGCCACTGGAGTCTAGCTATCCTGGCTGATGAGGGCTAAAAGCCCGAATCCGGTCCTAGGATGCTTGTTTCCAGTCCAGGGAGGACCTAGCCGGGCAGTTCAGGCTGGTCTGTTCCCATTGGGTGCAGGGTCAAGACTGATTTGCATATGGCAGGGTCCCAACTGGAATGGCATGGTGAGCTTAAAAACAATGGATTTAAGCCCAGATCTCTGTACTCGGGTGAATGTATGACATTGGTCTGCATTCTGTCCATCAATTGTTCTTTTTGCATTTGTCACCCTGAGTGGAATGGTATGCCTAGACGTGGGTCCTGTGCTCTCCATGCCACTGGAGTCAAGCTATCCTGGCTGATGAGGGCTGAAAGCCCATAACTGGTCCTAGTATGCTCGTTTTCAGTCCAGAGAGGACCTGGCCATGAATTTCAGGCTGGACTGTTCTCATTGGGTGGAGGGTCAAGTCTGATTTGTATATGGCTGGGCCCAAATTGGAATGGCAAGGTGAGCAAAAAAATGATGGATTTATGCCCAGATCTCTGAACTGGGGTGAATGTATCACATTGTTCTGCATTCTGTCCATCAATTGTTCTATTGCATTTGTCACCCCGAGTGGACGGGTATGTCCAGAAGTGGGTCCTGTGCTCTCCATGCCACTGGAGGCAAGCTATCCTGGCTGATGAGGGCTGAAAGTCCGAAACCAGTCCTAGTTTGCTTGTTTCCAGTCCATGGAGGACCTGGCCGGGCAGTTCGGGCTGGACTGTTCCCATTGTGTGCAGGGTCAAGACTGATTTGCATATGGCTGTGTCCAAACTGGAATGGCACGGTGAGCAAAAAAACGATGGATTTAGGCCCAGATCTCTATACTGGAGTGAATGTTTAACGTTGTTCTGCATTCTGTCCATCAATTGTTCTTTTTGCCTTTGTCACCCCGAGTGGGACGGGTATGCCCAGACGTGGGTCCTGTGCTCTCCATGCCACTGGAGTCAATCTATCCTGGCTGATGAGGGCTGAAAGCTCGAAACCGGTCCTAGGATGCTTGTTTCCAGTCCATGGAGGACCTGGCCAGGCAGTTTGGGCTGGACTGTTCCCATTGGGTTCAGGGTAAAGACTGATTTGCATATGGCTGGGTCCAAACTGGAATGGCATGGTGAGCAAAGAGCAAAAAGACGATGGGTTTAGGCCCAGATTTCTGTACTGGGGTGAATGTATGACATTGTTCTGCATTCTGTCCATCAATTGTTCTTTAAACATTAGAAGCTAGCTCACATATACATTTCATTAACTCAACATAATCACATTTTCCATTCTACACACTTCACACAAGAAACACAAACACTGTGACTTATCTGTTTGAGGAGCAGCAATTAAAAGAGGAAGAATGTTGGGTGGAAGGAATACTTATGGACTTGTGTGTTCTAGTCTTTTTTTATATTGTGATGTCTTTGAAGGTGCTGCATGAGTGGCAATAAAAGATGTTATGCAAGGCAAGCATATGCACTCCAAACCTCAAAAAGGATTAGTGGTGGATTAGTATAGAGAAATATGTGTTAATTTGAGCAGTGGACAAGCAAGTCTGTTAGTTCGATTGAATATGATAATAGAGGGATAGAAGAGGGAAGAGCCTAAAAATTGTTATTTGGGAGAGGATAGTAGTAAGATGAGGCTTAGGATGAGTAAAAGGAGAGATGGAGAATGGAAGAATCTCCAGAAAGAAATTAGGTAAATCATAGTAGTAAAATGAGGTTTGGGATGATTCAAAGGATAGATACATGGGGAAGAATTTAGAAAGGGTTGATTGGGAGATCATAGTAGTAAAATGAGGTTTCAGGTGAGCCAAGGAGGGATAGAGGGGGTAAGAGTCAAGAAAGTTTAAGTGTTGACAAAAATAGCAGATCACGAGGTATGATCTTTCTATTGCACCTTCTGTTTAGGGATGAGCCTAGAAGCAGGGGCAAAAAGATAGGAGGTGGGATTTTTGCCAGACAATGCAGTGTTAACAAAAATCTGTGGACATCCTAACTGATATCAGAAAGGGTTTATTAACAAAACGCAAACTAATTTTCAATGAATCACAGATTTGATCAACCAGGGGGTCCGCCAGGAAACCGTAACTAAGCAAGCTGTTGAAGAAAAGCCAAGGAACACATCTATGAAGTTCTAAACACAGTCTTCCACCAAAGATCACGTGACTTCATAAAACAAAGGGAGTACACAGGTGTCTCAGTCTGGGATGATTGAAAAGGAAGATGACTTTTAGTTGTAACTAAAATATCATTTTTTCCGGCTGAGCAAGCTAATCAACATTGTGCGCTTTACAAATGTGGACTTTACTTTTTTTACTTTTAAATGTCATAGATGGGCACTTTCTTTAGGCATGGATAGTCTGGGCACGAAACATGACTGCAGCTGTTACACTTTCGCTAAGGGAATAACTCGCATTTTCCCGCACACTCAGAGGTGGTGGAGGCCTTTAAGAGAGGTAAGCACTGTACTGGAAATACACCCATTCAGAAAGATAGAGGTGAGGGGATGTTTCAAGGAGGGAGGGGTAAGACACTGGTACACTGAACTCACTGATCAGCAGTCCAAGAAAGCTGTAATGTAAGGGAACAACCATAAAGGTCTGCATGAAGATGGTGCGAGAGTGCGCGCAATGGTGCAGTTTTGTAGCACTGCTGCAAATGCAATCAATTAGTTCAGGTATCTTCTTTACCTCTGCGCACGCACCATATTACAGATGCCGGTGCAGGGGCAAAGAAACTCTCAGGGGACGCACTCACAGTGTGCCACCTTCTAGGTGGCGCACAGTGAGTGCGCCCCCTGAGAGCAGCTCTCTGGAGGGGGGGAAGGGGGTCAAATGGACCCCCCAGACATCACCTTGCAGGCGGGTGCAGTCACTGACTGCACCCGCCTGCAAGGGGATTTTTAATCCCCTTCAAAAGTGCAGGTGGATTGCCGCCTGCACTGTCAAAACACAGAGAGTGCAAGCAGCCACTCCATGTTTTCACATTAATGCGCTGCCCCCAGGGTAGCGCATTCATGGCGATAGGGTGCATTTTCAATGTCTGAGTTGTGCACACCATTTTAAAGCTGCACCAGGTGCAAGCAATGAAAATGTGCCTATACCATAATATGGCCCCTGGTGAGCAGAAGAGATACACTGAGCTGATAATTGGTACGTAAAGCTATTCACAACTGTCAGAGCCACTAGAATCATGCAATTCTGGGTTGTTTTCCTCATAAATATGGATTTGCTCCACTTGCCACATAATCCATCATCTTCTGCATAGTTTTCAAATGTTAATTGAAAAAATGTTTTTAGCTCAAACGGATCAAAAGTTACTTAAAACGCTGTCGCGTGTTGCTGTGCAGTGGCAGATCTTTTGTCAAGTACAGGCAGATCACCTTTCAGTTGCTGATGTGTCAAATTGCTAGCAATGAGGTGAAACGTTTGTCCAAACAGTATTTGTGCATAAAAATGGTAAAATAGTCAAATAATACTGCGTCAAAATGTGTTGCACTATTTTGCCTCTTCTTGACGCATAATTTAGTATCACCATTTGGTCCTCCCTACTACATAATTCCTGTGACCCTGACTACTGCTGGGACAAAGGGAAGAAATTGGTAATACAAGTTCAGTGGCAACCTGCCTAACCTGCAGAAGGAGTAAAACGTGGACCCTTATTACGAGTGCCCTGTTCTATCCCCACGCGTGCGCCGTGCAGTAATGGTATTTTCTGGGTGGCGTAATTACCTCAACCCAATCTAGGACAAACATATCGATGCATAGGGATAGCACACATAGATGGCCAGGGGACCAGTTTTGGGGTCCACATGCGCCCTTTCTTCACGCTGATTGATGGTGCCTCGTCATTAGTGCTCTGAAGTTGCTTGTCTATAGCATGTGGCGCTAGAAAAGGTAAAATATAATTAATAGGTGTGTAGCCATCAGCATCTGTCTCGATGAGTGAGGATATTTTTAAACTACACATTTTCCAATAGCGCCCTGGGATAAAGTTCTCTGGGTCACCAGGCCCTGGAATTACTTGCTCATTTCTCAAGGTATTTGACTTTAAAGGGCACGAGTCTTGTTTATGAGCAAAGCATAGAGTTTGAAGTGAAGCAAAGTAATGCAGCAGGAACAGCATGTCCCCGGAGACCTGATTCGTTTTCCAAGCCCAGTTTGCCCACGTGTATGAACATCACAAGATTAGTCAGCCTTCTGATGTCTTCTGGAGTGTGATTCTCTGTGCATTGCAACATTTTCCAATTAAAGCTTCACAATGTGGGTACTGATACATGGTGACCTGCAGGCCTCGAGCTGGGTGTAAGCAAAGGCGAACACGCCCACGGAGACTCTTGCGGAAACCCTCGATAGCACAGTTGCTATGGAAACCACAATATAGTTGTTACTGCAAACGCAGCTCGTGTACTTGGATTCTGGTGTTTGAAAAGCGGAGAACTCCGTGACTAAACATTTACTTACACCGTGGGTTGGGAATGAGATCACGACTAAAATGTCTGCCCTGGTATTTAGACAGGCGGGGACAAGTGTCGTCATCACGCTAAATTCTCAGAAATCAGAAAAAAAATGTCTCTTTGCTGTGGCTCGGGTACTGATGCAGTGCTGCATCATGCAAATGATAAAAAAATACGGGGAATCCTGAAAGCAGAATGTCAGACATTAGAACTGTGTTCTAATTACAAGTCTCTCAATGCTCACCAACAGTTTCCATTGCTCTTAGACACCTCAGGGCAACAGGACCCCCCCACCCCACAATTAGCATGCATCCCGCAAATAACACACTAGACACCAGTGTTATGTTGGGAAGAAACTGTCGCAGGTTTATTTTATTACATACAACGTTATGTAATCATAGTGGGTTATCTGACGGGCAATCCAAGGGCAGGCCGCATTCTCGCCACCTGCCCGCCTGATGAGCCAGGCAGCACAGTGGCGAACCACCATGTGCTGCCCCTTATGGTAAACATACTACTCACGCCCCTTGCGGGGCGTACTAGGCAAACCCCCGGTTGCTCAGGCCCACAACCGCCCGAAGGACGAATGGGGTGCCGACACGCGTTCCCGGAACCTCCCATGAGGCCCCAGGTCTTAGGCTCTGGCACCCCTATGTGCCCGCTGAGGTCCAGTGCTGAACTTCTCTGCTTCCGGATTGCCCTGTAACTCCGCCTGCAACGAAAATTAAAACAATTAAAACGTTCCAACTGTCCTCCACAATCTGACACACAGGGTGAGAGGTTGGGAGGGAAAACGTGTGTCACCACGCGAGGACACTACGATGAGTCCGGTGCGGCAAAGAGGCAGGGAAAATGGCGAGGGGTGCCTAAGTACCCCTCGCCCTGCCTGCCGCACCGGACGTGCCCACTCAGCTCCTCCTAGCTGCCCTCGGGGCTCCGCCTGCCCGGGGGAGGAGAGAGGCTATAGAGGGGCGTGGGGGAAGCCCTCGGTGTCTAAGGGGCCGCCCTCCTGATGGCCACTGCGTGGCCTCGGGCAGCCGCATAGACACCTCAGGGCAACAGGACCCCCCCACCCCACAATTAGCATGCATCCCGCAAATAACACACTAGACACCAGTGTTATGTTGGGAAGAAACTGTCGCAGGTTTATTTTATTACATACAACGTTATGTAATCATAGTGGGTTATCTGACGGGCAATCCAAGGGCAGGCCGCATTCTCGCCACCTGCCCGCCTGATGAGCCAGGCAGCACAGTGGCGAACCACCATGTGCTGCCCCTTATGGTAAACATACTACTCACGCCCCTTGCGGGAAGTACTAGGCAAACCCCCGGTTGCTCAGGCCCACAACCGCCCGAAGGACGAATGGGGTGCCGACACGCGTTCCCGGAACCTCCCATGAGGCCCCAGGTCTTAGGCTCTGGCACCCCTATGTGCCCGCTGAGGTCCAGTGCTGAACTTCTCTGCTTCCGGATTGCCCTGTAACTCCGCCACAGCCCGGCCGGCGGCAACCGCCGCGGCCCGGGCCCCCCACCACTTAGCTTCTTTCCTACCTGCAACCTTTGTACGTATGACTTTCACATAACCTTTCACAGTTAGAAGTGCATTCTTATAACCGGACTGCTTCCTACCGGTTAGAAGAAAGGTCCCTCCCACAAAAGGGCAGAGAACCTATCCCCCCCAAAGTAGGCCGAAGCTGTTACCCAAAACATTCTTGCCGGCCTAAGCCACTGACGCTGACAAAGAAGGACTATGTAGATCCTGCGCAGAGCACACTTACTCTACATAAGACTGCAGGGGTAATGCTATCCCTCTGCGCTAGGGAGTTATGCCGCTGAGTTCCATATGGATCATACTCTGACCCCTTTTGGAAGCTTGCAGCGCACTCCGACATCTCTAACCTGACTGTGAGATATGCAGCATAACCTTCATATTTTACGTTAATGCCTGCGCAGGCCTCTCCCTTATTCCAAGGCAAACGGCATTAAAAAGGCCCAAGATCTGTCATTCCACGAGAGCCGAGGGCGTGATGTACTCCTGCTGCACTCGAGCCTCGTACACATACAACTGCCAACCACGCTTGCTTGATTCCTGAAACAGACAGTCTCGCAGGCCAAGGCCCAGACGCCGCTGCTTCAGGGTGAGGCTGGCGTACGCTATGCTTTAGTTTAAATGCTTGTGCTCCTGTACTCAAAGCATACAGGCAAATATTGCAGGGAAATACGAAAGTATTATGATAAGTACTAGTGAGGTGTACCCCCATTAGATATAACAGGATCTAAAGGAGAAAATAAAGAGCAGGCCCCACATGCTCTCGATGTTATTGCATGTAGCCTGCTTAGTCCATGCAATCTCTAAGATAGCCTGTTTGCAGTTGCCTTAAAACCACCCACTAAGGGATTGCTTAGACTGGTACAAGGTGCCTCCAGGAATTGGAGACAACAAACATCAGGCAAACAGCTCACATTGGGGGGGGGGGAGGGGGGGGGGCTCCATGAGAATCTAAGGATACTCCAGTATACACAAGATGCTGTTCCGACACAGGCCAGTTCGTAACGCCGGGCTTCCCATTCCTAACAGAAACACCCTAGCCAAGCCACCCCCCTCTGAGTGAACAAGCAAAGGGGGAGAAAAGTTCCCAGACCGAACCATCAGATCCCCCCAAAAGCTGGGAAAGGTTTGAGGGCCACTTCCCAAAAAGCGCCACCGGCAAAAACCCTGATGGCAAGTATGGAAAATCTGTATTCAAGGTGGCCAGGAAATTCTCGCATAGCAGAAAGGGCTGCAAACAGCTGATAAGAGCAATACCAAAAGCTAACAATACAGGAGAGACCAGCATAAATGAACCTCAGTGTAACCATTTTTTAGTATAAAGAAAACCCTAGGGGAGTGCTCTTAAGTCACCTTGTGAATGGGGTCTTCGACTTTCAAGTTAGGACCACATTTAGTGGTGTCCCAGGGGATATACAGTATATACACTCTGATGCCACACTGGTTGCTACCCACTGAACGTGTGTCACCCCGCGAGGACACTACGATGAGTCCGGTGCGGCAAAGAGGCAGGGAAAATGGCGAGGGGTGCTTAAGTACCCCTCGCCCTGCCTGCCGCACCGGACGTGCCCACTCAGCTCCTCCTAGCTGCCCTCGGGGCTCCGCCTGCCCGGGGGAGGAGAGAGGCTATAGAGGGGCGTAGGGGAAGCCCTCGGTGTCTAAGGGGCCGCCCTACTGATGGCCACTGCGTGGCCTCGGGCAGCCGCAGAGTCACTGCTTTCCTTATTAGAGCTATTTGCAGTTTGAGGGGCGACAGGTACCCAGTGGTCGCACTTTGCTTTTCGGTATATGCATGCATAACCCCCTACATCTGAGAAAAGATTGAGCAGCAGCATAGAATAGGTGCAGAACAAGACTCGGAGACTCACACAGCTACAATGAGGCCCCTAAATGCAGTGGCAGAAGACCCATTCCAATCACAAAGACCACACAGTCAGGCTCAACGAGAAACCATCTTGAAGCAACTGAAGAACTTGAGCGCCTGCACATCAATCAATCAAAGGCTTGTAAAGCGCGGCTACTCACTCATGAGGCACTCAAGGTGCTGGGAGGGGGGGGGGGGTTGGGGCGCTGCTGGTCTCTCTGATGTAGGATCATTTGAAGAGCCAGGTCTTGAGATCTTTCTTGAATTGGGACAGCGACGCAGATTGCCTGAGGAGGAGGGGCAGGGTGTTCCAGGTCATGGCGGCGAGGTATGATGTAAATGTAAATGTGTTTGTATTTATATAGCGCCTTCTACCCAGAGGTCTCGTAGCACTGTATTCATACCGCTGTGGAACCCTTCCTGGCTTTCCTGTGACATGTCCATTCCTGGGAACCCCCAAGGAGAAGACAGGCATCCAAGCGCTGCTGGGGCCGTTGTGGAGATTAAGCAAGCTATTGCCCAGAGTGGGACCCATGATTAAACTAGGCACTGAGGCGAGAATTATCAGGTCCAGGGAGATTGAGTCCAAGAGCCGCCGAGGCGGGAATTGAACCCTGGTCCCGGGCCGGACCTCTGCATCAGGGTCTGCTGCTCTAACCATTGAGCCACGCTTCTCCACATTGATGACCTTCCACCGGTTCTGGTCTTGTGGATCCAGGGGATGGAGGCTAGGGTGAGTTGGGCGGAACCGAGTTGTCTGGTGGGTATGTTGAATTCAAGGCGGTGGTTCAGGTATGCTCGTCCTTTGTCGTGGAGAGCTTTGTAGGCATGCGTGAGGCACATAAGCGAGCAACTAGAAACCACAGCGTGAACAACCCTGATAGTAAGCCAAGCTATGAATTCTGGTTAGTCTCTGATAGGCTGAGGGCCATAGACATAGACCATAGGCCATAGACATAAAAGGCAAGGCAAACAATTGAATCAAATCTAACTATCAGCCAGAGAGCAAGCAGTGCACCTTAAACTGTTCTCTTCATGCTTCAAGAGATGAGTTGTGGCAGGGTTCGGCACTGAGCCCCATAATAGTTAACATTTACTTGGCATATCTGGGTATGATAGTGGAACGCTGGGGCTATAATCTGGTTTTGTATGCTGATGATACTCACCTTATTCTGCTATCCTTTCTGCAAATATATAACTCAGTGGTGGAACTGCACACAGTTGTTTGATCTCAGTAGTAAAGTGGATGAAACTTAGCTGTCTGAAGCTGGATTCAGGCAAATCAGAAATCTTGTTCTGTGGAGACACTGGCTGTCTGGATGCCAGACTGCTATAGCCAGAAGATATGAGGTCTCCTCCGGTACCCAAACAAGAAGTGGGGAATTTGGGTATAATTTTTTATAATAACCGCTCGTTCAAATCACATGTAAGGGCAATCACTGCATTACGTTTTGCTTTACTGAAATCACTAAAGAAGATTTTCATTTTTTTACCTGACCACACAAGCAAAATAGTTGTGCATGCTAAGTTCAAGACTGGACTATGCTAGCACTCTTTATTTGAGTTTATTGGCTAGACTTCTTTTTTCTGTTTGGATTTAAACATTTTTTATTGAAAGTTTGGATGGATACAAACCAAGAGCATATTAAGAACTACATGCATAAAAACAGAGAGCATGGCCACAAGCAAAAGGTAAACCGGGGTACATTATAAACGACCTGAGCGACCAAGGGATCTGAGGCTGGAGTGGATCCAGCAGGATGGGCCAGTACAGACGTCAGGGCAGGCTGCCATGGCCCCTGAAGATGACCTAGGATCCGTCTATACCATGGCGGCCTGAGTGGGGAGTGGTCAGCAGGGGGAAGGGAGAGAATCTTCCAGGAGCAGTCCAAGGGGAGGGTAGAAGGGAGCATGGGGGGAATGTGAGGAGGAGGGACGGGACATCCAAATAGCAGTCCGTCTGGGCAGCAGTAAAAAGGGGGGACAATGAGCAGAAAGGGTGGTAGGCTAAGTATCACACATCATGGCATCCTGCTTGTAAAGGAGATGAGATGGGCAAGAGGGAAAGGCAACAGGACAGAGATGACCAATGGACTCAATGACATGGAGGACAGTCAATGGGAGGGGGGCAGTTAAGAAGAAGATTGAAATCAGGGGTCTTGAAGAAAGGCTCCCCATGTGTCCAGGAATATGTCATAATGGTCAGTGAGTCTAGCAATGACCCGCTCAAAAGCACCCGCTTTAAGTAATTCTTTCACCCAATCCTCCGGCAGTGGACAGATCGGTGATCTCCAGAGTTCAGGATGCAGATCTTAGTGGCCGCCATGACCGTTGCCAGCCACCTGGACTGCTGGTTCATGACAGCTGACCATTGTCCGAAGTCATGGAGGAGAACAGTCTGTACTTTCAACACCCCAGTGAGGGGCACTGTCTGTCCGAGTGGACTTCTTAACAAGATACACAAGGTCCAAAATGCAGCTGTGCACTCAATTCTGACTTGTCCGAGGAGACACTCCCTCACAAAAAATCTAAAGATTCTTCATTGGCTCCTGATTAAACAGAAGGTAATTTTTAAGGCACTTATAATTACCCATAGAGCTCTTCATCAATCAGTACCTCTCTACTTACAAAGGAGATTTAAGAAATATGATCCTAGTAGGGCCCTATGTTTTTCCAACCATGGGCTAGAGAGTATTCCCATGATTTACAAGGACGCTTAGGAGGACAGTCCTTTTTCTATCCGCCAGAAAAAACTGGAATTTACTACCTAAAGTACTGAGAGATCCGAATATAGAGAAGCCTTTTAAGGCAGCGCTGAAAACATACCTTTTTAAGGAATGCTAAAGATCTACTCCTTGTTGTTCAATGGTGTTTTTCTTAGCATCGGATGCTTCTTGGGAAGCAGCTGTGTGCTTTACACATGACATTCATTCATTCATTCACATGAAGGCTTGACTGGCAGTAACCAGCTCTCTAGCAAGACCCAGTTCCTAAACCCCACTCTCCAGCCCTCACAAAACCTGTGCTTGAGCTAGAGCGTTGTCACACCTGGTCCTCTTCAGGTCGTGTTTACCTAAACCTTTTTTCTTTTTGCTCCTGGGTTTTGTTGATTCTCTTTTAGTAGTCTTAGAGATTTGGGCACTGTCCCACTATAAAGGCAGTGTGAAAGTGCAGATGCCCTTCCTACACACGTTAGCAAGTGGTGCTTACCTGATGTTTCTAAACATGTCACAAGCCTGCCATTGCAGGCCAGTGTGTCCACGCTCGCGCCCATGGTGTGTTCAAACATGTGTCAAGCCTGCCATTGCAGGTCTGTGTGTGCACAATTGCATGTATGCTCAGGTTGGCCTTTCTAAACCACTGGCCCATCCTGAGGGTACCTTTCACTACCCCTAGAGAAACCCTATGTTAAGTCTTAAGGAGTGAAGCAGGTGGTAGATGAAAAGCAGGGCAGGTACACCTGTGTGTTTCCTACCCAGATAGTGAAGAATACCCATGTGTTTTTACTACCTATGAGGTTTGCTCAGTGGAGCAGCCTTGTCATCTTTCCTATCATTGGATTCACAATGACAAACCATCTCCAGTGGTAAAATTGGTTTTTCATTAAGAGCTTTGAAATGCCACTACTAGACAGTGGGTATTTATCTGCTCTAAAACTCTTTGTGTGCCTCTTAGTTTAAGTCCAATCCACAATGGAGGTTGGGGGAGCACATCGGTGAATTCCTAAGTGACAGCTATAAATCTTAGTAACAAACAACGTCTCAACAGATTTTGTTTTTAGACAAATTGGGAAAGCGTAAAATATATTACGAAATAACAGAAACAGGGAGAAAACAATGATTTGTTTAAAAATGCGGTCTGTATTTAGAATTATCGATAAAGACATTCGTATTAGTTGGGGGCGTGGCTACCAAGCAAGATGGCAGACGCACTCTAATATGGCTCCGCTTCTACCCCCCTTTTATCCTGATCAATCCCATGCAAAAATAAGCAATCTGGCAGCCAGAAGGTTCTTGATACCTCCTAGTGCCAAGCACCCTGCAAATTGGAGATCGGAGCGGCTGTGGGCCGGCTGCCCGCAGTGAGGCTGGAAGAGTAGTCGCAACCTGCACCAGGCAGCCAGGGCCTGAGGCAAATGTGGAACAGCCTTGTTAAGTCAGGCGCTGCATTGAGTACAGACCGGAGAGAGGAGGCGAAGGTCCCAGCCGATCCGCCGCAGCAGTACGATCGGTACAGATACCCACAGCCCAGGTAGAGAGTTGTGTCTGGGGAGAGGTGAACAGAACAAGGCCTGGAGGCTGATTGGGTGTATGTGAGCAGGGTGGGCCAACTGTCCTGGCCCCACAACCAACAGAGCATCTGATGGAGACTAGAGCAATGGCATGGGTGGAGGAAATGGCCTAACATGTGCAGGCAATGTGGAGAACTAAGGTGACGGTGGAGGCTTGGACCCTTTGTCACGCCCCCACGCCGAAGTGAGAGAAGTGGTGTCTGCAGCCTGTTGACAGCCAAGGCCAGCCAAAGAGAGAGTGGCAGTGAACTGAA
This sequence comes from Lissotriton helveticus, assembly GCF_964261635.1. Lineage (NCBI taxonomy): Eukaryota > Metazoa > Chordata > Amphibia > Caudata > Salamandridae > Lissotriton > Lissotriton helveticus. The sequence continues at coordinate 1,570,713,543 of NC_136057.1, read as the reverse complement.
GAACGGAGGAAGGTCGATGGAGCAAAGGTGAGTCCTAGGCTGCATGGCTGATTGCTGGAGAAGGTTTGAAGGGCAGTTCAAGCCTAGGCTCAGCGTGATGGTGTGCTGACAACACAGAGGCACTGAGGCTGTATACGGCTCTTCTCCCTTGCTACTGGATTGGAGAGGTGCCCAAATACATAGACTGGCACCCAGTTGAGTGCAGACGGTCGCAGGCTGTACAGTGAGCTGAGGCCCAGAGTGGGGATGCGAGCCCTGAGCCGCACAGTTGGCTGCTGAGGCCCAACAGAGCTGGGTGGGGTCTGGAGGTCAAATTGGGCCTAGGCCCCTCAGTGGTGGTGCACCCACACTGGAGAAGCACTGACAGCATCTGAGGCCCTTCCCCTGTGGCAGTGGTGTGGAGAGGCCGAAACATGCAAGCTGCCACATCCACCCATAGCTCCTGCGAGTTCTGAGGCAGTCAAAACAGAGGAGAATTGGTGTGGATCCACATGGAGTAGATACTGTGCATGACAAACCAGGAGGCAAACCCAGCTGCACCCAGAACGCACAACAAACCACTCCCATGCTAGTCAGGCCTTGCTGTTGAACCACTGTAGGTGCCAAAGCGGCGGCACCACACTGCAGGGAACAGGTGCTAAGATAGAGATTACACATTGCCAAGCATTTGAAAGCTTCCTTGTCAATAGAGAGCAGCAAGTCCAACTTGAGTCGTTGACCCCGTTTCGTATAAGGATGATACTCCGTTAATCATTACCATCAAAGAAGACTATGCAAAGATCAGAGAAATATTTAAAAGATGCATGCTAATGACGGCGGCTTGGATGACTGCTAATTTCCTACAGCTGAACACAGCCACAACGGAGATTCTGTTGTTTGGAATAGCAGAGGAGCTCTGGTCTGCAGACGGGTGGCCTCCTGAGCTACGAGACCTTCTGACCCCCAAAAAGTGGGTGAAAAATCTAGTTATTATAGTGGATGATAAACTCTCCATGGAGCAATACGTGAAAAGCATCTCGGGCACCTGCTTTGGCTTGATGCTTATGCTCAGAAAGGTCTTTCCTTGGCTACCCCTCTCTGCAAAGAAATTTCTTATCCAGGCACTACTAGTAAGTAGGTTGGATTACGGCAATTCCCTTCTGGTAGGGATAAGGGAAGATCTCGAGAGACTCCTGGTCGTTCAGAATACGGCTGCACGTCTTGCCCTTAATCGTCTATCTCGCTCGCCCTTGGAACCTCTTATGTCTAATATTTAAGTCTCTTCAAAGGTCTGGCCCGGTCTACCTCAGGAAAAAGAGAATCCCTTATATTCTGGGTCAGCAACTGAGGTCGAGCAATTAGCGGTTGTTGCACCCAATGAGGATCAACAAGATCAGACTGGGTGGTGGCTCCTTTTCTTATCTTGCGCCATTCCACTGAAATAAGCTCCCTGATGACATCCGTGATAGTCCTAACGTGGGACTGTTCTAAAAACGTCCCACAACTTTGCTCTTCAGTCATTAATCAGAGGCCTTGTCTTCACACCTCCAATATTGTGGCGCCGAGTGATCCCTGTGGGAGTGATTCGTTTTGCGCCTAATAAATTCAAATATTAGTAATAAGCTGAAGAAGTGTGGGTGGGCAATCATTAACCTAGACCAATGACTAGAGGAACCACAGTTAGTGACTGGCCACAAACCGACACGGAAAGCAGTCAAGAACACTATAGACAACTCTAGCTAGCCACATGCTCATCAGAGCCTCTATATGCCTTATGAGCAAAAACTGGCCATGGGTCGCTTATGACCGAACGCTTCGCAGTCTGGAGTGCATTCAGATGTCGGTGAGCCATCACATGCAGAAGGTGACAGAACCCGAGAACCCCCACATGCGGTGCTGGCCACTAAATTAGACAAGTTCTAGCAGCAGTCGAGAAAATAGGAACACCTCTGGACCACATGTGCACATCCTTGGAGTCCAAAGTCACATCCAACTTAAAACTCCTAAGGGCTGACCACTGCAAACTAGCTGAAAATGTTCATGTTAATGAGCTTGCGCTAACAAACCTGCAAACAACGGACAACACTCATGCGGCAGCATTGAAAGACCCATTGGACTGAGTGAACACCTTGGAAGACAAACTGGAAGATGCGGAAGGTCGCTCATGCCACAATAATGTGAGGCCGGCGGACCTTCTGGAGGCGGAGGAAGGACATGACCTGGTCACCTATGTCGAGCGTTGGTTAAGGGAACTGCTACCAGAGGGTGCCTTGTTGCCACAATTTGTGGTAGAACGGGTGTACAGGGTGCCGGCCCGCAGACTGCTGTCGGGAGCCGATCAGCGACCACTCTTATTTAGAATGCTGAACTACAGAGACAGGGGTAAGGCCTTGTGAGAAACACACAGTTTGAGTGACATCAGGAATCAAAACGCACAGATTATGCTGTTCACTGGCTGTACAGCAAATAACACACAGATGATGGATGGAATGCAGAGCAAATCAAACATTCACCCGCGGTCAACAGATCTGGGGTAAATCCATTGTTCTTTTGCTCACCATGCCACCCCAGTTCAGACCCAGCCATATGCAAATCAGTCTGGATACTGTGCCTCATGGGACCAGTCTAGCCCAAACTGCCAAGCCAGGCCCTCCCTGGACCAGATACAAGCATCCTGGGACCAGTTTTGGGGCGGCACCTTCATCAGCCAGGCTAGCTTGAATCCAGTGACACAATGAGCCCAGGACCCCTGTCTGGGCATACCCATGCACTTAGGGCAAGAAAGCAAAAGACACACCGATGATGGATGGAATGCAGAGCAAATCAAGCATTCACCCCAGTCAATAAATCTGGGTTAAATCCATTGTTCTTTTGTTCACCATGCCACCCCAGTTCAGACCCAGCCATATGCAAATCAGTCTTGACCCTGTGCCTCTGGGACCAGTCCAGCCCGAACTGCCATGCCAGGTCCTTCCTAGACTGGAAACAATGCTCCTGGAACCAGTTTCGGGTCGGCACCCTCATCAGCCAGGCTAGCTTGAATTAAGTGACACAGTGAGCCCCAACCCCCAGTTTGGGCATACCTGACGCACTTAGAGCGAGAAAGCAAAAGACACACAGATGATGGACGGGATGCAGAGCAAATCAAACATTCATCCCCAGTCAATAAATCTGGGTTAAATTCATTGTTCATTTGCTCACCATGCCACCCCTGTTCAGACCCAGCCATATGCAAATCAGTCTTGACCCTGTGCCTCATGGTATGCCCAGATGTGGGTCCCGTGCTCTCCATGCCAGTGGAGTCATGCTAGCCAGGCTGATGAGGGGTGTTGCCCTGATTCCGGTCCCAGGATGCTTGTTTCCAGTCCAGGGAGGACCCAGCCTGGCAGTGCGGGCTGGACTGTTCCCCAGGTTGACTGATTTGCATATGACTGGGTCTGAACTGGAATGGCATGGGTAGTAAATACAACCATGAATTTAGGCCCGGATCTCTATACTGGGGTGAATGTTTGACATTGTGCAGCATTCTGCCCATGGATTATTCGTTTTGCATTTGTCACCCAGAGTGGGACGGGTATGCCGAGACGTGGGTCCCATGTTCTCCATGCCACTGCAGTCACGCTAGCCTGACTGATGAGGGGTGATGCCCAGAAACCAGTCCCAGGGAGGACCTGGCCAGGGAGGACCTGGCCTGGCAGTTCGGGCTGGACTGTTCCCATGGTGTTATGTTTCATAGAGGCACGCCAAAATAGGCACAAGTAGTCACCTAACCTTTCACCTCTCTTCTCCCCTACCATTACACTACATAACGGTACTTGGGGCTGACCTTTTACCCAGTTACGATACTGGTAACAGGACGTCGGTTTTTCCCCTGAAAACTAGCCTCATCCATTATGCATGAGGATTCTTGGAAACTCAGCAGGACTACCATCTCCTGCATAATAACTATGTATAAGGGTCATTCCTTCTGCCACCGTAAGTCCGACATGACACAGCAAGGTAAAACCCCTGAGGATACCATTATGGATATATAAACACCCTATTCTCCTGCGGTAGTTAGAGGAGAAAAGGACTTCCATGCTGACATACTGACGCAAGACGCTGAGGCTCCTGCACACAGACACTCAAGCTCACAGTGGTGTGACATGCCTTGCGGGGTGTCCATCTCAAGACCAAGACGGGGTCGCACAGACTCTCACTTCAGGAAATGGGGTTGACTTTATCCTAGAGGGATTCTTAGCTTTATACCTATATACATGATATGTACACTTAGGTACATCTAGTTAGGGTTGTATCGTAGGAGTATGCATTTATTACTGTCATGTATGTTATATACTTGCCTGTATTCATTGTACTAGCACAATGGTAGAAAACTACCATCCTTTTACTCTGTTAGTGCTTCTAATCATTTATATCAGTTTCTGTCTAATGGTTGTTTCAGCACACCTATTTAACACTAGAATGATGCTGGTTCAATAAATGCTTATTGGAAAACGTTCTCACCTTTTATTCTGTGTATCTCTTTGAGACAAAGTGAGCACGAGTGACTGAGTGAAAAGTATTGCACTGTTTTCACGATCCTGAGGTATCAGGGTTGTCATGTTCGATAGTCCCTAAGAACTATTCTCTCCTTGTTAAGAGGGGTTTCTAGTGGCACTGTGAGCTAGCTGGTATACAGGGTAACACACTTGGTAGGGGTGTCTAGAATTAGTCCGGACACCAATCCTACAGTCTATGTTGTCTAAACGTGCAGATCCTATATAGGAAATACACAACAATGGAGAACAGGGTCAAGACTGATTTGCATACGGCTGGGTCTGAACTGGAATGGCATGGGAGCAAAAATATGATGTATTTAGGCTCAAATCTCTGTACTGGGGTGAATGTTTGACATTGTGCAACATTCTGTCCATTGATTGTTCTTTTTGCATTTGTCACCCCGAGTGGGACGGGAATGCCCAGACGTGGGTCCTGTGCTCTCCAAGCCACTGGAGTAAATCTAGCCCGGCTGATGAGGGGTGATGTACCGAAACCGGTCCCAGGATGCTTGTTTCCAGTCCAGGGAAGACATAGCCTGGCAGTTCGAGCTAGACTGATCCCATGGGGTACAGGGTCAAGACTAATTTGCATATGTCTGGGTCTGAACTGGAATAGCATGGCATGTAGAACAAACAATACAATGGATTTAGGCCTATATCTCTGTACTGGGGTGAATGTTTGACATTGTGCAGCATTCTGTCCACGATTGTTCTTTTTGCATTTGTTCCCTGGCTATACAGCAGAGGTGCAGAAATGGCAGAACTCTTTCAGTGCTGTGAAACACCAACTCCGAGAATTGGTAAATACAGTGAGGCAACACAAAGGAGAAGATTAATTTTGAACAATTATAATTCCACAGAATGAGATCAGGAGTCTTCGGTGTCTCTGTTGCTTCTTTTTTTTTCTTTGTTGAGGTATAAAACTCATGCAGCCAGCGCGTTTCACCCTGAACAGTGCTTCCTTAGGGCAGTGTTATTCCCCAATGATCAAATATAGGAACATCAGCTTCTGAGCAATGGTATAGCTTGCTCTATTTATAGGCACACAATATGTCCGGTAAATTGAAGAAATGGAAGCAGAAGCAACCGTTCACATCCAAGTAGAGTTTCACTCTGATAAGTAAAACAATGGACATATTTGCCAGGATCACACTGTCATGAATTAAAAAACGCCGACCGAGGTACTCGCAGCTCGTCTCCTATCTCCGAGAATCGGACATACACTACTCCCTGCTGTACCCCGATAGACTGCGGATGATGGCGAAGGGTGCCACTCACTTCTTTGACACACCATCAGACGCCTGTGACATGCTAGAGGGAGCCGGGCTAGCGGTGACACAAACCAACTGGTGAGGCAAGGGCACAAAGATGTGAAAGAAGAGGCCGATGCAGGGGCAGGGGTCTGGGTCGTTCTGTACTCCAGTCAATGGCTTCTGACCTAGAGCAAATAATAACAGAGAAATGAGAATCCCTCCACGTAGCAGTGGCAGTCCAAGCCAATGCACAGGGTTCAGGCCATGAGGCGGAGTCTGTCAGATCACAGTGTAAACATGACTCCACTCCCACAAGTTCTGGTGACCTGGACTGACCACACTTGCCAGTTGTCACACCGCAAACTTCGAACAATATAATTTGAGCAGACACAAGAAGACAGATGATTAAACTGTACCTCACAGTCCACACTATAGCAATGAAGTAGTTCCAAGCCAGGCGTGCTATGTTGTAGATGCCACATAGGTGGTGGGTTGCTTCCTGGGTGGGCTGGGAAGAGGCATGATGGCTTACACACAAGCACTCAAACCTATGGGAAACGCTTGGAATTCAAGGTAGAGCATTATGTGGGTAGTCTGAATTGCCATCACATAGCACGCAACCCTCATATATAGGCATCAATACACACAGTAGTCGCCATAGTTGGGCAGTGCAGTTTGGGTAAACTCCTGTTGGGAGTTCGCCCTTATGAGGTTGTGCAAGTTTCAATTCAAACCCCAGTTTTTCTTTTGAAACTCTATGGATCACCAACCAAGTACCGGGTTCCCCACTATACAAACATACTTCTCTACTGCAGTAGTTATGATACATCGCGAACGTAACACATGTGAACATCATCACATTGAACATGAAAAGTATACATACGCCTGCACATCGATACTCCACATATTCATACTTACAGCCTAGATCCACCAGTATAGTCCTCGTAATAGAAATTCAGCTGACCCAGAGAGAGGCAGATCGCCTTCGCTGGGGAAGACGGGTATATGGCACTAACTACTCCTCACGAGCTAGGGGGGCCTTGGTATGGGTGAGAGCAGGGCTTCCCTATGTGATGGATTAGGTGGAGGCTAACAAGGGGGGCTGATACACGATTACGAAAGGCAGACAAAATGTTCAATGTATCCTCATTGGTTCCGTTTATGTACCCAATATAGAGCAAAACTCATTCCTATGCAAACTGACTGAGGTCTTGGCCCGATGGAGTGGAATTCCCTGGCTGATAGGTGGCAACTTCAAATCGGTACTTGATGTGGTGCTAGATCTATCATTCTGCCCCTAAAACGCACCACAGCCGCGTCAACTGCTCAGACACTGATTATGTGGCTGGCCAACTGGTCCCTGGTCAACATAAGGTGTACTCTCAGCCCAGGCGTGAGATTATACTCATTATATTCCCCTGTACATGACCTGCATTTAGGGCTGGACTGCATAATGGGGTCGCCTACCTTGCTCCCCCTTGTTGGAGCACACACATTCCGATCACATCCCTCAGCTCTTGCTGTTCAAGTGGGATGTGGGCCGACCACCTGTCCCCACTTGGCACCTCCAGCCGGGGGTGCGGGAGGACCAGGTGTTCCCTGTGTCCTTGGATGTTGCGACTATGGAATATTTTGAGGTAAATGACGGCTCCACAGGTGACAGGCTCCTGGAATGGGACGCCTTCAATGTAACTATTAGGGGACATAGTCTAGGGCTCGACTGGAACACCCATAAACTGTTGAGCAAATCTATAAGCGGAATAGAACGCAAACTGTTGCGGCATGAAACTAACCCGACTGCAAACATGGGAGACACGCGACAACTGGATGAACTGCGCAGCGAACAGATAGAATTATTGGAGAGGCTTAAGTGCCTAAATTATGCTTCACATTCTGCATGTATGCATGCAACATCAGATAGAGCAGGTCGGATGCTGGCATGGTTGTTGCATCAAGAACAAACTCGCCAACCTATACACGCTCTGTGCGATGACACCGGCGCATGCTGTACATGCAACACAAAAGACCTGCATAAATGACGTGACACTATGCTGCGTTCTACCCATCTTCGGTGCGTTGCGTTGCGACAGAGAGCGGTTGGAGGCCTTTCTAGATTCAGTGAGCCTGCCTAAGATCACCCCTGAAAAGTGCGCGACACTGGGCACACCAATTGCTCTTGACAAAACTTGTGAATCTATTGCTGCTCTAGCGACATGATAAAACCTCTAGGCCAGATGGGCTGCCTGCAGAATATCACAAGGCGTATGCTGCGACACTGGCCCTGCGTCTACAAGCCATCTACGCCATCTACAAGCCCTCTATGCCGCAGCATTAGTGAAGTCAAGATTTCCCTTGTTGCTACGCGAAGGGAGTACCTATTTACCGTACTAGCCCGCTATGGCCTTGACAAAACATTAATTTGCATTATTAAGCTGCTACATAGGGAACCGACGGGCAGGTTCGGGTGAGGCCTGGACCATATATATCTGCACCAATTGTGGTGGGAAGGGGAACTTGGCAAGGATGCCTGTTGTCCCAGACTAAGGCAGCCCACTCGGGGATGGCACGCACACGCTCTCACTGTATGTAGACAACATCCTTGTGTCTGTCAGAGATATCAATCCCCCAACTGCTAGCATGCGTTCTGGATATTTCAGTGCCTTGTTGGGACTAAGATTTAAGGCAGCGGTCATGCTTGTAACCTTACAACAGCGCATGCCTGGATGAGATGTATACACGTAATGGGGTGCGTAGACAGTGGAAGACCGATGCCTTCCGCTACCTGGACATGAGGATATATCGTCAGCAGGCAGACCGACTGGTCAGCAACCTGAAAGAGCATTGACAGCTGTCCGCTCCCAAATGTCCTTCTGGGGCACGCTCCCGCTATCAGTGGTGGGCTGGGTGACTCTCACTAAAATGGTGATCCTACCGTGATTGCTCTACTAATTTGCAAACTTACCCTAATATATTCCCCCGCTCTTCTTTCGTGCTATCCAGAAAGCAATTAGAGACTTCTTCTGGGGTAACTCTTGCCACTGGATAGCTATCAAGAAACTTTACCTGCCAACAAATCAAGGAGGCCTAGCAGCGCCAAACATGGAACTGTATTATCTTGCAGAACAGCTGCAATTGGTGGCCAGGTGGCTGGCCGACCCCCAGCTAAATGACACAGCAACCACACTGCCGCCCTGGTCCCTAACTGCCCTGGTTAGCCTGTTTCACCACTGGGTGAAGTCGAAGCAGCCGGCACCTCTGCTGCTCAATACAGCACACAGATGTTGTCGACAGTGCTTGTATATTACCCGGAGGGTGAACCTATATGCATGTCTAACGGGCACCCGATCACTACGACAGTTGAACTGCGCGGTGGCAAGAGGCTGGGATTCAGGACATGGTGGACCAGTATCTGGAGGGAGCCCTTATACTGTATTCATTGCTATTCGAAGAAGATGTGTTACACCCAGGCCAATTCCTGCGACATCGTTCGCTTTTGGCAGCCCTAGCCACCAAATATGGATCAATGACCAATAAGCCCCCAAAACATCTCACAATCCAGTGCTTGCATGTGATGGGGCAAGATGGACATCTCAAGTGGTGGTTTGCTGCTTCCCTTAGACAGCAAACCGCCATCACACTGACACCACTGAGAAGTCACTAGAAAAGGGACCCGGACCGCCCACTCATGGAACCCGAATGAGCCTCTGTACTGGAGAGCCCTGTATATATCCCCAGGAATCTGCACTTCTGCCAGATACAATACTACATTATGCAGACAGCATATCTCACCCCCGCTAAAATCAACAGATATTTCCATCCGCGTAGATGCCGCCTGGCCTAGGTACCAACTTACTGATGCGGACATGCTGCACGTGCTATGAGGATGTCCACATCTTCAGTGATAATGGAATGCAGTGGCAGACACCCTCTCCTGTTGCATGCAACGCACCATTCCCTTTGAATGGGAGACCTATACACTACACCTTTACCGTAGAAGTAAAAAACTCAAGGTGACCTCCCACTTCCTAGATCTGGGAATAGCAGTTGCTAAGCGGCTGATCACTAGAAAATGGAAGGTCTCTGAGCCCCCTCACATACTGGCTTTGAGGTGCTCCCTGCTGTAATGAGCTAAAGCAGAAAATGTTGGGCTGCATCGGGAGGACATGCTGGGAATTCGTAGGACCCAAATTGCTACAGACTGGAATGCGCTTCTGAGTGAGCTGCATAGCACCCATAACACAGCGGTAGGCAGGCCGACACCAAATGACAGTAACATCCCTGAGCACGTACTAGGTGTGGAATGTAGGCCCTGACACAGATGTAATTGCGGAGCTACTACTGGTGGGCACGCTCACTGTTTGAAATGGGGGTCTCTAGTTGCCAATGGTTTGCACTTTTGTCCAAATAGGGACCCTTCCTTCTAGTTAGGATAAGTGGGATACACTAGTGAAATAACCCCTGCTCACCCCCTTTGTAGCGTGGCATGAGCAGTCAGACTTATCTCAGAGGCAGTGTGTCAAGCACTTGCACATAACAACAATTACACAGTGAAAACAGTACAAACGGACAAACCACAGCAGTTTTAGAAAAATAACCTCTATTTATCTGTGCAAACAAGGCCCAAAACGATAAAAGACCAACATAGAATAATCAAAAATAGGCACTTTGCAAGTATGACTTCAAAATGAAGTTCCTTGAAGCTGGTAACTCCCTCTGGAGCTACTGCTGTGCTGAAAACAACAGAATACAACAGTTCCAGCCGACCGCATCGGTGCTGACCAGCTTTAGTGTCAGCAGACTCATAAACAGTACCTTTTGTTCCGGCCGACCGCGTTGGTGCAGGCCGGTCATGGCAACCATCACAGTTGCGATTTGAAGCATAGTGGTGTGACGTGCAGTACCTTCAAGTCGCGGTGCAGGCAGGGGCTCGGTGACGGTCGTTCAGTGGCATCAGTGAGACCAGGGCTGCGGTGGGGAGTGAGGTGGTGCTTGTTGCGGTACTGACAGTGCAAGTGACAGTTGATGGGAGCTGGCCTCAGTCGGCCCAGACAGTGGTGTGGGATGGGGCGGTGCGTTGTATAACTTACGAGCAGTGCTCCCAAACCACAATTTGGTCACGGGTATCGTGGTCCACGAGCAGCTTCGTCGTCGGTGAGACCAGGGCAGCAGAGTGAAGTGGGGGGAGCAGATTGCGGTGCCCACAGATTGTGGTGCAAGCAGCGGCTCCGTGGTGGTGGCAGTCATCGTCGTCAGTGAGATATAGCTTGCGATGAGAAGTGCGACAGGGCCCTCTGCAGTGCTTTCAGGACACTGAGCCCGCAGCGGTGTCAGTGACCTCTCTGTGGCAACTGGCACTATGGTTCTAATGGCTGTATCCAGAGGAGAGTGAAATTTGTATCCGTCCCTGATACTTTGTGAACAGGAGGCAAATTCTAGTTCAATCCCTTGGAGATACTCAGAAACAAGTAGAGACAGTTCAGTACAGTCCTTTCACTGCCCAAGGCAGAAGTAGCAACTGCAGTCCAACCCAGCAAAGGAACAATACAGCAAAGAGGCAGTACTCCTCCTGGCAGTTCTTCCAGCTCTTCTTCTTGCCAGGCTCCTTGATTCAAGCAAGTTCTAAATTTCTGGGGTTGGGCCCCAATATTAGACTGCATTTCTCTTTGTTCTCTGAAGCAGAGAGTGTCTGTGCCCAGCCCAAACCAGTTCGGTCCTCTATGGTCCAGCTTCCTGGCAGGAGGTGGGGACAGCATTGTCCAAGGCAGACCAGGTTCATTCAGGTGCAAGGAAATCTCCTCTCACTACTCTAAATGCAGCCCAGGTCTATTCAGCTCAGCCCTGACTCATCCAGGAAAGCAGGACACAGCTCAACACCTCAGTGGCTGCCTACAGAGAATGCACATCCCCAGCCGCTGTCACTCCAAAGCCAGTCAGTCAATCCAAAACACAACAGAGGAACACAGGATGGCTAAGCAAGAAAATACCTACTTTCTAAAAGTGGTATTTTTAAACACATAACATAAAAATCATCTTTACTAAAAGATGTTTTTCTATATTTTGAGTTCAGGCACGCTATACTTCAAATCTCTATCTGGTCCCAATGGGAAGATATGCTTGTAAAATGTTACAGAGTATCCCACATTCTTGCCTATGGGATAGCCTTTCAAAATGAAAAACAAATTACACTGTAGTTCACTATCAGGACATGTCACACACACCAGGACATGTCTCACCTTTCACATACACTGTACCCTGCCCATAGGTGTACCTTGGGCATCCCTTAGGGGTGACTCACATGTAATAAAAGGGAGGGTTAGGGCTTGAAAACTGGGTGCACTTGCTAGGTCAACATGGTAGTCAAAACTGTGTGCATACACTGCAGGGGCTGGTCTGAGAACCTTTTGAAAGGCTGCTCATGTGAGTGGCACAATCAGAGATGCAGGCCCACTAGCAGAATTTGATATACAGGCTCTGGCACTCTCAGTTCACTTTACTAGGGACTTATCAGTAAATCAAATATGCCAATCATGGAAACACCAATTCATAATACAATTTATAACAGGAGCACTTGCTCTTTAACACTGGACAGCAGTGAGAAAGTGAACAGAGAGACTAAACCAGCAAAAACAGAGTCAAAACTAGGAGGTTAGAAAGCAAAAAGACAGGGGAAAAACACCAAAAGGTCCCAGGTCTAACACTCACCCATTGCCTGACAAAGGTTTCAGGGCGAACAACAAAATGATCTAACAAACAAGAGCAGAGACAATGCATTGATGTGGGGGTCCAAGAAGTGCTCCAACTACCTGTTTTGCTTTTACTTTGTCCCGTTTCATTATTACCCACCTCCACTGTTGACAGACTACCACACAGTCAACACCTACTGAGAAAACAAATGGGGTGTATCTGGGTAATAGGTAACTGAAAATAACACCAGAGGTCAACATGTGAGGTGTATATAAATTCAGTACGCACAAATGATCATCACCACTAGAGGTGCAGATATGTCCAGGTCGATCAGGTACGAATATATATATTGCCTACTAAGTACCCAGCTAAATCAGAATGTTATTTGCACTGTGTGTGTCTACATTGGTAAATGAAAATAAAAAAACAGATTCAAACAAAAAAAAGACATTCATACTAGTGAGAACAGCACTAACACATAGTTTACCAGTGTAACCCATATAATAGAGCTCACAGAGTGCTTGTGTGAGAAGTGAACGGCGCAGGTGAAACACGTACCAAGGTGTAAAACCAGCATGAAAGGTGCAAACTTATTTTCAACAATTGGATACAAAACATAGGCTACGAGATTGTAATTAATACAGAACATGTTAAGAACCAAAGGACGCCATGATGTATGCTGAGTAGTCAACGCAGTTTTAACCAATTCAAATTAAGGGCATTATCAGGACAGGATTACACTTTAATCAGACGGTGCTGTGATTAAAAAAACAGGACTGGAGTCCTGAAGTCAATAATTTGTATCAATCAACTTGAGATACGTCCCAGGGTGCAAGAAGGAGTGCACCTTACAGTTACATTTGCATGGACGTGCAAATGTATAAAAGTTCAGTGTTGGTTAATAAGGGCATGTAATCAGTCCATCAAGGAAGGGATTACTGTCTCCATAAATGCAGTGTACTGCAAGTCGCTTCAAAGAAGCGCTATAGGTAATGGAACTCTTCAAATTGAAAAATGCTCCAGGGTATGACTCTCGAACCAGGGTATGTAAATGTAAATGTGTGTATACTTGTAAAGCGCACTATCACCTAGAATGTATCTTGGCGCTGTATACCGCTGTGGAACCCTTCCTGGCTTTCCCTGTGAGATGCCCCTTACTGGGCACCTCCAAGGTGAGGCCAGGCATCCTAGCGCTTTCGGGGCCGTTGTGGAGATTAAGCAAGCTATTGCCCAGAGTTGCAGAGGGGGACCGACCCTGCCGCATCGGGAATTGAACCCTGGTCCCGGGCCTGACCTCTGCCTCAGGGTCTGCCGCTCTAATCGGTGAGCCACACTTCTCCACATGCAGGTAGTCGTGCTATAACTACTCATGCCATACTTCAGCAGGGCTGAGATCCACTTGTGGGGACATAGGACCTGAGAACCACCTGGAACGGCGTGGTACACAATGCCAGAGGAATCTGTTGTGCACAAGAAGGAGTTCTGCCATCGAAAGGACGGTGTGCCCTTCTTGAATAGCAGCTGGCCTGGGCTGTGTGACACCCTACAGTGTGCTCTCCAAAGGCTTGTCAGTTTGCCCCCTGTTCTCTTGTGGAGGTCTTAGGGACATTAAAGACCTCCCATGAGGGATTGACACCATTTACCTGTGACACCTATAGAGCGGTGTCCTCATAGGTGCCCACATCATCTGCTGTATCCCAACTGGTAGCGCGGCATGAGCTTGAAAGTAAGAACTGTGCCTGGAGATGGATTGTCTTGAGCGGAGTGTTTCATTGTCTGTGTGTTGTTGGTGTGCGTGCCTCTAAAACTTGATGTGTGTGGCTGCCTGTCAGCCTGTGTGTGTGTCTGACTGGAGTGTTTGACAGACAGAGGGGAAGGCGGTGCTGGCATTCGGGCGTCATGCCTCCACACTCCATAGAGGATTAGGTCTCCTGTCAAGCAATCTGGGCAGGGGCATATACTACATACATGTTGCCGCATTGTCTCGCAGAGAGCTCCGAAGAGACTGCTCTGCTCTCTGGCCGCCCTGTTTGTTTTCGGGACCCAGTTATGTCCGAAACAACACCGGGGGCCGCTCTGGGCGTCAGAGGGGGAAGGGAGAGGGTATTAGGAGCTCTAGCCCAGGTTGGCACCAGAGGAGGGGTCTACTCCATAAAAGCTGGTTTAGGCGCTTCAGCTCGTCTTCCTGGAGTTTAGAATGGCAGCGGCAGAGCAGAAATCTACCGCCCGAGCAGCCCTGCCTGCCGTGTCTGACCTCAGGGAGGGGCACTGGCTACATGTCTGCTGCTGATGGAGGAGGATCACGCACTGATAACCACCCTATGAGGGGGTGGGGGGGGCAGGGGCTTAAACCTTTTGTACTGTATAAATATCACAAAGTCCAACACAAGTTGACTGCGGTATGTGGCCTGGGTGGGCGGCAGCGGCCGGCAGCAGCAGTGTGACACACGAGTGTCACGACTCACAAGTCCTCTCCTCCTCCCGACCTCCGCTCCTCTCCAGCAAGCAGCCCGGGCTGTCACATCCGTTGGCTCCTGCCCCTCTCCGTCACGCTAGGGGCGCGGCTTGTGTCCATCCTATTTCACCCTGCGGTTGTGCTTGTTTCCCAATGGGCGGACACACGGCGCACGCGAGGAGCCGGTACCCGATGTGCCACGTCTGAGGCCCGCGCTCCTGCCGGGCTGGTATCGGCTACCGGGGTTGGACACGTAGCCGCTCCCTCCTGCCATGATGCCGGACGACACGCCGCTCTTTGACCCCCCGCTGCTGCTCGACCTGGACTGGAGCCGGCTGCTGCTCGACCTGGACTGGAGCCTGAACACGGTGTCTTCCGGGGCTGCGCCGCACACGGCCGCATCGAGGAGGTGGTGGTGAGCGACGAGTGCCACGGCCGGCAGCTGGGCAAGGGTGTGTGTGCGAGTGTGTGTGTGTGTCTGTGTGTGCGTGTGTCTGTCTGTCTCTGTGTGTGTGTGTGTGCGCGCACGTCTGTGTGTGTGTGAACAGCATGCCGGAATCGGAGCGATTGTTCACGCGCGCGACCTGATCCGATTCCGGCATGCGCGTGCCCATCTCTTGTCTCCCTTGGCTCCTTGGAAGCAGAGCTGATGACAATAGGTCTCGCAGCGAGAGCGCGCTTCGCGCGCTTTTGCCAGGGTGAGACCTAAAAATGAATGTGGAAAGCCAGAGAATGATCCTTCTGAAGCTGAAATAGAATCATTCTATTATATGAGGGAGATATGACAGATATGAAACAGAGATGAGATGATGAATGTGTACTGTAAAGGATGCTGTGATCATAAGATGAGTGCCCTACGGAAATAATTGGTGGTAGAGAGACAGAGCTGTGTACCAGCGTTATGTCTGCAAGGGAGAGTAGGGAACATTGAGTGAAGCATCATGGTTGTCAATTAGGTGTCACAGCTGCCACTCCTGGCTTGACCCTTGTAATCCCTGGCGCTGCCTGTGCTACCTCTGGCCTCAGAGGTAGCAGAATCGGTGCCAGGAACACATAGGCAGGTATTCCTTATAGACAACCAACTGTTGGGGCTCCTTTTTCCTTGTTTTCAGTCAATTGTTTATTACTCTAATAGTGAATAATGATACATTGTTGTTAGACCTGGCTTTTTCAGCAGGTTTATCTCCAGAATTTTTGCTTTTTGGCGTCCTATTTTCAACCCTGTTTTTGTTGGTTTTAGGTCAGGACAGAACTGGCTTTGACTGACCACAGAGCCTCTCTGACACCAGAGAACAGAGAGAAATGGACAATAAATATTGGGTCCCAGACCCCAGAACTTTAGAATACTTCTGGACTCAAGAGGAACCTCTGCCAAGGAGAAAAGCTGGTAAAGCTGAAGGAAAGGTGCTGCCCCTTTGCTATGTGCTGTGTGGGGTTGGCCTGCAGTGGCTGTTTCTGCCAAGGAGAGGATAAAGACTTTGCTGTGTGCTGTGTCTTCTGCTTGAAGAAAATCTCTACGGGATTGAAGTAGAGCTTGCCTCCTGTTCTGAAGTCTCAGGGACACAAAGACTCCACCACCAGCTCCCCTGAACTTCCTTGCTAGGAGTTCTGACCTGCTAAGAGGTGACTATTGCTGCGGTGGGCCTCTGGAGGTTGTTCCTGCTATTGGACACTGGAAAAGAGATGCAGCTACGAGAAGCATGACACATCTGCACCCGTTTCCGACCCATTGCCGCTGAAGAAACCCGTCGGTGCCTGCTAGTGGCTGGAGAAATTGGCACATGCTGAATCCCATGCACCGATGTCCGAAGTCCGAGATCACCACACTGATTCAGACGCAGACCTGCTGTGCAGTTGCAAGAACCAAAGCGTCGTGGGACCATGGCCGGAGAGATCAATGCAGCGCCCTTAGCCGCCACCACATCGAGAACCAATGTATTCCGGATCCCCACACATGGCACCTGGGCACCAACAAGGACACCAGGGCTGCAGTAAGAAACTGACACATCACCTCCCCACACAGTAAGAAACGAACGCATCACTTTCCCTTCAGTAAGGAACCAACGCATCACCTCCCCTGTGTGGCAGTGAAGAACCAACACATCACCACACCTGGAGGAAGGAACCAAGGAATCACCTTCCCTGGGCATAAGGAACTGACGCATCACCTTCCCTGTGGCTGTTTTTGTTCATGATTTATGGCATCCAAGGTACTTTGTGTTGAAAGTGTTGCATCTATAGCTTGCTATGGACAGGCATGTTTTTGTCTTCTAAGGATTACATTCTAATTACTGTATTGTGGATTGTTGTTGTTTTGGTCTTGTTTGGTTTAGATAAAGATTACTTATTTTTCTTTACTGTTGTGTTGTCCATTTGAAGTGTTTTCACTGTATTACTGTATATGTGCACACATTATTTACTCACTGCCTCAAAGATAAGCCTGTCTGCTCGTGCCAAGCTACAAAGGGGGTGAGCAGGGATTATTTTAGAAGTGTATCCCCCTTACCCTGACCAGGAGGAAGGGTCCTACTTGGAGAAAGTTACCAACCATTGCCAACTAGAGACCCCCATTTCTAACATTTATTCACTATTATTACAATAAAGAATAAGTAAAATTTGCTGAAATATCACCCCTCTCAGCAGCTAAGGGCAGTTAAACATGTTAAATGGATGTTACGTGCATGCTGGTGAGTAAGAGGGTGTTTATGTGACAGAGTGTGTGAGTTAAAGATACAATGCTGTGTGATGTCACTTCGGCTACCTCAGGCAGGAACGAGAGAGAAGCAGAAAACCAGGCACAGCGTTCTGAACAGTGCTGAATGCCTGCCTCTTGCCTGACCCTTGTCCCATCGGACTCGCTGGTAAAATCATAGTAGGGCAGGGCCCAGCATCACAGGTACTTTCACTAACGCAAAAACTGATAAATGTGAGATAGCTGTCAATTATTTTATATATGGGTATCAATAAAATTTGAAAGTTGTTTTCTGTATTTACATTTTCCACCCATATTGGAGTGAAAGGCAGAACATGCTAATCTCTGTAACTGCTTCCATTGAGCTGCAAAACTACTCCTGAAATTGTTGGTTAATGCAGGGGAGCCAGTGTGGTTAACACAGAACATGAGCCTAAAGCTAAAGCACACAAGGTTTTTGCCTGCCTATTTTTAGCACTCCTTGAAGTAATTCCGTTCAGATTGCAGACTACAATACGTCCTTTGTTCAATAATGTCCAAAGTTATTCATATTTGATAACAAAAAAAGTTATTCAGAAAGTGCACATGGCAGAATGACGCGCCTTTTGCCTCACTCAAAGGACAGGGAATTGGGTTCGTGAATCTTGAATATTTCCGAGTTCATGTTTAGAAACGATTAAAATGGAATAAACAAATGCCGCTAAATTCAATAATATAATCAAATTTACAACATCAAACACGTATATCTTTAAGAGAGAAATATTTGTAAAAAAAGGTTAAACTTTTTCATATTTTTGTATCAAATTCGTAGTATGATTTACGTGCCAAATCTTTTGCCGGCTTGCCTAGTTTTGCGAGCATGACCCTTAGCTCGGTTTTAAATTTGAATCTGTTTGTTCAGTAATATTGGCTCCGTGCATCTCATACAAAGTAACCTAGACATGCATCAAAGACAAAAAAGATTTATCAACATACCTCAGACTGCTAACCACACATACACCTTTTATATTTGTAAATAAAGATGTCCACAGAATGGTTCTTCGACTTCCAAAAACATTTGAATCAAAGAGAAACAAATGAATCATTTTGAGAAGAATAGGATGAAATATATAAGGGGAAATCAAAGTAAACCACTTAAGAGAGAAAATAGTGGGAAAACAAAACAGAAACAATACTGACTCCTTCAAACCATGTTGCCAGTTAGGGAAGGGGTCCCCTGGGTTAGAAATGTCTACCCCTGGCTAGCCCCTTGCATTGCCCTAGACTCTCCTTCGTTTCTGGGATCATGAATGTAGAGGCAGTAGAGAAGGGCATTTTTTCTTTAACAATGCTTCTCCATTCATTGGCAAACAAATGTGCATCTGGGTAGGTGAGCGGTTGAAGATACATATGGGTCAATGGTTGGATGACAGAGTGTGTGAATGAGTGGCTGAGAGAATGGATAGAAGAGTGGGAACATGATGGATGGATGAATGAATGATCACATGGATGGATGCCCGAATGTATGTGGAAGATGGGTGAAGTGGACTAGAGGGCGTGGGGCAAGAGCAGTGTATAGAGGAAAGGCAGTCGATGAGGGAAATGGCAGTGTCGGGTGGCGAACTGGATTGGGGCGTGGGGCTCAGGCAATGTATTCTGAAGGATAAGGTCATCAACCTTCTCATATTATGTTTGACTGCCCAGCTATTCAGAATCGTTTTCTGCATCCCACATCCAGATTGTGCCAGACATAGGTAAGTGCACTTTCTACGTGACAGACCAATGTTTTCTTCAGTGACTCAGCAGGGGATGCTCTTCTTTTGAGCAGACTCATAGAGGCTACCGAGAATGCTAAGCAGTGCACTAATTCTAGCGTAGGTCTAGGGCCATAATCTACAGAAACATGGGGCACTTGCATCATTCAAGAAGTCACAGAGAATTATCAACAGGGCCCCCAGGAAAGCAGCTGCTTCTTAACCTTAATGCGCATAAGCCAATGAGGATCACTGTACAATTTGTTCCTACACTGTCTCCATGATTGTCAAGACAAGGGCATTGACAGGACTAGCAAAGGACAACCTGGGGTAGAAGATGCAACTTCTGGGTACCCAGAATGATTGTAACTGAGGAGATAAGAAATGGGTTTTTGGGTGAGTGAGAACTTGCCCATTAGCAAATTCCCCAAGTGCTCAAGTAGTGGATAGACTCTTCAGTGTGCAGGCAAAGATCATTTCCCCCGTAAGAGTTGCTCAAAGAAGCAAGCAAGCAAGAGCTTTAGACATACCTAGCACATTGTTACTCACAATGTCCAGTCGTTTTTGAAGGAAAGCCCAGCTTGTTCCTGCAAGGCCCTCCTGATGGCGCTCGCAACAAAAGGCACCACAGAGATGAAAAGTGATCCAATTACAGAAGGGAATGAAGCAAAGTATCTCACATACAGAGACGTGCCATCCAACAGTAGTTTGAGGGCAGAAAACTGTCTACTGCCACTTAGATAGAGAGGGGGGGAACGGGGAAGAACAAACTGTCTATTGCCTGATGAACTGCATAACCCAGGTGTATCTTTGGTAAACTGGTGTGTACAATGTATGGCTTTATATGCTTTTTTATTTTGCTTCTGTTATTTACACTATTTTTCAGCTCTAAATAGGTCCTTGCATGCGTAAAGGATGCAAGGACATATTTTGCCCTAAAATATAGCGCCAAATGCAAGTTTGGCATTTAGCTTAAATACACATAATTTTGTGCAATTTCTCTCAAATTTAAACAGATTTTGTGGGCGCCTTGTACCATTCCAAACAACCATTATTGATGACTAGGTTGAAGACAGCCTTTAAAGAAAGCTATCCTAGTGGTAGCTGTGGAGAGCAGCCTTCAGGCTAAGTCTCAAAGGAATGTAAAGCAGCTTGTTTTTGCCAGTCTATAACCTCCTGATTGACCAAAGGAAAGAAGAACCACACAAGGTATATATATAAAATATATGTATTTATTACTAAACAATCTCTACTAACCTCTTTATGAGATTAGAGAACAAAGCGCACAATATTAAATCACTAGAACGATAGTAAATAGCACAATACACAGTGGGCTCCAGGGGAGACCAAACCATATACTAAGAAAGTGGTATAACAACCACAACTTGACTAGATACAGTGCCTAGAGCATGTAGAATTGCTGGGACCCCAAGGAACCAACCAAGGTAGTGACACAGGGGACCCACGGGGGACATGTGCAGTGTGAGAACACAGCAGCGAAATGGGAAAGTCACGGTTGGAATTTTAAAGTTTAAGGACTCTTAGGAGAGGATTTGAGCAAACCCTTTACACCTTAGAAGGTTCTAAGGCCAGCACCCATGTGAGCACTGGAGTACTCGTGTTACCTAGCCCAGGGAAGCCGGGTGCATAGGTGTCAAATGGTGTTGGGAATCTTCGTAGTTTTCAGTGGCGTGATGCTGCAAAGTGCTGCTGTCGTGACGTGGAAAAGTGTCCAGTTTGATCCAGGCCTGGATCAAAGCTGAGAAGAACCTGAAAGCAGAGGGGACAGAGTATGGGTCACTTGCCAGTGACCAGGGGCTCGGTAGACGAATGCCCACCGATGTCGGGGGCTTCAGGTGGGAAAAGGCGAAGCTTGACTGTGCAGCCACGGAGACCAGGAGACATAGAGGATGACCAAAGTCCGCAGACGAGCTGTCCCACAAAGGATGACGAGTGCTGGGGGGTCAGTGTCTAGATTGAACACAGAAAAGCCTTGGCAACTGCAACCCAAGCGGTCAGAGAAAAGATGCTTGGTGAGGACCAGGAAGGTCCTGTGGACTCCCCAAGAAATGGAGAGTCAGGGCACATCTGGAGCAACCAGGTAAGCCCACTGAAAGTTAAAGTTGCCTTTACAGGGACCCACAGGCCAACGGACCAGGGATCGCGAAGGGACCTTGAGAGGAATCAGTAAATACTAGCCCACGGAACAGTTATGGAGTGTAGGATGGTAATCTTCAGTGGAATCACTGCTCGGGGTTGGGACTACAAGTAGCCCAAAGAACAGCTTCAGGGGTCGCCGGAAAGCAGATGCTTCTGCAAATGGACAGGGAGCCCAGGGGTTTGGGTTGCACGGTCCCCACGAGGGATACCTCCTGTATTGCAAAAGTCTTTGGAGTCCTCAGGAGCTTCGGAGTTGCAAACCGGTCAGATGCGTCTTTGGTGCCTGCTTAGCAGGGGAGTAACTCCTTTACTCCAAGGCAAATTCTTTAGCCATCTAGCACAGTGTAGATCGTCAAAGTACTTGGTTTCTGTAGCAGAGTTTTGTCCAGGTAAATCTAAAGTCCTATAGCCAGGGGTACCTACTTTATAACCAAGGAAGGGGTGGGACAAACTCTGGGGATGCACCTATGGGAGGGTCAGGACAGAGGGGTGGCTACACCCATGTCCTTTGTCCATTTTCACGCCAGAGCAGGAGCAAATGGCTCCTGCAACCGGTTTAAGCTGGACTATGCACAGGGACACCAAATATGCCCCCTGTGCAGACATCAAAGCACTCTCAGAGTGCACCCACCCAGCTCCAATACACTAAAGCCTGTCTGGGAGGTGGTTACACCTCCGTGTGACAGGAAACCTATTGCCCAGCCTTACCCTGCTGGAGTTTTGTCCTGCAGCAGGAGGGCAGACTCGTGTCTGTGGCTGGCAGCATCCACCTTGTGATGCCATAGTCGACAAAGCTGGTACCGGGTGTAACAGTGTTGTCATATTTCTCCCTCTAGGAGGGTGGAATCATACAGTTACTGGTGTGGGGGTATGATTCCAGGGTGTTTGACACCAAACACGACAGGTTTCTGTGCAGCCGTTTTAAAGTTAGATTTACCATGAGGTTATAATGCACTTAAGAGTATATGTTATGGCTGCATCACAGAACAACCCTGGAGTATAAATTCCGAAGGCTTCAGAGGGGCTCTGCTCATGCATGGGCACCCTCTTACATAAAACCCAGCAACCTGCCTTCTGAATTGGGAAGGCCTGCCATAGGGGTGACTGATAGGTTTATATGTGCAGTGATAAGGTAGTTATAGTGAATCTATATCTAAGTAAGGGGTGTATGCACCACCGTACACAGTTTGCAGTGGCAGACCTGCGGTGTCAATTTGAGTGGCCTCTCAGGGGTGGCATAAAACATGCTGTAGCCCCTGGGAGGCCTCTGGGGTATCTATGCCCTAGGTACATAGTATACCATATTCTAGGGACTTACAAGGGTACCCCACAATCCAATCTGGAGTGTACCTAAAGTACATGCAATCAGTTTAGGGAGAAAGCAGATAGACTGGGGTCCTGATTAGCAGGATCCCAGTGAAACTAAGCCAAAAATCAGCAAAACACCAGGAAAAAAGTGAGTGTAACCATGCAGTCATATTCTACCTTCCTACACACATGATGATCACTTTTAAGGACGTTCCTGTGGCAATAGGGCAGTGCCTTATTTACAAGGATGCATTAAGCCACTTAACGTGACTTAACTCAGCCTTGTCAAAAAGGCACCCTTTCATGCTGTACTTAGCCTGAAAGGGGGGGGGCAATGGGTGTTGAGGTGAGCATTCCACCACAACACATATTGATTTGGACGATGCCACTATTTACAAGGGTGATTCAGAAAAGGGGGGTGGTGATGAACAGAGTGTCTGAATTAAGCAGACCACTCTTACCCAGTCCAAAGATCAGGGCTTGATCCATCACCGTTATTTAGCTCACTGCCCCATAGCAGCTCAGAACCTGGCTATATGCAAATTAGTCTGTCCCTGGCCCAGTGCATCATGGGAACAGGGCAGACCAAACTACCAAGCCAATTCTTCACCAGAAAGGATACAAGCTACCGGGGACCGGTTTCAGGCATTTCAGCCTCGTCGGCCCGGCTTGCTTGAATCCTGATGGAGCAGTGAGCAAGGGACTCATGTCTGAGTATACCCTGCCACACCTATAGTGGCCAAAAACGATTCAGAAAAGGGGGTGGTGATGAACAGAGTGTCTGAATTAAGCAGACCACTCTTACCCAGTCCAAAGATCAGGGCTTGATCCATCACCGTTATTTAGCTCACTGCCCCATCCCAGCTCAGAACCTGGCTATATGCAAATTAGTCTGTCCCTGGCCCAGTGCATCATGGGAACAGGGCTGACCAAACTACCAAGCCAATTCTTCACCAGAAAGGATACAAGCTACCGGGGACCGGTTTCTGGCATTACAGCCTCGTCGGCCCGGCTTGCTTGAATCCTGATGGAGCAGTGAGCAAGGGACTCATGTCTGAGTATACCCTGCCACACCTATAGTGGCCAAAAACGATTCAGAAAAGGGGGTGGTGATGAACAGAGTGTCTGAATTAAGCAGACCACTCTTACCCAGTCCAAAGATCAGGGCTTGATCCATCACCGTTATTTACCTCACTGCCCCATCCCAGCTCAGAACCTGGCTATATGCAAATTAGTCTGTCCCTGGCCCAGTGCATCATGGGAACAGGGCAGACCAAACTACCAAGCCAATTCTTCACCAGAAAGGATACAAGCTACCGGGGACCGGTTTCTGGCATTTCAGCCTCGTCGGCCCGGCTTGCTTGAATCCTGATGGAGCAGTGAGCAAGGGACTCATGTCTGAGTATACCCTGCCACACCTATATTGGCCAAAAACGATTCAGAAAAGGGGGTGGTGATGAACAGAGTGTCTGAATTAAGCAGACCACTCTTACCCAGTCCAAAGATCAGGGCTTGATCCATCACCGTTATTTAGCTCACTGCCCCATCCCAGCTCAGAACCTGGCTATATGCAAATTAGTCTGTCCCTGGCCCAGTGCATCATGGGAACAGGGCAGACCAAACTACCAAGCCAATTCTTCACCAGAAAGGATACAAGCTACCGGGGACCGGTTTCTGGCATTTCAGCCTCGTCGGCCCGGCTTGCTTGAATCCTGATGGAGCAGTGAGCAAGGGACTCATGTCTGAGTATACCCTGCCACACCTATAGTGGCCAAAAATGATTCAGAAAAGGGGGTGGTGATGAACAGAGTGTCTGAATTAAGCAGACCACTCTTACCCAGTCCAAAGATCAGGGCTTGATCCATCACCGTTATTTAGCTCACTGCCCCATCCCAGCTCAGAACCTGGCTATATGCAAATTAGTCTGTCCCTGGCCCAGTGCATCATGGGAACAGGGCAGACCAAACTACCAAGCCAATTCTTCACCAGAAAGGATACAAGCTACCGGGGACCGGTTTCTGGCATTTCAGCCTCGTCGGCCTGGCTTGCTTGAATCCTGATGGAGCAGTGAGCAAGGGACTCATGTCTGAGTATACCCTGCCACACCTATAGTGGCCAAAAACGATTCAGAAAAGGGGGTGGTGATGAACAGAGTGTCTGAATTAAGCAGACCACTCTTACCCAGTCCAAAGATCAGGGCTTGATCCATCACCGTTATTTAGCTCACTGCCCCATCCCAGCTCAGAACCTGGCTATATGCAAATTAGTCTGTCCCTGGCCCAGTGCATCATGGGAACAGGGCAGACCAAACTACCAAGCCAATTCTTCACCAGAAAGGATACAAGCTACCGGGGACCGGTTTCTGGCATTTCAGCCTCGTCGGCCCGGCTTGCTTGAATCCTGATGGAGCAGTGAGCAAGGGACTCATGTCTGAGTATACCCTGCCACACCTATAGTGGCCAAAAACGATTCAGAAAAGACTGGGTAGGAGTGTTCTGCTTTATTCAGATACTCTGTCCATCACCACCCCCCTTTTTGAATCGTTTTGGCCACCACAAGTGTGGAAGGGTATGCTCAGATGTGAGTCCCCTGCTCACTGCACCATCAGGATACAAGCAAGCCGGGCCGAAGACGGCTGTAATGCCAGAAACCGGTCCCCGGAAGCTTGTTTCCTTTCCAGTAAAGAATTGGCTTGGTAGTTTGGTCTGCCCTGTTCCCATGATGCACTGGGCCAGGGACAGACTAATTTGCATGTAGCCAGGTTCTGAACTGGGATGGT
The DNA here is from genome assembly GCF_964261635.1 of Lissotriton helveticus. NCBI lineage: Eukaryota > Metazoa > Chordata > Amphibia > Caudata > Salamandridae > Lissotriton > Lissotriton helveticus. The sequence goes on along the minus strand of NC_136057.1, from coordinate 1,570,687,962 downwards.
GCAGTGAGCTAAAAAACGGTGATGGATCAAGCCCTGATCTTTTGACTGGGTAGGAGTGTTCTGCTTAATTCAGATACTCTGTCCATCACCACCCCCTTTTTGAATCGTTTTGGCCACCACAAGTGTGGAAGGGTATGCTCAGATGTGAGTCCCTTGCTCACTGCACCATCAGGATTCAAGCAAGCCGGGCCGAAGACGGCTGTAATGCCAGAAACCGGTCCCCGGAAGCTTGTTTCCTTTCCAGTAAAGAATTGGCTTGGTAGTTTGGTCTGCCCTGTTCCCATGATGCACTGGGCCAGGGACAGACTAATTTGCATGTAGCCAGGTTCTGAACTGGGATGGTGCCGTGAGCTAAAAAACGGTGATGGATCAAGCCCTGATCTTTTGACTGGGTAGGAGTGTTCTGCTTAATTCAGATACTCTGTCCATCACCACCCCCCTTTTTGAATCGTTTTGGCCACCACAAGTGTGGAAGGGTATGCTCAGATGTGAGTCCCTTGCTCACTGCACCATCAGGATTCAAGCAAGCCGGGCCGAAGACGGCTGTAATGCCAGAAACCGGTCCACGGAAGCTTGTTTCCTTTCCAGTAAAGAATTGGCTTGGTAGTTTGGTCTGCCCTGTTCCCATGATGCACTGGGCCAGGGACAGACTAATTTGCATGTAGCCAGGTTCTGAACTGGGATGGTGCAGTGAGCTAAAAAACGGTGATGGATCAAGCCCTGATCTTTTGACTGGGTAGGAGTGTTCTGCTTAATTCAGATACTCTGTCCATCACCACCCCCCTTTTTGAATCGTTTTGGCCACCACAAGTGTGGAAGGGTATGCTCAGATGTGAGTCCCTTGCTCACTGCACCATCAGGATTCAAGCAAGCCGGGCTGAAGACGGCTGTAATGCCAGAAACCGGTCCCCGGAAGCTTGTTTCCTTTCCAGTAAAGAATTGGCTTGGTAGTTTGGTCTGCCCTGTTCCCATGATGCACTGGGCCAGGGACAGACTAATTTGCATGTAGCCAGGTTCTGAACTGGGATGGTGCAGTGAGCTAAAAAACGGTGATGGATCAAGCCCTGATCTTTTGACTGGGTAGGAGTGTTCTGCTTAATTCAGATACTCTGTCCATCACCACCCCCCTTTTTGAATCGTTTTGGCCACCACAAGTGTGGAAGGGTATGCTCAGATGTGAGTCCCTTGCTCACTGCACCATCAGGATTCAAGCAAGCCGGGCCGAAGACGGCTGTAATGCCAGAAACCGGTCCCCGGAAGCTTGTTTCCTTTCCAGTAAAGAATTGGCTTGGTAGTTTGGTCTGCCCTGTTCCCATGATGCACTGGGCCAGGGACAGACTAATTTGCATGTAGCCAGGTTCTGAACTGGGATGGTGCAGTGAGCTAAAAAACGGTGATGGATCAAGCCCTGATCTTTTGACTGGGTAGGAGTGTTCTGCTTAATTCAGATACTCTGTCCATCACCACCCCCCTTTTTGAATCGTTTTGGCCACCACAAGTGTGGAAGGGTATGCTCAGATGTGAGTCCCTTGCTCACTGCACCATCAGGATTCAAGCAAGCCGGGCCGAAGACGGCTGTAATGCCAGAAACCGGTCCCCGGAAGCTTGTTTCCTTTCCAGTAAAGAATTGGCTTGGTAGTTTGGTCTGCCCTGTTCCCATGATGCACTGGGCCAGGGACAGACTAATTTGCATGTAGCCAGGTTCTGAACTGGGATGGTGCAGTGAGCTAAAAAACGGTGATGGATCAAGCCCTGATCTTTTGACTGGGTAGGAGTGTTCTGCTTAATTCAGATACTCTGTCCATCACCACCCCCCTTTTTGAATCGTTTTGGCCACCACAAGTGTGGAAGGGTATGCTCAGATGTGAGTCCCTTGCTCACTGCACCATCAGGATTCAAGCAAGCCGGGCCGAAGACGGCTGTAATGCCAGAAACCGGTCCCCGGAAGCTTGTTTCCTTTCCAGTAAAGAATTGGCTTGGTAGTTTGGTCTGCCCTGTTCCCATGATGCACTGGGCCAGGGACAGACTAATTTGCATGTAGCCAGGTTCTGAACTGGGATGGTGCAGTGAGCTAAAAAACGGTGATGGATCAAGCCCTGATCTTTTGACTGGGTAGGAGTGTTCTGCTTAATTCAGATACTCTGTCCATCACCACCCCCCTTTTTGAATCGTTTTGGCCACCACAAGTGTGGAAGGGTATGCTCAGATGTGAGTCCCTTGCTCACTGCACCATCAGGATTCAAGCAAGCCGGGCCGAAGATGGCTGTAATGCCAGAAACCGGTCCCCGGAAGCTTGTTTCCTTTCCAGTAAAGAATTGGCTTGGTAGTTTGGTCTGCCCTGTTCCCATGATGCACTGGGCCAGGGACAGACTAATTTGCATGTAGCCAGGTTCTGAACTGGGATGGTGCAGTGAGCTAAAAAACGGTGATGGATCAAGCCCTGATCTTTTGACTGGGTAGGAGTGTTCTGCTTAATTCAGATACTCTGTCCATCACCACCCCCCTTTTTGAACTATTTACAAGGGTGGCGTAAATAGGAGGCAGCGCCAAAATTAAGACCATGAAAAAAATGCACTTAACATGGTGAAACGAGGAGACATGCTTTATTTCTCCTTGTTTTTGCTGTTTCTATATGTGCTTGTGCCACACACAAGTAGAAACAGCAAAACACCTTGAATCATTGTTTATGTGCAGGAAGGTGTCCCTTCCTGCACATAAATAATCATTTAAAAAATGACGATTTGCAACTTTTATGTGTGCTGCACAATGCAGCACACATAGAAATTTCAAATCGCCATTTGTTAATGTGTGCAGGAAGGGAAACCTTCCTGCACATAAACAATCATTTCCTCAACAAAGGCACCCTTGCACTATGGTGCAAGGGTGCCTGCATTGAGGTTAGGCAACTTAATTTAGTGCCAGCGCTATGGAAAACGCAGCCTGTGCCGTATCTTTGTGCATTTTGGGAATGGCAGAGCGTGGCGTCAGCATTTTGTGCTTAACGATGCAACACTCGGCCATTCCCTTGTAAATATGCTCTCCCCCCATGTTACATGATCACTCAATCTGCTGGCTCTGGTAATAGAAAGGGCTGTAGTTTAATACAGTGCCATGTTAGAAGCTGTTGGAATTTCAAAAGCGAGTAATAGAGGCCTCAGAAGATTTATCTGAGATCTCCAGAACTGAACACAGCTAGAGCTCAGACAAGGATGAACAATGTCTTTGTCGTTATGTATAGATCACATGGTAGGAGTTTAGCCAACATACTAGAGGTAATTCACTGGCTAAGATTTGCAAAACGGTCAAGGCTCAGATGTCACCAAAGGTATTGATATTAGAAATGTCACTCCCATCATATTTTGACGAACTAATTAACGTCCATGCTTCTCCTTACAACACTACATTCTACCAATTTTAAGTCTGTGGGGTTATTCCTGTGTGGCCTGTTCCCTGGAAATTAACAAAAGTGATTATTTCCTAATCTGCCAATATGCCCTGGTTCCAGACAGCTGCACAGACTGGGAAGAGGCCATATACCAGGTTTCACAACCCTTTTTCAACATTTGTATCAGTCTCTTCTTAAAAATACAGTTCAGCCTAGTAAAAAAAGGACCAGTTAGCAATCCTAGCTTTATTTAGTTTTATAATGGGTTTTCGTTAGCGATAGCCCCAGAGAGCGAATATATTGCCAGGAGCCATGTCACAACAACATAAAACACCGGAAGTAGGCGTTATGAGGTTAGAATAATAATCATTGTTCATCAAAATCGATTCTACAAAAAGCAGCGCTAACAGTGAGCCTCTTTAACTTAAACGCAAGCTGAGATACCGGTGCACGTTTTATCACACAGTGCTGTAGGTCCACGAGGCTTCCCCTTTCTTCTTCTGCGTCATTCAAGGCAGTTGTAAACAGACACAGAGTCGGTTTCCGGTTTCCGTGCCAGAGCAAGGCTGTACACCATCTGCTTCCTGTACAGGGTTAGACATTGTCAAAGCCCTGACAAGCCACTGGCACTCTTTGGAATACTACACAGGTGGCTACATATGTAACTTCCTGTTTCAAAGGTCAGTTCTGGTGCATTATGTTTTGCTAAACATTTCAGCTTGTAAATGTAAATGTCCAGTATTTGTAAATCACAAACAATTACCTGAGGGTGTCAAGGCGCTGGGGGCCGTCAGGAAGATGAAGAGAGCTATTTCCCAGAGTTACATGGTGCTGGGCTAACCTGACGCCTGCGATCGAACCGTGAGTCCCTGGGTTCTGGAGTCAGCCACCCTGGCTGATGCACCACACCTCTTCCCTTGGCAAGGTAAAGCATGTAGTAAGCCTTGAGCCTACAGAATATCCTGACGGAATTCTCATGGTTGTTGCCTATATGTCCCTCACGTCTGATCTTTCTGGTGCCTTTCTACACAGACCCACTCTCCACCTGACACCCCAACCCCGCAGCTCTTCTCTCAATGTTTATATCAATTCTGCATAACTTGTTTTGAGTGAATGATCACCTCATGTTAAAAAAATCTTACAATCTTCCAGTGGGAGACTGGTTCACACAGAAATGACTTTCAAAGATACACATTTTATGGTCAAACCAGCCCACTAGCGGTATCTTGCAAGGCTTCTTTTTATGGTAAATAAAACGAATTTCGTTGTGCGCACTGCATCGCATTTGGTGATGCAGTGCGTGCAACGAAATTCGTTTTATTTATTTTTATGTTTATTTACCTGTTGTCTGCACACAGGAGTGCTACTAGCAGGGAGCCGGAAAGCTACTAGTTGGAGAGGCCTTGTGTATGATCTGTAGCCCTCATCCCTTCTGAGTAGCTGAAGCACAGGAGTTACTGGTTGACCTATTCTTGTACCAATGCATGACTTCAGCATGGTCCAGAAGAACAACAAACATTTATTTATTATATGATTAGTTATTTCTTGGCAACAGGAACATTGTGAAAAGAAATGGTGCACAGAAAACCAATGTCAAATGGTAAGTACGGTCCACTGATAGAATATCAATGCTAAAAACATCAATGGTAAAAATATCTAGATTATATAGATATAATAGAATATATAGATTGTAAAAATATCGACTCCCTAATACTTAAACAGGTAAGTACAACAATATTGAATCAAAAATATTGAAGCTAAAAATATAGACGCAAAAAATATCGATCTAAAAATATAAATTCAATAAAATAATATATATTAAATACATAATATATTAATATTATCTTTAAATAAACACATTAATTTTAAGGTACATTTTAACTAAATATAAAAATTTAACTTAATTAAAAAAAATATAAACAAGCAAACATAATAATGTATTCATATACATATATTTACTTTAAAATAATTTATTAACTATTATCTTTATTTAATTTTTAAACTTTTAAATTATACGAAAATAAAATATATACCTATATCAATAATTTAAAAGGAAAACAAATCTATAATTAATTAAAACATTAAACTATTAAAACATACATTTCACAATAAAATAAATACAACAGTAGGGAAAATGTTGGATAGCAAAATAATTAAATTTACTATTCCAACTGCAATGAGTTCAACAGTAGGGAAAGTGTTGGATAGCGGAGGGGTAACATTTACTATTCCCACTCCATTCAGTGAAAATGTAGGCTAAATGTTGGATAGTAGAAGAATTAAATTTACTATTTCAACTCCAGTGAGCGCAACATTAAGGAAAATGTTGGATAGCGGAGGGGTAAAAATTACTATTCCCACTCCAATGAGTGCAACAGTAGGGAAAGTGCTGGATAGCGGAGGGGCAAAATTACTATTCCCACTCCAGTGAGTTAGGGAAAGTATTGGATAGCGGAGGGGTAAAAATGAATATTCCCACTCCAATGAGTGCAACAGTAGGGAACATTTTGGATAGCGGAGGGCTAAAAATGATTAGTTCCACCCCAGTGAGTGCAACAGTAGGGAAAGTATTGGATAGCAGAGAAACAAAAATGACTCATTTACACAATCAAAAATAATTAAATAATCTTAAGAATAAATAAACAATATTTTAAAAATATACATTTAAATATATTAACCCTTTCGATGCTGATGACGGAGCGGTTCCGTCATGAGCCACAGTTGGCATGTGCTCATGACGGACCCGCTCCATCATGGCTCCCACCCTCCTGGGGAGGGTTGGCGCTCCCCCCATGGGTGTCTGATTTCGCCCCCACAAAGGGGGGGAAAGAGTTTCCACTTCCACCTCTGACCCCCCATGGGAATCCCATGATGTCAGCGCGCAAAACGCCTGATTATCAGCTGCTTTGCTCGGGGGGGGGCAAAAAATCCCACTAGCCACCAGGGTTGCTTTTTTCGCCATGAGTCAATAGATGTAAGCGACCCCTTGGGCATGGGTCGCTTCCAAAGGGGTGCATTTTCTTCATGATGTTTTTCTGCCCCCCTGGGGGCAAATCATCTCGTTTGTTGGACTGTTTGACACGGGGGGGGGGGCAGAAACCGCACTAGGTACCAGGGATGGGATTTATTTTTAAATGGAAGTGACCCCATGGGCAAGGGTCGGTAAAATTTACTATTCCCACTCCATTCAGTGAAAATGTAGGCTAAATGTTGGATAGTAGAAGAATTAAATTTACTATTCCAACTCCAGTGAGCGCAACATTAAGGAAAATGTTGGATAGCGGAGGGGTAAAAATTACTATTACCACTCCAATGAGTGCAAAAGTAGGGAACTTGCTGGATAACGGAGGGGCAAAATTATATTCCCACTCCAGTGAGTTAGGGAAAGTATTGGATAGCGGAGGGGTAAAAATGAATATTCCCACTCCAATGAGTGCAACAGTAGGGAACATTTTGGATAGCGGAGGGCTAAAAATGATTAGTTCCACCCCAGTGAGCGCAACTGTAAGGAAAGTATTGGATAGCAGAGAAACAAAAATGACTCATTTACACAATCAAAAATAATTAAATAATCTTAAGAATAAATAAACAATATTTAAAAAATATACAATTAAATATATTAACCCTTTCGATGCTGATGACGGAGCGGTTCCGTCATGAGCCACGGTTGGCATGTGCTCATGACGGACCCGCTCCATCATGGCTCCCACCCTTCTGGGGAAGGCTGGCGCTTCCCCCATGGGTGTCTGATTTCACCTCCACAAAGGGGGGAAAGAGTTTCCACTTCCACCCCTGACCCCCCCATGGGAATCCCATGATGTCAGCGCGCAAAACGGCCTGATTTTCAGCCGTTTTGCTCGGGGGAGGGGGCTGAAAACCCCACTAGCCACCAGGGTTGCTTTTTTGGCCATGAGTCAATAGATGTAAGCGACCCCTTGGGCATGGGTTGCTTCCAATGGGGTTCATTTTCTTCTTGATGTTTTTCTGCCCCCCCGGGGGAAAATCAGCCAATTTGTTGGGCTGTTTGCCCCCCGGGGGGGCAGAAACCGCACTAGGTACCAGGGATGGCAGTTATTTTTAAATGGAAGTGACCCCATGGGCAAGGGTCGCTTTCAAAGGGGGGCAAATTGACCCATTTTTGTTGCCTTTCTTCCTCCAGGGGGGGCAGAAAAACCCAGTAGCCACCAGGGTTTAATTAATTTAAATGGAAACAATCCCTTGGGCAAGGGTCGCTTCCAAAGGGGCTCAAAATTTGTGCTGATTTTTTCCCTGGTGGCGGTCAGCCATTTTTTGGCCTTACTGCCCCCGGGTATGGGGGGGGGGGCAGAAAACCCCATTAGAGACCAGGAATTTTCTTTTATAGGTAATGGAAGAGACCCCTTGGCCAATGGTTGCTTCCAAAGGGGTTAAATTATGTTTGTGTATTTTCTGCCCTCCTACAGATCTGCCCCCTTTTTTTTTACTTTCTGCCCTAGGTGGGAGAGGAAGGCAGAAAACCTTACTAGGCACCAGGAATCTAATTTTTTTTAAAGGGGCGGCAAATATCTGTCTGTTGTTTTCTGCACCACCTTGGGGACAGAGTGGCTTGTTAGAAAACCCCACCTAATCCCCATTTTTTTCAGCCCTATGTGAAAGCCATTGTCTGTTATAATTTTAATTGTATTACTGTACATGAAATGTAATTGTTATTTTTAATTTCTCTGTTTTATTCTAGTTCAAGACTTTTGCTCTTTAGACTGTTCCAGGTTTCGGTTTTGTTACTGCTGGTTCTGCAGCTTGTGTAGTTACATGTGTTTGGTAAGAGAGTTTTTTTAAACTTTTTACTCTAAATTAGTTTAATTTCCCTACATGAATGTGTTTTTTGCAAATGGTATAATAATAGCAGTATGTTCAGCTTCTGTTTTTTGAGTGCCAAAATCTTTTTGCACTCGTGCTCGATGTGTACTTTGTTGTCTTATGAGTAATTGGTTTTGTTTCTTCTTTCTAATGGGATATTGTTGCTTTTTGCTCTGTCTCTGAAGAGTAGGTGCTGGTGAGTGTAGCTATCTTTGGCAGGAGAGTTAAATTGTTTTTGATTATATAGATCTTTGTGCTAAAGCCACACTTTGTTTATTACTTATTTTGCACAGTGTTGGTTGTTGTTGACTTGTTTGTTCAGTCTCCTTTCTTAGTAAGGATTATGGCTAGCCGCAGGATTACTACTCAGCAGGTTGTTGGTATGCTTTTTGAGGCTTCCTCTGACCATGGTTCGGAGACTCACTCTGCATCTGAGGCAAAGGAGGGAGGGGAAGATTCAGGCAGGGAGTTTTCTCTCCACATGGAATCATCGGATGATAAAGCTACTCTCAGTGCAGATGAAGCTAGTCCTACTGCGGATGACGTGCCTGTTTTAGAGGAGGACATTGATGTACCGATAGTGCAGCAAGAGGCATCTGGGCTGCAGTCTGGGGCTGCAAGGCTTCCAGTTGGAAGTGATGACCTCTGGGTTGCCCCAGGCATGGTGCATCCTGCATTTCCAGACGTTACTGGTGTTTCAGGGTGTAGCTCTATGTTAACAGCAAGGACCCCCTGATACGGATAATTATCCTGGGACAGGGTAAACAATATATGTAGAGTAACAATCCCAGGCATATATTAGAGCAATAACCAATAGATTGAACAAAACAAACTAGTGCAGTTTTTAGAAAATATACATTTTTAATTTGATTAAAAAGGATTCAGTAAAAAACAGTGCATTGATCAAATTTGATAAAAGATTGTATATTGATACATGTGTATTCACAAGACAATTTAATTAAAAAGGAGGTCAGGTGGCATCCGGTCGACGCGTTTCGACATAAAATATGCCTTCATCGGGACTTAAACCATCCAATTTCTAAACTTGTACAGGTGTACAAGGACAATACTGTTCACTGTTTTTTTGACCTGCAGTACGGCTGTATAGATGCTGTCTCCTCGGTTTCAAAGCTAGGTGATTTATTTACAGTTTTCTTGTATTTTTCTTTAAAGTACCATAGGAGCTTTCGTAGCCTTAAGTTTTTTGTTAAAATAGGAACAGATGACACTATCCCTTAGAGGATTATACTATGTTCTTCATCTGGGGTCATTAAAACGGTTTGGTACCACGACACGGCCACCAGTGTGTTGAATAAGGTCCTAAATATCTTGGAGTGATATTGCTGCGTGGTACCAGTTCGTTCACGTGGGTAGGGTTAACAATTGTGCAAGGCAACGACGTCCTATGTTCTTTTATATTTTACTGCTGGAACAGCCGGCTCCTAATTTTACACAATACGGTTTCCCCCACGTGATTCAATTTTGAATGTACGGCGGTGACGTCGTGATATTTCGTCTTTTTAAATATCCACCGCACGTAGCTCCTGGAGTTTACGGCGGAGACGCCGTGAAGTTCCGTCTTTTTAGATATCCACCGCACGTCACTCCTGAAGTTTACACGGGGGCACCGATGAATCAGGACCTACTGCCGATGGGTCAGGTTTTTCAAAGAGAACAACTTTTTAATTAAATTGTCTTGTGAATACACATGTATCAATATACAATCTTTTATCAAATTTGATCAATGCACTGTTTTTTACTGAATCCTTTTTAATCAAATTAAAAATGTATATTTTCTAAAAACTGCACTAGTTTGTTTTGTTCAATCTATTGGTTATTGCTCTAATATATGCCTGGGATTGTTACTCTACATATATTGTTTCAGGGTGTAGCGTCAGTACAGTTATTGTTTTGCCAATATATTTTTTTAATTTGTTTATGGATGATATGTTTTTGGCAGTGATTGTTGAGCAGACTAATTTGTATGCCGAACAGTTTTTGAGGGACAACAGTGCCAGCCTTAGGCCCCACTCTAGAGCTACAAAGTGGACTCCCACAAATCTGGAAGAGATGAAGAAGTTCTTGGGTTTAACTTTTTTGATGGGCTTGCTAAGGAGGCTGTAGGAGAGTAGGGTCTGCTATCCTATGGTCACCCCAATTTTTGCTTTTTGCTTCACTGGTTTTCGACTTAATGTGGCTGTGGGCCTGCTAATCAGACCCACAGCCTGCTGTTCTCTCTCTAAATTCACATGCATGTACTATAGGTACATCACCAATTTGGTACTGGACACATTGTCAGCCCCTGTACTATGCACTATAGGTGCTCAGGGCATAGGTGCATCCAAGGCCTACCAGGGGTTGCAGCATATCTTTTGCCACCCCTGGCTGGTACTTAACTCAACACAACTGGCTGATCACTCAGCTGGGGCAAGGTGGCGTAATCACCCCTTGCTTAGATATAGTATACCTATATCTAAACCTATATCTGGACACACATATACCTATCAGTCACTCCTATGGCAGGACTTAACAATCCTGGAGGCAGAGTGCTTGGTTTTATGTGTGATGGTGCTCTAGCATGAGCTGAGCCTGTCTGCAGTGGTCGGAACCATTTCCTTACTGCTGTTCTAGTGATACTGCCATACCATATACTCTTAAGTGCATTATAATCCTCGTGTTATTGCTAACTTTGGTTTGGCTTTATCAAAACATGTCGTGCTTGGTGTCATACACTTTGGAATACTACCCCCTCGCCAGTTCTGGCGACGGGGGTAGCATTCTACCCTTCTAGAGGGAGAAGCCATGTTACTTTACTGAAAACGCGGTTAATCCTAACCAGAGCCCCAGCATCACAAAATGGATGCTGCTGCCACAGACACGAGTCTGACCTCCTGCTGCTGACTGAAACTTGGCAGGGGAGGCCTGGACAAAACGTTTCCTGTCACAGGGAGGTGTTACACCTCCCCAGACAGGAGATAGTGGATTGTAGCAGGGAGGGTTGAAAGAAACTAGACACTGCCTGGGGCGCACAAGGTGTCCCCAAGCAAATGCCAGTCAAAACCGGTTCTGGGGCCCACCAGCCCCAGTCCTGGCGCGAAACTGGACAAAGGGAAAGGGGTGTAACCACCCCCTTCCTGGGTCCCACCCATAGGAGGGACCTAGCAGGTAATCCAGCCCCTTGATTTGGAATAAAGGTAGGAGCTGTGCAGATGCACATCAGATTATCCTGACTGAAACTTATGAAATGAAACTCTGGACCCTTCGACATCCCACTCGACGTGGAAGACTGAAGAATCTCCCTTGTTGGAAAGGAGTGACCACCCTGTGCAAACAGGCACCATCCAGCACCTTGACATTTGCTTTGTTGCAGTTCCCGCCGGAACTCGAGCAACAGAGATCAACAAGAACCAGCTTTCCTGCCTTCCAACAGCCCGATCCACAGTCTTTGCAGAGCTGAGACTCATGGATGCGACCTGAAGCATGGGAGCGGTCATCTCGGAAAAACTACAAAGCACTGACCGTGCAGCTCCCGAGGCTCCCTTGAAGCTGTGCATTGGAGTTTGAGAAGCTCCAGCCCCGAGCAGCTTTTGCACCGAAGCTCACCCCTCCACACTCACCGAGTGCTGTGTGGGGCCCTTTTGCATTTTCCTGCTTGACGCATTGGTCCAGTCGCTTGCCTGTTGGCTAGTGGCCCGAGAATCAACGAACCGAAGAATTTACACTGCTGGTCTAGTTGCTCCAGACTGGCCCTCACTTCCGTGAAAAGGAGCACCCGCTCTGACCTTGCTGGTTTGAGTAAGAAGAGATCTTTGAATCCTGCGTGGATTGCCTTTGCCAAGGTTTGTTAGCTCCAATCCGGAAGCCGATACCGCCGACAGGGAGAGACTTTGGGGGAAAGCTAGTGATCCACTTCTGGACATCCTCGGTGCCCCAGAGTGCACGTGGCAGCGGAGACAAGCTTCACGCCATCAACCTGATTGCACCCGACATCGCCTGGTTCCTTTCTGGTTCCTTCCTGGTCACTGGCTAGTGACCCAGACACTGTCCCCTCTGCTTTCAGGTACTCAACATCTTCGATCCACCCTTGGATCACACCGGACACTTCTCTTCTGGACGCCTGCAGCATCTTCATCTCCAGGCACCCTAGATCTGCGTGACGAAACCCGACACATCTTTGCACCTGTGCACCCGCTTCCTGTGGGTGAGGTAACTCTTGAACGCCGGTGCTCCTGTAGTGGTTTACACCTCTAGTGTCTAAGTCTAAAGTTTTGTCCTTCTAGTCCAGTCGGAAGACTCTTAAAACTGTAACTCGATAACTTTTACGCACCATTGACTTTGCATTGGTGCATGCTTGTGCTTTTAGCACTGCACCCGAATCCCGCGGGCTACTCCCGTCCTAACTGCTTTTAGTCCAGTGTAGTCCAAGCGATTCCCAAGGCCCTAGGCCTTACCACTGATCGAATAGTGATTGTTATACCACTTTTTTGATATATGGTTTGAGTGGCCACCGGCCTCATCCATAATTGTGCAACTTTCATATGTTATATTGTGCTTTTGTTTAAACGCTTGTGCTTCATTGCTCATAAAGAGTAGTGGGGATTATTCTGAGAATAAATACATATATTTGTATAATATATAATGTGTGTGGTGTCCTTTCATTTGATATTACAGGATTGCATATGGTAAAACAGCTGGCTTCACATGCCCTCTTGAGTTAAGCCTTTAAGGGTGCTTTGTCCATGCTACCCCTAGGATAGCTTGTCTATAAGTTTGACTTACAACCACCACCATAAGGGATTGTTTGGACTGATACAAGGTGCCCACAGAACTGTGGACATCATATACCAGGCCAACTTCTCACATTGGTGTGCAGCGGTGCAGATTTGAGCTTGCTGTTGTTTTACCATTGAAATCTTTTAATCAAATTGAAAGATCACATTAAGTACCTTAGGTACATATAAACAAAGCTTAGCATATTTAAGTTCTACTGAACTCAGTAGTTGTAGATAAAAGGGCTTAGCACACCCTGACTACAACTCACTAGCAAGGTACAGTAGGAAAACACTTAGGGGGTCATTAGGATGGCGGATTTCCCCGCATCCTCCGGGCAGGCGGAAGCCACCGCCGGCCCGGAGGATGCGGGAAAACCGCCGCGGATGCTGGCAAGACCCACCGCCAAATTAAGACGGCTGGTGGGTCTTAGTATCTGTCTGCCGCTTTTCCGCCGCGGTCGCATTCCGACCGCGGCGGAAAAGCAGTAACATGGCTGACGGTGTCTATCAGACACCGCCAGCCATATTATGATGGAGTAAAAAGTATGCTTTTCCACGGCGGCTTTTCCGCCGTGGAAAAGCATACGGACCTTCACTTTGTGGGCCTGTTGCGGGCCCCCTGGGTGAAGGGGGGTGGGGGGTGCACATGGGGGGTACCTATGGTACCCCCCGGCATTTGCGTGAACAAAGCGGCAGGCACCACGCGGTGCCTGCCTCTTTGTGCACGCAAATGCAGTGCATGCATTTTTAACATTGCGGAGGGTGCAGTTTGAAGCTGCACCCGCCGCAATGTTAAAGATTGAGGATGTGACCGCCACCCTGGCGGTCACATCCTAATCTGCACGGAGGGACCGCCGCCGCCTCTGCGGATGGTCCCTCCTACTCTATGGTGGCGGACGGACTCAGGTCCGTCCGCCATCATAATCAGCCCCTATGTGTAGGTAAGTGCATCACTTACACCTCACTAGAGTCATGTCTGGCACAGTTGAAGCTCCAAGCTCTCTACCTGTGGTGGTTGACCCTCCACAGGCACCCTCCAGCTATGACAAACTCAGCCATAAGGACTTGAGTACCTTGTGTACTGCAAGAGGACTGAGAAGGGGTCACAACCCCACCATTCCCATCCTGATAGCCATCCTGCATGAGGATGATCTTGAGAAAGCTAGTGTAGTTCCCTCAGGGTCAGGAGCAGGAGTGAACCCCACAGATACTGAGAACACAACCCCGGAGGTAGAAAATGAGGAGGTAAACCCAGAGTCAAATGATGATGATTCAGATCATGATCAAGGGGTTATCCATGTACCAGTTGGGAGGCTTAGCCAAGTCAACTTGGACCTACATGGAAATGGAGAGGGCCAGCACCTCCCCAGAGTACATAACAGAATTCTCCCAGGCAATAGAAGAGAGAGATCACCTTCCAGGGATTCTCACATTTCTAGTGCCTCAAGAGAATCTCAGAGGGGAATGACTTCCCCCAGGGAAAAGAGCATAAGGCCAGGATGAGAGCTGTTAGACTCCAAATAGAGAGGGAGGAAGTAGCCCTGGCCCAAGCTAAGCTTGCTTTTGCAAGAGAACAGAAGTTGAGTGGGGAGATACCCACTGGTGGCAGCACTATCCCTAAGGATAAAGACAGGTCCTATGAACATAGAAACCTGAGTAAGATTGTGCCCCCCCTACAGAGATGGGGATGATATCCACAAATGGATAACTGCTCTGGAGAGGGCCTGCATGGTACAGCAGGTCCCTCAAGATCAGTGGGCAGCAATCTTGTGGCTCTCCTTTTCTGAGAAAGGGAGAGATAAGCTCCTCACAGTTAGACCTGAGGATGCTAAAGACTACTCTGTCTTGAAGAGTGCTCTTATTGAAGGGTTTGGCCTAACCACTGAGCAATACAGGTTGTTGTTCAGAGACACCCAAAAAGCACCGACTCAAGACTGGACTGATTTTGGTGATTGTGCCACTAAGGCTCTGGAGGGTTGGTTGCATGGAAGTAAAGTCTCAGACTATACAGGATTGTACAATCTTATAATGAGCGAGCAGATCCTTAATAACTGTCCTAACCAGCTATTGCATCAACACCTTGTAGACTCTGATCTGACCTCTCCCCAAGAATTGGGAAAGAAGGCAGACAAATGGGTCAGAACAAGGGTAAAGCAGAAACCCCAGAACCAAGGAGGTGATCAGAAGAAAGCAGACCAGAAGGGTGGAGATAAGAAAGAAAAAGACCAGAAGTCTTCTACAGGCCCCCAAAATAGTAATAAGGAGGGTGGTTCCCAAAATGGTAACAAAAAAGAAGAATAATGATGGCCCAAAGAAACCTTGGTGCAATACTTGTAAGTCCACTTCCCATTGGGGGAGTGAATGCACCAAGAAAAATCCAGTCCCTACCACTGCAGCGCCTAAGGTACCTGCACCCCCTAGTACAGTCAGCAGTGGTGGTACACAACCCAAGGCTATAGTGGGGTTAACCCTGGGTACTGAGATGGAGTCTGGCTTAGTCAGAATCCCTACTCCGGCAGTTCTGCTATATGATGTGGACATATCTGTGTCCACACCTATGAGTCCCAATACTTTGGGCAAATATAGACAGACGCCTTTAATTAATGAGAAACTGGCTCAGGCCTATAGGGACACTTGTGCCAGTGTCACTATGGTGACACCAAACTTTGTGGACCCTGGACAAATCATACTAGGTGAGAACTACCTAGTGACCAATGCTGGCAATGCCACTGCTACACATAGTGTGGCTGTTGTTAAATTCTCCTGGGGAGGGGTAACTGGCCTCAAGAAAGTTGTTGTGAGTGCAGACCTCCCAGTAGACTGTCTTTTGGGCAATGATCTAGAGGAATCATTATGGTCAGAAGTGGAGTACAGGACTCATGCAGAAATGCTAGGGATATCAGCCCATGTCCTTGCTGTAACCAGGTCCCAGGCCAAGAAGTGCCTACCTGAACCTGTGGTGGATCTTGAAACAATAGACCATCCACAACCCAAGAGAAGAAGCAAGAGGGTTAAGGCAGAACCTTCCCACTTGCCCCAGGTTGAGGATCAGACCTCCCAGGAGGGGGATTCTGTGATCCAAGAGGAGACTGTCCTGGAAGAGCTTGAACCTGATCAGGTTGAGTTTCTGGGGACAGGGGGACCCTCAAGGGCAGACCTGGGGCAGGCTCAGTTGACTTGCCCTTCACTTGAACCCCTTAGACAGCAAGCTGCTGCTGAGGCTGCTGGGAATGCTCAAGGTACCCATAGAGTGTATTGGGATGATGGGCTCCTTTATTCAGAGGCTAGAGACCCAAAGCCTGGTGCTACCAGGAGGTTGGTTATACCTCTGCAATTTAGGGGCTTCCTTCTTACCTTGGCTCATGATATTCCACTTGCAGGACACTTATGCCAGAACAAGACTTGGGACAGGCTTGTCCCTCACTTTCACTGGCCTCACATATCAGAAGATACCAAGGAGTTTTGTTGCTCCTGTGTCATTTGCCAAGCCAGTGGCAAATCAGGTGGCACAACAAAGGCCCCCCGTATACCTCTACCTGTGGTGGGGGTGCCCTTTGAGAGAGTTGGGATTGACATTGTTGGACCAATGGATCCCCAAACAGCATCTGGGCACAGATTTATTCTGGTGGTAGTGGATCATGCCATCAGGTACCCAGAGGCAATACCCCTGAGGACCACAACAGCTCCTGTTGTGGCAAGGGCCCTACTTGGAGTATTCTCCAGAGTGGGCTTTCCAAAGGAGGTCCTTTCAGACAGAGGTACCAACTTTATGTCTGGATACTTAAAGGCAATGTGGAAAGAGTGTGGAGTAAACTATAGGTTTACCACACCCTACCATCCACAGTGCAATGGGCTTGTTGAAAGGTTCAACAAGACCCTAAAGGGAATGATAACAGGGTTACCAGAAAAGCTTAGGCGAAGATGGGACATCCTTTTACCCTGCTTGCTCTTTGCTTACAGAGAGGTCCCACAGAAGGGGGTTGGCCACAGCCCTTTTGAACTTTTGTCTGGCCACCCTGTGAGGAGTCCATTGTGTCTGGTGAAGGAAGGATGGGAGTTACCTCTCAAAAAGCCTAAGCTTGATATTGTGGACTATGTACTTGGTCTCCGCTCCAGGATGGCTGAGTACATGGAGAGAGCATCCAAAAACCTGGAGGCCAGCCAAGAACTACAGAAAGCTTGGCATGACCAAAAGGCTGTTCTGACTGAGTACCAGCCAGGGCAGAAGGTGTGGGTGTTGGAGCCAGTGGCCCCAGCAGCTCTCCAAGACAAATGGTCTGGACCCTACACCATACTGGAAAAGAAGGGAGAGGTCATCTACTTGGTGGACTTTGGCACCCCTAGGAGCCCCCACAGGGTGCTCCATGTAAAGAGATTGAAAGCATTTGTGGACAGGGAAGACATGGGTTTACTCATGGCTACAGATGGGGATCAGGAGGAAGAGAGTGACCCTCTCCCAGACTTGTTGTCCCAAATCCCTGATGATGGCTCAGTGGATGGAGTAGCCTTGGCAGGCAGCCTCACTGACCAGCAACAGATGGACTGCAGACAGGTGTTGCAGGCCCATAGACATATGTTTTCACTCACACCCAGTTAAACTAACTGGTGCACCCATGAGGTGGACACTGTTGACAGTCTGCCTATGAAGAATAAAATCTACAGGCAACCTGACCATGTCAGGGATTGTATAAAGGCTGAGGTGCAGAAAATGCTTGAACTTGGAGTGATTGAGCCATCAGAGAGCCCCTGGGCCAGCCCAGTAGTCCTTCTGCCAAAACCTCATACCCAAGATGGAAAGAGAGAAATGAGATTTTGTGTGGACTATAGAGGTCTCAATGCTGTCACTAGGACAGATGCTCATCCCATTCCAAGGGCAGATGAGCTCATTGATAAGTTGGCTTCTGCCAAATTTCTGAGCACATTTGGTTTGACAGCTGGCTATTGGCAAATCTGCTTAGCTGAAGAGTCTAAAGCCAAAACAGCATTCTCTACCCCCAGTGGACATTATCAGTTTGTGGTGATGCCCTTTGGTTTGAAGAATGCACCTGCCACCTTCCAAAGGTTGGTGAATCAAGTCCTTTCTGGGTTGGATGACTTTTGTGCAGCATATCTAGATGATATTGCTGTCTTCATCTCCACCTGGGAGGATCACCTGATCCACCTGAAGAAGGTTCTGGAGGCCCTGCAAAAGGCAGGCCTGACTATCAAGGCTACTAAGTGCCAGATAGGGCAGAGCAAGGTTGTGTACATGGGCCACCTAGTAGGTGGGGGTCAGGTTCAACCATTGGAGAGAAAAATCCAGACCATACAGGGCTGGGCTCCTCCAACTACCCAGACACAAGTCAGAGCCTTCTTGGGCCTGACTGGGTATTACAGGAAATTTGTAAAGAATTATGGATCCATAGTGACTCCATTAAATGATTTGACATCCAAGAAGATGCCCAAAAAGGTTCAGTGGACAGTTAGCTGTCAAAAGGCATTTGATGACCTGAAGAAGGCCATGTGCTCTGCGCCTATCCTGAAGAGTCCTGACTACTCCAAATAGTTCATTGTCCAAACAGATACTTCTGAGTTGGGGGTGGGAGCTGTGCTTTCAAAACTTAATGTAGATGGTCAAGACCAGCCCATTGCTTTTATTAGCAGAAGGCTGACCCCTAGAGAGAAACGTTGGTCAGCTATTGAGAGGGAGGCCTTTGCTGTGGTTTGAGCCCTGAAGAAGTTGAGACCATACTTGTTTGGCACTCACTTCCTAATTCAGACAGACCATAATCCCCTCTTGTGGCTTAATTAGATGAAGGGTGAAAATCCCAAACTGCTCAGGTGGTCCATTTCCCATTTCCCTACAGGGGATGGACTTTACAGTGGAGCACAGACCAGGGACTGCCCATGGCAATGGTGATGGTCTCTCCAGGTATTTCTACTTAGAACATGAATACTTATCTGGTCAAGGTTAAGTTTAATGTCCCTGCGTTTTACGCACCATTGACTTTCCATTGGTGCATGCTTGTGCTTTTAGCACTGCACCCGAGTCCCGCGGGCTCCTCCCGTCCTAACTGCTGTTAGTCCAGTGTAGTCCAAGCGATTCCCAAGGCCCTAGGCCTTACCACTGATCGAATAGTGATTGTTATACCACTTTTTTGATATATGGTTTGAGTGGCCACCGGCCTCATCCATAATTGTGCAACTTTCATATGTTATATTGTGCTTTTGTTTAAACGCTTGTGCTTCATTGCTCATAAAGAGTAGTGGGGATTATTCTGAGAATAAATACATATATTTTTATAATATATAACTTGTGTGGTGTCCTTTCATTTGATATTACAGGATTGCATATGGTAAAACAGCTGGCTTCACATGCCCTCTTGAGTTCAGCCTTTAAGGCTACTTAGTCCATGCTACCCCTAGGATAGCTTGTCTATAAGGTTGACTTACAACCACCACCATAAGGGATTGTTTGGACTGATACAAGGTGCCAACAGAACTGTGGACATCATATACCAGGCCAACTTCTCACATTGGTGTGCAGCGGTGCGGATTTGAGCTTGCTGTTGTTTTACCATTGCAATCTTTTTATCAAATTGAAAGATCACATTAAGTACCTTAGGTCCATATAAACAAAGCTTAGCATATTTACGTTCTACTGAACTTAGTAGTTATAGATAAAAGGGCTTAGCACACCCTGACTACAACTCACTAGCAAGGTACAGTAGGAAAACACTTAGTGTAGGTAAGTGCATCACTTACACCTCACTAGAGTCATGTCTGGCACGGGTGAAGCTCCAAGCTCTCTACCTGTGGTGGTTGACCCTCCACAGGCAACCTCCAGCTATGACAAATTCAGCCATAAGGACTTGAGTACCATGTGTACTGCAAGAGGACTGAGAAGGGGTTACAGCCCCACCATTCCCATCCTGATAGCCATCCTGCAGAAGGATGATCTTGAGAAAGCTAGTGTAGTTCCCTCAGGGTCAGGAGCAGGAGTGAACCCCACAGATACTGAGAACACCACCCCAGAGGTAGAAAATGAGGAGGTGAACCCAGAGTCAAATGATGATGATTCAGATCATGATCAAGGGGTTATCCAGGTACCAGTTGGGAGGCTTAGCCAAGCCAACTTGGACCTACATGGAAATGGAGAGGGCCAGCACCTCCCCAGAGTACATAACAGAATTCTCCCAGGTAATAGAAGAGAGAGATCACCTTCCAGGGATTCTCACATTTCTAGTGCCTCAAGAGAATCTCAGAGGGGAATGACTTCCCCCCAGAGAAAAGAGCATAAGGCCAGGATGAGAGCTGTTAGACTCCAAATAGAGAGGGAGGAAGTAGCCCTGGCCCAAGCTAAGCTTGCTTTTGCAAGAGGACAGAAGTTGAGTGGGGAGATACCCACTGGTGGCAGCACTATCCCTAAGGATAAAGACAGGTCCTATGAACATAGAAACCTGACTAAGATTTTGCCCCCCTACAGAGATGGGGATGATATCCACAAATGGATAACTGATCTGGAGAGGGCCTGCATGGTACAGCAGGTCCCTCAAGATCAGTGGGCAGCAACCTTGTGGCTCTCCTTTTCTGAGAAAGGGAGAGTTAAGCTCCTCACAGTTAGACCTGAGGATGCTAAAGACTACTCTGTCTTGAAGAGTGCTCTTATTGAAGGGTTTGGCCTAACCACTGAGCAATACAGGTTGTCGTTCAGAGACACCCAAAAAGCACAGACTCAAGACTGGACTGGACCACTGCCCAGATCATAGCGTTATTCCGGTTGTGCCCCAATCTCGTCCTGTTTCGCTTTTTGTTTGTGCTGCCATTTTGTTGTTGTGACTCCTAGCCCGTCTCTCCACTCCGCTCCCGCCTCCCAGCTGCTCCTCCCTCCCACTGATAGATAAGGATTGACCCATCTGGTCTAGCGCTGTGACCGTCCTGGCTTGCTCTGAAGCGGTCGCTCCTCACACTCCCTGATCATCCTGACTTCGTAGCGCTATACTCCTCATTGCTGCCCGGTATCGTAGCGCTTACTGCTCACCGTTCATTGCTGCTAATTATTAATTGAGCACTGCTCGCATTGCTTGTAACATTATTTGTGCTTGGTATCGTAGCGCCATACTGCTTACTGCTCACTGCTGTTAATTAGTAATTGTTGCACTGCTCGCATTACCTGCAAAATTATTTGTGCCTGATTGTGCCGGTACCACTGCCCAGATCATAGCGTTATTCCGGTTGTGCCCCAATCTTGTCCTGTTTCGCTTTTTGTTTGTGCTGCCATTTTGTTGTTGTGACTCCTAGCCCGTCTCTCCACCCCGCTCCCGCCTCCCAGCTGCTCCTCCCTCCCACTGATAGATAAGGATTGACCCATCTGGTCTAGCGCTGTGACCGTCCTGGCTTGCTCTGAAGCGGTCGCTCCTCACGCTCCCTGATCATCCTGACTTCGTAGCACTATACTCCTCATTGCTGCCTGGTATCGTAGCGCTTACTGCTCACCGCTCATTGCTGCTAATTATTAATTGAGCACTGCTCGCATTGCCTGTAACATTATTTGTGCTTGATATCGTAGCGCCATACTGCTTACTGCTCACTGCTGTTAATTAGTAATTGTTGCACTGCTCGCATTACCTGCAAAATTATTTGTGCCTGATTGTGCCGGCACCACTGCCCAGATCATAGCGTTATTCCGGTTGTGCCCCAACCTCGTCCTGTTTCGCTTTTTGTTTGTGCTGCCATTTTGTTGTTGTGACTCCTAGCCCGTCTCTCCACCCCGCTCCCGCCTCCCAGCTGCTCCTCCCTCCCACTGATAGATAAGGATTGACCCATCTGGTCTAGCGCTGTGACCGTCCTGGCTTGCTCTGAAGCGGTCCCCCCATCTCGCTCCCTGGTCATCCTGACTTTGTAGCGCTATACTCCTCATTGCTGCCCGGTATCGTAGCCCTTACTGCTCACTGCTCATTGCTGCTAATTATTAATTGAGCACTGCTCGCATTGCCTGTAACATTATTTGTGCTTGGTATCGTAGCGCCATACTGCTTACTGCTCACTGCTGTTAATTAGTAATTGTTGCACTGCTCGCATTACCTGCAAAATTATTTGCGCCTGATTGTGCCGGTACCACTGCCCAGATCATAGCGTTATTCCGGTTGTGCCCCAATCTCGTCCTGTTTTGCTTTTTGTTTGTGCTGCCATTTTGTTGTTGTGACTCCTAGCCCGTCTCTCCACCCCGCTCCCGCCTCCCAGCTGCTCCTCCCTCGCTCCGCCCCCCTCCACTATCTACATATGTCAGAGCAACAGACGCGCAGCGTACACGCGCAGCGGACGCGCCCCATGCGCGCCGAAGGTGCGCCAAAGCTAAGCCCGTCTACGCCCGTCCGCGCCTGGACAACGCCCAGCGCCAGACCCCCTGGTCCCCGCAAAATCCACTCCACCCGCATAACGTACGACACCGCTACCCTCTCAGCACTTAACCCCGGCCAACTCACAAACTGCTACGAAGCTGCCCCAGGACACACCCATGGACCCTTCACCTGCCACTCCTGCAAGTTCGACTGCATCAGAACCCACACCAAATCCACAGACTCCAAACAGAGCTCCGACACTAACCACCTGAAGTGCATCCTGCTCAACACCCGCTCGGTCCACAGACACGCCATTGAACTTTGGAACCTACTCGACACCACATCGCCGGACGTCGCCTTTCTTACAGAAACCTGGATGAACGCCTCATCATCGCCCGACATCGCCTTAGCCATCCTGGACGGCTAAAAGATCATCTGAAAGGACCGCATCTACCAAACAGGAGGAGGCATCGCCATCGTCCATAAAAACAATATCCGCATCACAACCAGCTCCGATGACAACCTCACAACCGCCGAACACCTTCACTTCCAGATTCACATCGACCCTAAGACCACACTCAGAGGCACCCTCATCTATAGACCACCCACACCCCGCACACAATTCAGCGAAGACATCACTGACTTCATCAGCCCACACGCCCTCCCCTCCGAGGACTACATTCTACTGGGAGACCTCAACTTCCACCTGGAAAAGAACAACGACAGCAACACCACCACCCTTCTGGACAACCTCGCCAATCTCGGACTCAAACAACTTGTTGACACCCCCACCCACTATGCCGGCCACACGCTCGACCCAATCTTCACCTCCATCAAGCACATCTCCTTTAATCACACCACAGCTCTCCATTGGACGGACCACAGTTGCGTTCACTTCAACTACAAAAAGACTACGACCCACAACCACCCAAAACAAATTCCCCGGAGAAACTGGAACAAAATTACAACCGACCAGCTCTTCACATCGCTTCACCAAAACCCTCCTGCTAAATCATCTGACCCAAACCAAGCAGCCACCAACCTCACACAATGGATCGCCCACAGCGCTGACGAATTAGCACCCTTGAAAAACCTTCAAATCAAGCAAGGCAGCAAAAAAGCCCCCTGGTTTAATGATGACCTTAAGAAATCCAAGAAGATCTGTCGCACCCTCGAGAAAGCCTGGCGAAAAAACCCAACCACTGACAACCTGGCCACCTTCAAGAACGCCACCCGAAAACACCACCAACTGATCCGATCCACCAAGAAATCAGCATTCAAGGATCGACTCGACAACAACGCCCACAACAGCAAGGAACTATTCAACATCGTCAAAGAGTTTACCAACCCCACCGCCGGCCCCAATGACATCACTCCCTCCCAAGACCTCTGCGACTCTCTAGCCTCGTTCTTCCACAACAAAGTCGCTGACATATATAACAGCTTTGGAGACCAGTCCACCCCACCCACCTCCGAACTAAAACCCCCCTCCAACAACCTTTGCGCCTGGAACCCAATCACCACTGAAGACACCATCCGCCTGATGAACACCATCCACTCAGGATCACCAACCGACCCATGTTCCCACCACATTTTCAACAAAGCAGACTCCATTATCGCACCCCATCTCCGAGACGTCATCAACTGCTCCCTCAACTCCGCTACCTTCCTGGAAAGCTGGAAACATGCCGAACTCAGCGCACTCTTGAAGAAACCCACAGCAGACCCCACTGAACTTAAGAATTACCGCCCCATTTTGCTCCTCCCATTCCCTGCCAAAGTCATTGAGAAAGCCATCAACAGTCAACTCGCTGCCTTCCTCGAATCCAACAAATCCCTCGACCCTTCACAGTCCGGCTTCCGAGCCAAACACAGCACCGAGATCGCCCTCATCGCAGCAACAGACGACATTCGCACTCTACTGGACAACGGAGAAACAGCTGCCCTCATCCTACTTGACCTCTCCGCAGCCTTTGACACAGTCTGTCATAGCACCCTTATACAACGCCTCAGCAACGTCGGAATACAAGGAAAAGCACTGGACTGGATCATCTCGTTCCTCGCCGGAAGAACCCAGAGAGTCCGCCTCCCCCTTTTAAATCAGAGGCCACCGAAGTCATCTGCGGCGTACCAAAAGGATCTTCACTCAGTCCCACCCTCTTCAGCGTATACATGAGTCCCCTCGCATCCATCGCACGCCAACACAACCTCAACATTATCTCCTACGCAGATGACACCCAGCTGATCCTCTCCCTCACCAAAGACCCAAACACCGCCAAAACCAACCTACACGAAGGGATGAAAGAAGTAGCCGAGTGGATGAAGAACAGCCGTTTAAAACTGAACTCGGACAAAACGGAAGTCCTCATCTTAGGATCATCCCCCTCCGCCTGGGACGACTCATGATGGCCACCGGCTCTAGGAACCGCACCCATACCAACGGACCATGCACGTAACCTGGGCTTCAGCCTGGACTCCTCCCTCTCGATGACCAAACAAGTCAACGCCGTCTCATCATCATGCTTCAACATCCTACGTATGCTCAAAAAAATCTTCAGTTGGATCCCCACCTAAACAAGAAAGACGGTCACCCATGCACTGGTCACAAGCCGACTGGACTACGGAAACACCCTTTACGCCGGAACCACAGCCAAACTACAGAAAAAACTCCAACGCATCCAAAACGCCTCAGCCAGACTCATCCTAGACATCCCCCGCCAAGCTCACATTTCCGGTCACCTGAAAGACCTCCACTGGCTCCCCGTCAACAAGAGACTAACGTTCTGTCTCCTCACCCACGCACACAAAGCCCTCTACGACCTAGGACCAGAATACCTCAACACGCGCCTGTCCTTTTACACCCCCACCCGCCAACTACGATCGTCCAATCAAGCCCTCGCCGCAATTCCACGCATCCAAAAATCCACCATGGGGGGAAGATCCTTCTCCTACTTAGCGGCCAAGACCTGGAATTCTCTCCCCACCCACCTCTGTCTTACACAGAACCACCTCTCCTTCAGAAAACAACTAAAAACTTGGTTATTCAACAAGTAAAGTTCCCCCCCTCCCTCAAGCGCCTTGAGACCCTCTGGGTGAGTAGTGCGCTATACAAATTTAAACTTGACTTGACATTTTGGTGATTGTGCCACTAAGGCTCTGGAGGGTTGGTTGCATGGAAGTAAAGTCTCAGTCTATACAGGATTGTACAATCTTATAATGAGAGAGCAGATCCTTAATACGTGTCCTAACCAGCTATTGCATTAACACCTTGTAGACTCTGATCTGACCTCTCCCCAAGAATTGGTAAAGAAGGCAGACAAATGGGTCAGAACAAGGGTTAAGCAGAAACCCCAGAACCAAGGAGGTGATCAGAAGAAAGCAGACCAGACGGGTGGAGATAAGAAAGAAAAAGACCAGAAGTCTTCTGCAGGCCCCCAAAATAGTAATAAGGAGGGTGGTTCCCAAAATGGTAACAAGAAAAAGAAGAATGATGGGCCAAAGAAACCTTGGTGCAATACTTGTAAGTCCACTTCCCACTGGGGGAGTGAATGCACCAAGAAAAATCCAGTCCCCACCACTGCAGCCCCTAAGGTACCTGCACCCCCTAGTACAGTCAGCAGTGGTGGTACACAACCCAAGGCTATAGTGAGGTTAACCCTGGGTACTGAGATGGAGTCTGGCTTAGTCAGAATCCCTACTCAGGCAGTTCTGCTATATGATGTGGACATATCTGTGTCCACACCTATGAGTCCCAATACTTTGGGCAAATATAGACAGACGCCTTTAATTAATGAGAAACTGGCTCAGGCCTACAGGGACACATGTGCCAGTGTCACTATGGTGACAGCAAACTTTGTGGACCCTGGACAAATCATACTAGGTGAGAACTACCTAGTGACCAATGCTAGCAATGCCACTACTACACATAGTGTGGCTGTTGTTAAATTCTCCTGGGGAGGGGTAACTGGCCTCAAGAAAGTTGTTGTGAGTGCAGACCTCCCAGTAGACTGTCTTTTGGGCAATGATCTAGAGGAATCATTATGGTCAGAAGTGGAGTACAGGACTCATGCAGAAATGCTAGGGATATCAGCCCATGTCCTTGCTGTAACCAGGTCCCAGGCCAAGAAGTGCCTACCTGAACCTGTGGTGGATTTTGAAACAATAGACCATCCACAACCCAAGAGAAGAAGCAAGAGGGTTAAGGCAGAGCCTTCCCACTTTCCCCAGGTTGAGGATCAGACCTCCCAGGAGGGTGATTCTGTGATCCAAGAGGAGACTGTCCAGGAAGAGCTTGAACCTGATCAGGTTGAGTTTCTGGGGACAGGCGGACCCTCAAGGGCAGACCTGGGACAGGCTCAGTTGACTTGCCCTTCACTTGAACCCCTCAGACAGCAAGCTGCTGCTGAGGCTGCTGGGAATGCTCAAGGTACCCGTAGAGTGTATTGGGATGATGGGCTCCTTTATTCAGAGGCTAGAGACCCCAAGCCTGGTGCTACCAGGAGGTTGGTTATACCTCTGCAATTTAGGGGGTTCCTTCTCACCTTGGCCCATGATATTCCCCTTGCAGGACACTTAGGCCAGAACAAGACTTGGGTCAGGCTTGTCCCTCACTTTCACTGGCCTCACATGTCAGAAGATACCAAGGAGTTTTGTCGCTCCTGTGTCACTTGCCAAGCCAGTGGCAAATCAGGTGGTACAACAAAGGCCCCCCTTATACCTCTACCTGAGGCGGGGGTGCCCTTTGAGAGAGTTGGGATTGACATTGTTGGACCAATGGATCCCCAAACAGCATCTGGGCATAGATTTATCCTGGTGGTAGTGGATCATGCCACCAGGTACCCAGAGGCAATACCCCTGAGGACCACAACAGCTCCTGTTGTGGCAAGGGCCCTACTTGGAGTATTCTCCAGAGTGGGCTTTCCAAAGGAGGTCCTTTCAGACAGAGGTACCAACTTTATGTCTGGATACTTAAAGGCAATGTGGAAAGAGTGTGGAGTAAACTATAAGTTTACCACACCCTACCTGGAAAGGTTCAACAAGACCCTAAAGGGAATGATAAAAGGGTTACCAGAAAAGCTTAGGCGAAGATGGGACATCCTTTTACCCTGCTTGCTCTTTGCTTACAGAGAGGTCCCACAGAAGGGGGTTGGCTACAGCCCTTTTGAACTTTTGTTTGGCCACCCTGTGAGGGGTCCATTGTGTCTGGTGAAGGAAGGATGGGAGTTACCTCTCAAAAAGCCTAAGCTTGATATTGTGGACTATGTACTTGGTCTCCGCTCCAGGATGGCTGAGTACATGGAGAGAGCATCCAAAAACCTGGAGGCCAGCCAAGAATTACAGAAAGCTTGGCATGACCAAAAGGCTGTTCTGACTGAGTACCAGCCAGGGCAGAAGGTGTGGGTGTTGGAGCCAGTGGCCCCAGCAGCTCTCCAAGACAAATGGTCTGGACCCTACACCATACTGGAAAAGAATGGAGAGGTCACCTACTTGGTGGACCTTGGCACCCCTAGGAGCCCCCACAGGGTGCTCCATGTAAACAAATTGAAAGCATTTGTGGACAGGGAAGACATGGGTTTACTCATGGCTACAAATGGGGATCAGGGGGAAGAGAGTGACCCTCTCCCAGACTTGTTGTCCTAAAACCCTGATGATGGCTCAGTGGATGGAGTAGCCTTGGCAGGCAGCCTCACTGACCAGCAACAGATGGACTGCAGACAGGTGTTGCAGGCGCATAGACATATGTTTTCACTCACACCCAGTCACACTAACTGGTGCACCCATGAGGTGGACACTGGTGACAGTCTGCCTATGAAGAATAAAATCTACAGGCAACCTGACCATGTCAGGGATTGTATAAAGGCTGAGGTGCAGAAAATGCTTGAACTTGGAGTGATTGAGCCATCAGAGAGCCCCTGGGCCAGCCCAGTAGTCCTTGTGCCAAAACCTCATACCCAAGATGGAAAGAGAGAAATGAGATTTTGTGTGGACTATAGAGGTCTCAATGCTGTCACCAGGACAGATGCTCATCCCATTCCAAGGGCAGATGAGCTCATTGATAAGTTGGCTTCTGCCAAATTTCTGAGCACATTTGGTTTGACAGCTGGCTATTGGCAAATCAGGTTAGCTGAAGAGTCTAAAGCCAAAACAGCATTCTCTACCCCCAGTGGACATTATCAGTTTGTGGTGATGCCCTTTGGTTTGAAGAATGCACCTGCCACCTTCCAAAGGTTGGTGAATCAAGTTCTTTCTGGGTTGGATGACTTTTGTGCAGCATCTCTAGATGATATTGCTGTCTTCAGCTCCACCTGGGAGGATCACCTGATCCACTTGAAGAAGGTTCTGGAGGCCCTGCAAAAGGCAGGCCTGACTATCAAGGCTACTAAGTGCCAGATAGGGCAGAGCAAGGTTGTGTACCTGGGCCACCTAGTAGGTGGGGGTCAGGTTCAACCATTGGAGAGCAAAATCCAGGCCGTGCAGGGCTGGGATCCTCCAACTACCCAGACACAAGTCAGAGCCTTCTTGGGCCTGACTGGGTATTACAGGAAATTTGTAAAGAATTATGGATCCATAGTGACTCCATTAAATAATTTGACATCCAAGAAGATGCCCAAAAAGGTTCAGTGGACAGTTAGCTGTCAAAAGGCATTTGATGACTTGAAGAAGGCCATGTGCTCTGCACCTATCCTGAGGAGTCCTGACTACTCCAAAGAGTTCATTGTCTAAACAGATGCTTCTGAGTTGGGGGTGGGAGCTGTGCTTTCACAACTTAATGTAGATGGTCAAGACCAGCCCATTGCTTTTATTAGCAGAAGGCTGACCCCTAGAGAGAAACGTTGGTCAGCTATTGAGAGGGAGGACTTTGCTGTGGTTTGGGCCCTGAAGAAGTTGAGACCATACTTGTTTGGCACTCACTTCCTAATTCAGACAGACCATAAGCCCCTCTTGTGGCTTAATCAGATGAAGGGTGAAAATCCCAAACTGCTCAGGTGGTCGATTTCCCTACAGGGGATGGACTTTACAGTGGAGCACAGACCAGGGACTGACCATGGCAATGCAGATGGTCTCTCCAGGTATTTCCACTTAGAACATGAATAGTTATCTGGTCAAGGTTAAGTTTAATGTCCCTGCGTTTGGGGGGGGGGGTTATGTAGGAGAGTAGGGTCTGCTATCCTATGGTCACCCCAATTTTTGCTTTTTGCTTCAATGGTTTTCGACTTAATGTGGCTGTGGGCCTGCTAATCAGACCCACAGCCTGCTGTTCTCTCTCTAAATTCACATAAATGTACTATAGGTACATCACCAATTTGGTACTGGACACCTTGTCAGCCCCTGTACCATGCACTATAGGTGCTCAGGGCATAGGTGCATCCAAGGCCTACCAGGGGCTGCAGCATATCTTTTGCCACCCCTGGCTGGTACTTAAATCGACACAACTGGCTGATCACTCAGCTGGGGCAAGGTGGTGTAATCACCCCTTGCTTAGATATTGTATACCTATATCTAAACCTATATCTGGACACATATATACCTATCAGTCACTCCTATGGCAGGACTTAACAATCCTGGAGGCAGAGTGCTTGGTTTTATGTGAGATGGTGCTCTAGCATGAGCTGAGCCTGTCTGCAGTGGTCGGAACCATTTCCTTACTGCTGTTCTAGTGATACTGCCATAATATACTCTTAAGTGCAATATAATCCTCGTGGTTATTGCTAACTTTGGTTTGGCTTTATGAAAACATGTCGTGTTTGGTGTCATACACTTTGGAATACTACCCCCTCGCCAGTTCTGGCGACGGGGGTAGCATTCCACCCTTCTAGAGGGAGAAGAAATGTTACTTTACTGAAAACGCGGTTAATCCTAACCAGAGCCCCAGCATCACAAAATGGATGCTGCTGCCACAGACACGAGTCTGACCTCCTGCTGCTGACCGAAACTTGGCAGGGGAGGCCTGGACAAAAGGTTTCCTGTCACAGGGAGGTGTTACACCTCCCAAGACAGGAGATAGTGGATTGTAGCAGGGAGGGTTGAAAGAAACTAGACACTGCCTGGGGCGCACAAGGTGTCCCCAAGCAAATGCCAGTCAAACCGGTTCTGGGGCCCTCCATCCCCAGTCCTGGCGCAAAACTGGACAAAGGGAAAGGGGTGTAACCACCCCCTTCCTGGGTCCCACCCATAGGAGGTTCCTAGCAGGTAATCCAGCCCCTTGATTTGGAATAAAGGTAGGAGCTGTGCAGATGCACATCAGATTATCCTGACTGAAATTTATGAAATGAAACTCTGGACCCTTCGACATCCCACTCGACGTGGAAGACTGAATAATCTCCCTTGTGGTCAAGGAGTGACCACCCTGTGCAAACAGGCACCATCCAGCACCTCAACGTTTGCTTTGTTGCAGTTCCCGCCGGTACTCGAGCAACAGAGATCAACAAGACCCAGCTTTCCTGCCTTCCAACAGCCCGATCCACAGTCTATGCAGAGCTGAGACCCGTGGAGGAGACTTGAAGTGTGGGAGCGGCCATCTTGGAAAAACTACGAAGCGCTGACTGTGCAGCTCCCGAGGCTCCCTCGAAGCTGTGCATTGGAGTTTTAGAAGCTCCAGCCACGAGCAGCTTTTGCACTGAAGCTCACCTCTCCACACTCACCGAGTGCTGCGTGGGGCCCTTTTGCATTTTCCTGCTCGATGCGTTGGTCCGGTCGCTTGCCCGATGGCTAGTGGACCCAGAATCGATGAACCTAAGAATTTACACTGCTGGTCTGGTTGCTCCAGGCTGGCCCTCACTCCCCTGAAAAGAAGCACCCGCTCGGACCTTGCTGGTCCGAGTAAGATGCGATCTTTGAATCCTGCATGGGTTGCCTTTGCCAAGGTTTATTAGCTCCAATCCGGAAGCCGACACTGCCGACAGCGAGAACCTTTGTGGGACAGCTTGTGATCCACTCCTGGACATCCTCGGTGCCCCAGAGTCCACGTGGCAGCGGAGACAAGCTTCACAACATCAACCTGATTTCACCCGACATTGCCTGATTCCTTCCTGGTTCCTTCCTGGTCACTGGCTAGTGACCCAGACTCTGCCCCCTCTGCTTTCAGGTACTCAACATCTTCGATCCACCCTTGGATCACACCGGACACTTCTCTTCTGGACGCCTGCAGCATCTTCATCTCCAGGCACCCTAGATCTGCGTGACGAAACCCGACAGATCTTTGCACCTGTGCACCCGCTTCCTGTGGGTGAGGTAACTCTTGAACGCCGGTGCTCCTGCAGTGGTTTACACCTCTAGTGTCTAAGTCTAAAGTTTTGTCCTTCTAGTCCAGTCGGAAGACTCTTAAAACTGTAACTCGATAACTTTTACGCACCATTGACTTTGCATTGGCGCATGCTTGTGCTTTTAGCACTGCACCCGAATCACGCGGGCTACTCCCGTCCTAACTGCTGTTAGTCCAGTGCAGTCCAAGCGATTCCCAAGGCCCTACGCCTTACCACTGATTGAATAGTGATTGTTATACCACTTTTTTGATACATGGTTTGAGTGGCCACCGGCCTCATCCATAATTGTGCAACTTTCATATGTTATATTGTGCTTTTGTTTAAACGCTTGTGCTTCATTGCTCATAAAGAGTAGTGGGGATTATTCTGAGAATAAATACATATATTTATATAATATATAACTTGTGTGGTGTCCTTTCATTTGATATTACAGGATTGCATATGGTAAAACAGCTGGCTTCACATGCCCTCTTGAGTTAAGCCTTTAAGGGTGCTTAGTCCATGCTACCCCTAGGATAGCTTGTCTATAAGGTTGACTTACAACCACCACCATAAGGGATTGTTTGGACTGATACAAGGTACCCACAGAACTGTGGACATCATATACCAGGCCAACTTCTCTCAGAAGCCATTAATGTCTACATATTTTCTACTGTTCCCTTGATGGCAACAGCTATATTTCCGGCAGTCATGAGTCGTGATAGGTATTTGCTTCTGCTTCGGATGCTGCATTTTGTCGATAATGGTTTAGGGTTGGCACAAGATCACCTTGATTGTGATTGTCTTTTTAAGATTCGGCCTGTAATTGATTACTTTGTTAATCGATTTTCTAAGATCTTTGATCCAGGGAAAGAAATCGCAGTGGATGAGTTGCTCAAGGGCCGCTTGGTTTTTAGGCAAAACATTCCTAGTAAGAGGGCATGCTATAGAATTAAGCTGTATATGCTGTGAGGCAGTAGGACTGGATGTGCCTCTAATTTCAGGGTGTACACCGGTAAGGAATCCAGGATTAACCCTCCCTGGTTGTTCGTCCACTTTTGGAGTGACTGAGAAAATTGTGTGAGAACTTGGTAGAGTACTTTTTAACAAAGGCCACCATTTATATGTCGATAACTTCTACACTGGTGTGCGGTTGTTCAAGGAATTGGCCAAAGTGGACACTGTTGCTTGTGGCACAATCCGCTCTAACCGTAAAGGTTTTCCAAAATAACTTGTTTGTCAAAAGCTTGTGCGGGGACAGTGCAGTGTGTTGCATTGCGAGGAACATCTAGCTGTGAAGGTTTCAGACAGGAGAGATGCCTACATGCTGACTACCATCCATGATGAAAGCACTTCACCTATGACTGTTTGGGTTCAAGTTGCTGAAGCTTGCAAACCTGTGTGCATTTTAGACTATAATAGGCACATGGGCGGAGTTGATAGAGTAGATCAGAGGTTGGAACCTTAAGTTGCTCTTCGTAAGGCTTACATTTGGTATAAGAATTTGGCTATCCACTTTTTCCACTTGGCAACCTTTACTGCTTTTGTTGTATTCAAGGATTCTTGTCCTAAGTCAAAGATGACTTTTGCTAAGTTTCAGGAGTCTGTAATAGGCAGCCTTGTTCTAGTGGACAGGAAGTGTTCCTAGAGTTGGAGTGGTGGAGGATGTGGCTAGATTGAAAGATCGCCACTTTCCTGATCACATTCCGCCCACACCCTCAAAAGGCTTTCCTAGTTGGAGATGTAGAGTCTGTTGGCGAAGAGGTATGCGGAAGGAGACTCGTATGTACTGCCCCGAGTGTCCTTCTAACCCTGGGCTGTGTGTGCCTGCTTGTTTTAGAATGTACCACACGCAAAAGTATTTTTGGGAGCATCCATGAGTGGTAAAGTGAACTACATAGACTCTATTGTTTTATATCTTTTGTTCAGTTTCAAGGTTGGCATTTGTGCAATGTGTTTAGTTTCAGATTGTGTGTTAGTAGATTTGTTTCTATTT
Source organism: Lissotriton helveticus (assembly GCF_964261635.1). Taxonomy (NCBI): domain Eukaryota; kingdom Metazoa; phylum Chordata; class Amphibia; order Caudata; family Salamandridae; genus Lissotriton; species Lissotriton helveticus. The sequence goes on along the minus strand of NC_136057.1, from coordinate 1,570,654,411 downwards.
GCAATTTGTTTGTGTTTTCTTTTTTGTATAAAAAATCCTAAATGTGGTGGCAGTGTGTGTAGGCTGGCACTTGGCTGGTGTTGTGCCTGGACTGAAGTTTGAAGTTTATTTTTACATGCATAGTTAATTAAAACCATTGCAACGCATATTACAAAATTCTTAACACATCATTATTTAAAACTCTTAAAATAGGTCATGAAATAAGAAATTCCTTAGAATTAAAAAGATAACTCAGTAAAACTGGGTGAAACACACTTTTTTACACTAACTGCTGGACAGTGCTGATCTCTGTGTTAAATAGCTCTTTTCCTGTCCAGCCATATACTGTGTTTGCCACGTGGGTTCTGCTTGCATATCGATGTCTCACTGGTGCTGGACGGAGATGTTCGATAAGATGTCATTAGATCCTATTGTCCATCTGCTGATCGGCCTGAGTCTGTAGCATTTTCCACCAGTTTTGGAATTCTCTGTTCGGCCACTGTCAGGACTGCGATTGGCTGGCAGTGTGCCTGGACTGGCGCTCGGCTGGCAGTGTGTCTAGACTGGCGCTTGGCTGGCGGTGTGTGTGGGCAGGCGATGTTCCTGGACTGGCGCTTGGCTGGCAGTGTGCGTGGACTGGTGCTTGGCTGGCAGTGTGTGTGGACTTAGCAAAACATATATAGTATCCCAACTGGTATAAGTCTTAGAACAATTAGAGAAGATATGCAAAAAACAATATCAGCAAAGAAATAAGGAGACTCAATACATATGTAGAAAGTGCCAGGGGCATCATGTTTATCTAGAAAAGGTATTTTACAGTTGTAGCAGCACTGTAGGTTAACAAATAATACAACCCCAATTGTACTTGGTGCGTGAAAGGTGCATATGGTGAGCAAGTTAGCGACGCATGTGACAAAGTGATCAGCGTAAAAGGCGCAATAGTGATTGGTGTCAAATATATACAGTGGTTTATACACAGCAATATGGCTACAAATAGTTTCAAAGAAAGTTTGTTTTGGATGTAGCTGGGCTGATGATAGCGTGTGCCATATTGCGAGTAGCGCCTATTGTTAGGCTGAATGGTCGACGGCGTTTTGATCCGCGTTATTTGGGATCATCTTCAGGACTGGGTTGAGGGAAAAACAGTGCTTAGGCACGCTGGGAACCTCTTCTGTGTGTGCCGTTAGGCGATCGGATGAATCGTGAAAGCCTGAGAACCTAGGAGGTCAGCAGAGAAAAGGCAGATAAGACCGATGGACGGCTAGCCCTGATCACGGAAACGTCAATTGAATCTGTAGCCTGTAAATGCAGGGCATGTAGAAATTGTTGGAAACGTCTGATCCCGGTGGTGATCAGTGCGGGGGAGATTTAATCTCCAGGGTGATAGCAGCGGCATGACTGTATCCGGACGAGTCGGGGGTGTGTGTGGACTGGTGTTTGGCTGGTAGTGTGTGGACTGGTGGTTGGCTGGTGGTGTGCATAGACTGGTGCTTGGCTGGCAGTGTGCGTGAACTGGTGCTTGGCTGGCGGTGTGCGTGGACTGGTGCTTGTTTGGCGGTGTGGGTGGACTTGCGCCTGGCTGGCGGTGTGAGTGGGCTGGCGCTTTGCTGGCGGAATGCGTAGACTGGCGCTTGGCTGGCGGTGTGGGTTGACTGGCGCTAGGCTGGAGGTGGCGGTGGACTAGTGCTTGGCTGGCCATGTGTGAGTAGTGACTTGCTGCTGGTCACTACACACATTGCTAGCCAACCCCCACTCTATGCAATCCATGAGCTGGTGTGGTTGCTGTGTCAGGAATGAAGGCGTGTGAAAGTGATGGGCCCTTGAATGGCCCTGTCTGCTGGTGTGAGTGTTGTAATGTGCTGGGCCCGTGGCAGGCAGTGTGAATAGTTTTATATATGTCACAGGTACAAAGGGTGTATGAATGGCCTGTAAAGAGGTTAGTGCCTTGTTGTGGCTTTACAGCTCACGAGGTGTGAGTCAATGGTTCAGTTTCTTGTCCTTTCAAGTATTAACAGTGCATTTCATTTTGGTGAAATCTCCGGGTAATACAACTGTATATGCTGAACCATCACTCAACCTAGTGCCAAATCCAACCAGTATGTATGTGTGCTTGAGGAATAGGTGGTTATGCAGAAATATTTGTCTTTTCTGTTTTTGTCAAGCAGGGTGTACCTTGTCCCTTTTTGTGAATGTTGTAATATGTTGGCTTTGTTCCTGGTGGTGTGAATGGTCTTGTGCATTTTATGTATGAAAGGTGTGAGGTATCATTTTACTTGGGAGACTCAGGTGAAGGCTGTGGGGTTGGACATTTGTGCTGGCAAGGTGATTCCGCACAAAAATATGTGAAAAATGTGTTTTTTTCAGCAACATTTGAGGTTTGCATGGCATTCTGGGTAGGAAAACGTTGGGGGATCCACGCAACCCATACTTCATTGGACTCCCCCGGGTGTCTAGTTTTCAGAAATGTTTGGGTTTCGTACTTTCCAAAGATTGTCACCGACCCCAGGGCCAAACTCTCAGGTGACCCCCCAAATCCAGGTCGTTTGATATAGGTAGTGTTGAAGTCTCCACAGTAGGATTTGGGCCATTTCCTGTTGCAGCCACTATGCCTACCCACACAAGTGAGATACCATTTTCATTGGGAGACCTGTGGGAAGGCTAAGTGGGTGGAAATGTGTGCATCCACGCAGATTCAAGAACTTTCCCACACAGAAATTTGAAACAAAAGTGATTTTTTCAGCAAAATGTGAGGTTTGCAGGGTATTCTGGGTAGGAGAATGTTGGGGGACCCACACAAGCCATACCTCACTGGTCTCCCCCAGGTTTCTAGATTCCAGAAATGTGAGGGTTTGGTAGGTTTACCTAGATCCCACTTGCAAAACCAGGTTGGTTTGTGATAGGTAATTTTGATGTCGCCTCAATAGGTTTTGGGTCCTTGCCTGTCGCGGGTTCTTGACCTACCCACGGAAGTAAGGTACCATTTTTATCGGGCGACCTGGGGGAACATTGGGTGGGAGGAAATTTGTGGATCCACATAGATTCCAGAACTTTACACCACATTTTTTTAGGTTTGCAAGGGATTCTGGACAACAAGTCAAGTCACCCCATCCTGGATTACCCTGGGTGTGTAGTTTAAAAAAACATGATAGGTTTGCTAAGTTTACTTAGGGGCCGGCAGAGCTAGTGTTCAAAAACTACAGCTAGGCACTTTGCAAAAAAAGGGTAATTTTTCATTGTGAAAATGTGGTATGTTCATGTTGCGTTTTGAGTCGGTTCCTGTCATGGGCACTAAGCCTACCCACACACGTGAGGTACCATTTTTATTGGGAGACTAAGGGTAATTCAGATTTGTAAAGCAACTGTTATTACCTATTGATTTTTGATGCATTTCTGCCTTCCTAATGAAAGACAATGTGTTAAAAAGAAGTAATTTTGAAAAATGACCGATAATTCTCATGCTAGTATGAGTATTCCCATTTTTGGAAACGTGCAAATATCTACTGTTTCTAAACTCTATATTATTTTCCCATTTCAGAAATACATAGGTGTCTTTCATACCAATTTTTCCATGTATACATTTTTCTAGAATAATTGCTATATACCCGGTATATAATAAAAAAACATTGCAAGTCACTGCTCAAGTTTTTGGCTCGCCGGGTTCTAGGTCCAAGTCCTAAATATCCCCACAACCAGTAAGGTCCAGCGGATGTAACGGTATATTGCTTTCAAAGAGTTGTCATAATTAGAAGAAGTCACAGGTAAAAACGTTATCACAAAAGGCAGATTTGTTAACCAATTTTCAATTTTCCCTATATTTAACTGTTAGTTTCTATAAAGAAACATTGAAGCATCTACACAAATGACCCCTTGCTGAATTCAGAATTTTGTCTACATTTATAAAATGTATAGCTTTCCAGGATCCATTATTATTTTCATACCCATTTATACCATTATCTGGAAGGAGGTTGAAAGCACAAAAAATAGCAAACATAGGCTATGTCCCAGAAAAATGTCAAAACTGTGTAAAAAATGTTGGTTTTCTGACAAAAGTCTGTCATTCCCTAAAAGCTGGGAAAATGGTTATTTCAGCCCCACAAGCCCTTTTTTAATACCATTTGCAGGGAAAAACCCAGACACTTTCATTTGCAGCACTTTTTTTTCCATTTTTCCCAAAAAAGCTAAATTTTGGCTAATTTCTGGGTCCCCTCCAGGGGAATCCACAAACCCTGGTTACCTTTAGAATCCCTAGGATGTTGGAAGAAAAGGACACAAATTTGGCGTGGATACCTTATGTGGCCAAAAAGTTACAGGGGTCTAAGCGCGAACTACCCCAAATAGTCAAAAAAAGGTTTAGCACAAGGGGGGAAAAGGCCGAGCAGTGAAAGGGTTAAACATGTAAAAGGAAGACATATTATAATGTTAATTACATATAACAAAAAGCTAAAAATATTATATAAAATAAATTAATAAATACACTTATAAGCAATATTTATTTAAAAGGAGCAAATATTCACAAACAAACAAATTATTTAAAACATAAATGTATTTTTTTTATTTCCTACCCAATAGCAAACCACCAATAAAAAAATACATCAACATTTTAATTTAAATGTATTTCCATAATCAACATAATTAATAATGAATTAAAAATATATTATTAATAAAAAAAGATAATAAACATTCATTGAGTACACATTCTTTAACACTATAATATCCTCAACACACACCTAACATGAATTACATAATTACCATAATGAATTACTAATTAATTAATTTAAATTAACTAACAAATAATTAATAATTCATCAATAACAAATACATTACGTCCCACCCTTCACACTATTTAAACCTATAAACACCCCAACACGCACCTACAATTACATTTAAAAAAAATGAATAACTACTAAAATGTTAACACGTAATAAAAATACAAACAATTCTTATTCAAAGAGACAAACATCACACACCTAAAATGAATTACACAATTACTATCATTAATTACTATTTAATTAACAACTAAATAATAATTTAAAAAATAATTACACGATCACCATCATAAATTACTAATTAATTAACAACAAATTAATAATTCATCAATAAATAAAGAATTACTTCCCACCCGTAAACACCATTAACACCTATAAACACCACAACACACACCTACATTTAAATTAAAAAAAAAAATAACTACAAAAATGTAAACACATGTAATAAAAATACAATCCTTATACAAAAAAACAAACATCACACACATGTAACAGTTATACTAAAATACATAACATTATTAAACATCAATATTTTTAACAACTATACATTTACAAACGATATTAAACACTTATTATATTGATATATTGATTCCGGTCCAGGAAAGACATGGCTTGGCAGTTCGGGCTGGACTGTTCCCATGAGGCACAGGGTCAAGGCTGATTTGCATATGGTCATGTCTGAACTGGGGTGGTGTGGAGTGCGAAAAAATGATGGATTTAGGCCCAGATCTCTGTACTGGGGTGAATGTATGACATTGTTCTGCATTCTGTCCATCAATTGTTGTTTTTGCATATTACAGACATGGCACAGATGCAAAGAAGCTGGCAGTTGGTGCACTGTCAGTGTAACGCCTGAGAGCAGCCCTCTGGATAGGGGAAATAGGGTTCCATGGACCCCCCTAGACATCCCCTTGCAGGCGGGTGCAGCCACTGACTGCACCCACTTGGCAAGGGGATCTCTAATCCCCTTTAAAAGTGCAGCGGGTTGCACCCTGCACTGTAAAAAAACAGAGTGATTTTAAAGCAACTGCTTTTCACATGAATGCTCTGCCTCCAGGGCAGCACAAGTTTGCGGCTGTCTTGGGGGCAGCACATTACATGTCATAGGGTGCACTTTCCCTGTTTGTGCCTGGCACACATGCTTTAAGGTGCGCCAGGCGCAAACAGGGAAAGTGCATACTTTACATAATAGGGCCGTAGATGTCACACACAGAGGTTTTGAAGTAACAGGATATTTGATTACCAGATCACAGCTGTACATAGAAGTGTAATTCATTACCAGTATTGATAGGTAGTTTGAGTGGTGCTGCTTATAGCTTTGAAGACAATCAAAAATGTGTAGATAGCGTTTTATTGTTGAAAATCAGCTGTAATGTGGGATGGTGAAGAGTGTAAAAGGTGGCAAGTCAAAGGTTGTAAAAAATAAATTAATCTAGTAGTCTGTTACAATAAATCACTTTACTGAGTACTAACAAGGAAAACTCGTGTGATGGCAGTGTGGATGTTGGCAGTGTTGAAAGAAATGTTTGAATAGATTTTTGCCTCAATTTACAGGCTCAGACTAGGACAGAAAAGTGGTCCAGACACCAAAATAAAAGAGGCCTTTATTGGTGAATCTGAGAGCTAAAATAGAGACCCACGTTCTGCAATCCCGGGAATTTTTTAACCTGTAAAGAGATGATGTATAGGTGCTGTACAAGATATGAAAGACTATGCGCTTAATTCTCTCAGACCAACCCTTCTTGCACTGCCAGACTGCCCTATAAGCCAGTCCGACCCCTGTAGTTTATTTTTAGCCATTGGAATCTGGTATAACGAAGCTGCACACTGTGGCGTATTCATGGCTTTTTTATTCCAAGACCAACACACCCACGACCGGGAGCGTCCATCACCTGCGAGCCTCTCCTGCAACTGACTAACGTTGGTGAGAGCCTTGCAGACGGCGTGCCACTCCACAAGCCTGGAACATAACACCTTGGCTGCTAAGGCTTTTCCCGCTGGGTGCTGATGTTCCTGGATTCCCATTGTTCATGACAAGGTCAGCTCGTCATAAGCACAGCTCCAGTGTACTGCATGACGAGCTGACCTTGTCATTAGCATGGAAGTGGATTTAAAGCATAACACAGTAAGACACAAGGCATGCGCGGCCCGAGAGGCCTCGCTGCTAATTAGTATGTCTTGTGGCTACACAAGACTAATCACTACAACATTCCCTCAAAAAAAGACAGGATGGAAAAATGAAGATGCACATTTAACAAAAACTTGTGGGTAAGCTATATAGCAACCAGATAGTACAATCAAAACATAAGTAAAAGCATGCCTGAATAATATGACCAATAAGAAGTAAGAACAGGTTCCAGAAACACATTGATATCAACCAAATACATTGTCCATGCCGGGAACGAGAAACAATCCTGAAAAGCAAACTTCAGGTTAATCCAACATGTAGTCTTTATGTTTGATAGACAACCTCCTTTGGCGGCCTCCACCCCTAGCCAATGACTCAGAGCTGTCCCCATCAAGAGAGGCTAAAGAGTGTTCTCCCATGATCGAGTCGCCCTCCGTAGTGACAGTACCTGTGACTGAGGGCAATCCTCCTTCCTTTAAACAATTAAACCACCCACAATAGTCTGTATCAAAGTTGGGATGTCTCTTTATGATGTCTGCTGCTGAGTCAGTAAGGGGCACCAAACGTCTCTTGTTCCACCACCCCCTGTCTCCCAAAGGTGCTGACCCTTAGCTCACTTGTATAACTACCACAGGTGACGAAAATCCCTCCTGTACCTTCCTTGGGTTCCTTATATGTACCAAATCAACCCTTCCAGATCAGCCCCGTCAATCTTTTTTTTAGCATCAAGCTGGGAGTTCATGGCATCTTGTTTCTGGAGCACGTGTGACCTGATACCTTCTGCCGTCATTAAGTCCTGACTGCTTCTACACTCTACCCAATTGGGAAATAGATTGGTCTCCTCGCTACCAACTAGCATGTCTTGTGGCTACACAAGATCAATCACTACAGAATCCTGCAGCTGAGGCTGAGTTTGCTATGATTCTTTCCATGTTCATTTTGGAATCAAAGGGTGATATACTCAAGAACGTGCGATAATCATCACCAATGTCGGTTAACGCAATGTTTCATATCACCGGCTATCGCGAGAAAATACCTCTGTTTTAACGTCCGATTCACAACATGGCGGTAACATGCGATAGTGTCACAAAAACATGCCAAATGACAAATTAAAATCAATGCGAGGCCGAAAAAATGCGAATGACGAATGCAAAAAAGGTTGCAATGTCCCAAATACCGATACAAAAATCAGTGATAACCAGCGACAAGCCTGCAATTCCCACGCGTCATGCGAAAAAATGCACTATAAAAGCAACAAAAAAACACACCCAAACCAAAAAAAACTGCGTAGCACCATGGATGCACCCGGACCGAGTGCAGAGGACCACTCAAACCCCACAAGCCCCACGGAGGACCAGCCAGGAACCCCATGGCTGGGGAAGGGCAAGGAGAAGAGGAAGAAGGGGTTCAGACCATAAGAAAACCAGATCATCATCAAGGAGGTGATAGAACACTATCAACAACTCTTCATCACCTCCACTGTGTCATTGGCAACACAAAAGGAAACATAGCAGTCGATCATGAATAACGTGAGTGCAGTCGGAGTGTCGAGGAGGTCAATGGAGGAGGTCAAGAGGCACTGGCATGATGTGAATAGCCAAACCAAGCAGAAACTTGCTGCCATCTGGAAGGCAGAAACGGATGAGCTGGAGGAAATGGTGGCCACAGTCATCAGTGTGGAGACCGTGGCAGGAGTTGGGGGTACGGACACAGCTCGACATGACGTGACCCAACAGCAACAGGGTGAGTACCAACCAGGGACTGGGGGATATGGGCACAATGGCACACATGCACAATTATGTGTGGCACACTGCACACCACAATGATTGTGGAACATGTCCCTGATACCCTTGGCACACTGCAGCACACATAGAAACACCAAATAGGCCCCAGTCCACTATGTGCACAAAGTGGCCTCCCTCCCTATCACCAATCGCACAACCTACCCATGCACATGTGCTAAATCCAGCAAAGCAGCGGCTCTGTGATCCACACTGACAATGCAAGTGACACTGCATGACCAATAGCATGACTGCAGTCAAAATACATGACATGGTGCACAACACGACACTGAGGTGACCCAGTGTGGATCAAATCCTCAAAGGAGCAGGTCACACTCTAACACATCCACGTGCACATACAACCCCTGACGTTAATAACACATCTGCAGACAAACAATGCACAAGAGTACAACAACCGTCCAAGAGCACAAATGACCTAAGTCGCCAACATCTCAGCACCGTAAAAGCACACAAGTCAAAGGCACACCGCCTCAAAGGGATAAGTGGACGCTAAATCAGAGCTGCAGGGGCGACTCTCTCACAATGCAGGATACACACAAGAGCAATCACAGCACATCAACATTGACGACGAGGTGGTACAAAGTGCAACACTTTCACTACAGAACAAAGGACACAACTGGTGCCGCTTGTGCGTAGAAACTGGCCGATCACATCTGACATAGCAGGAAACTGTGATATGATAATGTACGAGTACAACCTCACATCCGTCATGTAGTCGAAATGTCCACTGTCTCCCATCAAATAGCCAGCTCCTCCAAAACAGGCACAATGTACATTGGCATGCAGTCTGTATGTAAACATGTACAATGCGTCAACATACATGGAACACACTGTTAACCTGCACCTCTCCTTTACATTGCAAAGGGACAATCAACACCTCCTGCAGAGCAGACCAGACATCTCTTCAGTGATGATGATGAGGGCCCCCTGGCCATCTGCTCCGACACCCTCCAATGGCTCGTGGACAACCTTCACACCCAACCTCCAGGAGCATGGCAGCCCAGCTGCATCGAGGTGACCCCACTCCCTGCACAGCCCACACAGCAGGAAGCACCCACCAGCACGGCTCGCTCCCAGGACCTACACGAACAAAACATAGCATTCCAACGCTGTGTGTTAGACTGTCAGAGGGGGCTGGCTGAACAGGTGCGGATGGGTTTTGACCTCATGGCAGCCACACTTGATGCCATACGTGGGTGTACGAGTCCCATCAGGGACCACTTACAGTCCCTAACGGACACCCACATCCCATTCCATGCTCTACAACACTCCTTGCTGACCTTGCTGGAGCCATTACTTGGATACAAGAACTGTCTAGTCAGACAGGCTCCAGCGATGTCAGCCAGGAGTTGGGACACATGCGGAGGACAATGGAGAACATGGAGCGGATGCAGGCTAAAAAGGATGGCTGCCACGGATGTTCGCCAGCAAGATGTAGCTGGGATCTTCCATGCCCTGCACAACCTCATCTTTCCGTTGCTGCCACAGAGCCTGTCCCAGATGACTGCTGCAGGAACTTCGACACACACACCTCCGCCCCCTGGTGTGTCAGTGGCACACAGTGAGGCAGCCATACCACCTCCGTCCCCTGATGTGCCAGTAGACATATCGGAGGACTAAGATGTGGATAGTAATGTTCCTACTTGCCTCAGCCCTCTGCATCATGCCCTGGAACAACACCTTCCACTGTCCCCCAAAACACTCTGCGACATTCACCTGGACCCCGACATGGACTGTCATATCTGCTCTGGCTACCAATGACACAGCAATCAGGCTGTGGACTGAATTCTCCATCTTCCGATTAATTTGTCATTCCCCAAAGTTCTCTGGTTGGCCCTCCACTGGGCAACCATGTAATGTGGGATTTGCATGGCCATGTACTGCTCCAGCCCGACACAGAAAGAGAAGAAAACATTCCAAATCACACAGGTGTGTAATGTCTATGTTCAGTCAAGTATAAAAGTATGGATGAATGTAGGGACAGTGATTGCACAAAAAGGTACACCCTGGGAAATGACATCACTGCGCAATTAGATGACTGTGAAGGTGTGAACTAGCTGTGGCCTCATTGCTTATGAACAACAATCTCCCAACCCCCCACCCCAACGTAGCCCTAGTCCATGTATTAAACAGAGCTGTGTGTAAAAATGTCAGATTCGGTAGTAGGCCCAAAGTACAGTCCCCATCACAAATTTAACAACTGAACATCTCTTTGCATACCTACTCACACTCAACTGTGTGGACACAGCCTGTTTTGATGGATCACATTGATCCACATGGCAAAAAGTTGGACACCATATTGACATTGCTGAAGACACGTAAGAGCACAGGTCTACCAGGAACTATCCAAACCATAATGTCATTCTCACAGAAGTGGAGCTCTCAATAAGGACTCACCCCCAAGTGAAATGCGTCAGTCAGTCCCTCTCTGTGTATGGACAATGCTCATTGAGGCAAACGATTTGTCATTCTAATCAACACTCATCACAGTTGAACACTAGTGAAGTTGCATAGACTTTATTAGCATGTGTGTGTCAGCATGGGCAAGACAAGGGATACAACTTGCAGACCAAAGCTTCAGACACTAACAGGCAGCATAGGAACATGTAGAGATGCAAGAAATGGGGAGGCAACAATGAACACCAATCATTACGGATGGCAATGATCTCATCCCACCTTGCCTTGCTGGACGAGTCATGTGGTGTTTTGCGATGGCTCATTGCCCCGCGTCAGGGGACACAATTCACAGCCAATGGGATATGCATAGTGCTGCTCCATCAGACTGCGCTGACTGTCTGCTCTGCTGACAGTGAGCAAGTGAAAGCGTCTAACAAGGTCACATCTAGTACTACTTTGCCATGTGTGTACTCTCCCTCCAGCAGTATGTCAGATTTAGGAACGTTACTAAACGACACTCTGCAGATCCGCCCATGGAACTTTCTCACCTTGCACAGGTGTGTGTCAACACGCGTAGGTGCACGCAAATGCATTCTGAGTCTAGGCGAATGCAGACAAGACCACTATTGTGGTGGGATATGTGACCATTTGTCCAAGATGCAACAAGGTGTTTGAACCTGTGCTCGGGGTTACAATCAGTTGTGGCTGCAGGAACGTAGTTACTGGTCCATGAATACGAGCGCAGCTTCCTGGGCAATCAGTTCCAAGAGTACGTTGTTGTCGATTTCAACTAATACGAGGGCGAGCCAATCCATTAACTGGTCCAAACAGATGTGCTCCGGCCATACCATTTCACCAATCCCCAAAACAGTCCAATAGGGGAGCGCCTCGATGTGGTCACTTCACACGAGGACTTGTGCAATCTCCCATGCCCAACTGACAGCACATACGCCATATATCAAGGCATCCCATGCATGTGTATCACGGTTACACTCCTGGTCGTGGGCCAACAGGGGGCGCACACACAAGTCATAATCCAGTTCACCTACTGTTCTGTTGTATAGGCAACAGTGGATGTGCATGATCGACAGTGGAACCAGGGCTGGACGCAGGTGACGTATGCAAGACGAAAGCTCAGACGGTAACTGATGCGCAATACTGACAATGGCAGTGCACCCAACAAATACAGCATATGAGCACGGTACAGTTCCACGTGACAGGGGTTGTGCCTGTGCCCGGGATGTCCTCCCATTGCGTTTGTGGCTCTCGTAGAACTGACACTCTTCTGACCTGCGGCAGTTATGTGGATGATATGCCACAGCTCGGAGCAATGAGTCGTATGTGTGTGCAACGTTTAGGCATATGGGTTGTTGTGTACGTAAGTGTAAAGGGCATCCCATGCAGGAGTACCTCAAGCAGAGACTTCTGTGTGTGGGGTGTGGAAACATTGGTCTTTCATTAGCTGTGTGTGTTATGGGAGTCAGCATCATCTGCTATGGTATCTCTCTCAGGGGGTGCCAGCCGCATTCAAGACCAAGGTCAGAGGTGCAGATGTCCTTCCACCTTATGTATTGAGACAAAGGAGCGTTCATCCCTAATGTTAATCTGACTACTGCTTGCATTCTGGAATTGTGATGTGTGCTTTCGCACTGCAATTGAGGCCAGGCCTTAGGCTTATGGTGCACCAATAGAAATACACACACAACAGTTGGCATGTATGAGCCAGGAGCCCGATTGGCCTTGCTCTCCTTGTACAATCTCTCTCTTTCTCTCTCTCTCTCTCCCTCTCTCTCTTTCTCTCTCCCTGTCTCTTTCTCTCTCTCTCTTTCTCCCTCTCTCTCTTTCTCTCGCTTTCTCTCTCTCTCCCTCTCTCTCTCTCTCTCTCTCTCTCTCTCTCTCTCTCTCTCTTTGTCCTTCGATGAGCGCATGACAGACCTTCTTATCTTAAATTTTGTCTTGCAGGCTGTGACTTATAGATTGTCCAGGGAAGACCTGCCATGACTCTTCCAAATAGTTGTTTTGAATTACATTTGAATTAAATATTTTGTTTGGAATTTCAAAAATGAATGAATGATTCTCCTTTTTCTGACCACACATGAATGTTAATTGTTGTAATTGTGCGACATCAGGCAAATTGTTTTCTTCAGGATTTCGTAAAGTTGATGTGAAATATCTTTGTCGGGGGGAGGGAGTCCTGGGGGTGGTGGCGGTGGGTGTTGTGGCCCTCTTGGGTGTCCGAGCGGCATGATCAGTAGCTCCATGGCATCTGTTGTTCTTCAGGTGTGGCTCTGGGCTGGGCTCCCTTTTATGGTGCAGGTTGTAGTCCGCCTTAACACCAGGTGTTAAATCCCTGCTGCTAACACGCCTTATCGCATGTTTTGTGATCTTATCGCCGATCTGGCTGGTTGTTGAAAATTTTGCGAAGTGGTGTTGTTGTGGCTTTTTGCACGAGAACGCCTACTCTGCATTTCATTAGCGTTAGTTGCCGGTGTCATCTGTGGCGCTGTTTTTTTGCGACTGCTAAGGGAAGCTGATGATATCGGCTTTTAGCACCAGCTTGTGAATAGGGTGATACATTTATCACCACTTTGGCTGAGATAAAGTGTTGCTAACTCGGCGGTTAAGTCCTTGAGAATATGCCCCTAAGTGTACACCAAGGTTGCTGGCATAGCATGAACTGGGCAGGGTGTCTGGGGGGGGGGATAGGAAAGGTGGACAGATGCTTGCTGAAGTAGCAGAACAATAGATTTCTTTCAGGTATGGATGTATTCAGCATGAGTGAGAGAAAGGCCAACCAGTGATGGATCGTAGGGAGACAGTGTGAGATCTGTAGAGGAGCGGCAAGCATAAGAAATGAAAGAATATGTGTATCCCTAACCTATAGATGACACACGAAGCAAACGGAAGAGACTATGATGCCAAGGGGTGATGTGTAAGGTGATAACTGGTATCGAACTGATCACGGTCAGGTAGAAGGCAGCTAAATTTAAATAAATGAATCAAAACCATACATTCATCTAATCAAATTCATACACCTAAAACAAGGAAATACACAAAAGTCCTAAATCAAATATCAATAGTGTTATTCCCTTCAGTTCACTGATGAATTTATGGTTTTGATTCATTCCCTTGTTATATTCTCTGTGTTCCCAATTTCATTGTGATTTTATGTGTTTTTATTAATTTTATGTATAAATAAACTGTGCTTATTTTAACTTACTGTTATCTCATAATTTTGAAGCTTATGCATTGCTCTTAGTTTCTTAGTCTCTATGGTTAAATCTGTGTTTATGTTCAGAATATTTGTTGTCCTTCTATGTCACTGAGAAGTTGATGTCCGCAAAATTTATATGCCCAAAGGGAATTCTATTTTTGACATAAAGCCTTTTAGTCAAATGCCTGTGTGGATAATCGTGTTTTTAAAGTGTCCTGAATCATAAGTAGTTTGCCTCTGCTCTCAGTCAGGGGGGGGTCATCATTGCTCATGTGGATTATACATTTTCCTTCATAGTAATTTCCTGCATATTAATAATAATTTGTTTGTGTACTGCATTTTGTACAGCATGACTGACATTTCTAAGACCTGTTAATGTATTACTATAACCCATTTTAATGATACTCAATTTACCAACGTCAGAAGGTTGGAAGGGTCTGTATTTTTCAACAAGGTTCAAACTTGTGAATTGCAGATAGCAACGGCAAACTCAGTGAGACATTTTACTCTTCTGTCTTTCTGCTAACTCAGAACCACAACAAAAATAAACGTATAGAAAGTGGAATATCAACGTAGGCATTGCTCGCTTGAATGACAGCTGCCGTCTGACAACAAAAATTGATTTTCTGATAATTTGCATAAATGGCATTTGCAATGTAAGTCGTTCATTATAAAAAATAAGTTGTCAACTTATATCTGAGCACACATAGTACACTTGGTGTGGGGGTGCAAGAGGTGCAACAAGGAAACTGCAAAGGGCATCAGTACTTCCACCAGGACTTTGAATAAATAAATAAAGGGTAGTACACACGAATGGATGTCTGACACGTGACAAGAACTGCCACAATAAAGCCAAGATCAGCATTACACCAGAAGTCTGTGCCATCATGTCAAGTATGACAGATCTAGGTTTACTACGTGGGTGGTCACTATGATGCCACGGATGATCACAGTATGCTGACACTTATGAACAATATTGTACAGACAAAGACACGCAATTGATGGACGGAATGCATAACAAATCAAAACATTCACCCTCAGTCAAGAGATCTGGGTGATGTCCATCATTCTTTAGCTCACTTCGCCACCCCAGTTTAGACCTGGCTATATGCAAATCAGTCTTGACCCTGTGCCTCATGGGAACAGTTCAGCCCGAACTGCCAAGCCTGGTCCTCCCTGGACTGGTAAATATTTGGCTCAGATAAACTTTCCTCTTCAATGCAGGAGTTCACACCAACCATCCTATTAACGCCGGAACGAGCCACAGTATCATTATATTCCATCCTCCATGATATGCGTACCTGTATTAAAATAGATTTGTCTCTGTGAAAGGGGACACTTTGTATCTGAATCGAAGTTCCTCCTTTTGATTTTGGTGACACACTACCAGAAAAAAAACATTCTCTTAAATCCTATCAGACCTATCTTTTGGAAGTAAATGAAAAATTATATGATTAGGAAGTGGCTCACGTTGATGGTTGCTTATGCGCGGCACTTCCTAATCACATACTTTTTAATTTACATCTGACATGCACCTTTTTGAGCATTATACCTGCATCTGTTTTTACACACACACACATATGGGAGGGTTCATAAGTAGATATTAGACCTTTCCCCACTAGAATAGATGAAGTGGGGCCCATGAAGTATTGACATGATGTGTAGTGCGCAATAAGTGCTTTTCGTGTAAAGTATAGTTGAGTGGAGGGAGCCCTTTTTCGGTCGAGTGTAAAGTGCTTGCGCGTTCGCTAAGCGACATATTGTGTATGCTTTAGGAGTTGAACTCCACATATGCTTACTGATAGATTTTCATTTGTCTCTATTCGTGTCATTTAAAAATATGTGCTTTCCAATGGGCAATACGCTGTCTTTGTCCCTCCTACTCATTTCCGGTTTTCCGAATGCAGCACCGAGCAAGTACTACGGATGTATGACGGTACCACGCGTACTTTTACAACGCGTACCGTTACAACGCTACTTTTACCACGCAAGTCGTTACCACGACTTGCGTGGAGGGGCGCTGGATAGTAAATTTTTTAATTTACTATTCCAACTCCAGTCCCCGTGGATTCTAGGGAAGGAGTTGGATAGTAAATTAAACTATTTACTATCCTGGAGCGCCCCCCAGCGCAAGTCGTGGTAACGACTTGCGTGGTAAAAGTAGCGTGGTAACAGTACCGCGTTGTAAAAAATGCGTGCTAACCGTTGTATACCAAGTACTACATCATTACGTTTTATGTGTTCATGTCTTTGTTTAGGGACTACTTTCATTCTTCATTTGTTTCCCTGCCTCAGCACCACACACACATGCTTTACGTCTGCTGCAGTTTTTATTCATCCCAATATATGGAGTATGTACTGAACTGTTTTTTTCCCCTGACCAGTTAGATAATGCCTGTGCAGGCACCCTCATTTCACACCTGTCAGAGTGTGTGACCTTTGATATTCGTGTTTATTTTTGCGCTCTTTTCAACATGCCGAGCGAAGCTCCTTTAAAACATCACACGAAGTTCGTTGAAAATGTTTAATTACTTCTGGATTCAGTGCACTCATGCGCGGTCCCCACAAGCACGAACGTCTAAACATTTACATCAGTGTGCTAGGAAGATGGTGGCAAAATGCAGATAAATGCTGTTCACCTTTTAAAAGTAAAACAACTGCGATAAGAAAATACTGCCCAATGCCTCCAGGACACAACAGCATGGAATAGTTATACTCTTTCACAATATCATCACAACACACAAAAGGTACTTTCAATATATCTCATAAACAAGCATTTACAATGCAATGGTCTCGGCATTATTAAAGGTAGAGCTATTGACATTGTTCATGACTTTTTTTTTTCAAATCAGAAACAAATGGCATTGTCATTTACATTGCCAATAGCTTAATCGTTAAATAAATGGCATCGTCATTTACAATGCCAATAGCTTAATAGCTCGCAAATGCATGACCTATTGCATTTACACCCACACAGAGCCCCACACACAGAGCCACCCACACAGAGCCACACACACACACACAGACCCACACACACCGAGAGCCACACACACACCCAGAGAGCCACACACACACACACCCAGAGAGCCCCACACACACACCCAGAGAGCCCCACACACACACACAGAGAGCCCCACACAAACACCCAGAGAGCCCCCCCCCACACACACACACACAGAGCCACACACACACACACCCAGAGACACACACACCCAGAGCCACACACACACACCCCCAGAGCCCTACACACACACCCCCAGAGCCACACACACACACACCCAGAGCCACACACACACACCCCCAGAGCCACACAGCACCAGAGCCACACACACACCCCCAGAGCCACACACACACACACCCCAGAGCCACACACACACACCCAGAGCCACACACACACACCCCCAGAGCCACACACACGCACACACACCCAGAGCCACACACACCCAGAGCCACACACACACCCAGAGCCACACACACACACCCAGAGCCACACACACACACACACCCAGAGCCACACACACACACATGCACAGAAACACACACACACACACACACCCAGAGACACACCCAGAGCCACACACACAGAGACACACCCAGAGCCACACACACAGAGACACACCCAGAGCCACACACAGACACACACCCAGAGCCACACCCAGAGCCACACACCCAGAGCCACACCCAGAGCCACACACCCAGAGCCACACACAGACACACACCCAGAGCCACACACCTAGAGCCACACACCCAGAGCCACACACCCAGAGCCACACACCCAGAGCCACACACACCCAGAGCCACACACACCCAGAGCCACACACACCCAGAGCCACACACACCCAGAGCCACACACATCCAGAGCCACACACACCCAGAGCCACACACATCCAGAGCCACACACACCCAGAGCCACACACACCCAGAGCCACACACACACACCCAGAGACACACCCAGAGCCACACACACACCCAGAGACACACCCAGAGCCACACACACACACCCAGAGCACCACACACACCCAGAGCACCACACACACCCAGAGCGCCACACACACCCAGAGCGCCACACACACCCAGAATGCCACAAACACCCAGAGCGCCACACACACCCAGAGCGCCACACACTCCCAGAGCCACACACACCCAGAGCCACACACACACACACACCCCAGAGCCACACACACACACACCCAGAGCCACACACACACACACACCCAGAGAGAGGGGGCAGGGAAGCAAGCACAGCAGGGGGGCAGGGAAGCAAGCACAGCGAGGGGGCAGGGGAGCAAGCACAGCGAGGGGGCAGGGGAGCAAGCACAGCGAGGGGGCAGGGGAACCAGGGGGCAGGGAAGCGAGGACAGCCAGGGGGCAGGAGAGCAAGCACAGCCAGGGGGCAGGGGAGCAAGCACAGCCAGGGGGCAGGGGAGCAAGCACAGCCAGGGGGCAGGGGAGCAAGCACAGCCAGGGGGCAGGGGAGCAAGCACAGCCAGGGGGCAGGGGAGCAAGCACAGCCAGGGGAGCAAGCACAGCCAGGGGGCAGGGGAGCAAGCACAGCCAGGGGGCAGGGGAGCAAGCACAGCCAGGGGGCAGGGATCGTAACGCAGCACAAGCACTAACTATCATTACATTCTGCAATTGGGTAATTGCACAACCTTTCGCGATAATACCCTTCTCCAATTATCAATGGACCACGTTTCCCACTTCAAAGTTGTTCTTTTCCCCCGTTGTGCCAAATCGGACTCCTACCAATGTATGTTTAAAGAAAAGAAACTTTGAGAACTTGTGGCTATTGCATGTCACTAACAGCAAGTAATAGCAATACAAACAACCACCTTATCAAAAGGAAAAGGCAACGAGAGGGGGGAGGGGGGAGAGGGGGGAGGAGCTCACGCACACATAAGCAACGAGGAGGGGTGGGGGGTGAGGAGCTCACGCACTCAAGCAACGAGGGGGGTGGAGGAGCTCACGCACGCAGAAGCCACGAGGGGGGAGGGGGGTGAGGAGCTCACGCACACAAGCAATGAGGGGGGAAGGGGGTGAGGAGCTCACGCACACAAGCAATTCTGACAATTTTGCAAGTCATGACTGACCTTGATTATTACAACATACTGGTTGGACACGGGAATATTATCATAGATCCTATACTACATAAAACTGGACCAACAGTAATAACAATGACATGGCAGTGCTACCTGATGCTCGCTCTGAGCTCAGGCTAATGGATATATGAGTCTGCTACGATCCAGAGAAAAAAGTGTACCTTTCTTTAAACCCCACACCACACAAAATCTACAATAGATTTCTTTCTTTATCTCACTGAAATCTAAAATCTCCAACAGTGAAATTAGTCAAACAATGCACTACTACATTTCAAAATTAAAACATAAGACCCCCAAGGACTAGAAGAATCGTCATCTCACATAACAATATACAATTCTAAAAATCCCACCCCAAACAAATCAGCCCTAATTCTGGGCTGTTAGCAAGGCCACATCGAGGGAAACACTGTAACTGCAAAGAGACCATAGTGGAATAGTCAATGCTTGAAGCGCTCAATTAGTACTCTCCAGACAAGATAGTTGACAAGTCCATCTCCAGAACTGAGGGAACAACTAGAAGCAGAGAAAGTCATTACATACCTTTTTAACATCCAAAACAGAAAAACATTGGAAAATCAAAATGATGTCATTAGGATCTGGAGAGCTAGTGTGACGAACAATAGTAGGTTAGGCTGCATTTACTCTCAAATATTTCTTATAATAAAGATATATATGCAAAATGTTAATTTATGAGATCTTGTTTGAATTGTTTCCATGAAACCATACTTGATCAGTATATTGTAGGGTAATTAAATACTAATAAAGAATGTTGCACAAAAAAAGTTACATTTGTAAACACCTTTTGCCACCATTAACAGAAAGCGGCATTTGTAGCGTCCCAAGACATACTGACAGAAAGTGGTACCTGTGGCATCTTCAGACACTCAATGTCAGGAAGTGGCAATAATATCATCCCAAGGACACCACTGTCAGGAATTGCAAATATCAACATCCAGTATAAATAAGTAGCGCAGATAAGATATCCAGACACTCATTGTCAGCAAGTGGAACATTGAACACCCCTAAGCATTCAAAGTTAAATAGTACAACCTTTAATATAACCAGATACTCATTGACTTTAAGTTGAACGCCTAACACCCCACATCTTCCACTGACAGAAAGAGAAAAGGGAACTTGTAATAGCGCACGGTATTCGCCAGCTAAAACAGGCACTTGTAAGAATATCCCAAGTTGCCCACCTATCAGAAAATAGCATTTGTAATATCGCAATACTAAAATCCAGAGGTTGGCGCTAGAACATTCCAAGAAACTACGCCAGTCACCGCAAAATATAATATAAGAAGCCCATTTGTTAGAATTTGCCACGTAACAACACGCTAAGGCAGGGAACAGCTAACAGCTGTAGTTATCCAATGCCAGAAGTGGGCATTGGTAAAATCCTCAATATCTAATTACCGAAAATGGCATATAACCATCCCAAGGCATCGAACATGAAAGGGCTGCCCTTTGTTTCCTTAACAGACATTAAAATTACAGAAAGTCTTACTCATGGCATCTAATCGCGGATAGTGACACTTATCACCTGACAGCACTCACTGTAAGAAAGCAAAAAGTGTAACATCGCGTAAAATCATCTCAGTACAGAGCACTTGCAGTCTACCACTGCATTTAATGCCAGAAGTTGGCTGCTGAAAAACCCTATAACATCCACTAAATACAAGTCCCTGAAGTGGAAGGTTGCGAAATACACTGGCAGACTAAACCGTGCATATATTATATTATAAAAACTATGTTAAAAAAACAATTATTCGGAAGTTAGAAAATGAAAACGTGAAGTGTGACAGCTGCGGACCGTGAAAGCTGCACAACAATTGCCCCATCGCGCAATCAAGTACACAAAAGGACAGCAGCCAGAAACCTTCCTCTGGTCACTGGTTGGGGGCAGGTGTTAGGACGTAGGATAGCTTAATAATGAGAAGGCAGAGGGAATCCCTTCTGATTAGGGGAGGCACTTGTAGGTTATTAGCACAAAGAGGGCACATGCTGATGGACCAGGCACAAGAGATGGGGGGTAGGCTGGCAGAGAGAGGTAACAACGAATGATTAGAAATAGCAACCAGACTGTGGGGGTCAGGCGCCCGAGAGAGTAGCAGCAGCAGCATCCGTTAATATGTCTCAAAACTTCAAAGTTCAACGTCCTCCTCCGGTTTGCTGACGAAGCTTCGCCCTGGCAGTATTTCCACTTGTTCGTCCTATTCCGAGCTGGTTGAACTGTGACGGCGGGGTGTATCAAAGAGACAACTGCGGCGTGAACACAGGAAGTGCCCGGCCCTCCTATCCGCGGACACCCGACGCACCCAGGCTGAGTCCCCAAGTGCGCCCCTCACGAGCCACACCTACCGACTCCCACAGACACCGAGCGACGGACGCACGCAGACACATAAATACAAACCCACAACAACCCCAGACACACACGCACCCACACACGCACAGACACCATCTGACAACCAGGCTCTGCACCCCATCCTCACATATCAACTCCCTCAGACACCAATCGAAGGACGCACGCAGACACACAAATACAAATCCACAACAACTACCCCAGACACACATGCACGGACACAACCAGGCTCTGCACCCCATCCTCACATACCGACTCCCACAGACACCAACCGACGGACGCACGCAGACACAAATAACCAGCCCAAGCTTCTCACAGAACACACCCCCATTCAGAAGCGACAACAGCCTGCGGCTACTCCCCCCCCCCGATTAAAACACGTCCCACCTCTCTTAACCCACCACCACGTGCAAAGCCACGAGGGAGAACGCAGGGCCGACCATGATCTTACCCGGAGAGCGTGAATCCTGCAGTAGCTGAGAGAAAGAGAACAGCGCCAACAGGCGCAGTAGCTAGGGTTACGTCACCACCAGGGACGAAGGACTAGCATCGTCTCGTTCGGGACTATAAACCCAATCGAAGATGGGCAACGCATTAATTCAGTTTTTATGTACAAGAAAAAAAGGCCTTAGTGCTCATATCGTGTGTTTGAATGTGCTCTTTCTAAAACAAAAAACACTATATCGGCTGGAGTTACAACCCACTGTTCCTCATCTAATAAATTTACCGACCATCTTGAATTGGGAACTGTTTGTATAGGACCGGCAATGCGTCATCACGTCATTTACGAAGTCAAACAAGCACAACGAGGGGGGGGGGGGTGGTCAGCACAACCTTCCTCCAGCAGCGGTCGGGGGAAATGGCAAAACAAAAGCGCCGGCAAAAAAAAAAGAAGTAAACGCCCACCTCCGAATGACGATGAAAAAGGGGCGGGACTTAAAAAAAGAGGCAGAAACGCCCACGGATCGCATCAAGGCGGGGAAAATAGTAATTGACACACATCTCTTCCAATGGCTAGCTTCTATTTACGAAGCTAGCCAATGGAAGAGAGAGGCAGGATTAAGCCCCACTGTTGAAGTCATTAAATCTTCGGCTCCGCCCCCCCTGTGGGACGGTAGCCTCGACCTAAAAAGGAGTGAATGAGCCCGCCATATAGCAACAGTCAATTAGTTTCCTGAAAAGTGCATTGGCAGTGCTGAAGCCCCAGAAGGATGTTTTACATTCAGCCCCGGCCGGCCTATCAGGACAGCTTGTATGTCCTCAGAACCACCTGCCAGATTATTTCATACCTTAAAGAAAACAAGCGGGGACATCAATACACACATACACAAATACAATTGACGAAACACATTAATCAGTTTGATCTCCTCAACTCTCATCAATCAGGCTTCCGAGCAGACCACAGTACAGAAACTGCTATGACTCACATAATTGACGACGCCCTTCAAATCCTAGATCAAAACGATACCTGCCTCCTCATCCTTCTCGATCTCTCCTCTGCATTTGACACCGTCAAACATGAGAACTTACTCGAACTATTAAACACAAGAATGGGTCTATCTGGAACTGTGCTCAAGTGGTTCACGTCCTTTCTACACAACAGGTCGCAGAAATTCAAGAGTAACAACTTGATGTCCTCGCCTATACCTGTATCGTTAGGCGTCCCACAAGGATCCTCCCTATCCCCAACTCTGTTCAAACTAGTTATGGAACCTCTCACCACCTTGCTACAAGAATCCAATGTTCACTTCCACATGTACGCTGATGACACCCAACTTTATCTCAAATTACAATCACCCGAAGACATCATGCTCTTAAATTCAACGATCAGAAGCACCCAATCCTGGCTGGCCGCTAATCATCTCAAACTCAATGCTCTTAAAACAGAGTTCCTTCTGATCTCACCTCCCGCGAAGATCACTACCGCACAAACTTGGCTTAAACACCTAACGGCACTCAATGTTCAACCCACCATCGTGGACTCAGCAAAATCTCTAGGCATAACACTGGACACCAATCTCAACATGCAGGAACACATCAACAAAGCAACTAAGGGAGCGAACTACCAAATCAACACCCTAAGGAAACTTAAACCCTTCCTTCCAGCCAAAGACTTCCAAACTGCGGTACAATCACTAGTCATACCTCGAATAGAATACGGCAGCATCGCCCTCTGCGGTCTCCCCCTAGCTACTACGGCACCCATAAGAGCCTCTCTAAACGCCGCAGCGAGACTCATCACTGGATCAAAAAAACACTCACACATTTCCTCTGACTTCAAATCCCTGAACTGGTTGCCTTTTGAAGCCAGAATACATCTGAAAATCGCTTGCTTGACGCACAAGGCTGTCCACCTGAGCTCACCAGGATACCTCGCTCAGAAGCTGACGATTTCTGGAGGCTCCAGAAGCACTAGAGGCACTAACAATCTTTTGCTAAAGCCTAGAAGGTTCCGCAAGGAAAAAACCTACAAACGCTCTTTCTCAGGAATGGCACCCAGGATTTGGAACTCACTCCCTCCTGAAACTAGGCTCATCTCCTCTACCATACTTTTTAAGAAATAAGTAAAAGCTATCTTCATGGCTAAATGTACTTGAATTACTACTGGGGATTAACCTCAAAGACTCGATACCGAGCTGTACCACTTGTTCGAACCCCTTGCATTTTTGTATGACGTGTGATATTGACTTACCTGTTTGTTTATGCTACCACTTATTTGTACTTTTATCATTATTGATGTATCTGTTTGTCTATGCTCCCTCATATACCACCCCCACCCCAATGGTTATTCACTCACATGCTCGTACCCCTCCTCTGTAAAGCGCTCTGATATCTGCAAAAATCTTGTTCGCGCTATATAAAACTTTCAAAATAAAAATAAATAATAAAAAAAATACTTTCTAAGTGCAAAACATAAGCATTTGAAATGCAATAGGTCTCGCATTTACGCGAGTTTGAACTATTAACATTGTAAATGACAATGTCTTTTATGTTTAAAAGATTAATTAAAATGCATTATCATTTACAATGCCAGTAGCTTAAACTCGCGTAAATGTGAGACCTATTGCATTACAGATGCTTGTTTATTTTAGCTTACGTTATACTAAAACAAAAAAAGAGAGGTTTTTCCGATGTCTTCCTCCTGAAGTTTTTAGGGACAGAGGATGATTAACAGCCAGATTCATCAATGTCCCAATCTGCGATTCCTAAATTGCGAGAAAAAGCGAATCGCAATTAAGAAATCGCAGATTGGAATTCATGAATATTTGCGATAAAAAAAGCGATTCGCAATCGGCCGCAATCGCCGATTGCGAGTCCCCGAAAATCGGTAAATAATCGCATATTCGGCCGATACCCGTTTAGAAATTGCGATTTCGCAATTAGCGATATCGCAAATTGCGATCTCGCTAACTGCGAGATCGCAAAAATGGGAAGTCGCATCCTGAGCACAGTGATGACATCACAACCAGGAAGTAGGCAGGTTCCACCCTCATTCAGCAGTGAGAGCCTGAACTGGAAGCAACACCATCAGAGGTCCCCTCCAGTGTGCCTACAGGAGCTTTTCAGGAGACACCCCAGTGGCAAGCATGTCTGAGGAAGCTGCAGCTGGATCTGCCAGTGGGAGAAAAAGAAAAATGTAATTTTCCTAGCAAGAGCTCGAATTTTTAATAGAAGAAGTCTGCAAGGACTACAATCGGCTCTTCGGGAAAGATTCGAGAAGGGTGCCCGAGGCCGATAAAAGGAGGCTATGGTTGCGCACCCGCGCTAAAGTTAACTCTGTCGGGGTGACCCAGTGCTCCGTGGACGAACTTAAAAAACACTGGTATGACCTCAGAGGGCGGTCAAAGGAGAAGATAGCGGAGAGGCTGGGGGAGCGTGTGGCGACTGGTGGAGGGAGCCCACTGTCCCACCGAATACACCACTGGAGGACCGAGTGGAGGACACCATAAATCCGCAGGCATGCGTGGGTGTGACACAGCTTGACTCCTCCCGACCCACCCAAGACACACCAGGTAAGTGCCATGCGACTGCGACCCCCTGTCCCCTAACAATGTCCATGACTCCAGAGCCTCCCATATCAAACCCCAGTCATGCAGCCAAAGCACACCACTAAAGCGCTATTGCATTGTGGGACATGTAGTCTGAGCACAATTACCATCTTGCCCCATTAAGCCAGACATGTTTAGTGAGAGTCAACCCTGCAGCGACTCAGGGAATGGTAGTCTGCATGCATGTAGGAAGCCTAAATGTGTAAGAAACATGTCACTAATCAACTTCCACTTTATATCACGGGTGGCGTAGAAGTCCCCAGCACAGACAGCAATGGCCTGGTCACGGACATCACGGAGGACACAGAGGGAGACACAAATCTATCCCCACAGCCCGGACCATCAGGGCAAGCTGCCGCACCAGCGGTCATCACACCACCTGCCCCTGTGGCCAGTGCCACCCCTGTGCCACCACGCGGTGCAGTAGCACTGCCCGTCACACAATCCCCGGTGGGGCCTGCAACACCAGCTGCAGTTCGCCAACCAACCCGCCGCCCTGCGGCTGTGAGGAGCCAGTCCAGCGGACTGGTGAGGGGTCAGCGCACTACCAATTCCCGTGCTGGTAGGACACAAAATGTGCGAGCAGGTGGGCTCTCCATCGAGCGCCGGATGCTACATGTGCATCAGACGCAGGCCCGTCATCCTGAAAGCCCTAAAGCAAGCATGGGGTTGGGGATGGTCTCAGGGTGTGAGCGAGCAGGCTACTAGGCGCGTGTTGGGGGCACCACGTGTGGGACAGTACAACAAACCGAGGCGGAGGCGCCTACGAGCGGGGGAGAAAGCGAGTGGGCAGCCTCTTTCAGCGCAGTAACCTAAAGGCCCTGACTGAGATCCTCCGAGAGGGCGTTTATTACTGGGAGTAAGGAGCTCACGGAGCCGGCAGTGATTACAGGCACCTGAAGCAGGTTGGAGTTAGGGCAGTAAGCGCAGTGAAAAGGGGCACTGAAAACAAGTTGCAGGGAAGGCATTATTTATTTGTAGGAAGGGCCCGTCTAGGTTGCATCATGCCAGCTAGCGGAGTCAGCCACAAACGAAAGGATAAAGATCCCGAACTTGCCCAGCTCCTTAAATTACTTTTAGCTAAGCTGGGCAATGAGCAGGAGGAGAGTAGCGACGACCAGGGCGAGGAGTCCCCAGTCGTCGAGGAGGAGCCAGGGCAGGCGGGCATGGGGGACCGTCCACGCAGGAATGGAGTGCCACCCAAATCAGCCTTCCCCCCTTTGGTAAGGAAGCCTAGGGTGCAGCGCAAGGCATGGGGGGGCTAACCGGAAGAAAGCCAGAGGGCAGGCTAGGCAAGGGTCAGGTAACGAGGACGCGAGATCAGTAGGTCCCGTCCTGCCGCCGGCCCCTGAGATAGCTGCCCCCCACCCCATCTCCTCAGTTGGGGCCCCAGGAGATAAGGGCCCTTCCCGTGGCAGTGCAGGTGAGGGAAGAGCACCCAGCACCTGGTAACGGGGCGGGTGCACACTGGGGGATCCGGTAGGGACAGTCCTGGCAGAGATCAGAGCAGCCCTGAAGGCACTAGCGCCAGCCCCTAACCCGGTGGAACAGGGGTTGGCGGGTATACCGTCAGGCATTATGACTCCAGGGGGGAGAATGATCGGGGCAGCACCAACAGGGGTGGTACCAGTAATGGTGGTCCCCCCTCCCACCCGGCTCCAGCAGCAATCAGAGGTTCTGGCAAGGGGGCCTCAGGATCCTACAGCTAGTATTTTGGCCTCAGTGGCCACTCTTTTGGGGCAGCTGGCAGCACCGGCAGGGGTCCCCAAGCCCAGTAGCATGGCAGCGGCACCATGGGCTCCCCCGAGGTCAGCAGAGCAGTGCGCGCTAAGCGAGATTAATAAACAGATATCCCTCTTGGTTGAAACTCGAGGCACCTCCAGTCAGGCGGCAGGGCAAATCCCCCCTGCGCCATCAGAAACATCAGTACCCGCGGGAGGTAAGGAGTGTGAGACTGCGACCGAGGTTGCAGAGGTAGAGACTAAGGTGGCAGGGGTCCATGGTAATTTGTTGTCCCAGCCGGGAATGTTGGCTACACATGTCACCATAGAAATGAGAGAAAAAATCTGGAAAGGGGAATATGTGGATATCCTGGCACTAATCAGACCCAAGAGGAGGGATGTTGAATACAAGGAAAGGGAAGGGAAGGAAGGTTCCTTCAGAGACAGAAAGCCAAGGGTGGAAGAGTCCATAACAAATTGACTGTTTGGTTTCCATGTTTTTACAACTGTGATGTTGGAGAAGAAGCCTGAGTTGGCGATATCTTTAGTGTTTTACATGAACAAGATTCTGAAGGCACACACTACACATGGGGGTACCGCGTGGTTGGAATATGATAGGGACTTCCGATGGGTCAAAGTTGAGAATCCAAACATCGGGTGGGACCAAGTGGAGGTTAATGTGTGGCTGGAGAATGTTAACAGCAAGGAGCATCACACGAAGCAGTCCTTTTGGACATCTCAGGGGGGCCAGGGGAGAAGAAGGGAACATGCTGGGCTTTTAATAAGAAGGTATGCACATGGCCCACGGGGCAGTGCAGATTTAGGCACGCTTGTTCATTCTGTGGCCACTCCTCTCATCCAGAGTTCAAGTGCAATAAGAAGTCCAAGGAGCGGGGAGGGGGGGCGGAAGAGAGAGCAAGCCCCCGCAGCCATAAGCTGCCCATGCCAGTGGACATTGGGAAACTGATTTTTTGGCTGAATCAGTATCCGGACAGAGCAGCAGCCAAGGTACTGTATCACGTTTTTTTCTGCAGGGTTTCACATCCCAGCACAGGGCGTCCCTCCAGTCGATCATTGTAATAATCTGATCTCAGCACGCATGCACCCCACAGTGGTGGCACAAAAAGTGGAGAAGGAGCAGGCCCTGGGCCGGGTGGCCGGCCCTTTCCCTGCTCCCCCATTTGAAGGTTATCTGTGTTCTCCTCTTGGGGTGGTGCCTAAGAAGGAACCTGCAAGTACTTTGAAGCATTCAGCTCCATGCGGTAGTGGGTGTACACGCACAGGACAGGTTACAGGGAGGTGGTGCACTATCTAGATGATTTTATGGTAATGGGCAAGGCGGCGTCTGAGGCTTGCACTCAGGCCTTGGGAGATCTGGTGGCAATGTTTCAGGAGTTTATTGTTCCTCTGGCGCCAGGCAAAACAGTAGGCCCTGATACATGCATGTCCTTCTTAGGAATTGAGATCGACACAGTGGCAGGGGAATGCAGGCTGCCACGTGACAAGGTTCAGGCTTTTTTCCCTGGCAATTGAGGCAGCACTGGCGGGGCCTAAGGCTACCCTGCACCAGTTACAGGTATAGGTGGGCCAGCTCTATTTCGCTCTTAGGATCATCCCCATGGGGCGCCCCTTCTCGAGGTCTATAGCTAGGGTAATGGTTGGGCTAACTCAGAAGCATCACCGCGTGCACCTCAGGGCAGAGGTTAGGAGGACCTTAGAGTGTGGCGCAACCTCCTGAGCAAGTTCAATGGGAAAGTGGTGTGGCATGCTCCTCAGGTGTCTAGTTTGGAGCTGGGCTTGCTGACTGACTCGGCCGGCAGCATCAGCTTTGGAGCAATTCTGGGGCCGTCCAGGTGCAGGGCAGAATGGCCAGCTGATTGGCATGAAAACGGTTTGACTAGGAACATAGCCTTCTTAGAACTCTTCCCAATTATAGTGGCAGTATCTGTTTGGGTGGACCGCTTCAGGAATATGTCAGTGGTGTTCTGGTCTGACAACATGGCAGTGGTGGAGCCATCAACAGGCAGGTGGCTACGTGCAGGCATGTTCTGAGATTGTTGAAGCACCTGGTGCTGGTATGCTTGAGGCTAAATCTAACGTTCAAGGCTGCACATATACCAGGGGTTGACAATCATGCTGCTGATGCTTTGTCTCGTTCCAAGTTGCAGGACTTCCGGAGATACCACCCACAGGCGGAGGAGCAGATGACAGGGTTCCCTACATTACTGTGGAAGATTGGAGCCCCGCGCTAGCGGGGCTGGTAGGTGCCTCTCTGAGTGATCGCACTAGGAGATGATACCAGCAGTAGTTCATGTCTTACAGGGTATTCGTGCAGGAGGCGGGGATACCAAGGTTGTTCTCCACAGAGGCGATTTATTGTTTTCTACAGGGGCTGAGGGATCAGGGCAGGGCAGACTCTTACGCTAGGGCTCACGTGACGGCAGTGGGATTCTTTTCTAAACTTGCAGGCGAGCGCGACCCGGGTGTATCCTTTGTGGTCAGGAAGGCCTTGGCGGGGTGGGCCAAATTGGAGGGTCCCAGGCGAGACTGGAGTGGTGTGGCTCACTGGTCAGAGGCGGCAGACCCGGAAGCAGAGAACGGCCCGGGACCAGGGTTCAATTCCCGACGAGGCAGGGTCGTGGACCAGAGTCAGCGGACTCGATAATTCTCGCCTCGGTGCCTACTCTAACCAGGGATCACACTCGGCAACTCTGGGCATTAGCTTGCCTCATCTCTACAACGGCCCCCCACATTCGCCGGGGATGCCTGGTTTCACCTTGGAGATACCCAGTAGGGACCATCTCACAGGGATAGCCAGGACGGGTTCCCCAGCGGTCTACAGAGCCAGGACGCCTCAGGGCAGCAGTGCGCTTTACAAGACACTTACTTACTTCAGGTTCAGGTTTTAAAGTCTTTATTTCGATATCAAAATCATAAAAGACAATATTTAAAACACATTTCATTATAATAACATTTTTCCTTTAAAAAATAGCAACACCATTATCGTAAAAAGTTATTAAACATACAGAAATACAAAGACGAACCTGAACATAGCATATTAAAAATTGTAAGACAAACAAAAGATACAGGAAACATACCTCATACTATGTACAGTTTTTCTAAATTTAGTTAGAAGAGGTATGGGTAAGCCTTTATGAAGGAATTAAACGGCCCTGATAAGGGTTTTGTCTGCTTCTTGCCCTGATGGCCCAGGCCCACCCTAGGAATTTGGCTATACTCACCACAATCGTCTCTGAGGTATTGGTTTTTAAAACCTGAATAGCCTCCAAGGACCTTCTAAAAGGGAGGTGCTGAAACAAGGGTTTTAGCCATTTTGTTCGAGGCACAGAATAGATCGGGCAGGCGAACAGGAAATGACCCTCAGTTTCTTTATGACTTGTGCACCAACTACAAAATTCAGTTGCTCCGTTAACCCATTTATTTGTAAAGGAATTCAATGGCAGTGATCCTACCCGAAACTGATGGTAAAGTTTCTTGTCCAGCGGTTTGGTGATAATATCCCAGTAGGTCTCACGGGAGGGATCCAACTTAATGATCAGAAACCTTCCCGTAAGACCAACAGAGCTGGAGGCCGTTATTAACAATAAACGGACCGAGGCCCAGTACAATGCCTTGAATTCCTGTATGGATGGAAAAGCGTTGGTGCTTGGAGATGTCCACAGATGTTCTAGTCCCATTTCGATCAGAATGGTTTTTACACTTTTTAACCAAGGGATTCTCCCAGATCCCCCAATTGACCTAACTTCGGCCAATTCCTTAGCAAAAAGGGTAAGGTCAGGGGATGTCCATATACGCCTCCAGAAGGCCACCAGTCTAAATCTTGCCATCTCATTGATTGGGTTACATCCCATGTCCAAACATAGGGGTATAGAAGGTGATGATTGGGGTAACCCAATCAGGCTCCTTAGGAACTTACACTGGGTTCTGAATAGGCTGGAGAGGTCAGTGTATCCCCAGAGATCGGCGCCATATAAGATTGCGGGGTTGATCTTGGTGTCATAGATTTTTAACGCTGGGGTAACCCGTTTAGTGATTGATCTCCTTTGCTCACTCAGAAGGCAACCAGTGAGTCGGGCAAGTTTAAGCTGTTGGGCGCCAATCTGATCTTTCCATCCCAAACGACGGTCCAGGGTGACCCCCAAGTACGTCATGGTTTCAACTTGTTCCAAGTTGACTCCACTCAAACTTACGGAGCTCCGGACAAGGTGCCTCCTATTAAGAACCATAAACTTGGTTTTACCAACGTTTACCTTAAGGTCGTTGATGGCACAGAACTCCTCAAAGCGGTCCAGCGCACGCTGCAGACCACTGCGTGTTTTTGAGAGGAGTAGGGTGTCGTCGGCAAAGATAAGCATTGGAAAACCTTGACCCTGCCAACAAAGGGGCCTCAGTGGGGGTGTCTGCAAAGAATTTGACCACTTGATCAATGAATAGCAGGAAGAGTGTTGGGGCCAGGACACAACCCTGACGAACACCACGAGTCACGGGAAAAGATTTTGACACTTGTCCCTGGCTTCCCCACCTCACCCTAGCGTAATTGTCCTCGTGCATTTTAACTATCAGATCAAGTAGTTCCCTAGGAAGACCCAAGTCCCTCAGGACGCACCACAGTTTGTCCCTCGGCACAAGATCGAAAGCAGACTTCAGATCAATAAATGCGGCAAAGATGGTACCACCGCCGAGCAGAATCACTTTCCAGTAGATCAGACAGAATCTGAACACCTGATCGATGGTGCTCGTTCCAGATCTGAAGCCTGCTTGCATGGGAGATAAAATATCCTCTAGTTCAATCCAACCTTGAACTCTACTCAAAACCATGCGTGCAATAATTTTTTGGAGGGAGTCGATAAGGCTAATCGGGCGATAGTTGCCCGGATTAGACCTGTCGCCTTTTTTGTGGATAGGGAGTATCTCCGCACCCTTCCACGACCTAGGAATTCTTGCCCCTTTAGCTATTGCATTAGCGATCTTTGTTATGTAGGGCACCTAAAGAGCAGGGTTGGCTTTAAACAAGTCAACAGGGATTAAATCCATCCCTGGTGCTTTCCCCCTCTGGGTCAGGCCAAGTGCTAGCTCTACCTCAGTTTCCGAGAAGATACATTTTTCCCCTTGAATGGATGGCAGGGGTACCTCATCCAATTTAAAGGGGGGTTCAGATGTTTCAGCACAAAATTGAGCCGAATAATGGGTCACCCAAAGTTCAGGGGATACATGGTTTGTAGGGGTGCGTGAGTCAGGGTCCTTGCCCCATTTCACTAAATTCCAGAACTTAAGCTGGTTATTTGAGGTGGAGGCATCCAGAAGATCGGACCAATACATATCCTCCCACTCCCGTTTGGCTTCCCACTGAGCTTTCTTATATTGTACCATGGCTGCCTTAACCGCACACATGTTCCGGGACTTAACCATTTTAACAAGCTGTCTGTGGGCCTCCCTGCACTTTTTGTTATACCATTTCTGACGGGTTGCATTATGTTTAGCAGTACCCTTCTGACCTGGTAGAGAAAGAAGGAGTTTGAGCTCGTTAAAACAGCGCTCGTGAAGGTCAATAACAAAGTTTACAGAGCCATCCCCCTGCAGTTCCTCGCGCATGATTTCATTAGACGTGTTAGAGACCACTATCTCAACGCTCTCCTGAAAGGTCTCATCCCCCGCTAGCCTGGACCATTTTAACCTCCTACGATCATTGGTCAGGAGAACTTCCCCTGTCCGGGGGGTGTCAGGTTCTTTTAGTCTCTTCATACCTGGCAACCTTATTTTAAGTACGAGGGGGTTATGGTCGCTTTCTGGGCGAGGTACCACTTCCATATCTACCAGCAATGGCCAGTATTCCATTTTTAGCAAGAAGTAATCAATCCGGCTTTTCCTTAATCCGTTGTCAAAGGTGTAATTTGCACCCAAATCCGATCTTGACCGACCATTTATTGCCCTTAGCCCCCGGGTAAGACACAGGGCCTTCCAGTTCAACGCGGCCTCAGTAGCTTTAACAGTTTTATTTAGCAGCAAGTCTGGGATATTCCAGACTGCATCTTCTGCAGAACCCCAGCTGTCTCCGGCTACATATAACGGCTCAAAAGTACAGTTTAAATCACCTGCCAGGAGGATAAAGTCTTCTCTGGCCTGTCCTACGAGAAGGTGGTCCAATGCATCCAACACAGCAGGGCAGCGACCCCCTGGGAGCCCTCGTGCATATACATTAATAATAATCAGGTCCCGATGGCCATCTTTGCTCAGTTTAATTACCAGGAGGTCCAGGTTGTCTACGAGTATCTCAGATGGGTGGTATCCTGATGACTGCTTCACCCAAGTCAGCAGACCCCCTGAGGCACGCCCTTTACCACCCCTTATAGCTGGTTTGAAAAAATTTACAAAACCTACTCTATGAACTGGGTCAGGTGCCCAAGTTTCCTGAGCAGGATGATATCAAATCTGTCCACAAACTCCAACCAATCTTCTGAATTCAGGCTTCCCCTGACCCCTGCAACATTCCAGGACAGTATGTTAAATGTTTCCAGTGAGGGAACTGCTGGGAGGATCGTTGGTACTGGCGCAGCAGGGGACAGTGATGTACATCCCCTTAGCCCAGCTGTGTTACAGGAAACCATCTTGGGCGAACTCACTAAGACTCTGAAAGGTGTTACCTCTGATAAGCCTGCATCTTCAACCCTGGTCTCAATAAAGCCAATTACAGGTTTTGAGACAAATTGTGGGCCTTCCAATGGTGTACCACTAACAACATGTGTTTCAAGTGGATTAGAGACGGTGAGCCTATTTACAGGACTTGGAACAGGACGTGCTCCTTCGATGGGAGCAACATTTTCTGCACAAACTTCTAAAGGGGTAAAGACAGAAAACACAGGGATAGGGATGGATTCAGGATTATGAGCTAGAACATTAGCCCTCCAAAGTCAGTCGACCTCATCCAGACAGCCAAACCTGTTCGAAGTGGGAACCCCTTCCCACCAACCATTTTGACCCTGCCAACCTTCCCTTCGTCCGCCCCGCGTAGTATTATAGACTGTAGACCAGTTCCCTCCTAAGTTTGTGTGTGGTCGTGGGGGGTAAAAAAAGGTAAGTGGCTTGACAATAATACCAGAGTTATCGCCACGTACATCCCATGAACATAGATGGTGAGCTGTCCTTGGATCTGCAAAGGAAATAACAATACAATCACCCGAGATAGTCTTGGATGAAGGGCCTACCCAAGGTACCCTGCGAACCATTAAGATGTTACTTCTAAGGTGGTTTGGTAATTGTCTATTTGCATTAAGCCAATAAATAACCTTGTTCTTTAGTGACCAATGATCCTCTTGAGACCATGGCTCCAAAGCAGGCTCACCTGCCAACACTACAACGTAAGACCTGGCATCTGGTGGTAAGTCAATATAGCCCCCACGAAAGTTATGTCTGTTTCCATTTCTAGATCCCTGGGAGTAAGTACATGGGTTCACACTCTTATTAGGTGGTTGGACACTAACCTGAGAACCCCTTTTTATAGGTGCTTTATCTTGTGGAGGGCAAGGGATTGGGACAATAGGTTGGGGGTTAATGACTACAGGGTTACAAACCTTAGTGCGAGGTTTGGGTATAGGTTTAGGATTGGGCGGGGGCTGGGCCGATATAAGTGCAGCTGGAGCCTGTGGGATGCTCTCAACACCCTGTAGGGTATTTGCCTCCATCTGCTTTAGGCTAAGACTAGCTAGAGTGACAATTGTCTTATCCATTTCTAATAGATTATTTTCAATGCGTGAGAGTCGAAGTTCCAGGGGGGATAGAAGCCTCTTCAAAGTGTCCCATACAGTTTTGAGAA
The DNA here is from genome assembly GCF_964261635.1 of Lissotriton helveticus. NCBI lineage: Eukaryota > Metazoa > Chordata > Amphibia > Caudata > Salamandridae > Lissotriton > Lissotriton helveticus. The sequence continues at coordinate 1,570,619,063 of NC_136057.1, read as the reverse complement.
AATCTTCATCACCCCCCTGTAACTTACCAGACTCACCTTGCAGTGCCTCAGGGACTCCCTCAACAAGATTTGGGAGTGATTCCCCCGTGCTTGTATCTAAATCTGTACTATCTATGCTGGTACCAGAGTCCACACCAGTGGGGCAAATATTGGCCAGCGGAACACTAGCACCAGCTCTATTTGGAGCCAGGAGACGACGGTTATTGAAGAAATGTGCCCTCGCAATTTTAGCCTTTTTCCGCGCATAAGCTGATCTGGCAAGGCGTTTTCTTATATGCGCAGCATCCCTTTTATTAACACTAGCTGGCTGCTTTAGCATGTCAAATTGTTTGTACCTAAGTTAGAGCCTTGGGTTTTTGACAACAAAATCTGGGTGGGCTTAGGAGATATCGACAAAGGAATAGATTGTAACTCCGGTGGAGGAGTTGGTGAGGGGTGATGGATATCCGCCTTTACTATCAAGGGCCGGGGGCCTGACAGGCGTTCAGGAGTTTTAGCCGAGGCAATGTTGCCTAAGGATGATTTTTTAGAAAATACTAAATCCTGAGATAGTCTTCGCGCTGCCTCTAACTCCAATGATACTCTATGTTGCATTTTAGAGATTTCATTATCAATGGCCATATTAGTCTTGACAATGAAATCATCAAGTGTCCCATTAGGTTTTAACCCTCCCTTAGCGGTTTTGCTACGAGTCCCCCGTGAGCACATGATAAATATAGGAATAAGATACAATTAAAACCTGTACATGTGATAGCAATTTAGGCAAGGGGGGTGGCCCAGTCCAGTCCTCTCATTCCTCGAACGGCCTCAAACGGCCCGCTCTTTGCCCGGTCTTCGCCCTGGGCTGCGTCCCGCACTGCGGGAGAGAGGACCGTAGAAGTATGGAACGTAGTGGCGCGGGGGGCGGGGCAGCAGGGAGAGCGGACCGGAAGGTGTCACACGGTCACGCAGGGACTCCTGGGATATGGAGTCCCCGCAACGCTCGCAGCCCAGCTGCCTTCCACAGCCCAATACAAGAGCAGCTCCCTCTCAGTCTCTAGTGCAGATCCTCACACTGCTGGCGATGCGGCACCCGCGAAGCGGGTGCGGCGAGGTCCAAAGGGTCCGCTACTAAAGACGGCAAGTCCTCCTCCAGCCAAGAGCTCCTCACGGTGAGTTTCTAAAAGACAGTCCCACAAGAGGCAGGGCGATGAGGGATTAAAAGCCTTCAGTGGGCGGGGGGCGGGGCAGCAGGGAGAGCGGACCGGAAGGTGTCACACGGTCACGCAGGGACTCCTGGGATATGGAGTCCCCGCAACGCTCGCAGCCCAGCTGCATTCCACAGCCCAATACAAGAGCAGCTCCCTCTCAGTCTCTAGTGCAGCTCCTCACACTGCTGGCGATGCGGCACCCGCGAAGCGGGTGCGGCGAGGTCCAAAGGGTCCGCTACTAAAGACGGCAAGTCCTCCTCCAGCCAAGAGCTCCTCACGGTGAGTTTCTAAAAGACATTCCCACAAGAGGCAGGGCGATGAGGGATTAAAAGCCTTCAGTGGGCGGGGGGCGGGGCAGCAGGGAGAGCGGACCGGAAGGTGTCACACGGTCACGCAGGGACTCCTGGGATATGGAGTCCCCGCATTGCTCGCAGCCCAGCTGCCTTCCACAGCCCAATACAAGAGCAGCTCCCTCTCAGTCTCTAGTGCAGCTCCTCACACTGCTGGCGATGCGGCACCCGCGAAGCGGGTGCGGCGAGGTCCAAAGGGTCCGCTACTAAAGACGGCAAGTCCTCCTCCAGCCAAGAGCTCCTCACGGTGAGTTTCTAAAAGACAGTCCCCTTACTTACTTACTTACTTACTGCCGGAGGTCTCTGGATATTGTAACCCTGTCCAGCATCCTGGAATCCCTTCCCACAATTTGCAGCTCACCATTTGAGTGCACGCTATTTGGGGCAGTCTTTTCTCTGGCCTTCTATGGGGCTTTCCAGCTAGGGGAAATTGTAGAGGCCTCCAGATCCGATCAGGCGGGGGCATCCAATTCAGGGATACCAAGTTAATCCCGGGGGGCTTGGAGGTGACCCTAATAAAATCTAAGACGGACCAGGGGGGTAAAGGATCCACAATAAAGCTGGGTCCAGCACCGGGCGTAACAGTTTGCCCGGTGGCCCGGATGCGGTCATACATGGCCCTGCGCCCGGCGGGAGTAGGACAGGCCTTGTTCATACATGAGCAGGGGGACTGCCTGTCACAGTACCAATTTAAGGCTGTTTTTGGGTTAGCATTAGCTGGGCTGGGATTGGGGGCTTCCGGGTATTCATCCCACTCATTTAGGATTGGTGCTGCGACCTTAGCAGCAGGGGCTGGCTTACCACCCAACACGGTGAAGAAGGTTGGGCGCAGGTCATCCGACTGTTTTAAGAGATACATACAGCCGGAGCTGTTGTGACAAAATGCTGATATCCTGCCAGTGATTGTGCTTGACTTTTCCATTTCTCTCTTGTTCAGTAGTATGCCCGCAAAGGTAGTGTGGGTCCTGGGGCACTCGTTCGTGTGTCGCGCTACGGTGCGGTTACAACAGCGGCGAGTGGAGAAGCCGGCAGGCTTAAACGGGACGGAATTCCTGTGGCGGGGCGGCGGGGCATGCGAATTAGGCACCTACAGTGGCTCGTGGAGGAGACAAGTGAGCAGGAGGGGCAGAAGTCCCCAGATTGGATCATCATTCACTTTGGGGGAAATGACATGGTGGACCGGGGACGCCTGGCAGTCAAGGAGGCACTGCTAACGGAGTTTGCCTGGTTAGGACGGGTCTTTCCCTTGGCCAGGATTGCCTGGTCGTGCATGATACCACACAGGACGTGGGGTCCCAGAGTGTGGGCCAGATCTTTGAACGTGTCGGTGAGGCGGCTCAACTGGGAATTGGCCAGGTTGTGCTCAGTGAAGGGCCGCTTGTGTCACATTCCTCACCGAATGATATCAGGAGAAGTGATGTTCCACCACGATGGAGTGCATTTGTCGGACATTGGTACAGATACCTGAATTAAGGGATTATGGTCTTTCGTGCAAAACGCTGATGGGGAGGGTGACGGACCTGTGGGCCCGGGTCACCCTTGTGGCGGTAAAGAGGCCTCAGAACAGTGACATTGACTTTCAGAATGGACGGGAGTCCGCCTTGCGCACTCCCTAGGCCAGCACTGAGGGGAGAGACGGTAAGCTCTCCACTGGGAAAATGTGGCCACCCGCTGGGGAGGCTAGGGCGACATGTTACGAGCCTCCTGGGTTCCTGGTCAGCCTGGTGGTCCGGGGGTGGGCCCCGGAGATGGCGGACAAGGATCAGAGGTTTGGGGCCCACCACTCAAGGGTGCATGTGGGTTCCACCTTGCTTGGGAAGCTCAGCTTGGGAGATGCGAGCCAGAAGGCCCCCCTTAGTGCTGGGGGATAACAATCTTACAGAATAAGAACTTGAAGGTCAATATTAAAATTGTGTTGTTTATTTTAATAATGGATATGAAATGCCTTGTCATGTTTATGAAATGTCAATATTAAACATGGCCGTTTTACACCCACTCAAATCTCTGTGGATGATTTAACTGTGGGTTGTCTGATTATCGGGGCTGCGGGGGGCATGCTGGGGGTTTCGGGTCCTATGCCAAGCGCGAGTATCAAGGAGCGCGCCCATAGGGCCTGGCCCCCCGGCCCCCGCCCCATCTCCTAGTCTAGTAGGCGGCCGGCTAGCCCAATGGGCGACCGGCCACCTTATACTTCGGGGGCAAGAGTGACGCACTTCCGGTGTGGGGGAGGGCGGAGACGGGGACCTATTTAGGGGCCGTGGCCCCGGTCTCTTCTTCCTCTCCTGCACCGGACCGGCTGTGTGCTCCCTAGAGGCGTACCCCACCCCTTTTAATTTTTACCTCCCACCCACCCGTCCCTCAGCTCAGTAGTTTGAGGGGGTGTGTTGCGGTAAAGAGACCTCAGAACAGTGACATTGACTTACAGAATGGACGGGAGTCCGCCTTGCACACTCCCTAGGCCAGCACTGAGGGGAGAGGCGGTAAGCTCTCCGCTGGGAAAATGTGGCCACCCTCTGGGGAGGCTAGGGTGACAGGTTACGAGCCTCCTGAGTTCCTGGTCAGCCTGGTGGTCGGAGGGTGAGTCCCGGAGATGGCGGACAAGGATCAGAGGTTTGAGGCCCACCACTCAAGGGCGCAGGTGGGTTCCACCTTGCGTGGTAAGCTCAGCTTGGGAGATGCGAGCCAGAAGGCCCCCCTTAGTGCTGGGGGATAAGAATCTTGCAGAATAAGAACTTGAATGTCAATATTAAAATTGTGTTGTTTATTTTAATAATGGATATGAAATGCCTTGTCATGTTTATGAAATGTCAATATTAAACATGGCCGTTTTACACCCACTCAAATCTCTGTGGATGATTTAACTGTGGGTTGTCTGATTATCGGGGGGTGCGGGGAGCTTGCTGGGGGATCCGGGTCCTATGCAGAAAGGCTAAATATTTTTCTTGATTTATACTCCTATATTGATTGAATAAATGTTTTCTCCGTTTGAGTACTAACTGCGGTGCACAAAAAGTACCTGAATACATATTAAAAAAAAAATAATGCAATATGGATTATAACTCTATATAAGTACATTGTTTATATTATGCATGCTCTGATAAATCCAGCTGTCTGGATATTTTAGAGGCTTCTACAATTTACTATGCAGGTTTGGATTTCAGCCCCTGTGTGTTGATAGTGAGGACATTTAACAAACGCTTGTTCATGTTATGGGCAGGGGAAAACACACAAACTTCATGTTACGGCAAAGTGAATACACATTTCTACGTTGTGGTGGTCTGAATACGCGCTTGACATATTGTCACATTGTCACACGCTGAGTGCATGGTTCATGGACTGAGATGGAAAGCTTATACAATCCCCATGAGAGGAGAGCACACAGCTCCAATTACAAAGCTGACATGCAATGTGATGAATGCGATGTAGGAGGACAGCCCCCTCTGCTGCGGGCACCCTGTGTGACTGTGCTAGGCAAGGAGATTGGTTTGGGCTGAGAGGAGGCAGGACACTTATTACCGGCTCATATTGCATTTCGGCTGCAAAGGTTTAGCTTCCAGGGAAATATCTGCAGACAGTTGCTTTCCCCAGTGCTGCTGTGGGACAGAGTAGAGAATGTGGAAAGAGATTTGTCCATTGCGGGTTTAGGGAAGGAGGATAGAGGATAGAGGGACAAAGAAAGGGAGTGAGTAGATAAGGGCAGCGGCATGTATGCACTTGTTCCTGCCCCCTCAAAATTTCTTTTATTGGCTCTGTATCGGCCACAATGGCAGATAACGTACTGAATGGTGCATTCTGATTAGATAGCTTAGTGAGTTAAGAGCACGTAGCAGAGAGCTGTGTAGCTTGTAGATCAGAGCTTTGCGTCAATCGTGGTGTGCCCAATTTTACATCCATCTGGGTTCACTCCAGCTGGGTTGCCATTCTGTAGACATGAAATCAGTCGGTTAGTGGGATACGCTGCAAATGACACAACACCACATTACTAATATTATTAACACTGTACGCCAGCACGGAAAGGAACTTGCAACCAGGAGCCTGTGTCACGCCAGACAGACGAGCCTCACCCTCTCGCTGGTGTGAGCAACTCCGAGGTGGAGGGTAGACAATAAACAGAATATGCATGTATCAGCAACTGGATGCCACACCACAGCCCGGGACCAACCCTGACCAGAGGCTCGCAATAAACGGTGTGGTGCCAAAAAAACCCATAAAAAAGTCTTAATTATGGGGAAAGCAGCGGAGCCGGCAGTGCTGCTTACAGTGTGCGTGTGTGCATGTGTGTGTGTGTGTGTGTGTGCGCAATGTGCTGGGAGGACAAAATGCGCTGAAAACTTCGCTGGGGAAAGGAAACTCATGGGAGCGGATGTGAAGCATGTGTGGCGCTTAGGCAGGGAAACACATAATGAAGGAAAGTAGTCCCCGCACAAACACATAAACACATAAAGCTCAATAAAACTCTAGCTGTTTGGTGCTGCTTCCGATAAAAAAGGAAGAAATCGGAAGTGATGAATCGGAGCAGCAACCAGTCTAAGTGACGCATAAAAACCCCTATTGCAAGCCGCAGGCAAGCAGCAGGCGAGATTACTCTCACTACACGGACTACTTTATGTCTCGGAGAGACAGCGCATGCGTGATGCCTAGGTGAGACCTACAAACAGCACCAGATCGTCTCATACATTAAAGGTGGCATGAAGGGAAGTCATTACTTATGGAGTAAAATACATAACAACAGCATCACACTCATGTCAAGCCCTGACACCAATTCCAACGTAAGTGCAAGTGCGATTTCACAGAAAGCGCAACATATGGTTTAAGGCTCCCAGGTTGATATTTTACCCCACTTCAGTACGATGTTCGCAAAGGGATGCTACATTCCTCTGTGAAACCTTCAAACAAATATTTGGGGTTCTCCCCTTACAAATGTTTCTAATCTTTTTATGCATTAATTTCATGCATTTGTGGACTGTACAAAATCGCAAAAAGTGCAACGTGCTGTGCAAACATCAAGTGAGAAAGGGAGAGGGGGTAGGGCTTGAAATGGAAAAATAGAAGTGCAGGTACTCTGTGCCAGAGTACCTGCATGTGTCCGAGAATTGCCGGTACTCCTCATTTACAAGTATTACGTCACTCTTGAGAAGTGCCAGTACTCTTCCTCTCCAAATAAAAAAGTGCCGGTACTTACCAGATAGTACCGAACCATTTAAAGCACTGGCTGGGGGGGGCGGAAGTGACCCAGAATGTCCTCATTTCTAAATACATTTGAGGCTACAAGCTGTGGTCACTCAGTAACCCTTCTGCTATTACAAAAAAACTGGAAAATCCTGCTAAATCCAAAGGAACCACACATGTGTGAACATAAGTCACTGCCTCCTTGCAAGTTCGAAGGCCATGCTGCAGAAATATTGGTCTTAAGAGGAGGCGCCTTTGGGACAACAGTGCAGAATAACAACAGAATAAATGACTCATTGATTCAGAGGCATAAGCACACAACCTGCACTGCTGTTTCCCAGGCGTTTTTGTTTTCCAATGCGCTCTGCATTCGCAGATTGGTAATCTGGTGTGTAAACTGTTCCTTAGAGCTTGTCTCACCATTGCAGCTTTCAAGTATGGCTAGCAGATGACATCCTCATGTGATTTGTGGAGGCCCAAAGTGCCCAGAATGGACCTTATCACATTCAGGTATTGCTCCTTCAACAGATACTATCCTTGTTTTGTTTTTTTACTGCTCTTTAGGTGTGGCTGTGCAAAAGACTTGTGCTTTCAAATTTTCTGTGATAAGGTTTAATGCTGAGGAGGCTGTGTGACAATATCTTGCCCAGGGACTTCTTTTGTCAGTAAAGATTACCTGCAGGACAACTTCCATCATGCCTTCTTTGGCCCTAATACCTTGGTGGTAGTATTTTACTATGTCTTTTTTAGGTCGAGCCTAATCAGCGCGCAAGCACTGCTTAGGAGTGACCTCTTGGAATCGGTCGGTACTTTTTGGAAAACTCGTGCATGTACTGCACTGTTTCCAATGAGCGGACGTGCATGTATGGTATACACCTTACAGGATTGAGCAGCGGCGCCATCTGTTTCCAATTATCGTGCCTGCGCTTGTTTCCATTTACCTGTCTTGCGGTCGCATTAATTGGAAACAGATGGCAGTGTGCTCTGCAATGCCTGCCTGCTCTCTCTTAACTTGTAGCTTTGTGCCTGTCTACTTGGACAAGCCAGGCGTTTCCTGCCCTGCCATCAGTTCGGGGACCCGAGACTTCACGTCAGACGCAAGCGGCTGTCTTAAAATATCCAGGTGGGTCCCTTCGTGTAAAGGCAATGGAGTTACTTTAATTAGATATGTGTATTTAAATACCTGAGCGCTACATCCCAGGCATGCTATTTTGGAAAAGCGCTTGTTTTCACAATTGAGATAGACCACTAGTGCCCCAAGTCTCTAGGACGATTTTCGACTATGCTTTGATTTTTGTCAACCTTGTTTTTAAGACTCTTGCTTGTTGAAAATATCGACTGCGCCGTTAAACACAGGAGGGCCGTGAACCTGGACAGGACCATATCGACAAAGATGGGGCACAAAAACTGCTTCAGAAAATCGTTCTCGAAGGGACAAAGCGCCACTAACACTCCACTCGCTCAGCGTATCTCGGCGCAAGCCAGTTGTGTTCAATATTGCGAAAGGAATGCCCCAATCTGTTCCACAAGGGTGCGGTGCAATATTTAACGACCATCAGTGACTCCACTGAGTCCTGCTATTTCCAGGTCTTTGCACATATAATCAGATCTGTAAAGAGCTCTAGAAAGACCTATAAAAGCCCGAATCTCCTGTCACCACTCCGACCGGACTTAGAACTTGCTTTAAAGGGAAACACACAGGCAAGGTCAGAGGCGGCCCACCGGGTCAAAAGATGGAAGAGGCTTCTTTTGTGGCGAGTGCATCAAATACCCACTAAACAGAGCAGCGGTCAAGATCTGCTGCCGCATTTATTTCTTTTATTGCACCGGGACCCTTGATTTTAGTGGCAGTGCATTTAATTTGCGGGTTTCAGAGTGACCCTAAGAGACATGCCTACAGTCTTCTGACCTGGTGGGGCGCCAGAGCTTGCGTACTTCACTTTTGTTTCACTTTATGAAGACTGGTCAGATTTTATTCAATGGGTCTCCGCCCACCACGCATGGTCCTGAAGTTCAGCACTGGGGTGTTCTTGAGATTCTGCTAATCCCGTTAAGTTGCTGCATGCCCTGTGCTTTAGTCACATTTAATCAAAGAACACTTCAGTTCGGTATATCTTTGGAGGGCTGCAGGTCCGTAGGCTAACCGACCATTTTACCATTGCTGGGGGCCGGAACACTTCCGGTCGCCTCTGTGCGTGCCAGCATGCCAGCTATGTGAGCCAGTTATAAACTGTCGTGGGTGTTTGACATAGCAACACTTCTGGCTCAATGACGTGTTTCCAGTCTCTGTGCTTCAGTGGCTCAGCGTTTTAAGGCAGAGCATCGCTGTGTTTTTTTATGTGGAGTCCTTCAAATATTTTGACTGTTCAGGATTATAGATTCCTCCTTTAAGTATTCTGTATTTTCAAACATAAGGATAGACAGCAGGCTGGCAGAGGCACCCCACACATAATTTTTATGTTATATCCTCTGCCCTCTCGTTTCTTTGGTATTTGTGGTATAATTTCTTCATCTAGCGCATTTTTGGTTCTGGCACCAGCCATAACCTTTTGTTTTTAATAAAAATATATACACTAAACAGGCTCCCGTTCTTTCTGCCAGTACCACCAAGCATGGATCTAATACTTTCACTTTCCCTCTATTAAGTACACTATTTCATGACGTGTGCAGAAGCGTGGTCCTGCGCACTTTAGCACACTCCCAACTAGAGCAGTAAAAATGGATTTAGAGGTTGAAAAACCTTGCGTCTGACTTTTGTTGTCTTTTAACACAATTAACAAAACATCCTCAGTTTTGTCGCACTCATTTTGCTGGAAAAAAAACATAACATTTGAATTTGAGGAAGAATGTAGCCACAAAAAAGTATTTTTGGTGGAGAATTTCACAGGAGGCATAATTGGGTAAAAAAGAAAACCTTTGCAGATTCATAGCATATCCAATAGGTCTCGCCTTTGGGGCCTTATAAGTGTTTAGCCATGCAACATTTGATGTTGTTGCATCAAGGGTATTATGCTGGATAACTAAACACTTAAGGTCCCGAAGGCAAGACCTATTGGCTATGCCAATGCTTGTCACATTTGACATCCATATCATGAACCCAAACTCCAACAATATCAAGGTCCATCTTGTTTCAGGGAGCACAAATATTTTCCTGTAGGCCGCAGTGTGACAGTGCCCTAGTGTGCTTATGAGCATTCCAGGGTGGACCAGGTGCTCGTAGCTTATGGTGGGTAATAACATGGTGTGGATTACTGTGAGGGCCCCTTCTACTGATGGACTCCATAATTTATGGTGCAAATAAGGTATTAGCTGCCTTCTCCTCTTTAGCTCTTGCCTGTAGAAAAGCTTTGCCTGTATCCGCCAACTAGACACCAAGGTATTTGTGTTCACCTGTAATCTTGATATTTAAGGGCCCCAATTCCCATGTCAACTGACGTTTTTTCGCACTCTGCCCAAAGATTAGGATCTTGGTTTTTGTGGCGTTTACTTTTAAAGAGTTTGTGGAGTAGTAGTTATGAAGTATGTCCAGTGATCTCTTCATTCCAAAGTGTCTATCATCTAGTATCACCAGGTCATCTGCATATTGAATAATAGGTAGCTTAAAGAGCCCAAGCCTTGGAGGAAAAAGATTCCCTTTCAACACCTCCGTGCCAAAATCCGCTGTGTACAAGTTGGAACGATAATGTATCCCTTTTTCACCCTGAGTAGATGTTTCGGAATCCCCCGCACACAGCGGTCACTGGAATGGAACGGAAGTGGCGGGGCAGGGGGGTGATGGATAGACAAATACCAAATAACTAAAACACTTACCTTTTGCCGGCCGCCGGCTTTCCTCTGCTTTGGTCCCTTCCCACACCGCCTTCTTCTCTGCTTCAGCCGAAGCACACAGTCTCCCTCCCGTAGGCCAATCACAACACTGCTTTGGTCTAAGTGCTGTCGTTTGGCGCTCAGTTGTGGAAATGGGAGCCTGGGCATGTTCTTCTCCAGGCTGTGTAATGCAGCCTGGTGGGGAACATGCAAATCGTGCATGACTGTTTGATCGGCCCAAGAAGGTCGGCCAAATAGTCATGCACACTTAAGGAGTGCAAACCACTCCTTCCCCTGTAACCTAGCCCCGTAGTGAAAAATAAAATGATAATAAATGGGTTATTATCGTTTTTCGTTATTATCATTTTATTTTTCCTTTCTCCATCTCTCAGAGCATTGGGTCAATGTTCCTGCGCACCTGCCCATACGGTGAGTTTGGCCCATAAGGTTCTTCAGTCAATACCATCAAACCCCACGCTATAATCTATAAAACACGCATATAGTGGTTTTGAGGAGTTTTTTACTGCCGAATCCATAAAATATGAAAGAGCAATTGCGTTGTCCATTGTGGAGGTCTTTGGGCGAAATCCCATTTGATAATATGGGATGATGTTATTATTCATGATCCAGGCCTCTAATTCATGCAGAAGTAGCTTCACAAAGGCTTTTCCCTCCATGTCCGATAAGGTGATTAATCAATAGTTCTCTGGAGACGTATTGTCGCCTTTTTATGGCTATGATTCAAGATAAAACTCTTCCACGAATCCGGGATGCTAGAAGACAGGCTGCATTATTTAAAGAAATGTATATGTAGGATGCCCAAAAGTCAATGCCTTCCCTGAAGATGCTGCCTGGCAAGCCGTTTGGCCCTGGGGCGCTGTCTTTGGAAATTGATTAAAGGATTTGAGCTGTTTCCTCTTCAGTTACATCAAGTAAATTTTCTTTAGGTACCTCAGTCGCATCGCTAAATGACTCACTCAAAGTGCCCATGGGTTTGTCAGCATCCACGTATGTACAAGTTACATGTTCTGTTAATTTTTCTGAACAAACAGCATTCTCTTTACAGATGGCTTTGTTGACTAGACCAGATATACAAGTTTCAATACTCTGAAAGTAATCAGGATGTTACCGATTGTGAAACACTTAAATGCATTACCCTGTCCAAGTGTAACTGCAACCTGCACCAGCAATGTTATATTGCTCATGCAAAGTTAGCCTGTCAATTGTGTCTATCTCTGAGCCTGACACTCTCTGCACCTAGACATGAACATTTGCAAACTAGCTTGCTCAGCCAAAACTGTTTACCCTGTTTGTTACTTATGAAGGCCATTCAAGATTATTATGAGTTTAGCAATGCACCTGCTTCATATTATAGGTGCAAATTTAGTCATGTAATTGATACTAGAAAGAGTGTGTTGGTCATTAATGTGGGTCTTGCCTTCTCTTAGAGATCCTTGCTACATTGGTAATGTATGGGGAATCCCTTTGTAGGTAACTTCTGTAAATCACAGACTATTATGTTTTTGCAAATTCACTTTAGAGACTCAATGGAAACATGAGATGGAATTTTCTTCAACACATTATTATAAAGTATTTAGTCAGATTAAGGGAACAAGCTATGGACTATTTGGTGAACACATACATTCACTGGGATACATTGAGGAAAGACTATTGTGCAACTTTAAAACATTTACAGTTGTACCCCTAGGCTCTCGATCTATTGTTCAGGACTCTGTTGATTCCCACCTTGGTATGCGCTACATAGTATCTACACATACATTCGTACATATATAAATTAGTTATGTTTTAGAAAGTAATTATTCATATTTTTAGGTTTGTCCTTTAGGACAGCTTCAGCTGTCTTGCTAGATTATTGTTTTCTCAAAAACAAAATAATGTTAACTTTAAAGCACCTATTTATTTTGCCTCCATTTCCTATACTCAGTTAGATTGTGATCAATTTTCATCTTCTTTTTAAAGTTCCTGTTATAAAGTGTTAAGTGAAATTGTAACATATTAGCTGTCTGCACTTCATGTGTTTGGTTGGGAGGTGTCTTATTCTAGTATTTCTGCCTACAAAATAATAATAAAAGGCATTATGAAAAGGTTTGTAGTTTAATAAACATCACTAGTAAAATGGACACATCAGTAATTTCTTTTATTAAATAGTTTTATTACAAGTATTTAATGTTTTATTGGCAGCATGTTTTTTTTTATGTCTATGGTATATACTCAATTTGTGTTTTAATTATTATTAGTAGGTTTCACTCTAAATGTATGGTGAGATTATAACCCAAGTAATAATTACATTTACATACATAAAGGGAGCAATCCTGTGTAGGTCTAATCTAACCACTGAATCTCATCCTCAAAAACTATCATGCGCAATCAACTCTCTCCTTGCCCCTCCATGAACAACTGCAACCCTACCTAACCTCACTGCAAGGAACTTTGAAATCCAATGTTTCCTCCTTACTCTCCAAGATTAGTCTTACCCTTCTTACTGCCCTGTTCATGCTCATACACCACATATTCTTCACCACCCACTCCTATGCCCTAGTTTCTCCAACCAAACTGATCCCTTTACTCCCATCTGCCAACACATTTTGAGCTCCATTTGACACATTAAAACCCCCACCTCAACTGATAAAATATTGCTCCCTATCTTGCAGGGTGATCATCATTCTTTAGTCCCATTCAAACTCACCTTCCTCACTTTAAGTAATGCTTTCAATCTGGTTTTGCATTACCTTCCATAAAAATCTGAATGCCGACCTCTACTCTTTATCTTTTTGCTATCCATTCTTCTTTTTCTCTAAGACCTTTCAGCTGCTAGTGATCAATTAATCTGCCTATAAAAATTCTTTCAGCATAATTAATCCACTACAATTTCACTTTCATCAACTTTATTCTTTGAAAACCATTCTTACAAAAGTCTCCAGTCATTCGTTCCGGTATACAAAAGCACATTAGAGTACATTATACCTTAAGAAGGCAGTGTAACAATCACAGCATACATGACACCAGTCCAGTAAACAGTATCACAGCATTGCAGGGCCCAATACCCCCTTTGTGCATTGAGAATGTTCATACCACGTAGTCCTACACCCCCACCAGTAACCCAAGGCCTGGCTGCATAGGGCTCCAACCCTAGCCCTGTGTACCCGCCCAGTCCTTCCAGATCTTAGAGTGTTTCTGGGAGCAGCCCCGTGGCAAGCATATCAGATGTTCTAATCCTATGGAATGATCCATGCTCTTGGCCCACCTTACCACATAGGGGGCAACTGGCTGCTTCTCCCAAACCCAAGCAGTATCTCTTTTAGCTACAATTAAACACAGCCTTAGAAGAGCCTTCTGATAGTGTGTGGCCCCCAGTTCGTGAGCGATATGAAGCAAGATGAGTCTGGGGTCCGGGAAATGCCCCAGCCCAGAAACCTCTAAAGTCACCGTTCCAGAAGGGGGTCAATACCGGAAAATGCCAAACCGTGTGTGGTAAGTCTCCTTATGGGTCCTCACACCTCAGACAATTCCCGAAGGGGATCAGGCTCATGCGGTGGAGCATGGCTCTAGTGAACTACACTGTTAGTTGAATCAATCTAAATTGTAGAGCAATAACTGCCTCCCTGGGTGCCTCTACCACCTCCCTCCAATCATCATTGTCAAAATGGCCAAGCTCTCCCTCCCATGCCCTCTGCACCGCCACCAATGAATCAGGTACATTGTGCAATAACATTTTATTTTTCTGATAATTTGTGGTTCTTGAGATTCATGAGGAGGAGTGTGGGATCCAGTGGGGAGAATTCTGGGATACCATCCCCTGAACAAATAGGAGGGAGAAAAGTGTGGCAAAGCTGCAAGTAATGGAAGCACTGTGTGCTGCCTCTCTGCTTAAATTGTGACACTTGTCTCCTTAAGAATTATGTGCTATAGCCATCCAACAGTAGGTGACTCTACACTCCCTAATTCCCTAATGCCCCACTCCTCCAAAACATGAATGATCTATTTTCTAACCTTAATGACCAACATGACTCTTTCATTCCCTATCCCTCCCTGCCTCCAATTACATTGACATGTAAGAGCAGTATTTAATTTCATCATACAACTGGAATCCCAGAATACCTCTCCTGCCAGAGTAGCTAGGTGCCAGCTAATCCGTATAAGGATAATTCACTACAACTCATCCATTCAGAAAGTTAGCTACTTCCTTAATCAGCAACAGGTTATATTTCAAGTTTATTGTGGGAATTACTGAGAAATGCATTCTTGGCCCTTAACAACTCCATCAACTTTGTTGTGTACAGTCTTGTCAGGATTATCTCCAAATCCATCCTACAAGCACAAAGAAGGATGGCTTTGAGCCAACTAGAAGGCATTGTATATCTACTCGTCTTTATATTCAAGAGCTATGAAGGACAGAGGCCGCATTGTGCTCAAGTGATCATCAGTCATACCTCAGATTGTTGTCTATATTAGTCAACTTTCACTTCTTAACTACATAAGCTCCATGTGCTCTCTTGATTTTCCACTCTTGAAACTGTTTAAATCCACTCCGATTAATGAAGTCAAAAGAGATATAAAACCCACATTCTCACTAGTGATCATCCAGGCTCATGACACCCCATCCCTCCCCCTATAGTTACAGACTACCATTGACATCCTACACCTTGATTGCAAATTAGCAAAATGTATAATTATTCTATAGGTGTTATGTTTCTTTATCCCACCACTCCATCACCAAATGTATCAACTCAGCTTTGTTCATAAATACCATATCAAAACTCTGTTGCATTACTTTTTTTACGCTGCCTTTACTTCAGTACATAACATTCTGTGGAGGGGTTAAGCTCCAAAGTCTAGGAGTATGCGTAATGCTTTTAACTTTTCATACTTTCTGAACAGCCTAATGTAGCCTGGTGCACCCACATGGGTGAGATATGAATTCTGCTTCTACAGAGCCAATACACTAAAACCCTGGTGCGGGGCACCACACATTGTCATAGATTTACTATGTCTTCATGCATCCAATGCGGCAACCAAATTTACTTTGTTATGTTGCACAAGGGAAAACAGTGCTGAGCCTACTAAGATTGTCCTGCTTCTGCTGGACTTCCCTGCTCCGGTGCTCCAACAAGGCTCCTTGTGTGGCACACAGCCTCACACCATGGTTCAGAGGTAAGTGTGTACAATCCACCACATTATATTTGTAGTGCAATAATACCCTTTTAGTACAAATTCCTTTGCCTAAACAACTCCGAAGGAGCCGAAGCAGTTGATTTGTGCAGCACAGACCAATGCACATGCAATGTTCTTCATTTCATTTCTCAGGCCGCCCGTCTTATCCATCACCTTCCCAAGTCCTTTCACATCACTCCTGTTTTGAAATCCCTTCACTGGCTTCCCATCTGTCAGAGATCCCTCTTTAAGATGGGTTGCCTGGCCTTTATGGCTCGCGCTCGTACTGCCCCGGCTTTCATTAATTCTCTCATTACCCCCTACACTCCCAACCGTGCCCTTCGTTCCTCCAATCAGTCCCTCCTCAATGTTCCGCGGTTCCGTAGATCTAAAACTGGAGGCACGAGATTCTCTGCATTAGCTCCTCGCTTTTGGAACAGCCTCCCTCTATCGATCAGATCTATCCCAGTCTTCTCACAATTCCGCAAGGCCCTTAAGACCCATTTGTTTTCCATAGCGTACTCTTGCTGATCTCCCTCGGGATATCCCATTCTCCTCAGCCCTCTACCTTCAGCGCCAGGAAGTCGCTTGGTCGCAGTGCGCTTTATCAAAAACTTTCTTCATTTCTTCATTTCATTTCAATGCAGCATTTACATGAAAAATTAATACATTTCCCCTTCAATACCCTGCTATATGTAAGTGCTAGTTATTTTGGGCATTGCATCAAACGTCATCGGTGTTTGCGCAGATCCACCCCAGTAGTGACCACTTGATCCACAATGACAAAATGCACTGCAACATGTTTTTTGCACTTAGGAACAGGAATCTTTCCAACGCAAAACATCGTTTGTCTGGAAAGTAAATAGCATGTGGTGCTTAATGGCACTTTACATCAGTGCAATGGCTTAGTAAATCTATGCCATAGACTTCATTTGTGCATTGGCAACTACCGTCATCTATCTCAGTAATCATCAATTTCAGTGTCCGTCAGTCTTGCAACTTATCTTATCAGGCTCAAGGCTTAAGTGGCCCTGTTGAGATTTAAACCTGTTTAACAACCAAAAAAGTTATTGTTGGAGTTTCTTAAATTTATCATCACTAGTCAAATTATTTCTGGGTAGCGCGATATCCAATCATTCTTAGATCTGGTTAGAGGCGGCTTTAGCTGCCTGCCAGAGCTTCATCAAACAAATAAACAATCCACACAGAAAGGAGCAATGGGTTTGCCCCCCCAGTCATTGTTTTATTTTTAAACAGCCTACATTGCAGCTGTAGGGAGTTAGAATTGGTAGTTAAGACATATGGAGTCTTTCCTCTTTGTACCCATTAGACAGTTTGATCACTAGAGCAGTTTTATGAGTTTAAACAGATACAAAAATCTTCTTGCGAAAGGAGGTCTACTGTGCAGCGGATTGTGATTCTTTTCACGTAATCCTACTTGCAGCTGTTGTGTGCAAAGTACCTGGTAAGCCCCAACACCTGAGGAAGCCACTGGTTGATATAGCATTATCTGTGGTTTTTCTCTCCAGTGCAAGAATTGTGGCATGCACTGGCAATGTTGTCTTGAGAATTTTTGAGTCTCTAGCCCAAACTAATTTTGGGACCCCATTCAGAACAACCTTGCATTTACTGCCTATTGTCTGCTAAATCAGGCCTGCGTGAAGGAAGCAATATATTTTTTTTTACAAAGGTGAGATTGAATGATAGAGCAATCACATTACTAGGGGGGCCCTTGGAAGGTGCGGAACTGGGCCATTGCCCACTTTGCCCATACCTTAAAACATCTCTTTTGCAGCTTGCCCAGAGCACGAATTGCCTGTACTTTCGTCACTGACTCCCCATCTTCGCTGCCCAGAAGACAGAGTACGCTGATAACTGGAGGACTGGGCCAGCACTGGAATAATTTTTTCTGTGATTTTCCTGCTCATTACGGATAGCGAGATAACTACCAATACCAGAAGAGGCGAGATGTTTGAGGCTGCTCATAGCATGTCTGGCTGGAGAGCCTTTTGGAATCTACACAACGTTGCTTGCTGAGTAAGTAGATGCTATCTCTTTTTAGCTCCCTATGTGTGTGGAGATACTAATAGAGCAGAACCGAAGCTCCAGATAGCACTGGAGAACACCTCCTTGCATTTTTCCATCAAGGGGACCTTATGTTCTGATGAAGACCATCCTTAATGAAAGGAAGGGCATATTCTGATACAGAAGAAGCCTACTGCTTCAAAAAGGGAAAGTCAATCTTGATGCAGACTCCCACCTTTGAAGTGGAAGGGACCAATGTTGAATGTTAATATTATAAAAACAGCAGTAGAGAATGTTTAAAATTGTAAAAGATTTTGTATCGCCCAACTTCACTCAGAGCCTTTTTACTCCAACCCTTGAATGGACGAATCAGGTTGCAAAATATTTCTTTGACAAAACTAAGTCCATTCAAGATTCATTTGATAAGCCTAAGCCTTTTTACTCCAACCCTTGAATGGACGAATCAGGTTGCAAAATATTTCTTTGACAAAATTAAGTCCATTCAAGATTCATTTGATAAGCCTACCTGTATGAGTCAGGACATTGTGCCAGACCCTAAAGGACATTCTAGGGAGGAAATACTTCTGGATTTCCCTCCTGTCTCTTTGGTTACTTCACTTACCATCATGAAGGCCCTTAAGTCTGGGTCGCCTTCGGATCCATGTCCTGTGAAAATAGTGGTATCTGTCGCCGAGGTTCTGAATCCAGTTGTGACTCAAGTCCTGAACCTGTCCTTGTCAGAAGGAAAGGTCCAGGCGAGTTGGAAACAGGGTAAGATTCGTCCTCTTTTGAAGAAACCTTCAGCTGACCCTGCAGTGGTAAGCAACTATAGGCCTATAACACTGCTTCCTTTTTTCACCAAGGCGTTGGAGAAGTATGTGAATTTGGTTATCACTGACTTCATTGAGGCCACTAATGCTCTTCATCCCAGTCAATCGGGGCTTAGAGCAAATTATAGTACAGAAACGGCCTTATTGGAAGTCACTGAAACTATCAAAGCCACCCTTGATAGAGGAGGCAAGGCAGTATTGATACTGCTGGACCTCTCGGTGGCTTTTGATACCGTGCCCCATGGACGACTCTTACAGAGACTCAGTGAACGTGGCATAGGGGGGACGGTTCTCAGGCGGTTTTCTTCTTTTCTAGAAGGCCGTCAGCAATCTGTCTGGTCCCCCCCTTTCTCAGCGGATATTCCACTACTGAATGTTGGAGTGCCTCAAGGCTCAGTTGTGAGTCCAACTCTATTTAATATTTATATGGCATTCCTGGCACCCCTAGCGGAACAATATGGGGCAAAAGTTATAACTTATGCTGATGACTCCCAACTGTTGTTCATGTGTGAGAAGGATGAGCCGTTTAATGATAATTCAATTTATCTATGCCTGACTAAAGTATTTGACTGGTTCTGGCAAAACCAACTGTCATACAATGCTGCCAAAACTGAAATAATCTTCTTCGGACATACCCCAGGTGACGAATAGCAGAATTGGTGGCCCCAGGATCAGCCTCCACCTTCTAGTCCAGTCACCACCATTAAAAACCTTGGAGTCATGCTCTCCATGAAGTCGCAGGTTCATTCTGTGGCTGGCATGTGTTTTAGACTCCTAAAAATGATGAGAAATGTCTTACCACTGCTCCCCTTGTCCCATAGGAAAACTGTGGTACAAGCCTTGATTATGTCAAGGCTGGATTATGCAAATGCATTATACCTGGGCATCCCAAATTACTTATTGGGCTGCCTACAGGTTGTTCAAAACGCGGCCTCCAGAGCTATTTCTCTGGTAGGGCCTAGGACTCTCATGACGATTCATTAAAAAAACTCCACACTGGCTTTCAGTGAAAAATAGGATAAACTTTAAGTCTCTTGTGCTGGCCTTTAAGGCTCTCCATAACAGTGGAGCTCAGTACATCAAAAAGAGAATTATACCCTATACCCCAGCCAGGACTTTGAGGTCATCGACTCAACATTTGCTATCAGTGCCTAAATTCATCCGGACCAGGAAGGGGGATCGCTCCTTCCAGGTGGTAGTTGGAAGACTATGGAACACTTTGCCTCTCTCCCTCAGACAAGAACAAGAGCTTCTTAGTTTCAGGTGCCAACTTAAGACCTGGCTGTTCCATCAGTAATAGGGACTTTTTAGTATTAGAGTGCATATTGTCTCTCTTTCAAGGGGGTCCTCTTTGCGCCGGGATACTCTTTGGAGTACCCATGCGCTTTATAAATTCCCCATAATATTAACATTAACATTAACATATACTCATGTGCTCTATGGTGTAGGTGACTTTCTGGCATATCAATAGTCTCACTGGGATAGGGAATTGCATGATGTGCTGGCTCCAGAATATTGACAAAGACCTGCCTGGGGTTGAACTGATAAACTGTATTTAACTTGTGCTCTACAATAAACTAGTGTCTGCATCATATTTCATGTGTGTGGATTCAAAAACCATTCTAAAAGAGATTTCACTGAGACAAATTACCTTCATTGTTACTCCTGAAAAGCAACTTGTGGACTTTTTGCAATCAATGGTCAGCCAAGTTGATGAAAATGTTCAGCCATTAGAACACTTGTTAGGTACATTCTGCAGACAGGTGCCTAGGGCAGAAACAGTTGAACACAGAACTACACTTCCTAGCAGCCATAATGAACATGTGTACATGTAGGTGCAGTGTCTAGAAGGAGAGGACGCATGTGTGCACAAAACCTTTTTCCAGGATAGGAATTACTTTAAAACTCTTACCTGATCCCTTATTAACGTTAATCGTTATTTGAATAGAAGTCAGACAATTAATTCTCTGGAGACAGCTGGGCCAAAGGTCAATACACTCTTAATTTCAAGTTATCTAGCAACTCAGAGCAGCATGCCATGGGCTAATTAGTCATTTCTGACTTTTACAAAAGCCAAAATATTTTTTTCAGTTGCTTTTGGCTTGGAGCAGAGGGACATATGTCTAACATATGTTTGGGCTTCCACTATTCAAAGCTCTGTCATGTTCAAATACAACTCAAGAAGTTAGTGATGAAGATAGTCTCCCCTGGAAATAAGAGCTGTGACATGCTGCCTATTGGTAATTGTTTTACAGCGTCATTTTGTTGTTATAAATGGAACATGTTAAAATTATTGGGCACGGTAAAGAATTTACATGGTTTCTCTTATGCACAGAGCGTAAAAAGCCTTTCTGCGGTTCATTATTTTAACAAAACACATTTTTTATAATTTATTCTGCAAATTCACATTACTGACTGTACTTTTTGAAAAAACAAATTTTCGGTGGCACAGCTGGATAGAAATGCATGCTCCTGGCATCACTATGGGTTGATAATGACATGTATGTCATGTCATTGCAGCTGTATACAGTCTCAAGTAGAACACCAACATGATCATCACACAGAAAATTAGTATATCATACATTTACAGAAAATGCCAAAAATCAAATACAAAAATGTTCAGGAAACTACAAATGCTCAAAATTGATTGCATTGCTCAGGAGGCGATAGATGCCTGGCAAATGGGCAGTGGGTGTATAGGTTGGGCGGGCAGGCTGACTTGAAAGATGACACTCTGGGAGGAGGGTTGGTTGAAGGAGATTGGGAAGCTGAGAGGGTTCGGGGCTTGGGACCTTCTGGGGATCTCCAGGGTGGGAGACCTCCTGGAGGAGGGTGAGCTGGTACCATTTGCGTCTCTCTGAGGGACGTACTCCATGAACTCCAACCAATTTTTAAAATATGCCCAGTTGCGTCATGCTTGAAAGGTGGAAAACATACATCTGCAGGACCTACCTGAGTACACCCCACTCGAGGGCCAACTCCTGCAGGAGGAGTTGGCCTCCAAAGCTATATCTGAAACGTATATAAGAGATAGGGGATCTAGAAGATGCCGGTTGGGAGGCGGTTCTGATGGACCCAAGGGAGGTGGCAATAAGATCCTGCCTCATACAATTGAAAATCCTCCAATGGGTGTATTATGATAGGGAACATTACATTGTTTGATGTGGAGAGAGGAAGGGCTCCTACTTCCATGCACTCTGAAACTGCCCTGTCATCCAGGTATTCTGGGCACTGGTGGTGGGGGAGACCATCTCTCTGTACCCAAGATATGTTCTGTTGGGAATACTGGTAGATGTTGACGTTCCTACGGCTCAACTTTTGTTTTGCAACCTGGGGCTAGTGGTGGCTAAGCGCAAAGGGGCGAGGTACATGGGAGCGCCGGAGACCCCAACATTGTCAGAGTGGACAAGAGGGAGGGATATTTGTATATTGCGGCCGAGAAGGTCACATACGAGATCAGGGGATGCCCATGCAAATTCCACAAGGTATGGGGCAGATGGTTGAGATACTATGATATACCTCAATCACAAGGGGCTGTGACTTCCCAAAATTGACTGGGACATTATGAAGGATTTGAGAGCATTATTGCAACCATGACTAACCATAATTGTGATTTTAGAAATTTGGAAATTGCCAAAGATTCTGACAAGCAGCATATTTTGATAAACGGGGGTCAAATAACCAAACAGCACTGAAATATTGTTGAAGTAATTTGGTTACAATTTATTAAGCTTCTGCTAAATAGATTGTTGAGTACTTTTATGAATGACAGTAAGTTGGATAATGCCCCGTAGAATATGATAACAGAATTGGTGGTACATTTTTGTTTTCCTGCAGCCAGGATTACAATGCAGCTTTACTAGTGGCCAAATACATTGTCTCTGGAGTTAGAGGGTAATAATGCTTTGCTCACATCAACTAATATTTTGCATGTTTCCATTTTCACGCAACTCAAAATGCAACATAACCTGTACAAATACAGCTTTCTTCCTTTGTCTAAATTCACGTTTTAATTTTTAAAGAAAACTTTCAGTTCAACGGCTTACTAGAAAAGTAACAACATAGTCTAAATTCAAAAATGAAATAAATACGAATGACTTTGGTAACACCACCTATGTTTTTCGAGTTCAACATCTGATGACGTCCTAGAAAAATGTTGGATACAACTCTGAAAGAGACTACATTAATTATCTGTTCTGTATAAACCAGCCAAGAATCATCTTTCTGTCACCAGGAAGTTTACTCATTTCAGTTGCCGACCAATTCCTGTAACACGGCTGGGTTTCACTGACTTTCTCCTGAAAGTAGATCTGTATGCACAAGAAAATAAACACTGTTTACTTCCTCATTTGGGGTGCGATGTCCTTATATACTCTGTGACTGTTGTTACCTGGAGTCACCTTTCTTTAACATTTTTGCTTTTGGAGGGCAGACTTGTACATGTAAACATTACTCTTGTTATTTTGGGGTCTGAACTAAGCGTTGGCTGATTGTACAAGTTCAACCCAAGCTCTTACAACTATTACGAAAGCGAAATACTGGGAGCATATACATATTCGGCCTCGGCCGCCCCTACAGCCCTTCACTGGCTGCCTATCAAAAGAGAAACTGTACTTAATCTTCTTCTTTTTTTTAGCATTTTGTTAAAATACAAAACGTTTCAGCAACAAACCTAGCCAGTTTTATGCTGCGTCAATCACTATTAGTGGTGCAGTCAGAAATACATACAGCATTACATTGTGCATTGGTTGGGTACCACGTGCATACTACAACAACATGGTTTCCATAAGAAAATTACATCCAGTGCTGTTAGCAATACAGGCTATATATGCATTTGTTTGGTATCAAGACGTTCTGTTCGCACTACAGGAGATATGCTATCCAGGCGATCATATACATACATCAATTGCACCACCCATTAATATCTATACAGGATCATCACAGCCCATGTGGTGTCCAATGATCCTACCACCCAGAGCAAGTTTTAAGGATGAGCCACCAGTTCCAGCTCTGTGGTCCCTTCTGTGTCTGTACCCATAGTAGGAAAGGTTCCCAAATGTCGCCGGGCCTGGAGGTGGGCGGCATGAGCTCCCAGAATGTGGTCAGAGCAGTGTGTCCATATGTTACGTCAGCCAACCAGCTCCTCACCGATGGCGTTCTCCTCCTACCCCAACATACCGCCACCTGTCATTTGGCAAATAGTAATAGAAACACATGCAATTTACGTGTTTTTGGTGGAGTGTCTTTGACGTAACCCAATAGGCCTATTGTGGGAGACGGGACTTCAGACCGTCCGACAATTTGGTTCACTGAAATGAAAAACTTTGACCAGTATTCTGTAAGTGCAGGACAGTCCCACGCTACATGTAGGAACGTGGCTGGGGAGAAGCCACAGCGCCAACAGTCCTCATTCTCTCTAAACCCCATCCTATGCAGGCTAATAGGAGTTCTATAAAACCTGTGTAAGTATTTGAAATGGATCAGTCTCAGCTTATAGTTGGGGAAAGGTCTGTGAGTTGTCCACAACAGAACTCCCATTGCGCTTCAGTTAGTGGGGTTGGCAGGTCGTCGTTCCAGTATTGCATGAATTTGAGATGAACCAGTGGTGCCGAATCCTGCATTTGCTTATAGAGTCTTGTGACTAATTTGCTGGGGGACGGGGAACCTACCAGATTCTCCAATGCAGGCAGCACTGGGAGAGCCGACGGGAAATCGCTACTGAGAGCCTTACAGGCCGCTCGGAGTTTATGATACAAAAAAAGCTCAGAGAAGGGCACAGTCTGTTCATTGTCCGCCGATGGGGTGGGTCTAAACTCGTTATCCGGAAATAGATCAGCAAAGGTATGAAGCTGTAGTTTTTGTACTAGGGTTTTGCTAATTCCATCCGCGATACAGGGCAACAGTGGGTTGTGAGCTAACGATAGCGAAGGAGCATATAATATCGGAACTCCCGCCCTTTTACGCAGCTCCTCCCACGCCCATCCCAGTGTGCCCGCAGTGTCTATGACCTCCCTGGGGCGACGCGCTGGTCGACAGATAGCCACTTGTAATGGGACAGGCGCAACAGCATCCCGCTCCACTGCCACATGGGGCTAAAAGGGCGTCCCCAGAAATGCAGATATTGGGCCTGAGCGCAAAGCGCATACAAACGCATGTCCGGGGTGCCCATGCCCCCTTGGCGCAGTGGGAGTGTCAACAAATCCCAAGATACCCTGGACTGTCCGCCCGCCCATGCCAAAGCACCCAGGTGTGACTTGAGAGTGTTAAAAAATGCGACGTAAGAGGAATCGGGATATTTGCAAATAAGTACAGAAATTTGGGCAGAATGACCATCCATCTTGGCTAGAGCTAGCCTACCAGTGAGGGATAGCAGCAGTTTTACCCATATCTTGACCTTCTCCGCCAGCCACATAACAGTTTTTCCATAGTTTAGATTCCAAATTTCCTGTACATCACGGCTGATCCATATGCCCAGGTATTTGACTGCCTCTGCTTCCCACTTCAGGGGGTACTCGGAATCAACCCGCGGCGTATTCTCCATCAACGGGAATACCACCGATTTTGACCAGTTCACGGAGATTCCAGCCAGACCCCAACCCGGATGAATTCCCGCAAAATAGGGTCATACCTAAGCTTCTTAATTACTTATGGAGCCTTCAGAAAATCAGGGCCAGTGTACTGATCTGCCAGAATTACACCTTATGTCACTGCCAGGACACTTAGATCATCCTCAGTGAATTTGCTCAAACCCCCTACATTTAGATACAAAACGAAGGGGCATATTAACAAGTGCAGTATCGCCGCTTTGGTGGCACTATTTGCCGCTAAAGCGGCAATATTTTTATCGCCCTATTTACAAGGTGGTGCTAACATGCATTAGCGCATGTTAGCACCAGTGTTCCCCGACTCCTCGCTTTGCATTTCTAATGAGATGCAAAGTGGGCGTCACAGGGCGTACCCCTGAGGGACTACCTTGTAAAATTTCGCTAAATGTACTTCGCAATATTTATAAGGAGGCCCACGCATTTTAGCAGACGTTAGTTTTTGGGCTAAAACCGCGATTTGTGCCAAAAACTAACGTCTGCTAAAATGCTGACTTACCTATACCTAACAATGGGGGCGGATTATGCTGTTACGACCACAGAGTCATATCAGCAAGGTTATCACTGTTTTCCATGAAACATCGCTGGAAAACCAGCAATGTTCCACGGAAGACACTGCTATCGCCGGAAAATTATCGCCATTGCGCTATGCGTTGTTAATACAGCGATAGCATGGCGAAAATTGCCAGAGATAGCCGGCGGTAAACAAGTTCTCGCTAAGAGCAGCCGGCGATAATTATTGCTGTCGCTTGATAATATGGCACGTAAGGAGGAAAATCTGTGACACCTCTGGGAACCAGAGCGTGGAACCTCTTGCTTACACAGCTAAGACTGTTAGAATCAGAAACTCAATTCAGGAAAGTCTGGAAGACCTCGATTTCTGCAGCTTCTGACTCACTTTGCTCCTCACTGGTGTAATTCGTGATACTAGCTTTGCTTGTCTGACATTTCTGCTTATTTCCGCACATGCCAGGATGCTACTTCAGGAGTGATAGTCACACTTTATAAATACATACAACAAATCAATATGAAAATGTGAAGACAATGGCCCTGATTCCATGTGGGCCGACAAATTCCCATCCCTTTGCAATCTCCGGTTTGTACAGTTTGGAAATCGAGGTACAGTAGAACAAAAATACCACCATATCCTGCAATTTGCCCCACATCAAACTTCGACAGGACAAATTTGCTGAAACTTACCATGAGAAAACTTAGATAAATGCAGATTTTAGTGCAGAAAGCACCACATTCAGCATGTCATTACTCATTTTGCAGTGGAAATTCAAAATAAGAGTTGTTTATTGCACCAGGTAAATACCTTAGCCACAGTATGGGTATTAACTTGGTGCAGTAAATACCTCACCCTGTTCAATTCCACTTATAAGTCTAGCCTAAATGTGGTACGAGAGCTGCAGCTGAATTTATGTTGGGCAATGCAGTATGAAGCTGGGAAAGTTGTATGAAATTAATGGTATTACTCCATGTGCAATCACTGTTTCAGAAATCCTGTTTGGGGACTTCATCAATACATACGTTAGCCACTAAGGCCCTTGTACTCAGTGGACTGGTAATTCCGGTGCAGTCAGTAATATGAATTACTAGTCCCATTTCAACTGAGAGATATACAGGAAGAAGGTGGACCCATTATGTTTCATTACTGAAAGCAGAGACTATTATTTCCAGATTAAACTTACCAGGAGAATCGAATCTCAACACTACATTGGCTAGAGGCTCATGTCACAACCATCAGTATGAACAGAAGCTGGAAAGCAAGTGAATTGAAAGTAGAGTTTACTCCTGGAGTCCAATCTCAGAGATTGTTCACTTGATGCTGTCCCCTCTAAATGACTCCTTGCACAACAATCCCATAATGCACATGGGATATGGTCCCACAACCATATCAGATTCAAGTACTAGGGGCATAGTTATCAATATAGCACTAGGTGCAGTGAACCAGAGCTCAGTAGTCTAAGGGGGCACACACACCCTGTATAGTTCTGTTTTGGTACTAAACCAGGGGGTGCACAGCTATTTCCCTTTCTATCATTAGAGTTCATGGCACCATTGCCATGCCACTGCCCTGCAAACCATGCTGCACCACTTAGCCACACAACAGGTAGCAGCACTCAGACACTCATATTTGGAGTTGGTATAGCTGTACAGTTACTTCAGCATAAGTCACTGCATTTGAATACCATGTCCAGGTGACCAAGAAAGCGCTAACTGGATAACCATTTTGTTTGGCACCTGGGTGAAATGACTTAAGAGCCTGGAGGAATTGTGTCACGTGGACAATTTAATGAGAAGTGGCACATTGAGAATGAAAAGCTCTCTGTGGTCATAGGATTTGACTGCTTGGAGAAGAGGTATGACTTCAACAATTTTTTGAAGAATGTAAGATTACGTGTAGCTTGTGGGTGCTGGAACAGTGCGACAGGAGCCTGAAGGGTGATGACTCTGAATACGTTTTTCAAAAAGGGGGTGGTGATGGACAGAGTATCTGAGTTAATCAGAACACTCCTACCCAGTCAACAGATCAGGGCTTGATCCATCACCGTTTTTTAGCTCACTGCACCATCCCAGTTCAGAACCTGGCTATATGCAAATTAGTCTGTCCCTGGCCCAGTGCATCATGGGAACAGGGCAGACCAAACTACCAAGCCAATTCTTCACTGGAAAGGAAACAAGCTTCCGGGGACCGGTTTCTGTCATTACAGCCGTCTTCGGCCCGGCTTGCTTGAATCCTGATGGTGCAGTGAGCAAGGGACTCACATCTGAGCATACCCTTCCACACTTGTGGTGGCCAAAATATTTCAAAAAGGGGGTGGTGATGGACAGAGTATCTGAGTTAATCAGAACACTCCTACCCAGTCAATAGATCAGGGCTTGATCCATCACCGTTTTTTAGCTCACTGCACCATCCCAGTTCAGAACCTGGCTATATGCAAATTAGTCTGTCCCTGGCCCAGTGCATCATGGGAACAGGGCAGACCAAACTACCAAGCCAATTCTTCACTGGAAAGGAAACAAGCTTCCGGGGACCGGTTTCTGGCATTACAGCCGTCTTCGGCCCGGCTTGCTTGAATCCTGATGGTGCAGTGAGCAAGGGACTCACATCTGAGCATACCCTTCCACACTTGTGGTGGCCAAAATATTTCAAAAAGGGGGTGGTGATGGACAGAGTATCTGAGTTAATCAGAACACTCCTACCCAGTCAACAGATCAGGGCTTGATCCATCACCGTTTTTTAGCTCACTGCACCATCCCAGTTTAGAACCACCCCCTTTTCTGAATCATTTTATCCACCATAAGCGTGGAAGGGTATACTCAGACATGAGTCCCTTGCTCACTGCTCCATCAGGATTCAAGCAAGCCGGGCCGACGAGGCTGAAATGCCAGAAACCGGTCCCCGGTAGCTTGTCTCCTTTCTGGTGAAGAATTGGCTTGGTAGTTTGGTCTGCCCTGTTCCCATGATGCACTGGGCCAGGGACAGACTAATTTGCATATAGCCAGGTTCTGAGCTGGGATGGGGCAGTGAGCTAAATAACGGTGATGGATCAAGCCCTGATCTTTGGACTGGGTAAGAGTGGTCTGCTTAATTCAGACACTCTGTTCATCACCACCCCCTTTTCGCAATCATTTTGTCCACCATAAGCGTGGAAGGGTATACTCAGACATGAGTCCCTTGCTCACTGCTTCATCAGGATTCAAACAAGCCGGGCCGACGAGGCTGAAATGCCAGAAACCGGTCCCCGGTAACTTGTCTCCTTTCTGGTGAAGAATTGGCTTGGTAGTTTGGTCTGCCCTGTTCCCATGATGCACTGGGCCAGGGACAGACTAATTTGCATATAGCCAGGTTCTGAGCTGGGATGGGGCAGTGAGCTAAATAACGGTGATGGATCAAGCCCTGATCTTTGGACTGGGTATGAGTGGTCTGCTTAATTCAGACACTCTGTTCATCACGACCCCCTTTTCTGAATCATTTTGTCCACCATAAGCGTGGAAGGGTATACTCAGACATGAGTCCCTTGCTCACTGCTCCATCAGGATTCAAGCAAGCAGGGCCGACGAGGCTGAAATGCCAGAAACCGGTCCCCGGTAGCTTGTCTCCTTTCTAGTGAAGAATTGGCTTGGTAGTTTGGTCTGTCCTGTTCCCATGATGCACTGGGCCAGGGACAGACTAATTTGCATATAGCCAGGTTCTGAGCTGGGATGGGGCAGTGAGCTAAATAACGGTGATAGATCAAGCCCTGATCTTTGGACTGGGTAAGAGTGGTCTGCTTAATTCAGACACTCTGTTCATCACCACCCCCTTTTCTGAATCATTTTGTCCACCATAAGCGTGGAAGGGTATACTCAGACATGAGTCCCTTGCTCACTGCTCCATCAGGATTCAAGCAAGCCGGGCCGACGAGGCTGAAATGCCAGAAACCGGTCCCCGGTAGCTTGTCTCCTTTCTGGTGAAGAATTGGCTTGGTAGTTTGGTCTGCCCTGTTCCCATGATGCACTGGGCCAGGGACAGACTAATTTGCATATAGCCAGGTTCTGAGCTGGGATGGGGCAGTGAGCTGAATAACGGTGATGGATCAAGCCCTGATCTTTGGACTGGGTAAGAGTGGTCTGCTTAATTCAGACACTCTGTTCATCACCACCCCCTTTTCTGAATCATTTTGTCCACCATAAGCGTGGAAGGGTATACTCAGACATGAGTCCCTTGCTCACTGCTCCATCAGGATTCAAGCAAGCCGGGCCGACGAGGCTGAAATGCCAGAAACCGGTCCCCGGTAGCTTGTCTCCTTTCTGGTGAAGAATTGGCTTGGTAGTTTGGTCTGCCCTGTTCCCATGATGCACTGGGCCAGGGACAGACTAATTTGCAGATAGCCAGGTTCTGAGCTGGGATGGGGCAGTGAGCTAAATAACGGTGATGGATCAAGCCCTGATCTTTGGACTGGGTAAGAGTGGTCTGCTTAATTCAGACACTCTGTTCATCACCAACCCCTTTTCTGAATCATTTTGTCCAACATAAGCGTGGAAGGGTATACTCAGACATGAGTCCTTTGCTCACTGCTCCATCAGGATTCAAGCAAGCCGGGCCGACGAGGCTGAAATGCCAGAAACCGGTCCCCGGTAGCTTGTCTCCTTTCTGGTGAAGAATTGGCTTGGTAGTTTGGTCTGCCCTGTTCCCATGATGCACTGGGCCAGGGACAGACTAATTTGCATATAGCCAGGTTCTGAGCTGGGATGGGGCAGTGAGCTAAATAACGGTGATGGATCAAGCCCTGATCTTTGGACTGGGTAAGAGTGGTCTGCTTAATTCAGACACTCTGTTCATCACCACCCCCTTTTCTGACTCTGAATAAGTGACAAGGAAAGGGTTTCAATTGTTCATACATACTACATTTAAAAGCTTAGAGGTATTTTCAGAATCATAGTATTTTCTAATAGTAAAAATAGGTCACACAGAAACTATCTGGGTTCCAACTAAACTGCTCTTCTTAGAGTTGTGGCCAAAACTCATTTGCATATTGATTAGCCTTGTGTGTAACGCCACAGTGAGCAAAAAAACAATAGAATGGACCTCTCTACATAGCAATGCCAGTGGCTATTGTAAATTTAAGCATTCCATTATCATACATTTTAATTTACTCCCTGAGTCAATTTTAGTGATATGGATATCTTCTCATGTCTGTCCTGTATCTCACTGAATCTCATTCACAGATGACCTGGGTCCAAAACTGATTTGCATGTGGTTGGTAACTTGCTATAAGAGCTCAGGGCCAGAGGTACGACCATCAGTGTTTGCGACTCGCAAAACACGATTTTTAGCTACTTGCAATTTGTGAGTTGCAAAACCTGATGTACAACAGTGTCTGAGACACTGCTTGTGATTCCCAAATGGGTCACAAAGGACCTGCCTCCTTAATATTCATGAGGCAGGTCTCAATTTTCGACCCATTGGGAATGGCCGGCATGCACAGGGATGGTGGCCTGCTGAGGTCAGCAGCCCACCATGTCTGTGACTGCTTTTTAAATAAGGCAGTATTTTATTTTTAAATGCGGCCCATTTTCCTTAAAGAAAAATGTATTGCTTTTCAAAAATAAATATGAAAAGTGTGACCACTTCCAGCTCTGAGAAATTGTTGGCACCCCCATTCACAAAACAGAAGGGTCCCTTGCAAATTGCTTACCACCTATTCGAAATTGTTGGTAAACTGTGAATGTTTTGCGATTGCATTTGCAGTTGTAAAACATTCCTCCAAACCAGTGCGACTCGCTATCAGGAAGGAACACCCTTGGCATGCTCGCTCCTAATAGCAACTCGCAAACTCTATTTTGCGAGGCGGTAATAGGTCATCGACTCATTAAAGAAAATACGATAGGAGGAATACGCCCATTGGGAAGGTAGAAGACTAGGCATTGAACAAACTTGGAGGTGAGAAAGGAGCATACAAATGGCATTGCATGCAGAAATAAGGAAAAGCAGTGATTGCCTATTTTGATTGTAGCGAGCAAAAAAGTTGGTTTTGTGCTACAAATAGTATACATTTATTATGCCTGACTTGGCATCTACGTACCTTAAAAATATATGTATATATTCACAAAGTAGTATATAATGTTTTCAGTTGATTAGCTTACTCGTAGAATACCAACAATATAAGCATTCACAAATGTTCTAACACCTGGGTTGCTTGAGGTCAACACCCGATGTCATTCAAGAAAAAATGTTGGATACAGCCACTAAACATAACAATATTAATTATCTGTTCCTTATAAACCAGCCAAGTATCATTCTTTCCTCACCGGGAAGTTTACTGTTTAAAATTGCCTACCAATTCCCATAACACTGGCTGCACTGCTGGATTTAACCCTACTATCTCCCTAAAGTAGAGCAGAATGCACTAGAAAATCAACTATATATAAATCATATATATATATATATATATATGTATATATATATATATATATATATATATATATATTTTTTTACAGATCCCTCGGCACTAATGAAAAAGGGTTGCATTCCCAGATTCGGTGTTTGCAACAAATCCTTTATCAGTGCCAAGCCACCTCCGGGTATATGTGTGATTTATAAATCACAGTAACATTAACATTAACATTTATTTATATTTCATCAGATGTTCAGGAAAAGCTGCCCCCAGGGACCCTCAGGACTCAAGGGAATTAATCTCCCATTTTACAACGTGCCAGGGGGTGCATTTGCACAGTGGAGCACAGAGGGGGTGGGGTCTGCCATACCAAGTGTGCAAATGCACCCCCTGGCACATTGTAAATTGCAGGATTAAGTCCCCTTCTATCCTGAGTGTCCCTGGGGGCCAACTAGCCCACCAGGTACCTCCAGTAAGCGCCAAAGAGCAGCATTGCAGAGAGGGAGGGAAGGATATCAACGAAGCTCTACAAGAAACCAACTGCTGCTAATAAGGTGCTTCATGCATCAAGCTTTTATCCTATTAATCTCAAGAGAAGCATACCCTTTGGGGAATACTTGAGAACCAAGCGGAACTGCAGTGAGGGTATAGAAACTAAAGTAGAGTTAGGGAACCTTACGCGAAGATTCTTAAACAGAGGATATCCAGATGAATGGATTAAGACAGCCATTTCCAAACTGCCAAAATGAGAAGAGAGGATATACTCTTTGGGGCAGATAAGGAGAAGAGTAAAAAGAGAGGAAGTCAATGCATGTTGATTACAAAATACAGCTTACAACAAGATAAAGTGAGAAGTATTTTGAATTGCCATTGGCATGTCATTAAAAACAGCCCAGTCCTAGGTAAAGTAGTGCCACATAGGCCAGAAATAACATTCAGACGAGTGAAATCTTTCAGACAATCACTAAAGTTAATGACAGGGAATGGATAAAAAGCAGGGTTTCCTTAAATGCACCAAGTGCAAAGCTTGCCACTATGGGATCAATACTGATAAGTATAGATCAGGGAAATTGAGTGAAATGCAAAAAATCAAAGGCAAATACAACTGCAAAACGGAGTTTGCTGTCTATGTCCTGCAGTGCCTTTGTGGACTGCGGTACGTAGGCAGCACTATCCTAGAGGTGCATAAACAAGTGCTACAAAATCTTAGGGCAATCAAGAATGGGGACTGCACTTATCCAGTGGAGAGATTTCACAACAAAGATGTGGCAGGAATTACGTACTATGTGGTAGATGCTGTGGAGAAGGAGATTCGAGGTGGGAATCGTGAAAAAAAGCTGCGTAGATTGTAATCGATGTACATTATAGAAATGAATTTGAAGCAACTGGAAGGCCTTAATATTGAAGAGAATATGTACACGCATTTGTGAGAGGAAGTGAGAAAAAAGTGTAAAATAATATGATAATTAACTGACCCATGAAGTAATGTTTTTATGAAATGTTTTTAATTCGCTCAAGACAGTTAGGTAGGTAGGGTACAACATGTGCATAATAAGCTAACACAGAGATGTGAAACGTTTATTGGAAGGTGTAACGATGAAATCTGGAATGATTCTGTAGGCAGTATATACGAACAGCTGGGAAACCCACTGGGGCATGATACAAAAATTGACAGTGACTGCGTAATACTAATTATTGCTGCTGTGCCACTTTGCCCACAGGGGCTACGTTGGAAGTGATGCTGTCTGATTGGTCATTGAAGTAAGGCATTATGCCCACATGGGCTTGAAGGCAACGTGGCTTGGTAAATAAGACAAAGCGGGCGCTGCTTCACGATGAAGGCGAAGCGGCGCAACAAAAATGCGTGCGTTGCAGGAAACTGTATAAAAAACAGGTTTTATGCTGCATATTTATTCAATGGAATTATGATTACAAAAAAGTGATTTCAAGGTTTTCAATATAACTTTATTTTTAATGAATGAATTTATTGCACAGTGAGGTGATACCCAAAAAAACTACAAGTCTGTTAATGTGTTTGTAGTTTTCACGTGACACGCACTGTGATGTGTTTAAAATGGCTGCTCTTGACTTTTGTAAACTATCTGTGAGCAAGGCTGCAAAGACAGCTGAAACGTGTTCGAGTCAGGTTGAAATAAAGTAATTTTCAGCCAGCTATACAAGGAGTCGTCGTTATCCTTTTACCAAAACAGAGGTAGCGTGGAGTAAATATTACTGACCTACTCCTGTCGGGTCTAGATTGACAACGTGACTCTTGAGGCAGGCGGCGGTATACAGGCAGGGGAACGTTACAATATAAATATATATATATATATATCCTTCCCAATGCTTGCAAACAGCCGCCGCACTCCAAACCAGCGGGCGCGTCGTCGAATCAGACCTCGCATGCCCGGTCCGTCACATCAAATGTAAAGAATTATCAAGACGTGGCGTCGTCATTTCCTTATGTTGTAAGGAGCGTACTTTTGATATATACATATGTGTATATTTATATACATGTAGCGCAAATCCTGTGCAAAGCATTGTAGTGTGTTAGTCTTGTAAACATTAGGGTGGCCTTACCGCAAAACCTTTTGCCCTCACTGAATTCAATGTTGTTGGTATCAGGACTCTGTGCACTTTACCACTGCTAACCTGTCATAAAGTAGTTGTGCTTTTTCCTTTAAACCTGGTCAAATTGGCTTACACATTTAATTAACGTGTAAGTCAGTAGTAAAGTGTTCCTACATATATCCAGGGTCTATAAATTAAAAGCTACAAGTGGGCGTTCAGCACTTTCAGCACTTTTTGTGCCACCCACCTAAGTAACCTTTTTAAATATCCCTCAGCCTGTCATTGCACACTGTATGCACAGTTTAAAACTGACATTTCAACCTGACTAAAGAAAAGCTTTGGCCACACCTAAACCTTACTTTTTTATACATATAAGTCATCCCCAGGGTAGGCCCTGAACTGTCCATGGGCATGGTGCAGTATATTTAAAAAGTTGAATATGTACTTTTAGGTTTTACATGTCCTGGTAGTGAAAAACTTTCAAATGTGTTATTCACTATTTCAAGGCCCATCTTTCCCATTTAATGATAACTTCTGATTAGGTGCAGGTAGGAATATCATGTTTGGTGTCTAAATAATTATCATTTAAAACCCTCTTTAACGGTAAAGTCAGATTTCAAGTCACAATTCACTTGAATGGAACTTTTAGAAAGTCAACATTTTTTTGTCCCAACCATTTGGTGCCTGCAGTCTGTTCCTGGGTCACACGAAAGGGCGCAGTTGGCAGGTGGCCTTTCTGTCATCCTCCTAGTCAGCATCACAAATCACAATAGAGGGTCTGGATATTAGCATGATAGGCCATCTCTGGCAGGATGGGGGGGGGGCAGAGCTATCACCAACCACACTTGCATTTCAAAGGCACTGGCTCATTTTACAAACAAAAAACTTCACACTAGCTTAGTATGTCTCCAGATAATTTGAAACCAGGTCAGAAAGACAGGATCTTCTAGGCATTTCTGTAGTGGGAAACCCCATAAGCTACTCCCACTTCAAATTGGGCACCAGGTATAAAATTCAGTAGAATCCTGTACCTGTTAATACTACAGAAGGTGGACACCCTCCTGCCCTGCTGCTTAAGGCCTGCCCTGATTGCTGAGAAGGAAGTCTGGACCTACTGCCCTCATCCTAGGATGAATATCTCCAAGCGTCAGCTGGCTGTCTTCCTGTTCTGAGCTACAGGGACACTACAAGTGCCAGAGATCTCCCTGCAACTTCCCAGCTGATGTGCTGCACTGGACCTGCAACTGAATCTTCCAGGGCCTGCTAGCCTCTGCTGGAGTGAGTTCCAGTTCCCCAAGTGGTTCCTCCCCAGATCGTGGGCCCTTGGTTGGTATCATAGAGAGCTCTTCATGGCCTAACTGAAGGTTCCAGCAAATCTGGTGTGAAGCCCCGGGCAAAACCTCGATGCACAGCTGCAAGCTTCATCAGAACTGACGCTGAGCAATCAGTGTCCTTGTGTCTTCATGTCACATTATCTAAGCCCTATATTAATGTCACTGTGTTAATGTCAACATATCAGCTTCCCTGTTCCATTGATAGTTTCCCTTTATTGGTGTTCCTGAATCAACAGCAACGCATATTTATTGATTGATTGGAAATCAACAAAATAAATGCATGTGTATAAATGAAACAAATATCACAACCAGTAACAAACTGTACAGTTTATGCGTTAAACTATATTAATCCACTTTAACAATAAATCTTTCTGATATAAAATACAGACTAAAACTAAACTGCAAAGTGGAGGCCAATGAGACTTCAGTGGTCCCCTAACATCTTCTCCAGCACCACATGCAACTCTTTGCTCAGTGCCTTCTTCAGAAAATGGTATGTTACCTGCACAGTCTAGTGCCTATGTGTTTTTCTCAGAATGCCATTGTCTCACTTGTTTTACAAATCCCTCTATGATAAAAGAAAGTAGTGATGTGAATTCTCTTTAATACGTTGTATGGGGACAGAGAGGGTGGAAGTGTGTCATCAATGCACAGAGGCATTTACTTTTCTTTCTTTGATTTCCCTTCCATCTATCCATAACAGCACTCTCTGGGGTCAACTCAAATCTAAACCTGAAATCTCGCCTCCTCAAAATTGCACTGAAGATGGCGAAGTAAAACATTCCCATGAATCTTCGACTGAACATAGATCAGAACTGGCACCATAGTGGGTTCACTAATGCTCATGTCTAGGGCTTTGGAATTCTTTTCTACTCCGATACCACATTTGAAAACCTACAATGTTCAGGACTGCACTAGGTTGGAAAAAGTTTAAATAGTTCATCAAGCGTTCAATCTCTTAATGAAGACTTATTTGATTTGTGTGTACCAAATGCCCTACCAACCTAGTCTAAAGTGAACTATTGAAAGTTGCCCCACACCTTAATTTCCAGGTGAACATATTGTCCTCACTTCCATAACCACTACCTATGACAGCAAAAAAGTCACCACCAAAATGTGCTTTCCACATCTCTTGCTGATTCACTGCACCTGTACAGTGGGGTTTCAATGTCTTTCAGGTGCTTCCAAAGCTCAAGAAGCCTTTAGAAACTTGCAACATCACACCCTCTTTCAAGTTCTTCTAGGGCAGTGTTTCCCAAACTGTTGTCCGCGGACCCCTAGGGGTCCCTGACACATTCCCAGGGGGTCCGCAGGCAGCAGTTTTAAAAGCACTGCAAAGTATCTTGTTTAATTAGCAGTTTTCAAAGAACAATAAAAGTGTCAAGGTAACAGTGATTAATGTACCTGCTGGAGAGACATGAGAGTTTTGTTCAGTGGCAGCTTTGACTGAACTAATGTAGTACAGAGGGTTAATATGCCTACTGCAAAGAACGTGTACCATGCATTTTAAAAAACAGTATTTGATATGTATAGGTCAGTGGGTTACTGCTTTTGTCAGAGAGATTCTTTTGTTATAAATACAACACATAAGTGACAATCGTAATCTAGCACAGTGACCAAAAAACTGTCATCAAACAGCTTTTCGCAAACTGCAAGGTACAAGTTAGTGTTTTTTCTCAGTCTTTCAGTATCCTGACACTACTAAAAAGGTTTATTTGGGTGGAAATACATTTTTATTCTTAAAGTCCAACTTTTTACAGACAAGCTTTATTCGACGATTGTCATAAAAGCAAACAGTACATACATATAAGGTTTATGACATATAAGATTACCAAGTTAAAAATTTGTAAAAAAGTTTTTCATTACAATTTACAAATATATACATGTAAAATCCATAAATTCATCATACGACTAAGTTCATTAGAACAATGAAATTAAATAAGTAAATGAACATTAAAATTTGATTTCGGTAGAGTGAATACATTTTAAACTTTGAGCATTCTACTTCTGTTAGCCCAAGCCCAGCCCAAATATTTTGCCACAGCTATGCAAACTATCATATCTGTACAGGAACGGATAATACGAACTGCCATTGTCCCACTAGCGGGACTCATTAACCTGCACATTGGGCGGAGCCACGTTCTCCTTGGCTCAACATACACTGGGCATTCGAATAGCAGGTGACCAATGGTCTCTGGACGAGCCAAGCATACCGGACAAGCGTCCTTGGCCCCAGAAGACCACCTACTAGTGAATGCCCCAACCGGGAGACTCCCTATCCTCAACTGAAAATATAATTTACGATCAAGAGGTTTTAAGATGGTGTCCCAAAAGGCTTCCAATTTTGGGACATCCTTGATATCCAAAAACATTCCGGTCAATGGCCCAGGGTCAACAGACCTATAAGTCCCTGAGGCCACAAATTGCCAGTAAAGAGTCTTTAGAATCTTTTTTGCCGGGAACCTTGAGTTTGTAGGGTCCTCCCACAGGTTCCCTAGACCCATGCTAGTTAGGAGGCCCCGGATGTGCTTTAACCACTTGACCTTATGAAAGGTGTCACTACTAATGATGTCAAGCAGGCCCCTTGCAAAAATGTCTAATTCCGGCGTAGTCCAGATCCTCCTCCAGTATAAAACAGGACGAAAGGATGCTATGAGCGCTATTGGGGATAACCCTAAATCATAATAGAGGGGTTTCATGGGGGTACTCTGCGGTAATTTTATTAAATTCCTTAAAAAGGAATTTTCAGAGATTGACATCCCTCTCAGGCTTTCGCATCCCCACATTTCGACTCCGTACAAGGCGGAGCTGACTACTTTGCCATTGTAGACCGCCAATACCGGAGCTATTGGCTTAGTAAGTGACTTCTGGTGTTCTGTGGACAAGGCTCCAGTTAACTGTCTGTGTCTTAAGGTGGCCAATTCAATATGATCTTTCCAAGACAAATTACAGTCTATACAAACACCCAAATAGATAAACGCTTGGACCCTTTCCAGTGGACGCTGATTCATATTCACCGTACCCTTAAAAGATTTAGAAGGATTAAAAGTCATAAACTTTGATTTCTGTGCGTTTACTTCCAGACCCCGAGCGGCACAAAAATCTTCAAAGAGCTTAAAGCCCTTTTGAAGCCCGCTAGGAGTTTTTGATACTAAGAGACAATCGTCGGCAAACATTAAAATCGGAACTTTTGCTCCAGCAATGATCGGAGCATCAATGCTGGAGTTGATTAAAATCTTTGCCACGTCATTAATGTATAAGGAAAAGAGAGTTGGCGCCAGGACACAGCCCTGGCGTACTCCAGTTTCCACTGGGAATTGCGGCGTAACATTCCCGGGGCTCCCCCACCTAATCTGTGCGTAGTTTTGTTTGTGGAGTTTTTTAACCAGCGATAAGAGGGGCCCTGGCAGTCCCATGCCACTAAGGACACTCCATAAAGTGGAGCGGGGAACCAGATCAAATGCCGCTCTTAGATCTATAAAAGCTGCATATAAACTTCCACGTCCAATCAGCACGGTCTTCCAGTACAGCATAACAAAATGCAGTACCTGGTCCACCGTGCTGATTGAGGTTCTGAACCCTGCCTGTAAGTGGGATAAGATCTTATTGCTGCATTCCCAGTCAAGAATTTTATTTAAAACTAGCCTGCCAAATATTTTTTGGGAAGTGTCTATCAGGCTGATTGGGCGATATATACCTGGCAGCGACTTGTCTCCTTTTTTAAAGACAGGTATAATCTCCGCCCCATTCCAGGAACTCGGTATAGGGGCTCCCCTAGCGACCATATTGGCCAGAAGAAGTATATAGCAACCCCAGGAATTCTGGTCATGCAAGAAAAGATCTGCAGGTATGCCATCAATACCTGGTGCTCTACCAGGGACCACCAGATCTAGGGCACACTGAACATCCTTCAGTGTGAAAAGATCTTTAGTTTGGGGCTCAAAAAGGACATCCACTAATGGTTGGGTATCCTGTCTTTTAGCATATTGGGGCTGGAAGTGTTCTACCCACTTTTCTTGGGGAACCCAGTTCTGTGGCTTATCAGGGTTTCCCTCCACACCCCACTTATAGACATTCAAAATCTGCGAGTGTCTTTATAGGAACCTGCTTCCTTGAGGTCTGTCCATCTTTTCTCATCCCAAACACGCTTAGCTTTCAGAACGGCATTTCTATACCTCAGCCTGGCTGCTCTGACATTCTCGGCAGAATCAGATTTAATTGCCCTTCCCAAATCTAGACGGGCCTTCCTGCATTCCCCAGAATACCACCGTGGCGGTTCCATTACGCGTGGACCTTTGTGCTTACAGGGTTTAACAAATAGAATCTTTAGTTCATCAAAAAGAATCTCATGGATCCTAGTTCCTTCCTGCAAGCTCAAAATGTTATTATCCCCTTCCGATATTGACAATAAATCTAACTTCGCCTGTCCAAGCTTACTAGATATAAAATCCATATTCTCTTTATGAAGGGAAACTTTGGGCCATCGGACGTGGCGTAAATCATTTGATATCAGAGTATCATGGGTGGGGATAGGAGCCATTATGATCCCTGGGTGAACAAGAGGTTCCCAATAAGTAAGGTTCATAGACAGGGGATTGTGGTCACTCTCGAGCCTGTCAATGATTGTCATGTCTTGGAGGTGTTTCCACAGGCCCAAGTTGAGCAGAATATAATCTATTCTGCTCTTGCGTGTACCACTTTTGAAAGTATGTGCCCCAATCTTATCGCCTAGGGTCCTTCCATTTGCTGCTCTTAGACTTTTATTTAGGCAAATAGAATTCGTTTGGACCACTATGTCTGACCATTTACAAACCGGTTCAAGATCCAGTTTGGGAACCCCCCATTCTCTGTCCTCCTCCTCTGACACATTCCAGTTTCCCTTCATAAGTGGTTCAAAATTTACATTAAAATCCCCCCCACAATAACATTAAAAGGTGAACAATGACTTTCCAGTAAGTCTTCCAGGAGTACAAGGATCTCTGATTTTCCACCCCCCGTACTCCTCACATACATGTTATAAACATAGACTGGAGCTAGATTCGGGAACTTAAGTTTTAGGACCTGAAGATCTCTGTGGTTTGTGGGAATAGTATTAACTACTACCCTCAAGTCCTGTCGTAACCAGATAGTCAGCCCACCAGATGGTCTTCCCCTTCCTTCCTTAACTGTATGTATACTATAATTTAGATAGCCAGGGAAATGCAATTCCTCCAATGCCCATGTCTCCTGAAATAGGCATAGTTCATATCCTCGGATAAATGTTGCCCACTCAGGTGACTCTAGCTTAGATTTTAAGCCGGCTACATTCCACGAAAGGATAGATCCATGACAACTATCACGAGTCTCGGGACAAGACTTCCCTATGAGGTCTTGATAGATGGTGGGAGGGATAGAGTCTTCAGGGGGACTCGGCCCTATGACTTGATTTATAAAAGAGTTTACTAGGAATGGATACAGCTAGGATCCCCTCCAGTTATATCTTTTTTGGCTTTTTTACTGACTGAATCAATAGGGGATAAAATAGAATCATCATTAGAACATGCCAGTGCAGCGTGATTTGTAACAGATTTTGCCAAAGTACAACTAGGATCCTCTCCTGATGGTCCCCTATTGTAGGCTTCACTGGCTAGTTCATTTTGAGGTGAAAATAGAAGTCAATCGTTCTGGTCTAATCTAGAGCTTTCCCCAGCTAGACTAAAATCCTGATTCCCTACCATAGGCTTCCAGGAGTAACGGGGGGTGGCTCTCATCTGAATCCTTGAGTAGTCTGGGGAACAGGATCTAAACTCTAAGTTTAGTAATTCTCCAGCTACCGTAGGATTTTTTAGAATTAGTTCTATACAATCGTAGGCATCACCCTGGAAAGTTAGCCTGCTTGCGCTCAGAATATCCTCCCGGATAACAGATCTACATCCCCTTACATACCTAATCCAATGGATAGCTTTGTTGGTCAAGGAATCTGGAGATTCACGTTCCCTGCCAATAGGGAGCTTGGGTATGTTAATCAAGTATACTGGAGGGGCTTTGGCGGGATTAGGATTTGGTGTAGTGGGACCTAGATTTGATCCTACATAGCCCATTTGCTGTCGGCTAAGTGGGGGGTTGTGGCCAGCCTGAGTCGGTCTGGATGGTCGACTATCTACAGATTGTCTTGGTGCACCCTTTGTTGGGGGCAAGTTATGTCCATGAGATAGGCGATTCTCCAGAGGCACTAAATTCCTTGATCTAACAGGCTCAGTTGCTCTAGGGTATTTGGGAGCAGCTGTATCTAGGCTTGGTTTTTTAATTGCCAAAGAGGTGACATTTCTTACTTGGGTTAATGCCTTTGCCTGAGTAATACTAGGAGCTTTTGGTATTACAACAGCTTTGTTTTTCTCCATCTTTAGGCTGTTTACAGCAGTGGTTAAGTTATCAATTTTCATTTGCATACCCTTAATTAGGGCACATAAATGTGTTACTAAGCTAAACAGAGGTTTGTCGCGATGATCAACCACCTCTGGGAATACCTCGGTGGTATTTTCTGCTGTGCTTAGATCAGATCCAGTCGAGTCCTGCCCACCGTCTGGATGAAGGTTTTCAATGTGAGCTAAGACCGTGAACCTATTAGTACAAGGTAAATTAAAAATACTTTCAGTGATCTGTTCTACATCTAATACACATACATCTGGATTATCCTCAGCAGCCTTGGGTGCTAGTGAATTAGCCTCTACAGGGGATTTACCCAAAAACATTCTTGGAATGACTGTTAGCCCCTTCGCTTTGCTCTTAGCACCCTTTGTTCCCCCAGGGCTGGCTATATCGCCAGCTTCTCCCACTGGAACGGGGGTGGCTGTTAGCAAATCAGTACAATCTGTGATCAGTTCGTCAATTCTGTCAATCTGGTCCATGACACAATTGGCCCCCGCATTTGGCTGGCATTTTTTTACAGGCTTACATTTCTGTCTCTTAGCGCGTTTTCCCCCCTTAGTTGCCCCTCCAACGGAGTCTATAGGGTCCTCCAAGATTTTTCTTTTCACCATAGTTCAAATCCTATCGGGCCACAGACAAATAGTCAGGTAGAATATGTACAGTACCTTTTGTTGCTGGATGCAAGAGGGGGTGCCCAGCCCAGCCTCGTCCGGCCCCGGACGGCCACAGACGGCCCGCCTTTTGCCCGGGCTTAGCCCGGAGCAGTCCTGCGCGCGTCCCGCGACGCGGGGGCTCTC
This sequence comes from Lissotriton helveticus, assembly GCF_964261635.1. Classification (NCBI taxonomy): domain Eukaryota; kingdom Metazoa; phylum Chordata; class Amphibia; order Caudata; family Salamandridae; genus Lissotriton; species Lissotriton helveticus. Next base: position 1,570,575,921 of record NC_136057.1, on the reverse strand, counting down.
TGTGGTTTAAGAGCACCTCCGGGGGCGGGACTGGGCGTGCGTGGCTTCCTGCGGCAAGGGCCGCTGGGGGATGTAGTCCCCGGTCCGCCGCGATGTCGGGCGGCAGAGGCGGCTGGTGACAGGCAACAGGAAGGCTGTGCGCTCCTCGGCGCTCCTCGGTCTTGCTCTGTAGTGCCCGGTGAGTGATTGTATGTCCCCCGCTCCCCCGGGGCTCTCTATGGTTTAAGAGCACCTCCGGGGGCGGGACTGGGCGTGCGTGGCTTCCTGTGGCAAGGGCCGCTGGGGGATGTAGTCCCCGGTCCGCCGCGATGTCGGGCGGCAGAGGCGGCTGGTGACAGGCAACAGGAAGGCTGTGCGCTCCTCGGCGCTCCTGGGTCTTGCTCTGTAGTACCCGGTGAGTGATTGTATGTCCCCCGCTCCCCCGGGGCTCTCTGTGGTTTAAGAGCACCTCCGGGGGCAGGACTGGGCGTGCGTGGCTTCCTGCGGCAAGGGCCGCTGGGGGATGTAGTCCCCGGTCCGCCGCGATGTCGGGCGGCAGAGGCGGCTGGTGACAGGCAACAGGAAGGCTGTGCGCTCCTCGGCGCTCCTCGGTCTTGCTCTGTAGTACCCGGTGAGTGATTGTATGTCCCCCCGCTCCCCCGGGGCTCTCTGTGGTTTAAGAGCACCTCCGGGGGCAGGACTGGCCGTGCGTGGCTTCCTGCGTCAAGGGCTGCTGGGGGATGTAGTCCCCGGTCCGCCGCGATGTCGGGCGGCAGAGGCGGCTGGTGACAGGCAACAGGAAGGCTGTGCGCTCCTCGGCGCTCCTCGGTCTTGCTCTGTAGTACCCGGTGAGTGATTGTATGTCCCCCGCTGCCCCGGGGCTCTCTGTGGTTTAAGAGCACCTCCGGGGGCGGGACTGGGCATGCGTGGCTTCCTGCGGCAAGGGCCGCTGGAGGATGTAGTCCCCGGTCCGCCGCGATGTCGGGCGGCAGAGGCGGCTGGTGACAGGCAACAGGAAGGCTGTGCGCTCCTCGGTCTTGCTCTGTAGTGCCCGGTGAGGGACTGTACGTCCCCCGCTCCCCCGGGGCTCTCTGTGGTTTAAGAGCACCTCCGGGGGCGGAACTGGGCGTGCGTGGCTTCCTGCGGCAAGGGCCGCTGGGGGATGTAGTCCCCGGTCCACCGCGATGTCGGGCGGCAGAGGCGGCTGGTGACAGGCAACAGGAAGGCTGTGCGCTCCTCGGCGCTCCTCGGTCTTGCTCTGTAGTACCCGGTGAGTGATTGTATGTCCCCCGCTCCCCCGGGGCTCTCTGTGGTTTAAGAGCACCTCCGGGGGCAGGACTGGGCGTGCGTGGCTTCCTGCGGCAAGGGCCGCTGGGGGATGTAGTCCCCGGTCCGCCGCGATGTCGGGCGGCAGAGGCGGCTGGTGACAGGCAACAGGAAGGCTGTGCGCTCCTCGGCGCTCCTCGGTCTTGCTCTGTAGTACCCGGTGAGTGATTGTATGTCCCCCGCTTCCCCGGGGCTCTCTGTGGTTTAAGAGCACCTCCGGGGGCGGGACTGGGCGTGCGTGGCTTTCTGCGGCAAGGGCCGCTGGGGGATGTAGTCCCCGGTCCGCCGCGATGTCGGGCGGCAGAGGCGGCTGGTGACAGGCAACAGGAAGGCTGTGCGCTCCTCGGCGCTCATCGGTCTTGCTCTGTAGTACCCGGTGAGTGATTGTATGTTATTATTAAAGTCAATGCTAACCACTGTGTTATGTTCTGAATCCTGAATCTGTGCTTCTCCAGACCAGCACTCTTTAACCCCTTCGACGCTCATGACGAGCTCAGCTCGTCATGAAGTACACCGCTTGTACGCTCATGACGAGCTGAGCTCGTCATGAAGCGCGGGATTCTGCAATCTTTAGCGCACAGCGGGAAAATGCGCCGCACCGATGCGGTTAAAAATGCCTACTAGTATGAATGACGTGAATTCTACACCGTGTAGTCCCCTTTGCCATATGTAACATTTTCTATACACTGATTGACACGTATGATTCACGGTCTCTATATGTGTTTGATGTAAAGTGATCTGACATCCTACAATGGTATGAGAACTGCTATAAAAAATGAAATACATGTGACAGAGGGGCTATGGAGCAATATGCGGCACTGTTCGAGGGCGATAGTAGGGGAATCATTGAAGAACCCCCAGAAAGATTGCAGTATTCTTGTGCATAATCAGGTCTTTATTTACTATTCTTTAAAAGCGAATACAATTCAATATATAATGATTAATGTGTTGTAGAATGCACCATTGTTTTCTAAATTTCTTAAGGGACGAGCCCCCCAAAGCCCCCTTTGTAGTGGTCAGGCTCGCTCACTGCACTTGGTGTGCACCGTATGGGGACTGGTCTCAAATCATTTGCCAGGGCTGCTTTGGGTTTCCAGTCTGGCCCTGGCAGGAGCAGGAGTCTTGTACTGAGAAATAAAACCAACCATTGAAAAGTTAGTCACGGAGATGCAGCACCAACCTTCCCTTTACCTTTTTTCGTTTTCTTGCAAATTCTTTCAATATAAAATACAACAGAAGTGCGGAGAGTGTAGCTAGCCTCCTTGGCTTAAGAACACACTCTGCCACTTCAGAAACGCAGGGCTGCACCATATTCACAAAAATATGGTGCATCCCTGCGTTTCCCCTGGGCTGGCGCTACACTTAACAGGGGAAGATTGTTTATGTACAGGAAGGTCCCCCTTCCTGTACATTACAACGTTACACGTTACAAGGGGATTTCAACTTTTATCTTGAGGATACCACTGACCCAGATACCACTAGTCTGGATAGAATAATGGAGTCTGGGGAACTCAAGCAGTTGGTGGCAGGTCCAACAATTCTTAAAGGGCACACATTAGACATGATATATTCTAACAACCCCGATCTGTCTGTTCAGATGTACTTCCTCTGGCTTGGTCAGATCATAGTGCCATTATATTTGAGTTGAAGGAGACAATAGGCCCCTAATCTAAACCTAAGCCTATAAAGATGCTGGAAAAAAAGAACATTGAAGGACTTAGATGGGTTACAACTAGATGAGGAACTGAAGAGAACCCTATTCCCGCCTCCCCTCAAGGCGGGCAAAGCCGTTATGGCCTACACAGGCTGGTTAGATAAAGCTTGCAAAAAATTGGTTCCAATAAAAAAATGGACCCCCAAGCGGGCCAAACCCTCGGCCCCTTGGTATTCAGACAAGCTAAAAATTGAGAAACTGGCCTGTACAATACTTGAACGGGCATGGAGGAAAGAGTATAAAGCCAACAACAAAGAAATCTATAAGCACAGTCTTAAACGTTATAAGGAACTACTGCTGGAAACTAAAAAGAATTTCTTTTCAAATGAAATCCTCCAAGCTAATTTCAACCCTAAAGAGCTTTTTAAAACTGTAAAAAACTAGCCTCACCTAATACTCCTAGGAGTGCAAGTGGCCCAAAACTGTGCAAAAATCTGACTATTTTCTTTCAACAAAAAGTGGAATACATCTTCTCCACATTTATCCCAGCTCAGAAGGGCGAAGGAATACACCCACTGGAAATAGTCCAGTTTCAACCCAATCCTGGTCCAGTCTTTAATCATTTTACACCGCTAGGAATAGCAGAAACCACTAAACTCTTGAACTCCATGAGATCAGGATCCCCTACAGACCCATGCCCGGTTTCGCTTCTCAAATCCATTCCGGAAGTCATAGGATCTGCTTCAAACCCCCTGATTAATAACATATTTGCCACCGGGATTTTTCCAAAGGACTGGAAGAAGACCTCTATCTTCCCTCTATTGAAAAAAACAACTTTGGACCCCACAGACCCTAGCAGCCAATTTCACGGCTTCCACCCCCTGCAAACATCACGGAAAAGGCTATGAACACCCAGCTTAGCACTTTTTTGCAAACCAACAATATATTTGACCCATCTCAATATGGTTTCAGATCAGAACATAGTACGGAATTGGCCCTAATCAGATCTCTAGAAAAGGTAAGGGCGGCATTGGTTTGTGGAGGGAAGGCTATACTGAATATGTTAGATCTATCAGCAGCCTTTGACATGGTCCATCACAATGTTCTGATGGACCGTTTGTCTGATGTAGGGGTACAAGGTGTTGCCTGGAAACTCCTGCAATCCTTTCTATCTGAAAGAACACAAACAGTTGACTGAGATAATAATATATCCCAGCTGTTCTGCCTTCCTTGTGGGGTCCCCCAGGGGTCCTCATTGAACCAAATGCTTTTTAATATTTACGTGATATCCTTGGCTGGCCTGATAAGATCTTTCGGTTTCCAATTGACCTTGTATGCGGATGACACTCAAATAATGTTATCCCTTAAAGATGGAGAGGAAAAAGAAACAGGAGTACGCTTTCATGATTGCATGAAGGCCATAGCAGGATGGATGTTGACTAAGTGTTTAAAATTAAATTCCAGCAAAACCGAGGTTATTGTACTCGGTAATAACAATCATGTATGAATACCTGACTGGTAGCCAGCAGACTTGGGAAACTGCCCAACCCCTACCCTGAAAGCAAAAAATGTAGGGGTAACAGTAGATAACAGACTGACGTTTATTGAGCATATAAGTTCTGTGGTATCTGCATGTTTCCTGATACTGAGAATCCTAAGGAAAATAAAACCCTATCTCTCAGAAGGAAATCTCAGGATGGTGGTCACAGTACTTGTCGTGGCACGACTGGATTACTGCAACAGCCTCTATCTGAATGCCCAAAAACAGCACATTAATAGGCTTCAGATAGCCCAAAATGCAGCATCTAGGCTGTTGTCAGGCACATCCAATTTTTGTCTATGTGAAAAAAGAATTACCTCAGCCACACTGGCTTGCTGTGAAACAAAGGGTACGCTTTAAGGCCCTCTGCACCATTAACTGTTATCGTACCTGTAGAGTCTACTAGAGCCAAAACGTAGGTCCTTACTCTAGCCTCATTGATTGAATAGCCCACGTTCACTATCTCCTGTCATGCAAACAGCAGCTCGTTTATCCCACTTGAGTCGAGTTAAAGACTTTGTAATTAGCCTTAATGAACCTCAGCATAATTTTTAGCACCCCAAATCCCCTGCCCGCTCCCATTCTCTTCACATCACAATGACCCCCCTGCCCCCACAACAAACACCAACATTTATTTCCACCCAGGGAGCTTACCCAGTCAATACAATTTAGAACCAGCCCTGATCCCATGGGTCCTCTGCTTGACCCAATCGCCTCTCTTCTATCCTACATTTGAATTTTTTAATTCACCCCTAGTAAACATGGTATATGGGAATAGTCCACTGGCTCAACTTTCCTTATTTTCCCCATTAAATTGGCTTCTACTCGAGTGAGGCTTAAATTATGAAAATGCAATTCATCAAGACAGTTCTGGGTTCAGGACTAAAACCTCCCCTTTTATAAATCACCCCGAGGACTGTTCTGTGTCATTGTCTCAGTGTCATTGCCTATACATCAGTGCTCTTGTTTCAGAGTCCACATGTCAGTGTCCCCCTATTAACAGCATCATATCTGGCTCAGAGTCCAGTTTGTCATTATATCCAAATTATTGCAGAGTCTGTTTTGTAATACTGGTAAAAGTTTGACATGAAGATAGGGTGTAGCGATCATTGGAAAATGCTACTTGGTGTCTGCCTTTTTGGACATTTAGGTTCTACAGATTCTAAGAACCCGTGTTCAACAATAAAATACAGAAGAAGTCCATGTCCCACCAGAGCCACCTGCTTCTCTTTATAGCAACAGAATGGATTCACAGATACTTTGTAACCTTGGTGAAAAGAGGCTTCATAGGAGCTTGTTATTTGTCAGCTTCACTAAGGGAAGCGCCGAATGTATGGTGGCTGTTGCTGCATTTATTTTTCGCCGAACAATCAAGCCAGTGTGATGTCAGCTTGTGCCACACCATTGGTATTTTTTACGGTGATTCGTTTCGCTGGATCTTTTTAGGTATCCATTTAATTAGGTTTAAAAGTGTTTTTCTGCACCTGCGCAAGCTAGTGTGCTGGATCCACCTGCAGGCAAAATGACAAAAGAATACTGACATTATTGAGCGGTAAATACACAATGTGGATTTAAACTTTTTCCCATTAGGAACGAATCACCCCGGACCATTAGAAATGAGGAGCCGCTGTCCAAGCAGGTAACAGGGATGGGGCGGTGCGGCCGCGTGGGGGGATTTCAAGGGTTGATGCAGAGCGGAAATTCAATAAATAATTAATTTTCCCTCTGCATCATCCCTTGAAATCCCCCCCCCCCCCCAAAGTGGCTCCATCATTGTTACCTGCACAGACCGCGGCTGAAAATGAGCTACAAGCAGGACTACCAGTTCACCCTCTGTGACCCCGGGCACCGGCTCCCTTACACTGTAGCCCTTGATGTGCAGCACTATACCGTGCCATGAACCCAGATTACTTCCTGTCTCCTTCTAGCCTCCCATACCCATGTTGGGCTCAAGAAAAATTGCAGAATGTGAATAGTGGGAAAGTGGAGCATGGAGTCTAAGTGAATGGGACAGAGTCAGACATTACTTTTACCAAATTTTGGAAATCATCCAAGAGGAGAGTGCCTTTGTCCCGTCCACTCAAGACATAGTGACCATGGCACATGAAACAGAAGGAATTGAGTGTTGGGAAAACAAAAATGAATTATTCAACATTTTACTGTGGGCAGCAGGTGAGCTCTGCCCCAGTCCTAACAGCATCAAATCACATAAACAAGTAAAGGGACCACACAATTAATCAAGCTTTGGAAATACAATAGATCTCGGATTTGCTTGAGTTAGAGCTTTTGGAGTTGCAAATGACAATCCCCCAGATTCATCAAAGTCATGTTTTGTGAGACCTTAATAGCGAATTTTAAGCATTCGCTATTAAAGACTCGCAAAACGGTATGCATGTAGTAATCGCAATATTTTTTGCGATTTCTACTGATTCCTTATTTGCGATTCGCTAATTGCTAATCGCAATTAAGGAATGGCTTTCCCATTCATTCCTATGGGCCTCTTTTACTCCTATGTTATGGAGTGTTTGTATGTGGTGTGTAGTGGAATTATGTGCGTTGGATTGGGACTGTTAGTTGTGGAATTATGAGGCATGGAATTGTGTGGTGTTGAGTTGTTTTGTGCAGTGGAGTTATGGGCCATGGTGTGCAGTAGAATTATGTGGATATTAAATATGTGTTACTGAGTGTACAAGAATTATATGGAGTGGGATTGTGTGTTATCAAGTGTAATGATGTGGAACGGTATTTTTTGTTATGGTGTGGTATGTAGTGGAGTTTGACTGCGTGGGTGTGCTGTTGAATTTTGTGGCATGATGTGGAATTTTATGGTGTGGGTTGGATGTATGTGAAGTGTTGTGTAATTGTGTTGTTGAAATGAAATATGTGGTTTGGTGTTAAATTATGTGGTGAGTGGAGAACAGATGGCGGGATCACATGAACGGGACAAATACCAGGGAAACGATGGAAAGTAGAAGTGATTTAAGCAAAAAGGTTCCGCATGTTAAAGAAAAACACTTCTTTGACTTTTGAAGAGAGTTTGCTATAGTTTACATGGTCTTGTTACCTAGTTTACATGTCAAACATTTTCAAGGCCTGGCCCTCTGCATCTGTGTTTCCAAAACCCTCACTTGACACAAACGAACTAAAGCTCAACATTGGTTTAATGTTGTGGGCACGGGAAGAGCGAGTACCTCGAGGCACAGCTTGAAGGGGAGGCAGCCATGAGAGTGACAATTAGAAGAAGACTGGAGTGATGGGAATAGGGGCGAGAGAGACGGAGTACAAGGCAAAGAAGATTGCATTTTTTTTTGTTGCAAATGTGTACTTTGCTTTGGAAGTTGAGAGCTAGCTTCTGGTGAATAGGGTAGTCTAACGCACAAGGGTTTAATGCAGGCATTATTCACTCAGCTCTCAGGCTACTCATATTCATAAGTTTCGTATTATAAAAAAGAGGGTAATTACACCTCCAATTAATAGCACTTAGAACCAACAGATGAGGGGCATGAAGAGCTAAACAATAAGTTATTAAGTAAACCGTCCTCGTGCATCTACTCCCCCTCAAACTCAATTGAGAAGAGTCCTGAGTTGCCTTGGTTTGCACAATTACTGCGGTGACATGCATGTGGTGGTCGGCATGTCACAAGTTCCAATACCAACATAGATGGCCTAGCCTTTCAAAACATAGGGGCCGATTAAGATGTCGGGCGGGACACCTTCTCATATACAGGACCGACTGACTTCTGTTCGGCAGCCCTGACGGGAAACATCCTTTACGACAAAACTTTTACAACGCAGTACCGTTACCACGCAGGTTTTACAACGCAAGTTGTTACAACGACTTCGCTGGTGGGCGCTGTAGGATAGGGAATAGTTTAATTTACCATCTGACACCTTCCCTACTATCCACGGGGACTGGAGTTGGAATAGTAAATTAAACTATTCCACTATCCAGCGCCCCCCAACGCAAGTCATTGTAACGACTTGCGTTGTAAAACCTGCCTGGTAACGTTACGCGTTGTAAAAGCATGCGTTGTACCGTCATACATCCGTCCTGACCGCCTGATTAGGATACGACCAAACACTTTTCGGGCTCATTCCGACATTTTCCTATGGGAGCGTGTGTTAGGCCATAAACTGGCTGTAGTACATTCTCCCATAGAGAAATGGGAGGTGGTGTTAATCTCTGCACCCCATGGCAGGCATGCACCTTGCCTGCCATGGGGTGCAAGGATTAACAGAGGGGCACCATATGTGCCCCTTGTGCCCCCATCCATATTCAACTCTACTAATTCACCACTAATCCTTTATGGGTTCAGGAGTGGCGTGCTTCAACGCCCTATCAGGGGTAACAAGTGCTATATGAATGCAAACCTTTCTCCCCCATTTATCCTTCCGCTATCCTTCTCACTCCAAATAACTGACTAACATCCACCACTGAGATTACTGTCATATTTCACCATACTAATTCACCACTAATCCTTTATGGGCTTAAGGAGTAGCGTGCTTCAACACCCCATAGGGGTAACAAGCGCTATATAAATACAAACCTTTTTTCCTCCTCTATCCTTCTGCTATCATTCCAAATCCAAATAACTGACAAACCTATCCACCACTTAAAATGTACTTGCATGTCTCACTATATTAATTCAACACTAATCCCCTATGTGTCCCGGAGTAGCGTGCTACTCACCGAAAAAGCAATTTGGCGTCTCGTCAGGGGTAGTAAGTGCTATATAAATGCAATTACAATACAATACAATACAAGGGGGCCTTGCTAGGGGCCACCAAAAATGCTTTCCGACAGGCTTTCCATGTCCGGCATGAAAACCGTGCTGAAACCCGTGCATCGTAATCCCAGGGGTGGAAAGGCCACCCTTTGGGATTACGGCCCGGCCTCTGACTGCCCAAAGGGCTCCTTGAGCACACCAGAAGCCAACCAGAATGACCGTCCGGTTTCAATTTCGACCAGCTGATTCATAATCAGCCGTTCAGAATTCAAACCGACGATGGCGGTCAGAAAGCCTCTGACCAAAGGTCGGAGGTTTTCCGAATGTCATTGTAATAGGCCCCTTAGAGGAGGCTAAATTGGGTGCCATTACATTGAGTAATATCAGCGCCTGTCCTTTTAAGCGCTTAGAAATGGCACGGGCGCAATATAAAGCGTTATATAAAAATGAGGGTATTAATACGCGTGATTCACATCTAAAAATCATTGCACTGACTTCGGTCTGACCTGGTACGTATTATTCTTCTCTGCTATGCACAGAAAAACAAATGGTTACATGTAAAGGAAGATGTGAGTGTGAGAGAGCGCAATTTAAGAAAAATGTAGAAGTGCACCATATTTACAAGCACGTTGCATCAGCCTAGTAGAAATCATATAAGAGTGTGAATTATATAGAGTGGCAATATATATGAGTGTTTAATTAGAGTAATAATACATATACCAGTGTGAAAAGCTAATATAGAATTGTGTAGTGATGTTAGAATGATGTTGAAATTCCATGTTATGTGGCTGTTGTAAGGGAAAATGTAATTCTGCTAAACGTAGAAATGTGTAGGCCACATGGCAGTTCACAGAGAATACAAGAAGCTGATGTATTTCCACTGAATATGGATTTTAATGTTGTTGTAGTTCAAAGTATTATTGATCATAAAACTGAAATATATGTTTTATAGAAGTGTTTCATTTAATAAATGTGTTATAGTTAGAATACTGTTTAAACTAAAGAAATTGAAATGTTTGCAGAGTGCAGAGGCCTGTTTCATGTAATTCTAGTAGGCCTGAATAGATAAAGTCATTTTGTTTGATCTGCATGGGTTCGTTAGAGAAAGGTCAAGCAAAAAACACAAGACACAGAGCCTGTTACATGGTTTACGACTTAGGAGATATGGTGGAGGCCGGAATTTGGGGCCCACAGAAAAAGTGTCTGTTTGCAGGTGCGAGGGGGTTTAATCAGGAAAGTGATGAATGGGCTTTGTTCAGAGAAGCCTGGCACAGATCTGTAGGAGGCTTCAGGAATTTCCTGGGGGGTACCGTCCAGCCGAGAGGAGCCTGGGAAGCAAGGTCAACGCTAACGATGGACCCAGAGGAGTACCAGCATGGAAATTGCCGCCAGAACCAACACCACGTGAGGGGCGTCTCTAAGGGTGTTCCTATTGGAAATGTGATTTTGTATTAGGGACAGCACCCCTGGGTGGAGTTAGAGCAGATGGTCTAAGGAGCCTAAGAGAGCGGATGGGTAGGCAGATAGCTTAACTGCAAGAGATCGATTTGCAACGAAGACTAAGGGAAGTGTGTGAACTTCTTTGGAAGTCACCACGGCTGACACCTTTTTAGGTAAAGATCTTGTTAAGTAGGGATGTCACTTAGTCTAGTGTAGGGACAGTTTAACCTGAACTTTTCCTTTCTGTAAATGACGCATAAGCTACAGCTTGTGTCTATGTTAGCAACTTTAATGCTTTTTGAATTTGTTTTAGTGATATCATTTTGCCGACTAAGAGCATTTAGAGAATTCTTGTTTGTATTGATTCCCGTATATCTTTTGAATCTTATTCTGAGATGTTTGTACCTCCAGATAACTTTGGCTTTATAATAAACTTTTAAAACTTATTTGTAGTAAGTGGTTATTCAGAGTGGAGTAAGTTCTTTATTAATTAACCTAGTAGTGGATTGCCTTTTACTCAATGACAGGTACCAACGATTTATTCGACCTGAATTGGGATCTGGAATAATAACTATAGACCAGAAATCCAGCGTTAACAGTTGGTAGCAGAGTGAGGATGGTTATCTTCTTGAGGAAGGTAATCTAGACTAGGTTAGATTATCCCAAGGCCCCTAGAGATCGAGAGCTGAAGAAGGTGCTGACGGTGCGAGAGAAGCAGCAGTGTCGGAAGAGAGTGAGTATAACAAGGGTCATGCGTGGACAGATTGCGGTGTTTTGTGTTGTACCTGTATTGTAATGTCATGCGGAGTTGAATGCCTGTAGTGTGAATGAGAGAAGGTTGTGAGCGCGCGCAACCTGGTAAACTGGTAACCTGGTAAACGGGTGAACTGGTGAAAATCTTAAGTTCGAGGTAGAGCTTAAGTGGTTCGGGTGTATCGAACATCCAGAGTAATTGTCGACCAGAGTAAGGAGGTCATGAGGTACCATTGACCGCCGCAGGACCGAGATAGGGGGAATGCAAGAGTGAATGTGTGGGTAACGGACGCAGGTCGAAAGTTACCGTGTGTAAGTAACCTATCAGAGAAGGCGGTTGTCTGGACGTACACGGAAAGACATTTCGTCGGTTAAGGTGACAATTACAGTTAGACTGTGGACGTACAGTCAAGGAAAGTGATCGCTTGGATGGAAGTAATCATTTTTCAGAGTTTGAATGGGACACATGCATGACCGCGGACACGAGCAGAGAAAGGAGGGGAACTGCTGCAAAGGGGGATGAGTGACGTCAGCTAGAGCCGCGCTGTGATAGGGCGGTTGGTGTGAAGCCGTGCTGTGATAGGGCGGTTAGTGTGACGTTGGTTAGAGCCGCGCTGTGATAGGGCGGTTGGTGTGACGTCAGTGAGAAGCCGCGCTCTGATAGGCCGGTTAGTGAAAACCGCGCTGAGATTGGTGGATTGTCATCAGGAAGTCAGCGAACGCGGAGAAAATAGAAATTTTGTAGGTTTTGAACATGAAGTGTTTTAAATGTTTGAGGGAGATTTTTAAGAGAAAAAGAAGAAATTCTTATTATGGGGAAGAGGCACCGCCAGAGGGTACACCAGCTTACTATATGGCAGCGAATGTTGGTTTGCATACTATACTGTGGATTAATGAATGGAGCAAGATTTCAGAAGGGAATGAGGAACTGACGTTTCCGAAGTATGGAACGTTTAGGTTAGAAGTGTTACATCGGCTGAAAGCAATTATGTCCTCAATGGAACCTTCGCCTAGACCAACACAGTTTGAGGCCCTTAACGCATGGATTAGGGCGGCGCACAACAGAATCTGAACAGGCGCCAAGAAAGGGTGAGGCGATCAGTAAGGGCAGTGCGAGATGCACAATGGGATGCGGACGCCAAGAGATGGAGGGTACAGGCAATTAAGGTGGATAAGTTGTACCCCATGAGAGAGGTCACAGGAGAAAAGAGACTTATGGAGGAGGATGAGGAGAGCGAGTCGGAAGACAATGTAATAAATAGGTTGTTGATGGATAGGCCACCTCCGGACAATCGGGAGACGGGAGGCACGGAGCTCCCAAGGGAAGACAGAGTTGGCATAGAAGGGTATAGGCCACTCCCTTTAGCGGATTGGGTACCTACCAAAGATGAAGGATTATCCCAACATAGTACCATACAGAGTGTAGTTGGAAGGGTTGTGGTACAGAAGACGCCAGCAACAGAGAGGGTTGAGTCTTATGAATTGCCAGATGCTCTTCAAGTACCCGTTACCATAGGACCTATACGGTCGATTTATCACCCAGAGAAGGGGAAAGAGGGAGAACAGGTACAGTTAGACAGGGAAAGAGTCGAGATGGAAAGGAGGAATAACACGACAAATGCCTGGAGGCAATTGCCAGGACCGATAACGTGGAGCACCCCATTAGATTCGGCAGGGGATCCCGTAACAGAGCAGGGGGGTCAGAGAGGACCGATGGACCTGAGGGGACCAAGGCCGAAATCCTATAAAGAGTTGAGGGTTGACTTGAGAGAATGGGATGGGTCAACAGAAGCACCGAACAACAGGTCAAGAGAGGAAGCAGAATGGGGAAATCGAGGAAAAGAGACATTGTCTCACTGCGGGGCTAGCGCAAGCAGTCAGGAGTGGGATGGTAAAAGTCAGGAGAGTAGAGGAGTTATACGATACAGTGATGGAGGAAATGGGCAGGAGCGAAGAGAGAGAAGTACCGGATGTGGAGAGATGTCTCGTCTCATGCAAAGTGAGGGAGACCAAAGGACACGAGAGTACAGAGACAGGTTTAGGTGCACTCACCACGCACCTGAGGAAAACGTACAGCATTGGAATCATGGGAACACAGGGAACAGCGAGGGATCTTGCCATGAGTCGAGGGATCAGCGGTCACCGCCAGATTGTGGAGGAATGGGGAATAATGAAATGTCTTACCATGCACCTAGGGGAACCAGGCAGGATGGACACTCTGGGACTACGGGAAATAGAAAGGTGTTTCACCATACACCCAGAGAGGATGGAACTGCATGGGACCTAGAGAGGTGGGAACAAGGGAGGACTCCCCATAACACGCCTGAGCCCAGACGTAGGACTCAGAGCTGTGATGGGAGAGATGTAAATGGACCCTCTAGAGATGGCGTACTGAAAGCTGTGGTGAAAGCTAAAAGACTCGATGTGTCCAGCTTAAGATCAGATTTGGAAGATATAATAGATGGTACGTTGCAAATAGAAAGGATTGAGACGTACGAGCAAGATGAGCTACTGTTTATAGCAAAGGACATCACTCGAAAGGCAAGAGCAGCTCATGAGAAACTGTCTGAACTAGCAGAAAAATATACAGTAGATTTGTCCAGAACAAAGACACTGCAGGGTAACCATAGGTTGCAGTATTCAGACCAGGACTTGGATGAGAAGAGAACTACAGGATTAAAGACACACATAAGGGAACTGATCACAGGAATAAGGGCATGGAGAGATCTGGACAAATGGGAAGAGAGATGGTCCAGAAAGGGAACTGTTAGACGGAGCGTGAATGCGATGTCTCCAGAGGGAAGGCTAATGCAGATGGGGGCATTCCCTTTGCGAGAAATAGCGAATGGGAATTATCTACATGTGCCCTGGAGTAGAGGAGATTTGGCCGCATTCACCAACTCATTTCCAAAGTTAAGGGAAAATCCAGTCGAGTGGTACAAGCAGGTAGAGAGGTTTGTAAAAATTTCAAAGGTATTGTGGATTGACTTGAACACTTTGTTTGACATTGTGGTTCCAGGGGACTTGTGGACAACATGCAAGGTTAGTGTCGACTGGCCAACTGTAGAACCAGAGAGGGATGCTATTAATAATGGACCGTCAGAAAGTGTAATGTTAAAATATGAAAGGGTGATGACATGGCTGAAAGAGAAGGTGCCACCACAAGATATTGATTGGGTAAAAATAGACCGAACAAGGCAGGAACCCAAGGAGACAGTTCATGAATTTTATGAGAGATTGCTGAAAGCATTCAAACAATATAGTGGACTAGATGTAATGGATCCCAAGGATATAGGACAGTTTGTATCAAAGTTCGTTTTGGGGTTGAGACCTGATATTTGTTTGATGATTCAGCAACATTTAATTTGTTGGCAAAACAAACCATTGGATGAGATTTTGAGGTACGCAAGGTACTGTAGTGATGAAATAGATTCTAAAGCAAAGAAATTAAAGGAAAAGCTCATGATGGTGCAGATGCAGTCAGCTGGAAAGGGTGGACAGCAGCAGGGAACAGGGACAATGGGACGGAAATCGAGTAATCAGAACAAAGACAGCGAGGAAAACTCGAGACCTAGAATAGACATTGCTACGTTGAAGAAAACGACAAAGTGCCACCAGTGTCACCAGGTGGGGCATTGGAGACGCGAGTGTCCCTATAACCCTGAAAACGGAGAGTTAGAGGTAGAGGAGGAAGTCCAGGAAGTTCCAGTCCAAAGGGTGACAGTGACAAGAAGTAATGTGGCCAAAGGGGGGACTTCGGCTCCACGAGCTCAGTTCCCGCAGCCACCAAAGATTGCGACAGGAGGAAAAGTCTATAGACAAATGCCTCTTTTTATAGATGAAGAAAAATTTTATTACATTGATCCATTGACAGGACAACGTGTAAGCAGAGAAGAGGACTGTACCCTCGGGGCAGTTCTAGAGGTGGATCAAAGGGGACCGTTTGTTGAGGCTGAAGTGGCAGGGTGTCCTACGACATTCTTAGTGGATACTGGACCTACTCGATCAACTCTGAGATCAGCAGTGGTTCCAGATCTACCGATGTCGGGGGAAACAATTCAAGTGGTAGGAGTCGCAAACAGGAGAATGACTAGCCCTTTGACGGAACCAGTGTCAGTGAAAATAGGAAACTACACCAATGAACATCAGTTTGTGGTATGTGATTCTAGTCCTGTGTGTCTATTAGGAAGGGACTTATTGTGCAAACTGAACTGCACAATATACTGCACACCTCAGGGAGTGGAGGTACAGACTACTGACGATGATGCTACCTTTAAAGTTACAAATTCGAGAACATGCATAGAGCTGTATCCTACTCTGACTGTGGAGGACCTTCCTTGGGACTTACGTGAGGCAGTATCTTCAGAGGTATGGGATTTTACTGGAGAAGAGATAGGATTGATCAAGGGTGTAGATCCAGTAAAGATCATGGTGAAACCAAATGTCGATTATCCAAGAACGCCACAATACAAATTGTCCCAGGAGACGATAGCAGGAATAAAACCTGTGATTGACTCTATGATTCAACAGGGAATACTGAAGGAAATCGTGGGTAGTCCATGTAACTCCCCGATTATGGGTTTGCAGAAGCCTAGTGGGAAATTTAGAATAGTACAGGATCTTCGAAAAATTAACAACATTGTTGTTTCATGTTGTCCAGTGGTACCGAATCCATCAGTAATATTGTTTCAGATTCCATTCCAAGCTGAGTGGTTCACAGTGATAGATCTTTGTCAGGCTTTCTTTTCAATCCCATTAGATGAAGAGAGCCAGTACCTTTTCGCTTTTAAAATGGAAGATCGCGTTTTAACATGGTGTCGTATTCCATAAGGATTTACAGATAGCCCATCAATTTTTAATCAGATACTGAAGAAAAACCTTGAAAGTCTAGTACTGCCACAGAACTCGGTTCTGGTCCAGTACATAGACGACCTACTTGTTGCGTCAGGAACAGAAGAAGCTTGTAAGACAGATACCATTGCCTTGCTGAACCATTTAGCTGAAAATGGACACAAGGTATCTCCGAACAAATTGCAGTACTGTCTGACCGAAGTACAGTACTTGGGTCATCGGATAGAAAAGGGAAAGCGCAAAGTGTCACCAGACAGGATAGAGGCGATAATGAAAATGAACGCGCCTACAACACAGAGAGAAGTCAGGATGTTCCTAGGAATGGTTGGTTATTGCCGACAGTGGATAGCTAACTTTTCACTGAAAGCAAAACCCTTACAGAAACTGACGCACAAGGAGGTGAGTGATCCGGTACCATGGGACAGAGAGTGTTTGATGTCGTTCCTACAGCTGAGAGAGGACCTGTGTCGTGCTCCAGCTTTGGGGATGCCAGACTATGAGAAACCATTTTCACTCTACTGCTGCGAAAGAGAGGGTTGTGCTTTGTCAGTGTTAGTACAGACCCATGGGAATGCCCGTAGACCAGTTGCATATTTCTCGGCTACTTTAGATCCCGTAGCCGCAGCGTTGCCCGGATGTCTCAAATCCGTTGCTGCAACAGGTGTCAGCATTGAACGTTGTAAGAATATAGTGATGGGACACCAGTTAGTGGTGTATGTACCGCATTCTGTGGAATTGTTAATGACCAGGACCAAGACACAGCACATGACCAACAGTAGGCTCACGCGTTACGAGCAAGTTATTCTTGCTGCGGAAAACGTGACCCTTAAGAGGTGCTCTGTTTTGAATCCTGCTACACTGATGCCACTTCCAAATGATATAGAAGGCGAAGACTGTGAAGATCATGACTGCCTTGATGTGACTGAACTATGCACGAAGCCCAGACCAGATATTGTGGATGAGCCGTTGATTGACCCCGATGAAATTTTCTTTGTTGATGGCTCATGTTTAAGAGACGATACTGGTCGGTTGAGAGCAGCTTATGCTGTTTGCACCATTACTGGAGTTGTGGAAGCCGCTTGCCTGGAAGGAGTACACTCCGCACAGGTAGCAGAAATCATTGCATTGACCCGTGCCTGCATAGCAGGTAGAAAAATTAGAGTCACCATTTATACCGATAGCCAATATGGTTTCGGTGTAGTTCATGATTTCGGGCAATTGTGGTCTCAGAGGGGTTACATGACCTCCTCTGGTTCGCCCATCAGAAATGGGGAATTTGTGCGATTGCTGTTAGAAGCATTACAAGGTCCGGATGCAATAGCAATAGTTAAATGCATAGCCCACACTAAGAATACAGATTTTGTGTCGCAAGGTAACAGATATGCAGACGAAGTTGCCCGTTACTGCGCGGAGCACGGATATTCTTTCACGGAAGTAGAAGTAGGTGGGATTCAGGAAAGGACAGAATTAAACATGATGTTAGAAACAGTGGATACTTGGGAGGATTTGAAGGTAATGCAAGAAAATGCACCTGATTTTGAGAAAAAGGCATGGGAAACAGCAGGTTGTGCGAAAGGTGAAATGGACTTTTGGGTTTCAGCAGATGGAAGGGCAGTGTTACCAGAGGAATTAGTGAGTCCAATGGCAAGACAGATACATGGTCCAGTACACTTAGGAAGGGATGCCATGCTGAGGGTATTTAGGCAGACTTGGTATTGTCCTAAGTTTAGGATTGCAGCAGAAGCAGTCTGTAGGAGATGCGTTACATGTCAGCAACTGAATGTAGAGAAAAGAACACCAGTTACAATGAGTCACATTGGGAGGTCTGGGGGGCCTTTCAATAGAATGCAATTAGATTTTATCGAGATGCCAAAAAGCAACCGCCTTAGGTATGTTCTGGTGGTTGTATGCATATTTTCCAGATGGGTCGAAGCATACCCTACACGTAGGTGCGATACACTCACAGTAGCAAAGTTGTTACTTAGAGAGTTGATCCCGCGCTACGGGGTGCCAAACTCCCTGGAATCAGATCGAGGAACTCATTTTAACAGTGAGATTGTGAAGATGCTCTGCTCTGCATTGAACATTGATCAGAAGTTGCATTGTAGCACTGCAGAGGCTTCAGGTATTGTGGAGCAGATAAACGGGACGTTAAAATGCAGAATTGCCAAAGTATGTTCATCGACTTCCTTAAGTTGGCCTGTTGCTTTGCCCTTGGTGCTTATGAGTATGCGTAGCACACCCGACAGGAGGACAGGTCTCTCTCCACACGAGGTGCTAATGGGGAGGGCAATGAGACTTCCAACCGTCCCAACCACTGCTTTGTTGAATATCACAGATGACTTGATCTTGGATTACTGCAAGGGACTATCTGACGCCCTTCATTCTGTGTCCCTTCAGGTGCAGGCTGCTGAAGTCCCATCTTCCAGAGATCTATGTCACGATTTGAGTCCAGGAGATTGGGTGCTAATTAAGAAGCACGTCCGGAAGAACTGCCTAGATGTGCGCTGGAAAGGGCCATACCAGATCATCTTAACGACGAACACTGCAGTGAAATGTGGAGGGCTGCCTAATTGGATCCACGCTTCCCATACTCGAAGAGTTCCAGCACCTCTGGAAGAAACAGCTCCTCTCGCAGATGAAAATCCAGCAGTGGACAGTGAACCACTAGAGGGGATCAGTCAAGCTGTGGGGGTGTCAGAAGAAGTTGGGAGTGTTACAGATCCAGAAGAAGAAAGGCAGGACGGCAGTGAAACTGAGGTTGCCACAGAAGGAGAAAGCTGTTGTGAATACGGCTCAGACACAGATCAGTACCAGAGTGATCAAGAACAGAGTGTGAGGACGAGAAATAGGAGAACAAGGCGTGGAGAAGTTAGTTGGCCCGAAAGAAAACAGAGGCCGAACTTAAAGCCAACTCCAGAGAGAACCCTTGCTCCTATATCCGAAGACTCAGATCCAGACGAAGGTGCACAAGGACAGGAACAGGAAGGTCCGAGAAGATCAAGGAGGGTGCGAGTGCCTTGCAGAAGATACGCTACTCCTGAGTGGACCTACCTCGCTGCAGATGTCCGAAGCACGCAGAACGGGGAGGGTGAGGGAAGTGACCCTGACCAGTACTGACCCCATCATAATAGTGGAAATAAAGTTGCTGATACCAGGAGTGGAGGTCGAAGGATTGCTGACACTCAATATCGTCTATCCTCCTCTCCTGAGCGGAATAAGAGACTTGGTTCTAAACAAAGTAGAATTTCCAGCTTGTTGTTCAAGGTGTCCAATACTTGAGGAACTCCTTCTTCGTTTGGAAATATTAGAGTGCGTAATGAGAGTTGTTGGAACACGTATAATTCCAGATTGCTGAAGACTTTGAAAAACTTTGTAAATAAACTGATCAAGAGATAACCTAGCGCCAAGTGGAAGAAAAAGAAGAAACTAGGGACTTTCATTTTAGCGGATGGAGAAGGGCTAGGGTTGTCTATTGCTACAGAACTCGGAGACTGAATTGCGGAAAGGATGATCAACTTCCAGGTGTGGTTCAAGAAGAGGCGTTGTGCAAAGGAAAGAGACTTTGTGCTGTGAAAGAAAAGCAGAGCTACACTGTTTTGAGATCATGGAGGCTGGCAACCCGAATCGCAGGGCAAAATGCATAGTAAGCACACTTTTAGTGGTAGTGATTTCTCTTATAGTGATAGTGGTTACTATATCATATGTAGTGGGACATGAAATTGATGTGAAAACAGCAAAAGAAGCAAAAAGTGTATCAACACAGAAGCCTACTACTGCTGGCAAACAGGGGGACAATACAGAGAAAGAGAAAGCTTTGCTAGCAGCTGAGACTCATAGGTTACACATAGATGAATCGCAGGGAAATTTTAAATCAAATGCATATGCTAAATTGCTTTATGAATATGTGGATGCTATGGAGGCTAAAGATTGCTACGTTTGCATGAAATTGCCAGCATCTGTAGACGAGGGCATTAGGTACCACCATCTTCCATTAACTTATGGAATCACATGTAGTTTATTGCTGAGCATATTTTATGAACGTGATGGTTTCGAGTACTACTTCTCGAACTTTGACTCCGTATTGCCAGAGGTGCCAAATTACAAGCATCTCAATAAATGGGATTATTACAAGAGTGAAGACAGGTTACAGAAATGTTTCCTTCCATGGAAAACTTTAGATACTTCACATGCTCGAAGAAACAATTTGACTTGTACAGTGTCAGAAATTGAGAAAAAGTTTGTAGGACAGGTGGATGCTCGATATAGGAGACAGAAGATTTTAAAATCTTCAGGTCAATGGAAAACAGATTGGACCGAGGAAGAGAGGTCACACCAAAGAAAGGGTAGTAATGGTCCAATAGCTTTAGATCGAGAGAAGAAGGGGAAATTGTGTATACATAGGGGTCAAACCTATTACGAAAATGTGTTTGTGGGAGAAGTAAGTTGTGAACATGCTTTTCAGTTAGAATACTACTCCAAGGATTTCTTGAAGGAAATGCAGGTGATCCCAAATGTATATTTTGTTTGTGGGAGGAATGCATATGTGAAACTACCAGATAATTGGTATGGATCATGCTATTTAGCGATTGTCTTTCCCAAAATATACCATGCTAAGGATTTAGAAATCATAGAGGGAGGAACTTAAGCTAGAGGAAGAAGAGATGTCAGCACTGAGGAGGTAGTTGGAGATGTATTTGGTGCTGCATTTCCTCTTTTGGGAATCATACTGAATGACATCAAGATTATAAGATTGGCAACAGTCGTAGATAGGTTGTCCGCCAGTACTGCTAGATCATTAATGCTGGTGGAGGGAGAGATGCAATCGATAAGGGCAATGGTTCTTCAGAACCGACTTGCTCTAGACGTTCTGTTAGCCAAAGAGGGAGGAGTCTGTAAGGCTTTGAAGGTCCAGAAATGTTGCACTTACATTCCAGATAATTCAAAACCTCTAGAGAAATACATATGGAATATTACTGAGATACATCATGAGATTGAGGATTTGACAAAGGTAAATGTGTGGGAGAAAGTAGGTCAAGGAATGGGTAAAGTTGGAGGTTGGTTTGCCAACCTAGGAAAAGGAATCGTTTGGTACATATTGAAGCCTATCATCATAATAGTGATTTGTGTAATCACTTTGTGGGGATTGGTGCGGCTGTACAAATGGTATAGATCAAACAGGTTGCAGAGATCCATGCGGGAGCAGGGAAGGAGATTAGCTGCGTTGCAGGAGAATCAGTACAGGAGTCTGAGGGCTCTAGAAGTGATGAAACGAGGGAATGTTGCAACGACTTCAGTTTGAAAATTCACATCTTAGGGATGGTGTTGTGATTGTGATGACTACTAAAAGTCATCAAAGGGGGGACTGAGAGAGCGCAATTTAAGAAAAATGTAGAAGTGCACCATATTTACAAGCACGTTGCATCAGCCTAGTAGAAATCATATAAGAGTGTGAATTATATAGAGTGGCAATATATATGAGTGTTTAATTAGAGTAATAATACATATACCAGTGTGAAAAGCTAATATAGAATTGTGTAGTGATGTTAGAATGATGTTGAAATTCCATGTTATGTGGCTGTTGTAAGGGAAAATGTAATTCTGCTAAACGTAGAAATGTGTAGGCCACATGGCAGTTCACAGAGAATACAAGAAGCTGATGTATTTCCACTGAATATGGATTTTAATGTTGTTGTAGTTCAAAGTATTATTGATCATAGAACTGAAATATATGTTTTATAGAAGTGTTTCATTTAATAAATGTGTTATAGTTAGAATACTGTTTAAACTAAAGAAATTGAAATGTTTGCCGAGTGCAGAGGCCTGTTTCATGTAATTCTAGTAGGCCTGAATAGATAAAGTCATTTTGTTTGATCTGCATGGGTTCGTTAGAGAAAGGTCAAGCAAAAAACACAAGACACAGAGCCTGTTACATGGTTTACGACTTAGGAGATATGGTGGAGGCCGGAATTTGGGGCCCACAGAAAAAGTGTCTGTTTGCAGGTGCGAGGGGGTTTAATCAGGAAAGTGATTAATGGGCTTTGTTCAGAGAAGCCTGGCACAGATCTGTAGGAGGCTTCAGGAATTTCCTGGGGGGTACCGTCCAGCCGAGAGGAGCCTGGGAAGCAAGGTCAACGCTAACGATGGACCCAGAGGAGTACCAGCATGGAAATTGCTGCCAGAACCAACACCACGTGAGGGGCGTCTCTAAGGGCGTTCTTATTGGAAATGTGATTTTGTATTAGGGACAGCACCCCTGGGTGGAGTTAGAGCAGATGGTCTAAGGAGCCTAAGAGAGCGGATGGGTAGGCAGATAGCTTAACTGCAAGAGATCGATTTGCAACGAAGACTAAGGGAAGTGTGTGAACTTCTTTGGAAGTCACCACGGCTGACACCTTTTTAGGTAAAGATCTTGTTAAGTAGGGATGTCACTTAGTCTAGTGTAGGGACAGTTTAACCTGAACTTTTCCTTTCTGTAAATGACGCATAAGCTACAGCTTGTGTCTATGTTAGCAACTTTAATGCTTTTTGAATTTGTTTTAGTGATATCATTTTGCCGACTAAGAGCATTTAGAGAATTCTTGTTTGTATTGATTCCCGTATATCTTTTGAATCTTATTCTGAGATGTTTGTATCTCCAGATAACTTTGGCTTTATATTAAACTTTTAAAACTTATTTGTAGTAAGTGGTTATTCAGAGTGGAGTAAGTTCTTTATTAATTAACCTAGTAGTGGATTGCCTTTTACTCAATGACAGGTACCAACGATTTATTCGACCTGAATTGGGATCTGGAATAATAACTATAGACCAGAATTCCCGCGTTAACAAGTGTAAAGTTCGCTTTATAGCGCATTCTTCCAGACGGTGTCACCATGTCAATACTTCAAGAGTACCTGTAATAAAGGCAAGAAAACAAAGTGAAACAGGAAAAAAAATCGAATGGTATTTTTTAAGTGCGGCAGCCGCACTTCTTCCTTGTTGGGGTTGGGGGATATGAATTAGAATTCAGTTCAGGGCCCAGAACTTGGGGCAGACATCAACGGTTGGGTGCACACAGCAGAGCCATTTATCAGAACCACATGTGTCAGTGAAAAGAGTGCAATGAGCACAGATGATGGGGCTGCAGCGTACACTGGTCTGAGGGCATCCGCGGTAAAGCTTCCTGCGTCGCATGGAATGTAGTGACATATTGCTGCATCTTTCAATAAAAGTAGCAGCGCTCTTTTTTTTTGCGGTATTGCATATTGTGAACTTGACTCAAAGGTATCAGATCACTTTACAGAGCACCAGTTGCGGAACATAAGGGCACATACATTTTTTTTGGGTGTGTTTGTTTGGTACGGGCAGATTAAGTAATTTGCGCAGAATCACAGGATGTTAAGCATTGTTGCCTGGACTCAAACCTGGTTCCCCAGATTTGAGGTCGACCGTTCTAGCCATTAGGCCACATTCTCCCCGTGGCTGTTGCATTATTAAAATTTATCTTAAGAAGCAAGCCTCCCCTAAATGAAATACTTTTTGCATACATATTTGTAATAAAGTGACATGCCACTCAGGTATGTCGGTAAAGGTGTGCCCATCAGAAATGGTAGCCCAAATGCTCCGAAATCCTGTCAACATATTTGGAATTGTTGCAAAGCTATATGTTGGATAAAAAGGTAAAGCTATGGGTAAAATAGAAAAGACATTTATATTACTGGTCTCCTACATTCCTGCTGTCAGCCACTGTTCCCTGATGGTAGGGGTCTCCCACACTCCCGTCTTGCCTTATCTGCATATATGTGTTACAGGATCGGACTGCGACAAAAAAGAAGCGTGGGCACCAAAATAAAAGCGGCCTTTATTAGTAAATCAGAAAGCTAAAAAAAGGGGCTATGTTTGAACACTGGGGCAATTGTGAACTTATACCTGATACTGCATGCGTTTGTGCTTTGTATAAACAATGTTTGTGGTAATTGTAAGGAAATAAACCGCAAGAGCCGGAGACCAAGACAATAAAACAGACCCAAACAACTAATACCACACATTGGCCTGTCAGACCAGGCCTGTGGGCACTGCAAGATCCCCCTGTAGGCCAGTTAAAGCCTGCTCTGTTACCCAGAGTCCACATTTGCTTTCCATCTTCAGTTTTAGGAGAGGTGAGTTATTTTTTGATGCTTCTGTGAACTCTCTCTACCTTAAAATTGAGGGAGTCTTAAAACATATGTGGGAAATACCCAGCATTAGTAACATCTGCAGGGCATTTTCAAAATGTCCGTATTCAAAGTACAATTAAGAAATGTGTTTCTTTCAGGACAGCTGTGCCACAAATTTGGACTGTCCCTAGTCATGCGCATGCAGAATACACTCACATGGTGTTATATTCCATTATATTTGCTAAACATCAATCGCCCAATAACAACAATCCACACACCGTTATTGACTTAGCAGAAAATTTCACTTTATTAAGACAGGTTAACAGAAATACTCTTCCTTAAAGCAAACCTTGTTATATCAAAAATTCCACATTGGCATTATGCTTTAAAAAAATTATCATAAATAGAAACCAAAATATTCCTAACAAGACTTTCAGAAATACCCAAATGTACTGCACAATTCCATCATTTCTTTCCCTTCCTTTTATTTTGTCCATCTAGCTTTTTCAGCCCCCTCCCCACCCCAGAGGGAAGGATAAGCCCGCTCCAGACTATCCAAACCCCCCAAAAAAGCACCACCCAGGAAAACCAAAGAGTTTTCCTGCCCCTCCCCAGAGCTTGTGATAACAGAAAATTACATTGAATTTTTAGTGCACCAAAGGTTTTCGTTCCAAAAACCTACCAACAAATCCCTCAATTCCATTATATAATATGCTTGACCCATTTGGGATAAATGGACTCCATCCTCCCGGAAAAGATGATCCTCAACACTTGTGATATTATCGTGGGTCAAAACCTTAATATTGTTCAAGAAAGTTCGACAAGGCTGTTCCTCGGGTAGGGAGAGAGTGAGATGTCCTGGTCAAGAAAGAAGTGGTGGTTAAAAGGTGTTAGCCTCCCACTGGGTATCCATTATGTTGGATATGTTTGCCTCACACACCCTTGCAGGTGTCATGCTTCATCATAGGCGTTTGCTCCTCGTCGGGTAGGCGGTGCAATTCCCAACGGGCTCACCTCGGAGAGGGGCTCTTTAGCGGAGATCTTTTGAAACCAACTGCCTATTGGTGAAGTGTGGGTATGGGGCCAGAAGGTTAGTAGACATAAATGTGAGTTAAAATGTAGCGTAGGGTACCTGCGACTATTTTATTCGGGTGGTCCCTCGTTACAGTTTAAAAACGTGGATCTAGACTAGACTAAATGGAATATAATGTTTCCTTGTTCTAGATTAGGCTAGGGCATGAAGAGGTTGGTCGACATGTTTCTCGCTATGTGCTTTGACTGCGATTCATCAGGACCTATATAATGTTGTCTACAAGAGGAATTACCTATTCAAATATTGTTACTCATTCATCAAAGTATTGGCATAAGAATTACCTCAATGATGCTATTCCTTGCCTAAAGGTCAAGAATTATCCGCCTCATCAAAACTCGGCGGGTTGTACAGCGCGAAAAGTGCCTCTGGATTTGAGGCTCTGAAAATCTGCGCGGTAGGCTTGCGTCCTACCCCTCATCCCGCCGAGATCGGGCTTAATACTCATTGCATGGCAAAAACAAATTAATCACACGATTTAGCTTCCTGCGAACCTTTTCCATCGCAGCGTGATTGCGAGCCCCCCTCCAATGGTGCCTGTCAATAAATTCTGACCCTAACAATGACGTACCCACCCAATTGTTCTTTAGCACTGCTAAGCCCATTTTAATTATCTTTAAAAGGGATAGACCAGACAAGGGTACTAAATCATTTTTGCCTAAGTGAATTAACAAATCTTGGAATCCTCTTGCAGACGACAGCTCTGATAACATGGGAAACAAACCCTCCCACCTCATCCCACATTTTTCTTTCCAGAAAACTTTGTGACCTTTGCTGGGAAGTCCAAGCTTTCTGCCGTATATCTGCTGCTCTGCAAAGATGGCTGACCATTTAATGAAGGAGTGGCCTACTATCCATGGACGCATTTTCGGTGACAATGAACTTCTGACACAACCTTGGCGGAAAAAAAACTAAATTAGCCTGCAGCCATGGATTAAACAGTTGCTATTATTTCCTGACATAGCGAGTACAGCAAGCAGATTTCCACCTACCAATCCTCTTAATGTTCTCCCAACCCCAACCCAATCTGGCCGCTTCAGTAGCTGCCCCTATACAGAAAGAGTCCCAAACAGTAAGGGGTTTTTTCCAAGCAAAATCAAAGATTTACTAGACACAGCCAATAAATGAGCACTGGTATTCTTATTCCCATTTGCAATGAGAGAATATAACCCCAGGCTGAAACTCAGCAGAAATCACAAATGACTCCCATTCCCCCAAAGGGCAGCATTCCTACACACCACTACTGTTTAAATGAATCCATGTGTCTTTTCCCAGTTGATCAGTTTTATACCTCCTCAATAGAATCTTCATGTTTCCTCCTTGAACATGAACCCCACTGGTCTGAATACCCATCTGATCCCTCAACCCAACAATTCTGAAACCCTAAAAGCACCACAAAATACCCATATAATGCAAAGCCTAAAACGAGAAACCTCCCACATGTCATAACAGCAAAATTATAATTGTACTAACAACTGCTTCAAAAGAACAAAAGTAACTGATTAACGCAACAGCAAAGAATAAGAGCGTTCTCTACTAAAACCCTTCAACATACGACGTAACAGAACATCCCCCACCAAATTTTGACCCCACTACAATTGGCCATAAAAAGAAATCCCAGCCAGTTTGCCAGAAATGGTTGTGTGAGACAAGCCCCTGCTAATCAAATACAACACACACTGTAAAATGAAACATTTGTTACCAACTAATGTCCCGTCAAAGCTGTGAGATTTAGCATAGCTTAAAAATTCAGTCCAGGCCTGTTGATAACTATGTCTGGTGGAAGGAGCTATAGACTTTTAAACCAAATCGATGATCCTCATTCCCCCAGCACCCAGGTGTCTTGCGGGATCGAAGTTTTGAAGTTGTCCAACCCCGGCGCCAAATTGCGGAATTTCTGCCATATAAAGCGAGACAACGCGTCTGCTATTGAATTGATAATGCCCGGAATGTGCCTAGCTCTGAAAACAATATTCAATTTGAGGCTCTGTAGCATGAAAACCCGCAAAAGGGGTAGCACCCGTAGATCTTTTGCTTTTTGGTTATTAACGAGTTCCACCACAGACATATTATCGATATGAAACAGCACGCACTTTCCTGAAATTCCTCTTCCTAGACTAGTAAAGCCACAATGAGAGGAAACAATTCCGGAAAAGCAATACTGCATCCTTGTTGGACCCATTTCTCTGCACACCAGCGACCCTCCTAAAATAAACCAAAACCATGGGCCCTAGAAGCATCTGAAAATAACTGAAACTGCCAAATAGTGTTATCCTCCACAAAAAAGAGAGAGACTCTATTGAAATCTTCCCAAAATGTTAGCTAAATTAAAAGGTCTTCCCTAATGGCTTTAGTAATTCTAATCCTGTGATGAGGGAGGTATGGTCCTGACATTGCCATCCCCAACTGTCTCCAAAACGTTTTGCCAGCCCTGACCACCGACAAGCAAAGTTTAGGTAGCCCAACAAACGCTGAACCTGCCTGAGCTCAATTTTGTCTCTGTCAATAACCTCCAACAGAAAAGACCTGATTTCACCCACCTTTGCCACGGGCAAACGAGCCATCATAACTTCAGTGTGGATCTCTATACCTAAAAAGGGGGGTTGGGACAAGGACCTTCAGTTTTTTCCGGAGCCAGCGGAACACATAACTCCTCAGCCATGTCCTGAAAAATGCATAAAACTCTGTGACACTGATCTAAATGTGCCTCTCCAATGAACATAAATTCATCTAAATAATTACAAACATGTTTGTGACCACTTCTCTTCGAAAAACACCATTGCAAGAAAGTGCTAAACATTTCAAACAGAGCACAAGACACTGAACAACTCATAGGGAGGACTCTGTCTACATAAAATGCTTCATTAAAAAACATGCCCAGGAGCTCAAAATCTGATGGATGTATAGGTAATAAACGAAAAGCTGACTCAATATTGCATTTTGCTAGTTCAGCACTAGTACCAACCATCCGCACCAATAGTAACGCATCATCAACAGAAGCATATGAGACATTAGAGTCAGCAGGGGAAATGTAATCACTAATAGATTGGTCCTGCGGCTACGATAGATGATGAATTATTCTAAATTCTCGAGCCAATTTCTTGGGAACTACGCCCAATATCATCAAATTCTGCAAGGGACACTGACTAAAAGTACCCGCTATCCTGCCAGCTTTTAACTCAACACACAGTTTCTTCTGAACAATATGTGGCAATTCTTTGGCAGATTTCAAGTTGTCGGCCCATCTACTATATCGTGGCCCTTGGTAACCTATCTTGAAGCCATGCGTAAAATCCCCAATAAAGTTTAGAAGCAATTTCTGAGTCGGGAAACTCATCCAACCATGGTATCAGTAACGGTAGCTTAATTGGTGTATGAGCCCTTTGGCATAAATTGAGGAACTGCACCCCTACCTCTTTTGAATCTCTCTTGATCCCCGTACCTCTGGTTAGCGAAACATTGTGTAATGGCATGCTTTCCTCCACATTGGAAACATTCATGCTTGAACCTGCAGAATTGCCTGGTGCATATGCCCCGGTTAAAATTCCAACAGGAGCCAGATGTTGGCAGTTGTCCTCTACCAAACCCACCTGCACCAATTTGGGCGGGGCAAGGCAGAAAGGGCCGGTAAGTAATTGGCAGACCACTTGCGGTATGGGTCGTCGCAGGCTTTTGAGTAGAGGACATCCACTGAAGCCAATGTTCCTGATCCATCTCACCCCAAGGTTGATCATGAAAAATACTGACTCTAGCCCTGAATTCTTTGTCATAGCTGAGCCATGCAAAGCCACTGAAGTGCCATTGTGCTTTGCAAATAATATCCATGTATTTGAGCATGGCAACAGCCCTATCTTGATGTGTCTCACAATATGCACTTGCATATATTAAAAATGCAGCCGTCTAATTCTCAATAGTCTTAGGGACTCTGGGACGTCTAGAAAGATCCCGTTCTACCTCTTTGGACCCCTCCTTAGCTTGAATGTCTCTATGAAGGAGTTTGAAAAAATCAACGAACTCACGTTGCCAAATTCTCTTCTTTGTTTTATCTGCGAGATGCATTCCCAATGGCATAGCTAAACCCATATACGGGAGCTTCTTATGAATGTTATTATCAATGTTCTGATTCCTGCCCCAAACTGGATTTATCAATGCCTGAAACCTGTGTGTCTTGACTTGTAGCTTTATTTGTCCCTGGACCCTGCAACACTGCTAATTAACGATGACTGATCCGTTACTTTCACCACGTCCTCTCCTACCCTCAACCCCAAAACCTTATTCACAGGTGAATCACCATACCCACAGAACATGTATTATGCTTGCCCGCCAAAGGTTGTGACCAAGAAGCCCACCACTGAGGCTTACTTGTCGGTTACTGAGCAGCACGCTTTTGAAATTCCTGTGGATCATCTCGCCGACGATGACCGTGACACCGTTCTTGGTCCATCGCACTGTCCGCTCTTGACTTCTGCAACATACTAGAAGAATTGTTTGCCCCCGAACCCCCCTTTGACAAAACATGCTCGTGACTCAATGTACGTGCATTAACATCAAAACCTTCAACAAAAAAACCTTCATTTATATTTTCAATCTCAAACCCTTGATCAAAATGCTCATCAGATATTTCAAACTCAGCATTGCTACTTCCTGGCATTTCCCCATCCCCCACCCCGCCGTCATAAAACTTCCAATTGGGCACAGGCCACTGCTCAGAGTGCCCGGCCGTAACACAGAAATCCG
Organism: Lissotriton helveticus; assembly: GCF_964261635.1. Classification (NCBI taxonomy): domain Eukaryota; kingdom Metazoa; phylum Chordata; class Amphibia; order Caudata; family Salamandridae; genus Lissotriton; species Lissotriton helveticus. The sequence goes on along the minus strand of NC_136057.1, from coordinate 1,570,545,688 downwards.
CACCTAATGCGCCTTGTGTACCTGATACATTACCAAAAGCCGCAACCTGTTTCGCATTCCCAGCCTGGAAACACCAGACGCTGGCTGAAAGACTGTAGATGGTGCAAACTTCTAGTCGCTCTTGCCAGAAGCCGCTGCCAACTTGCCAACTCCAGCAGCCTGTACCGAGCTGCCAACTGTGGGCGGTGAGGGAGCAGAATGTTCAACCCACTGCCCACATTGTGGCCCGAATGAAGAGTCAAAAGTAGTCTGAGGGTGACGGGGGTGAGAGTCCGGAATGTACACATCGGATTTTCCAACAGGGGGGTCCCTGGGCACAGGAGCAGCACAACATCTGAAATGGCCCCCTCCAATGCCGACCCAACAACCTGTGCATTCGTAGGTGCATTAATATTCCTAATAGCGGGGACAATGCTTGAACCCCAGCATCTTCCTACCCCCTGTCACTAGAATAATCCACTAGTACTGCAGAGCGTCAATCAGGAAAAGCAGGAGGCGCTAGATTAATTAATGCCACTCCTTCGTTAAAATGCGCACTCTTCCTGAGCACCTTGCCGCTTAAATGGGCCCTTTTAGCAGGAGAATGAGTCACTGGTAAAGCGAAGGAATTAACCGCCCACTCGACAGAGCCCCTCCCCCTCCCAATGTTCCCCCGAATAAACGAGGCAGAAAGGCTCCTGGAGGCGGCGCCGCCCTTACTGGTAACACACCTCTTTGAACGGCCAACCCGAGGGGCGGAGAACGCCCTCAACTGACCTGCTTCCACCTCAGACATCGAAGAGCAGCGGGAAGAGTGAAGTGTGCCACCACCACTCCGACGAGAAGGATGTCCGTGGCTCTGCTGTTAAAATGGTCACTGGCCAGCGCTAACAGCTGCTAACTCGTGACGGCAAGCATGCAGCCACAGCTTCCGTGACTCCCAGCACCGCAACAAGCTTTGAGCGTCTAACGCCCGCTGCCAAAGCCGCAGACACTTCAGGCCGCAAAAGGTCCTCACGGCCCGCCTCATACAGAAAGCGGAGCGCGTGATTGACAGCAGCGCTCTCCGCCATTACACCAAACAAAAATACTGCTTTGCGCTGAGGAAAACACAGCTGCCGATAATAAAAACACTCACATTCAGCTCCCCTCAGAGATGAAGCTCCCCGCCAAAAACCCTCTATAAATAACCTACCTATATGTCCCGACCCTTACCTACCTACACCTATCGCGCTGCGTGGATTGTTCCACCGCGCGAAAACCCCAGGGGGACACCGGCTCGTGCCAAGGTCCCCCTGGGTCCCCAATGAAGTAGAAGTAGCTGCTTCCGGAAAAGCCCATAGATTTATGAGACAAAGTGTGAAATTCGGGCCACGATTGACTCTGTAAGAATGATGTTTTATTGCATAACATCTGACATACAAGCCATGAGACTGACAAGGAAGCACTTAGTAAGAAAGTTTCCCCTGTACAAGATAGAACATGCATTGACAAAGCCAAAATTTTCACTCCTGTGAAACCTATTCGGTTTGTCAATGCTTCATGAGTACACGCACATCGCACCAATTTCAAAATAAATCAATTTGAAGTTGGCACATGTTCATGCAGGCAGTGGAAGGATAAATACCACTCAATCAAACTTCCGTGAGACTGCACAAGTGCTTGTTAAGACACTCTTTGACATCAGGCTAGTGATCTGTAGAAAAGGGCCTAAATGTCCCCCCCTCCAGATAACGACAAGGATGGATTTTGCATTTGGTGTGACGGGAGAGGGGATTGTGTGTGAGTGAAGAGTCAAGAGATGGCCAGAGATGGCCAACCAAAAGAATCAATTGATGATGTCCATGGGGAGGGAACCAAGCACTGAAAGGCGGGGACAGATGCGCAATATTAACCAACTAGAGAAAAGGAATTTTAAAAAGCAGCCCAACTAACCAATCAAAAGCAGTAGGGATGTCTAAAGCCCTCGAGAGTCCCTTTACCAAATACAGCATGCCCGCAGAGCAGCGCAGGCTTGACCTAAAAAAGGATGTTTAGTCCCTGTTGCGCCCATGAAGCCGCCCTCTATTACACCTCCTATCCTTCTAAAAATGTAAAGAAAACTCACGGTGTTGGTGAGCAAAGTGCTTAAATGGGTAACAAAAAGTACTGGAAAACTGCAAATATTAGATCCATGTTCTAGGTCAGGCAGCATTCAGAACCAATATCTATTGGGCCATTTCTCGTCCCTGCCTCCACTTCCATGTGCTGCATAACGACTGATCTAAAAATGGAAAAATATATTAATTTGTGATCAGCCTTGCCCCACAGTCACAAACATATGGTAAATAATCAACTGGGTTTTACAAAGAATTGGTAAGACAAAAATCCGAAAAAATGTACTTTCAATACCTTCCATGGCGAAAGACTTGTTTGCAGTTTGTATAGTTATATTATGTTAGACAGTATTAGCATAGTGCAGCATTTACATCTTACATGGGGCTTATTTATGAAAGGCTTGCGTGTCAGAGGGCCACTTTTTCTGACGCTCCGGTGGGGCAAACCTCTCAAGCAGATTTATGAGGCCACACAAAGCCATTTTGCATGGCTTTGCATGGCCTCATAAGTATGGAGTAAGGTAAGGCAGCGCAAGTTGCTGCGTTGCTTTACTCTGCACCAGTAAAGCAATGGCTTTCCTGAGGTTGTCCCACTCAACACCCTAGATTTTGATGGTGCCCCAGATTTACTTAATCACTAAATCCTTACTCCTCCTCAGAGCAGGAGTAAATAGGAGATTTTTTTTATTTCTCCTTAATTTTTTATCATTCCATGTATGCTGCATTCTGAAGCACACATAGAAAGAGGAAGATGCCTCACGGGATTGTTTTTGTGTAGGAAAGTGGTCCATCTTGCACAATAACAATTCTACAAAAACATCCTGCATGTAACGCAAACACCCTTGCACCCTGGTGCAAGGGTGCCTGTGTTAGCACTAGGCAGCACGTTCTGCACCAGTGCTGGGGGAAAGGACAGGAATGCACTATAGTTCATAAATATGGTGCATTAATGCCCTTTCACATTTGCATAGGGTGTAAGTCTTCTTTCAGCGCTGCCCTACACCAATTCCCCGTAAATGAGGCCCTACATGCCTTCATGGCACTTTGTGCACACACAGAACTTCACCACACGGTTGGGGAATTTTGTTTCTAAACCAAAAAAATACGGTGCGTGGGTCATCCTTACTGAGATGCTCTGTAAAGGGGGAGTGGTTTTTTTTCTAAGTGCCAGCCTAACTCTTTTGAATGTGGATTAAGAATTGGCCGGTACCTGCATGGTGATTTACAGTGGGGATAAGATATGTTTGACACTTTTTTTTAGTCAATGTCAGCTATCAGAATGTTACCACATAGGACAATGTGTCTTGTGTTCTTCCAAAGGACTTTGATTTAGTCTGCCAAATGTGATGTTTATGGATCTAATTCTTATCTTGGGTGCAATGTTTCTGATCTAGGCTCAAATGGGAACGTGCCAGTTCGGGTTCGTTCCCTTGCCTTCTTGTAATGCCAGTACCAACCCAGCTTACCTCTATCACCCTTTTTGAACTGCAAGAAAAACTAATTGATTTTCCAAAAATAAACGTTGCAAACAGTGGATTTATGGAACTAAATATTTCTGTAATGCTGCCAGCAATCAAAACTAAATATAATTGTATTGAAGAATAAATGTGAGAATGCTAACTGTGAGAAAAAAAAATGATGCCTTTTGCTGCAAGATGTGTCTTCAAAACAAACAAAAATCCCTATTTTACAGATAAAAAGTCCCAGTGAAAGAGCTGCGTGATACTTCCAAAACTTCCCATAGCATTTCACACACCCATATTTCAAATTTATGATTCACATCGACAGTGCACCCGACAACGCCGAGAGATGGAAAAAGATGCCTTGTCCCGCGCAGAATGTGAACGGCGGACCCGAAGTTTTGCATGTCTCTCAGATATTCATAGGCTTTGGCCGAATGGGGGCGACCTGAAGGATTGGGGCAGCAGTGGCCTGTGTTACGCCCCCATGAGCTATACCTAACACTAACAGTGCCTGCCCTAGTCCGTTGAAGGTCTTTCTTCGGTCTCTGCTCGCTCCCAGTACTTTAGCAATCTTTTCTCATCCCATTATCCTTGTGCATCATAGATTTTTCTGGAAAACCTGTACGTCATGCACCGGATTCCGTGCACATCACACAGGTAATCTTACAAGTGTCCCCGTGTTCCATGTACCACACGCTTCTCCCTGCCGGTAACACCGCCAGGCACATTTTGTGAGCCGCGCGACGCATTCTACCTCGTTGCGCACGTCCTAGAAAAGGCCTGTGTAATTCCTGCATGAGTACTATTTCCAGCTGAACATAAACACACTAAGGCGATCTTATCTGCTCTAATGCTTCCTTATCTTGGACGTGAGTTCTCCAGGCCTAACTGGAGGCCCAGCAATTCTCCGCCAAAAAGCACATTTATTTTTATGTAGAAGAATCCAGGGATGCGCGTCATCAGCAACTTGGCTGGGACTCTGTACCTGGCAAAGGAAATGTTAAGATTAATCATTCTTAGCCATCTCAGTAAGCCCGCACCCCTGGACTTCTGACTTTCTCCTTCTTTCCTTTCAGCTGCAGTCTAACAAAGAAAGCACTCTGCCAGCCCTGCATTGTTACTGGTACTCTGAGCATGAGTCATGTGTAACTAGGGCATGGTAGTATATGTCAGGAGGCAGGAGGTTACTCCTCTACCTGCTTTCCAGCAGTGCTCTGAAATGGCATCACAATAAGTAGTATAGCAAGGGTGCCCTGGTCCACCCTTTCATTTTTTTGTATAGTGCATAAATTCCATAAGATTCCACCTTAAAGCACATTCTTCAAATATAACCATCCAGGTTTCCTCATAAATAACAATAACATACATATAATGAAAATCAGACTTACATTAGAAAAATCATGAAAACATATCCGTGGGTCCGTCTGTCTGCCTGCCAGTCTATCCGTCTGTCTGTCTATCTATTTCATTAAAAAGACATTTCTTGATATCCTTATACATTTTGATCCCCTGTATTTGCACAAAGCTAGGCAATCCACTCAGTCAGCTTAGCTTTGGTCTGCCAAGATTCTGTTCACAGAGAAAAATGCTAATTGGGGAGAGGTGGTGAAAAAAGCAGTCATTTCCCATTTTTGCTTCTAAGGAAATCTTTTCGAAAGTTATAGTAAAAAACACTGAATAGGTTTATGCCAACCTTTGCATGAAAGTAGAAATTTACTCAGAAAGTGTGCTTTTTCTTGCTTAGATGTAAATTTGTGGCATTTAAATGGTTAACACTTTTGTATATCGCTGACACATTAGTCGACTCGTGAGTAAGTTTCCATTTTGGTGCTGGAGCCGTAAGTTTCCATTTTGGTGGTGGAGCCGATGGCTATTTTGTTGCGTACGATTCACGAGGTTCAGGCATGGTATAAAAAAAGCACAAGCAATCCCAATCACTAAAATGAATGTTCTAAGCCCCTCTGTCTATACTTACGCTGATGGCATTTGTTTTAATTTGCAGAAGAGATGTTTCTACAACATCAATAAGTAAGCTTACCACTACCAGGTCTATAATAACACAGAGGTGAAGACTCCTGAAATATCCCTAGAGGCATTTATTGGGAGTTGGGGCAAGGCTGAACTGCCCCTATTACAATGTTACAGAATCCAGACATACTTAAGTTATGCATTTCATCTTTGGCATCCCCTGTATTTTTGTGAAGGTGTCACTGTTTTAATCATGCCAAAATGTGATGTCATATCAACTCATTTAATACTTGAACCTAATATTTGCTATGGAAGATTTTTACCCTTTCCTGTGAGGTGTCCCTTTCTACAAAAAGTACCTGCTCAGACAAGGGTTTCGTGTATTAGGGGAAGTAACTCCTTCTTTAGAGTGGTAAAGCACTATGGGCCAGATGTAGGTAGCCTAATACCGGTCGGTAACAGCCGAAATTACCGAATTTCAGCCATTACCGACCGGTATTAGGCTTTTGAGATGTAGGTGGCCAATTTACAGATTCTGTAATTTTACCGAATCGGCATTTTAAGGAATCGGTAAATTACCGATTCCTTAAAATACCGAATCGGTGAACTGCCGAATCTGCAATGTAGGTAGCACTCAAATGAGTGAATTGCATAGTTAAGGCTTCGGTATTTACCACCAACTAAAATTTGGTGGTAAATATCAAAAACATTTGGAAAAGCATTTTTGTGCATTTCCTAAAGTGCCATGTGGCAGACATACATGCATGATTCAGGGGTGCAACAGGGTGTCAATGTGACACCCTGCCACCCTTGAATGTGTTCCCCCATTAATAAATCCCATTCATTCCTATGGGCCTCCAGGCCCATAGGAATTAATGGGAATTACCGAATCGGTAAATATCGATTCGGTAAATACCGAATTGTACAGATTCGGTAATACTTACCGAATTTTTTCCTATATACCATTGATCGATTCTAAAATACCGAATCGGTAAAATTCGGTATTTTAGAATCTGTAACTAGTATTTACCTACATATGGCCCTATGTGTCTACTGCTATGTTAAAAAATGTCTGCATACATCTAAGCGAATTTGTGTTCACTCTTCTTTTTAATAATTGTTGATGTGATTCTAATATTGCCAATCTTTTTTACAACACGGCACCACTTTAGTGGTCCGACACTCCAAGTTGGTGCTTCATGGCTCTAGGAGGCTGGCTTAGTATATGGTGCACACTGATACAAGTGTTATACCTTGCACTAATGCAGGCAAACCTTAAGGTGGTCTTACTGAACATTGATAACCACAGAAATCTCTCAAAGTGGTAGCTGTGGAGAGAAGACTTCATGCTTATTTTGAAGGAGTATTAAGCAGCTTGTTTTACCAGTTTAATCTGTAGTGTTGTAGATTATATGAAAGGAAACCACACAGTGTTTAACAAACATAGGTCTATTTATTACAACACAATATCACTATCACATTGGGATATCTCCTACTTAGAGAAATCAACACAATATAAAAAATCTTCAAAAGCAATATGGTAAGTATCACGAAACACAGTGGTCTCCAGGGGGAGACCAAACCATTTACTAGAAAAGTGGAATGTGAGCTGCAAAGGAGAACAGGACTTGGACCAGTGGAGTCGGGGACACAAGAAATCACCCAAGGTAAGTACCCAGGAAACCCACAGAGGCTGTGTGCAGAGTGGAAACACAGCCACGTGTCCAATGGAAGTCAATGGAGAAGTTACGCTTGCAGTTTTGAAGAAAAAAGCCCTTCCAAGAGGACCCCAAGGAAACCCTTTATAAGACAGAAAGTTGGAGAGCCCCTCCACCCATGGATGCCCCAGGAACCAAACTATGTACACCAGTGAAGCCAGGTGCATAGGGGTGATGTGATGTCGGAACCTGCCGTAGACAACAATCGAAGACTTTGAAGAAGATGCCTCTATATGAAGACTGTGAAGGAGTCTGGTGGAATCCAAGGGTTGATTCTGGAAGTGAAGAACCTGAAAGGAGAAGGGACAGAGTCTATGCCATTTGGAGGTGACCAGGAGGTACGGAGACACAATGCCCACCAATGTCGGGAGGTTCTGAGGAGTCAACAGTGACCTTGTAGCTGCAGCTGTGAGAACCAGGCGATGCTGCGGAAGACCAGGAGCCGTGCACAAGCTGTTCAATGATGGATGTCAGTGACTAGGTGGTCCGTGTCTGGTGGGAGTGCCACCAAGCCTTGGTAGTCGAAACTGGTGTGGAAGATGAAAAAGGATCAACGTTGGGATTAGCATGGTTCAAGGGACTCTCCAACATCAGGAGAGTCAGACAGGCCCAGAGAAAGCAGGGGAGCCCACTGAAGCAGTAGAAGACTCCCAGGATGACCCAGAGGCTGAAGGCACAGGAGTCACCAGAGGACCTTGAGCAGCTCCCCAAAGATGAAGGCCAATGGTGCAGTGGATGTGGTGAGGATGCTGATCTTGAAAAGAAGAGAAGCTGGATGCTAGCGCTTCTTGTAGCCTAAAGATCTTTGGAGTGCAGTGCCAACACAGCTTGGCAACGGCAAGTCAACGTGGTGCATAGAGGTTTGTTCCTAGTTGTTCCAACGAGAGACATTGGTCTCAAAATTGCAGAGAGGACAGGTCAGGCCTCAAGGGAGTTGCAAAACCACCAACCGTGTTGCTGGGCATTAGGAAATCTGCAGGACGACAGGAGTAGCAGACTGGTAAGCTTTGTTGCGGTGCCTTCATTTACAGGGGGAGGGGCTCCTTCACTCCAAGGGAGATTTCTTTGGATGTCCTTGATCCCACTGGTCTGTTCAAGAACCTGGAAGAAGCACACATACAGATGAGAAAGAAGACTTGAAAACAGGGAGACCAGGAACAACAGGAGTCTTCCTTGGTGCAGTCTCGGCTCCAGTCGAAGTCCAATGAAGTCCAAGGGGCTCATTAGGATGTCGGGCACCCACCATCCCAACGTGAAGAGGGACTGCCCGTTATAAGGGCGGCGGTCCCTTGGGGGCAATTAGGATGCGCCTGCCACAGTGGCGGGCGCATCCCGCATATTTAACATTGCGGCGGGCGGTGCTGAAACTGTGGCAATGCCGCCATGGAAAGGCATGTTTCCGCCCCATAGTAATATGGCTGGTGGTGTCTAACAGACACCGCCACCATATTAAACTCTTTTCCGCCCGGTCGACTTGTTGACCGGGCGGAAAAGCGGTGGATGGTCTTTCAGTCTGCCGCAGTCCCCCTGCCATAGTAATATGGTGGGGGGGAAATGAGTGGCGGGTGGGGATGGATCTCAGGTGGATCGCCACCACCATGCGGGTAGTGGCAATCCGCCCGAGATCCTAATGACCCCCAAGTGTCTGAAAGACTGAAGAGCGATGTAGTTTCAGGGTTGAGTCTTGTCCCACAACAAATCTAAGGATCCACCCACAGGTAAACCCTTAAGTACCCTAAGGAAAGGGTTGGAACAACCCGGGGGTCCCTTCCAGAAGAGGGGCTGGACAGAGGGGAGGATACTCCCATGTCCATTGTCCAGTTTCATGCCAGGCAAGAGCCAAGGGCTCCCTGAACTAGCTCAAACTGGAGTATGCAAGGAGGGCACCAACTGTGCCCTTAAAAGCACTATGGTGACACTGCAACTGCAACAATACACTAAGGGCAAGATGTACAACCATTTGCTTTTGCAACTCGAATATTGCAAAAAATTGTGAGTCGCAATCTGCGAGTCCTGAAAGAAAATGTACAACAGTGTTATGCTATGTTATTCGGATTTATACAGCGCGCAGCTGCCCCAGCAAAGGGGCGTCCTGGCGCTGCCAGCATCAGAATAACAGACCAGACACCAAGACAGGGAACGCAAAAGGAAGGAAGATGCGGCCAAGAGCCTAGCAAGAAGGCAAAAGGAAGGTTTTAATGGCTTTCCTAAATTCCAGCAAGCATTGATACTACGAATCTGAACAGGCAGGGAGTTCCATAATTTGGTCGCCACGTAGCGAAAGGACCGGCCCCCAGCGCGAAGACGTTTCACACGGGGGCAGTAACCAGATAATGCCCAAAGAGCGCAGCTAGCGGGAGGGAACATATGGGGTAAGCAAATTAGCTAGTAAGCTAGGTGTGGCCAGCTTCAGAATCTTAAAAGAAAGACACAGTGTCTTCAATTGAATGCGTTCAGGCATGGAAGGCCAATGAAGTTTCCGAATGACACCAGCTGAGGGGCAGTTCCACGGCAGCCCCAACAAGGCTCAGACTGCGGCGTTTCGAACACGTTGCATCTGAGTTATTTCAGCCTGATTGGCCCCTAATAGGATAGAGCTGGCGTAGTCCAATCGGGATAAAATAGCTGACTGGACAATCGGCTGGCGTGTTGAAGTGTCAAAAAACTTCAGAAGGGGCTTAAGACCAGGCAAGAGGCCAAAGCAAGTGCTGGCAACGTTTTTTGTGTGGTCTTGGAAGCTGAGGGAGGAGTCCACCCATACCCCCAGGTTCATAACCACTTCCTTAGGTTTAGGGGCAGTGCCCATGACACTTTGCCAACATTGCTCAGTCCAGGAGATCGAGTTCTTCCCTAGTAACAGAACCTCTGTTTGCTGGCGTTCAGCTGCAGACAGTTAGTAGTCATCCATTCCGCCATGGCAGCCAGTCCGCCTCTGAACCTGGAGACATTCAGTGTGGAATTTTCAGTCAGGACCACCACCAGCTGCATATCATCCGCATAGGAGACCACGGTGAGGTCTCACTGCCTGGCGACTGCTGCAAGAGGCTGAACGTACAGGTTAAATAAAGAGGGACTTAACGCAGAGTCCTGGGGCACCCCCTGATCGATGGAGTGAGCCTGAGAGAGAAAAGGGGGGGCTGACACTCGGAAAGAAAATGTACAACAGTGTTAGTGCCACTGTTAGCGATTCTCAATGGGGTCGCAAAATGCGAGGCTCATGAATATTAATGAGCCACTCGCAATTTGCGACCCTATTGGGAATGGCTGGCCCTCCCAGGCATGGTGGCCTGCTGGGCTCAGGAGAACTCCATGTCTGGGACTGCTTTTAAATAAAACAGATTTTTTTTACAAGCAGCCTGTTCTCCTTAAAGAAAATCGGGATGCATTTAAAAAAAAAAAAAATGAAACGTTTCCATTTCATTTTTTAAGGGTAGGCAGTGGTCCTTGGGACCACTGCCTGCCCGTAAAAAATATTTTCCCATGTATTTTCAAAGGGGAAGGGGTCCCCTGGGGAACCCTTCCGTTTGAGAATGCTTAACTCCTACTTGAAGTAGGTGGTAAATTGTGACCGTTTTGCAACAGCAATTGCGGTTGCAAAACAGTCATACATAGGGCTCAGACTCGCGATTAGGAAGTGATGCCCTTGAAACTCCCCTTCCTAATAGCAAGTCGCAAATCCTAATTAGCGAGTCGCAAATAAATAGTGACTTGCTAATTAGGGTTTATACATGGCCTTTAGGTATTTTTGCATGCGCAAGTGGGTTGCAAACCCGTTTGTGCATGCAAAAATACGTCGTACATCTGGCCCTAAGTCCTGTCTGGGAGGTGGTCACACCTCCCTGTGACAGGAAACCTATTGTTCTACCTTTCCCTGCTTGAACTCAGCTCACCAGCAGGAAGGGAAGAAGCATGGCTGTGGTCGGCAGCAGCACTAACATGCTTGCAGAGCCTAAAAGACTGTTACCAGGAGTACCAGGGGTCCCCTAAGGAGCCCCTCAGTACATGGGCCAGTGTCGGGGTATGATTACAACATGTTTGATACCAAACATGACCGTGTTCATATAGTTAGACATCTCATAACGACTGATGCCCACTATATGTATTAAAATAGCTGACCTCACTTACAAAGCCTGCAGAATCGACTCTGGGTTTTGTAGGGGTGTCTTGCTCATGCAGGGGCAGGGGCACCCTCACACTTATAACCAAGCACCCTGCCCTCAGGACTGAAAAGCCTGTCATAGGGGTAACTTATAGGTTTCATTTCAATGACATCAGATCTAAGGAAACTTATATCTGTTGTGAGGGATGTATGACATTACAATGCATGCTTTTACCACGCATGCCTTTACATCGCAGTTTTTACAACGCATGCTGTTACAACGCATAGCGCTAAGGGGTGCTGTATAGTGAATAGTTTAATTTACTATTCCAACTCCAGTCCCCGTGGATAGTAGGGAAGGTGTTGGATAGTAAATTAAATCTATTCCCTTTCCTAGGGCGCCCCCCAGCGCAATGCGTTGTAATGACATGCGTTGTAATAGTTGCGTCGTAAAGGCATTGCGTGGTAAAAGTTGCGTTGTAAAGGATGTCTCCCGTTGTGAGGATGTATGACATTACAACGCATGCTTTTACCACGCATGCCTTTACATCGCAGTATTTACAACACACGCTGTTACAACGCATAGCGCTAAGGGGTGCTGGATAGTGAATAGTTTAATTTACTATTCCAACTCCAGTCCCCGTGGATAGTAGGGAAGGTGTTGGATAGTAAATTAAATCTATTCCCTTTCCTAGAGCGCCCCCCAGCGCAATGCGTTGTAATGACATGCGTTGTAATAGTTGCGTCGTAAAGGCACTGCGTGGTAAAAGTTGCGTTGTAAAGGATGTCTCCCGTTGTGAGAGGTGCAAGCACCAACTCACACAGGCTGCAATGGCAAGCCTGTAGCCACAGTTTAAATGGGCTCACATGGGTTGCATAATACAAGCTGCAGCCCATGGGAGACCACTGATGTACCTATGCCCTAGGTACCTCAGTACCATATACTAGTGACTTACAAGGGTACACAATAGCCAATTGTGGAGGTTCAAATGTACTTACCATGTCAATTTAGGGGGAAAGCACAGTTGCTGGGGTCCTGATTAGCAGGATCTCAGCAGACTAAGTCAAAAACACTCTGAAACCAGGCAAAAAGTCGGGGTACCCATGAAATCAGATCCTACTAAACTACAAGGACCTTATCCTTGATGCCCTTTTTCTCACTGGAGTTACTCCGGCACCAGGGGACACTCTCACAGGGTGCCTCGAATTCCTTCAGAGCTTCCAAGTAGCTCTGCATCAGGGTGAATCCCAACCACTTCTCCCATTTCTCATTTGCGGGCTGATATACAAGTACCTCGCCTTTGTTGTCGCACCTCTTCTGCCGTCTAGTGTATCAGGCATGTCTGGTGGCACTTTTGAGGAAAACACAATGAGAGTCTGTGTAGAGTTCACCAAAGCAGCCCCTATACTCTTCAGAGTTATCTCCGACCAAGAAACTGCACCACTGCTCCCTCCTCAGATAGTGGATTATGGTGGTTTTAATTCTATTTTACTGCCTTTCATGGCTGCACACAATAAGCTCTCCCAAAATATCCCCTCTGACCTTGCGGTCTCGACAGCCAACGGAAAGAGCAATGCCTTGGGCTTTCTGGAGCTGCTTATGTGCTTCCGCCTTTGCCTATGACATTTATTTTTGTTAGTATACCAGACAAGAGCTTTTTGCATTTTTTAAATTGAAGTTTGGGTCCATGTCCTCCTAAGTGGCGACCTTACAATGTGTGGTATTTTTGCAATTCTTAATTTTTTCTCTTCCCTTCATATTGCAGATCTGGCACCCATTGGACTCATTGTTTTATTTTAATTCCTCCTCTCTGGCTTTGGTTAACTGAGGAAGCACTTCCTCATCTTCCGTGGGGGTTGGGGGAAATTGGGGTAAATTGACTCCGTGTGTGCCAATGTCACCCATATAATCAAATATAATGTGTGATCATTTGTATGAAAACGTTAATGACAATTCTCTAATAAAAGACCATGACATTTGATTGTGGCGCTTGTTAGGTTCCGCGGTTAGTGGTGCCAAAATCTTTGATATGCAGTACTACAATAAAAGTCAATATGGCTTTCTTATTAATCAGTAAGCATTTGTGATTAGAAACCTGTATACTTTACCACATTTCTGCCAGAGGTTTAGCAACGCACTGTCTGAGAGATTTTCTTATGCCTCTGCAGCCCTAGAGAACACCAGAATTGACTTTTTAACCAAAGCTACTCATAAATTATGATAATCCTCAGAATGAAAGGCAAAGCACACACCAAGTCTCATACTTGCTGCTAACTGATTATGCAGATCTCTGAAGTGGGAGAATCCTGTTTGTGATCTCTTTTACCAGCACAAAATGTAACTCAAAATTAAAGTTAATTAAAATTAATAACATATAGCAAAAAAACAATAAATCCAGTTTTTAAAAATTCACTTAAAGGATGTCAATTTCAAAGAGGCATGAAGAGCACAGAGGCCCGGGAAGGTGAGCAGACAGTAAACAAGCAGAAAAAGCATACCAAAAAAACAAAGATTGAGGGTCCTGAGAGGTGACCTGAGGCCATCAAAGTAGAACAACACTCAAAGCAAGAGACAACAGGCCAGGAAATGTACAAGTAAATGAAGTAAGCACTATAAGGATCGAGTGCACTTATGTGAAGTGCTTCTTGACTGGAGCGGCCTGGAGTGGGTGAAGCAGAGAAAGATTCAGTGCAGGTGGCAGAGGTAAGACAGAAAGTGCAGATCTATTTAAAGCACATAAAGGCATATTTACAAGGGGATTGCACCACTGGAACGTCAGGTTTACATTTTTTTGAAGTTCTGGTGGCGCAGTGCACTGCACCATATTTACAAAGTGATGTTAAGCCACTTTTTGTGGCTTAACAGTGCTTAGTAAATATGGTACCTGATATAAATGGGGCTCTATACTTGCCAATGGTTTGCACCTTTGTCCAAATGGGGACCTTTGCTTCTAGTCAGGGTAAGGAGGATACACTCTTAAAATAACCCCTGCTCACCCCCTTGGTAGCTTGGCATGAGCAGACAGGCTTATCTCAGAGGCAGTTTGTAAAGCATTTGTAAACACATACAGTAATACAGTCAAACCACTACAAACGGACACCACACCAGTTTAGAAAAATAAGTCATCCTTATCTAAACCAAAACAAGACCAAACAGCAAAAATCCACAACACTGTATTGAAAATAAGGCTTTCAAATGGTAGAAATAGTTCAGTTCAATGCAATTTGCAAATCCGACACTTCTCACAAAGTACCTTGGATGCCTCATGCAAAACAAACAAAATGGCTGAAGGGAAGGTGATGCGTTGGTTCCTTACATGCAGGGAAGGTGATGCGTTGATTCCTTTCTTCGTGGGATATGATGCGCCGATTCCTTACTGCAGCGCAGGGGTCGTGATGCATCTGTTTCTTACCAGAGAGGAGGTGATGAGTCGATTTCTTACTGCGTGGGGAGATGATGCGTCTGTTTCTTACTGCATACCCCAACGATGCGACAAACTTGGAACCTCGATGCGATGCGACGATCAAGTACAATGCGGGAAACTTTTGCAAACACACTGCAAGCCTTGTGTCAAAATCGGTGCATCGGTTTCAGACTTCGGATATTGGAGCACTCGATGCGGGGTGCGGCGATTTCTCGAGCCGCGGCAAGCGTTGCAACGGTTTCTCTGGCGATGCATCGGAAAATGCATGCGTCTCGCTTCTTCCATTTTGCAGCGATTTTCCAGCTCCCTGCGGAAAACAGTTCTCTAGAGGCCCAAAACAACACCAGGCACCTCTTGCAGGTCACAACTCCCAGCAGGGAAGTTCAGAGAGCTGGTGGAGATGTCATTGTGTCCCTGAGACTTCAGAGCAGGAAACAAGATCAGTTTCAAGCCCTTGAAGATCTTCCTCAAGATGACAAAGCAAACAACAAAGTCCTATTCTCCTTTTCTTCACAGCAAGCAGCCACTGCAGGCCAACCCCAGACAGCAAACAGCACAGGGGCAGTATTCCTCCTCAGCGTATCCGTCTCTTGTCCTTTGCAAAGGTTCCTATTAATTTCCCAGAAGTGATTTTGACCTCACTGGTGCAGCTTCCTGGCAGGAAGTGGAGACAGAATTGTTGAAGGCACACCATGCCCATTCAGTTGAAAGGAAAATCTCCTCCCCCTACTCTAAATGCAGCCCAGGTCTATTCAGCCCAGCTCTGACGCATCAGACCTCTGGAGCCGCTGTCCCTCTCCAGCCCCTGTCATTCACAAGCTAGACATGCAATACACAAACCTAGGAGAGGCACACTGGATGGTGAGGCAAGAAAATACATACTTTCTAAAAGTGGTATTTTCAAACACAGAATGAAAAAGTCACCCTCACTAAACAATGCAGTTAACATTCTGAGTTCAGGCATACTAAACTTTATTTTACTACCTTTTTCGTAGGGCCAGCTATATTTATAAGATATTATAAACAAAACTCCCCATTCTGTCCTATAGGAACAGGTAGCCTTGCAACAGTGAAAAACGAAATTGGCAGTAATTTACTATCAGGACATGCCACACACACCATGGCATGTCCTACCTTTTACATACATTGCAGCCTGCCCACAGGGGTACCTTGTGCCTACCTTACGGGCGACTAACATAGAAAAGGGAAGGTTTATGGACTGGCAAATGTGGGCACTTGCCAAGTCGACACAGCAGTCCCAGATTGCACACAGGCTCTGCAATGGCAGGCTAGAGTTATATTTTACAGGTTGCTTCTGTGGGTGGCACAATCAATGCTGCAGCCCGCTAGCAGCATTTGATTTACATGTCCTTGTCCCACACAGTGCACTACACTAGAGTCTGACAAGTAAATCAAATATGGCAATCATGGAATCACTAATCCATAACAACAATTAACAAATGAGCACTGGCACTTTGGCACTGAACAGCAGTTGCAAAGTGCCCAAAGCATCTAGACCAGCACAACGGAGTCCAACATACAGCAAAAACACAGGGGGCAACAGCAAAAAATCGAAGGGAGTCCCACGTAAATGGTGCCAGGTCTAACAGTACCCTTTCATGAAGGTATCTGCATAAAAGCGGCGTGCAATGGATGTTGCTGTGGGCATTCCATGGCAACACCCATTGCTTTTTGATGCTGCCCTAGATTTACAAGGAGGTGTAAATCTGAGGAAGCGCCAAAAACTAACATCATGTAGTAGCATGTGCTTGAATGGCGCAACAAGGAGAAATACTTTTATTTCTCCTCGTTTTTGTTTTTCTGATCTGGGCTGCATTGTGCAGCACACATAGAAAGAGAAAAATGCCATTAATGATTGCTTATGAGCTGGAAGTTGTTTCTTCCTGCACATAAACAATCAATTTCAATAATAGCGATGCAGCACACATGGAACTAACAAATCACCAATATTGATTGTTTAGGTGCAGGAAGGGGCCCTTTCCTGCGCATTATCAATCATTCCCTGGAACACTGGCACCTTTGCACCATGGTGCAAGGGTGCATGCAGCTACTTTTAGCGCCAGTGCTAGGGGAAACACAAAGGTGACCCGTATTGTTGTAAATACGGCGCATCGCAGAGTTTTGGAAATGGCAGAGCGTGCCCCTGCAAAATTTGCCACAGCTCTGCGCACCATAACTTCCTTGTAAATATTCCCCATAGTATGTCAGCTGTATGTCATGAGCCTCTTGCATAAACTGCACTCCACATTTGTAAAATACCAGAAAAAGAAAAAGAATGTGACAGACCACATTCTTTCTCTGGCCACGCAAAACTAACGTAACTACGCCCCTGTCACCTTGACACCATCATAGATGCAGAAGCAAACCTTTACTACAATGCCATCTCTCAAGATGATGTTCAAAGCAATCTCTATTTAAAAAACGCAAAATCTTTATCAATCCCTATCAGATTGTCCCCCTCTTCGTATATCAGGCTATTAATAAATCAGTAGCAAACAATGGATGCTTTGTGTGAAAATTAAAATGAAACAGCTTTGATATTAGGAGCAGGGGCTGCTCTAGGCTCATGGCGGCCCTGGGCAGGGAGCGTAGGTAGGGGGTCCCGGAAGAGGAGGTCTGGGCGGGGCGGAACACGGAAGCCAGTGAAGAGGGGGTGTGGTCAGGGTGTTTGGAAGTGGAACATAGCCGGAGGCCGCCAAATCCCTGCCAGGGGCCGCCACGCAAATATGTATCCATCCTCAGCGGATTATTATTTTAAGGATATATATTGGCGTGGTGGCCCCTGGGGTTTGGTGGCCCTGTGCAGGTGCACAGCTTGCACATGCCTAAGGCAGTTCCTGTTAGGAGTGGCATAACTGGCATACCTCTCTATAGCGTAATTACTCGTAATTACTGCAAAATTACTTCGAAGTATGCGCAATTATGTGAGAAGCGTAATCCAGCATTTTGCCCTATTTTCTTATTGCAGAAGGCACCCTTGTGTCCAAAATGGACCCCCGGATGCATTTTGAGCTAAGAAAATAGCATTAAATGTTACATGACACAAATAAAAGTAGCCAGCAGACGCCTGCTCTCTCTTAGTTTGTTGTTTCTGTGCTCATGAGTTTGGATTTTTTCCCTTAATTTCTCTTAATTATTCAAGCTCGTGTAATCGCGTAATTCTGATAATTTCGCATTGCAAGAGTAATGCGTAATTACTGAAATAACTCTGATATGACATTTTAATGCAAAAATATTCCACCCACAACAACATCCTCCAGAGGAAATAAATTATTACTCCTAGCCCTCAGGCACTTTGTAAATGTTTTCACTCAAAGCTACCATCTTAGGTTGCAACATTCTCTCAACCTTATTCTTCTAGGCCCTGTTCACCAAATTCCTCCCCTTTACTTCACAATCATTGTCTTTCCAGCCAAGGGTATCTTGCACCCTTTCATGAAAACTAGCTAAATTTCATCAGTCTTTAAAAGCACCCTTACATACTTGCAAAACTCCTTAAACACTTCAATGGGTGCAATACAACTCCGGTCCTTTCTAGCTACCACTATTCCTTAGAAATGTTAGTATAAGCCGATTTCCAGCAACCACAAATGCACTGGAACAACCACAACATACATAAGGCTACTAGCCAGACATTAAATCATTCTGTAACACCAGAACTACTACATTTCTGTTCTTTAATGAAGCCATGTTCATTCTCCACAGCGGCACCACTGCTACCATGGATGGTTATTCGACTGCCGCTGGTATGCTTAACCACAAAACCTGCACTGTTTATTCAGTGCATAGAGTTTGAAGACAAAGTCCTAGGCTGGATCTAATTTTGTATGCACTCACAAAGATTTGTTGAAATGAAGACCACCAGACTCCTCATCCGGTGTCAATCCCGGGATTCCACAGCTCCAAATTTGGTTGCTCGTGACATTCAACCCTAGTGTGGAGCAAGGGGCGTTCTGACCCAAGGGTTGAATATACACCAATAAACAAACCAAACCCATGATTATATATTTTAGGTTTTATTTTGACATTTAAAGTATTCACACAGAAAAGTGCTTTTAAATGCATTATCATTGCTAACAAATTTCGCACCAAATTGTCTAACGAAACAGTTAATTCAAGAAATCTTTAAGAATTCAGTTCTAGAGTAACTGAAAATATAGAAAGATTAAACAAATGAAGAAAAGGGGCAAAGGAACATGCTAGTCAAAGTTATCGTATCTTTGACCACCGTCAATCTGACAATAGCTATTGAAATAAAGAAGTACAGTATCAGATTCTGGAGAGTTGGTGCATCCGTAATCCCAACCTCAAATTGAATCCAAATCCACATTTGCTGCATCACTCTCCAGAAATGCCATATCCTTGGGCTTCAACATCAATCCCTGTTTTCCATTGAATATGAAGAAGAAAGCAGGACAGCTACACAAGTCCTCAGTCTCTTGTACACAACCATAGGCATCACTGACCTCATGGGCCTTCAGCAGTCCACCCTCACACCTAAAAGCTGCATTTCACTCAGTCACTCTCCTTATCACTATCCAAATCAATTTCAGATACATCACCTCCATCTCAAGTGCTCTTCACTGTGCCTCCATCCTGGAAGTGATCACGTTCAATATCGCTTCATTTACAAAGTCTTCGAAAACAGCAAACCGGACTATCAGGAAAACTCTCCCTTGCTGTCCAAAACTACTCCACACACACAACTCCAATGAAACTGAAGATCCCCAAGACAAAAACTGTAACTATTGCTATAACCTCATCATCTGGAAGTCCCAACCCATTTATTTGTGACTGGTCCCTGTTGGAAGTGGTCCTTTTGCTGGGTTGTTCCCAAACTTTTTGCCTTTTTCCTGTATTTGTTCTGACCTATTGTGTTGGCATTAGGACTCTAGGCACTTTACCACTGCTATTCAGTGTTGAAGTGTGTGTACTCTCTCCTTTGAAACTTGGTATGATTGGCTTACATTCGTTTGGCATAATTAATTTACCTGTAATTCTCTTGTACAATGGTACCCCATATACCCAGGGTCTGTAAATTAAATGCTACTAGTGGGCCTGCAGTGCTGCTTGTGCCACACACTAAAGTATCCTTTCACACCTATCAAGGCAGGGCCTTCGTGCACACATTTCTGCCACCTTGACTTGGCAGTTAAAGTTACTTGCCAAGCCTATACCTCCTCTTTTTCTACATATAGGTCACCCAGAAGGTAGGGCTAGGTAGCCTTATGGGCAGGGTGCAATGTAGATAACAGTTAGCACATGTGCCTCCATTGTGTGGCAAGTCTTGGTAGTGACAAACAGCCTATTTAGGTTATGTTCGAAATGGGGGTCTCTAGTTGGCAATGGCTTGCACTTTTGTCCAAAAAGGGACCCTTCCTTCTAGTCAGGATAAGGGGGATAAAGTACTGAAAAAAAACCTGCTCACCGCCTTGGTAGCTTGGCACAAGCAGTCAGGCTTATCTCAGAGGCAGTGTGTAATGCATTTGTACATACATACAGTAACACAGTGAAAACACTACAAATGGACCCAACACCAGTTTAGAAAAATAAGCAAAACGTTATCTAAGCTAACAAGACTAACTACGACAGAAATCCAACATAAAACACTGTAAAAATAGTTACTTTGCAAGATAACCTTCAATTTGCAAGAATAGCTAAAAAACACAGTTCTTCCGAGTCGGTAGCTCCATTCTGGGCTACCACGATGCTGAAAATGTCCAACAATTCCAGCCCACTGCATCGGTACAGGCCAGCTAAAGTGTCAACAGACTCGTAGACAGTACTTTCCTCATTGTGGCCAACACGTTGGTAGTGTGGGCTGGTCAGGTCAACCGTTGCGAGGTGAAGTGAAACCATGCTGCGTGTAGTGCCTTCACGGCACGGTGCACGCAGCACCTCGGGGACAGTCATCAAACGGGATTGCTGACGCCAAGGCTTATGATGCAGAGTGAGGCAGTGGTCAATGCGGTGCTGGCAGGTCACGATCCAGGTGAAGGAGCCCGTCAATGTTTTTTTTTTTTTTTTTTTTTTTTTTTTTTGTAAGACCTTTATTAACACAAAGCAAAGTACACGGCATGAGCCTACAACCCTGGGGCCGGCTCGCTACGTTGATATCATCTTCTGGCAGTTGTCACACGTGTCATTATGAACAGCACAGTCTTTTAGATTTGCGCCACCTCGTATAACATCTGTAGGCCTCCTAGCCGTAAAATAATGTGAGTCTTACATTTTCACATTTTATAGAAAGTAAAACAGAAATGGAACATACCCCAACTAAGACCTCATAGCTCCACCCCACATAGCCTAGACATCAACTATGACAACAGTACCCTTATCCACCAAGTGCCTCCACCTTCAGCCCCGGGCCTACGCACCATATAACACCCCCGGTAGTTTGTACAGAAGGAACTCACTCCTCCTCACTGTCCTGCAGTGAAGTAAGGTAGCCTGTTAAGAAACACCAAATGTCCTTCGGTCTGGATTTCGCTGGCAGTTGCTCCTCATATGTTTGCAATTTGTCTCGGCAGACGCTCATGTCATGAAGCCACTGTTTCTGCGTCGGTACCTTACGGCTGTGCCAACATTGTGCCACCTGCCTCTTCGCTAACAGCAAAGCAATTGCACAGAACCTGCGCTTTAACGCCCTGATCTGCGGCACTATACCCAATAGACAGATTTTGGGAGTACATTGCACCTCCTCCTCCAGCATTACCGCTAATGTGCCCGTTACCTCCTCCCAATACCCCGCCACCCTAGCGCAGTTCCAGGCCAGATGTGCAAAATCCGCACCCTCCTTACCACATCTCTTACACCTGTCATCTTCCTGTAATCCAAACCTAAACATTTTCGCCGGTGTATAGTAGATTTGGTGAAGGAATTTAAAATGAATAATTCTTAAATTGCCGTTGGGTGTCAGCATCAGCGTCAAAGCGCACGTGCTACTCCATTCCTCATCCGTCAATGGGGTGTCCATTAACGCATCCCACCTCCCCCTAGCTTTCTGTGTGTGTCCTGCCAGCTCAGATTGCGCAGCTGTATACAATCTGGACACCAGGTGTGAAAGATCAGTTGTGGTAATCAGCAGTTGCAGCGGTGCAAAGCATTCTGGCTCTGCTGGGAAAGTCGGGTAGTGTTCCCTCAATGCCCTGGTCAATCTGTAGTATGTGAATTTAAACATGGGAGTTTGATTTTGAATATAAGTTAATTGGTCCAGTCCTACGAATGTGCCCTCTTTAAACACATCACCCATTCTATCAATACCCACCCTGCTCAGCAAAGACATTCCAACCTTTTCCCTAGTTACGGATAAGCGGGGTCTTGTGGGCCAATTGTCCAAGCCTCTGCCATGCTGTAACCGTGGCGTCCACTGTGTTGATATCTTGTGCATGTAGTGGTGGCCGTGTGTGTGTGATGATTGCTGAGAGGGGGACAGGATAGGCATCACCCTCTTCAATGGCCGTGTGCGTAAGATATGGAACCGCGTGGTACCAATACGCCGCAAATTGCGCCTGTGCACAAAGATAATACAGAAGGAAATCCGGCACACCGAACCCTCCTAGTGCGAACGGTAACGTAAGTGTCTGTAAGTCAATTCGTGCCTGCTTGCCCGCCCATATCAACGTCCGCACCAGGGAATTAATACGGCGGAATATTGCTCGTGGTGGTGTGATCGGTATGTTGTTAAACAAGTATAACAACTTGGGTAACACGTTCATTTTCACAATAGCTATTCTAGCCCGTCAATGTTTGGGTTGGGCAGCGACGCTGTCGGTGACTTCTGGGCAGAGTGAAGCGAGGCGGTGTGGAGTGCGGTACCCAGAGGACACGGTGTAAGCAACGGCTTGGTGATGGTCACCCAGAGGTGTCGGTGAGACTAAGGATGCAGTGCGAAGTGAGGCTGTGCCTTCAGGCCATGGTACCATTGACGGACTTGGTGACAGAGTAAGCTGCTCTTTTCTTCTGCAATGACTGAAACCAGCGGTTTCAGAGATGGTGCCCAGTAGGATGGTGATGTCTTTGCTGTTCCGGAGACTTCTTGAACAGGTGGCACACTCTACCTCAAGCCCTTGGAGATACTTTGTCAAGCAGGATACACACACAATTCCTCTCCTTGACAGAGAAGCAGGCCAACCCCAGACAGCACACAGTAAAGGGGCAGTACTTCCCCTTCAGCTTCTCTCAATTCTTCTCCTTTGTTGAGGAATTCAAAAGTGATCTAAAGTTCAGGGATCTGTGCCCCACTTTTACATCTTGTGTTCTCAGGAGGCAGAGTGTCTGTGCTCAGCAAAAAATAGTTCTGTCCTCTCTGGCCCAACTTACAGGCAGGAGGTGGAGACAGCATTGTCCAATGTAGAGCAGACCCATTCAGGTGTAATGGAAATCTCCCCCCCCCTCAAAATGTAGCCCAGGTCCATTCAACGCAGCCCTGAATCGCCCTGGAAAGGCAAAACATACCTCACCCCCAAGTGACTGTCTGAACAGAATGCATATCCCCATCCCCTGCCACTCCAAGCCAGCCAGTCTACACACAAACCTAGCAGAGGCACACTGGATGGCTAAGCAAGAAAATACCTACTTTCTAAAAGTGGTATTTTCAAACGGAGAATGTAAAAATCATCCTTACTAAAAGATGCACATTTTGATTCTGAGTTCAGGCATACTAAACTCAGTTTTCCTATCTTGTTCCCATGGGCAGTTATACTTATAGAATGTTATAAGTAAACTCCCAATTATATCCTATGGGACAGATACCTTTCAATAGTAAAAAACGGAAATGGCTGTATTTCACTATCAGGACATGCCACACACATCATTGCATGTCCTACACTTCACGTACACTGCACCCTGCCCACAGGTGTACTATGGGCCTACCTCAGGGGTGACTCACATGTAAGAAAAGGGAAGGTTAGGGCCTGGCAAGTGGGTGCTCTTGTAATTTCGACATGGCAGTACTAGACTACACACAGACACTGCAACGGCAGGCCTGAGACCCTTTTGCAAGGCTGCTCTGTGAATGGCACAATCAGTGCTGCAAGCCCACTAGCAGTATTTGGTTTACAGGCCCTGGGTACAAACAGTGCACTGTACGAGGGACTTAACTATAAACCAAATAGGCCAATTATGGAAAGACTAAGCAATGACAACCATTTACATAGGGAGCACTTGCACTTTGGTACTGAACAGCAGTGGCAAAGTACAAAAAGCATCTAGACCAGCAAAATACAAAGTCCAACACACAGTAAAACCACAGGAGGCAAAAGCAAAAATACAGGGGAAAACCCACGCCAAGAATGCCAGGTCTAACAGTTTCTCACTGCTGTGATGCCTGCTTCTCTCATAGGTTTGCATTATGAATTCCCTGATATGTTTTTCAGTGGAAATGTCTGATCTGAAAGGAGTAGCGTTGTCATATTTGGCATGTTTGGAATAGGGTGATAAATCCTGCTTATTGGTGCAATTTTAGTAATGCCACTTTTAGAAAGTGGACATTTCTATGTGTTTACGACTCATTGTGCTTTGCAGCCTGACTCAAATTCACGTCTAGGGTAGAGTGACAGTTAAGCTTATGCATACTTTCCAGCCAGCCATCACACAGGAAGGGTTGGGTGTAACACGGTTGCATCTGCATTAGGAGTGGGCGGAGTTTGCAGAGCTGCACTATGCGGAATTCTGCAGAGTTGCATAAAAACTCAGTGGAATTTCATGGAGTCCCACTCTGCCCTAAGGAGTCTAAGCTCTGCTATATTTCAATTTGGCAAAGCTAAGGAGCCGCTGGCACTGCGGTAAATAAAACTGCAATTTACGCTATTGCTACACATAGACACCTAATGCATTTACTCTTAGTCCCCTAATTATAGCTCCATCAAAAACCACCAATAAATCACTCTTCTCGCATCCCGTATATTACTGAAGCCACTTTCCTAAAACACTACAATGAACTTTGTTTCCCTTCCTTGTTTTTGAGGAGCTAGATGGGTTTTATTAGGTGAAGACAGGCTCACAGATACTAAATCGCATGGCGAAAAATCAGGTGGGGGGAGGCCTTGAGTGGAACATGCTGGGTCAAATGACTGCCAACTTCTTGTAGAGGGAGGCGTTGGATAGGAGAGGGGGGCCAGGAGAACAATGAATTGGATAATAGTGTGGAAGTCATAGAAAGACATGTGGAGGCGGAAGAACAAAAGCTTCAAAAATTTGATGTCAGAAAAACTGAAAAAGAGGAAGAAAGAACAAAACTAACAAACGCAAGGAACTCTGAAAAAAAGCAGTGCAAGATGAGACCAGAGAAAGTGCAGTAAAGAAGGATGGGTGGATATTGGATCATAGTTTACCTGTATTATTGATCCCCTCCCATGAATGGTTCCACCCTTCATTCTAGTATGTAAAACAAGTTGTATCCTTGTGAAACATAACACTGTACACCTTTGCTAAATAAATTACTACATGTCTGTATTCTCTATATAATAATTATTTAAGCTATGAGATCTAAGAAAGAACACTGGCTGCTCGTATTTCACAGCAGTACATGCCGCCAAGCACTAAAGGTGTGCTCTGCGGCCGTTTAGCTCCACTCACAAATAAAATCAGTTTGCTTTAAAGTATTTGAATTCTGCAACTTGCCTCAGCGTTTCCTTTCTCGGTCTGATTGTAAAAATGTGAGCCACAATAATGTTAACATAAGCCATCATGTAAACGCATTCATAATCGGGATATCTCAAGGTAGTAAACAAACAGTCTGCCATCCCGGACAGAGAGGGCTAAGAGAAACAGAGAGCGCCTCTGCCCTGAAAGGAATTGGTAACTTACATTAATCTGAATGTGTACAAAATTAGCTGGAAAATGGCACAAATAAAGCAATCCTTTTAATCCCCTGCTCACAAAGGTCTTCATGTTGTAAACGGAGTGAAGTGCCCCGATAATCTTTATTTGAACACTGCCATATGACAACTGCTCATAGAGATCCCCAATTGAAAGGGGGTCCGTGCCCCCTATGCGCCTCGGGGGGGGGGGGGGGGGGCGTGTAAACAAAGAGCAGCTTTTAATAATTTGGCCGGCCTTCCTTATCAGCCCTCAGGAAAATCTCAGGGTTTAGGGGGATTAGCTCGGGTGGTTAAATGAGGTGAGGGGGGGGGGGGCGCTGCTTCTTTTCTGCCGGCTCCATGCTGAGGGGACAAGGTGCAACCTGAAAGTTACTAAATTATAGACAAATTGACATCTGTTAAACATAAAAAATGGACGACGGATGTTAGATAGGGGTGGGCGGTGGGGCAAACTCCACCACACAGCAGAATCAGAGTTCTTTGCCAAACTCCGTGCTCCCAGTGGAGCACGGAGTTGGAAAAACTTTGCAAACTCTGCTGGCAGAGCTGAGTTCACTGCCCACCCCTGATCTGCATTCATCTGTATCATGAATGGTCTCCCTGGGCTGGGAAAGTGAGGGGTGTTGACACACTTGTATAGATTGTGTCTTGCCCTCACACAAAGGGCTTGTCTACCCCCTACTGATATATGGAGTCAAAGCTGGGACTGATTGGGGGTGTTGTGCACTTCTACAGTTTGTTTGAAGTTACCTCCACATCAAATACTTGATTATTTTGAGTATAAGTACAGGGGCACGGGCCCCATGGTTTTAGACTCTGCATGGGGCTTGTATCCAAATGCTGGTGGCTGTGCATGCTGCACATTGGCAGGGACCATTGTGCTTCCAGAAGGAATCGCCATTTGGACCATCTGCTGGTTGTGTTGGCCTACTGCCTACTGGACTTCTGGAGTGACTGCCACTCCGCAAGCTGAATATCTGTGATGGCCTGCCTGCTGTTTCCTGCTTTTGTGCCCCAGTGCTCTCCAATGGCTCGTGGGCTTGCCCACCCTTTCTTGTGAGGGGTTCTCAGGGATTCAGGAGGATTCCCCTGGACTGTCTGGGCAATGGGTGTGAGACTCACAGTCCGGCCGCTTTGAAATTTTGAGGGACAGTGCTTTGCCGTTTCACTCAGTGCATAGTGAGCTCTGATTGCAGCCCTGATGTGTGGTATTTAGCACAGGATGAGAGCTGTCATTTGCCCCTTTGCTGGATTCACCAAATGCAAGTTGGGCACTTCAACTTTAGCCCTAAGCATGAAGTCTCACAGCACGTGGTGAGTGCTGAAGTTTTACCTGTCAGCTCATATGGGGTATTGTGGAGTGTCCCCCACTCCCAGAAAAGGAAATCACAACGTGTGTCCTCTGTGAGTGAAGCATCGTACTTCACCAGTGACAAATGCTTGAGGGAGCCCCAGCGAGTCCCCATGTCGGGAACTGCAGTACAGCGCTGAGAAGAGGACACTGCTCGTGGAGTACGGGTCAGCCACTCTCCTTTCCAGTGGCCTCACATCTATGACCTCACCTGGCCAGGAATGGGGGACTGTGCTTCGTCAATGGGCCCCTCTGGGTTTGCTGTGATTGCCCACTCTATTGCCCCATCCCAGGTACCTGTTGGGGGCAAGCAGCTACCATTCTGTCATGGCACAAGGAAACGGCAAGGTCTCCCCTCCAACATTGACATGCAATTGATGTGCGATCGCGGGCTGTTGATCCCTTACTCTCCACACAGGAGGGGGACCAAGGTAAGCCTCCCCCATTGAATACTGCCATTTGGGGGCACTTGCTCCATACTTCAGCAGGACTGGGTTGAAATCCTCAACAGACGTCCCGATTCTGCTGAATCTGCTTTGTTTTCACAGTAAAACAAGTAGTAGGTGGCAGGTGTTCCTGTAAGCTACGTTGGGGCTCATATTACAGCACAACCTATAACAGAGGAGCAGGTGTGCTGGATATATGTATTTCCCCTAATTGGAGGTGATCTACTCTATGTGTTGAGGGTGGTAATTAGTGAGCTATGTATTAATGGTGAAACTGGAGGATGATACTTGGTGATCCATGCATTTATTGTGATTTATTATGCTCCATGGGTTTTTCACAGTACTTGCACTAATGTGGTGATTCATGTTTCTCTCCCGACCCTAACTGCTGCATTTTATACCCTGATGTTATGATGTATGTCATTTTATCCTTGTCTTGTCAGGACAATGAGTATTGTTTCAGGAGTTGCATTTGTATGTGCTGCGATGGTGTTTTTATGACGTGTGCAACATATCGTTCTTTATCTCATTGCACCAACTGTAATGTCATGACAATTGCTTAGTTGGCAAAGTGATTATTAGTGTGTGTGAGTTTGGACTATGTTTTATATGCAATACTGAATTATGTTTTTATATAAAACTGTGTTGAGTCTCCTTTGTGAAATATTTATTGTGTCACCTGGGTGTGCATGCATGTGATGCGCGATCCGTTTACACATTGCCTCTGGGATAAGCCTGACTGCTCTGCCAAAGGGATGAGCAGGGGTTACGTTGGATGTGTAACTCCCTAAAGTGGTGGGTTCTGCCTGGCTTACATGCATAGACTAGCCAACCAGAAACCCCATTTCTAACAGTGGCCATAAGACACAAACTAAAAAGCTACATCTTCTCCTCAAACTTCACCTACCACAAGAGATATCCTTCACAAATCTACACTCCCATTCAATCTTTTCTTAGACTCCTGTTTTAACCATTAAATGTTAAAGCATTTGCTACTTGCAGGCGTCTATTAGAGATGGGGGAACCTTCATCTTTCTGTTAATGTTGCCCCAATTGGTGCCGTCATTGGAATACTTTCTCCAGCTTCCAAACATAGTAGAGGCTGTTGGATAAAGGATATTACACCATCAATAACACTTAGGTTGGACAGTTTAATTTATTTCTTTACTGCCTGTCACCACCAGGAAAAAGCAAGAGGTGAGAGACAAAAAAAAATAGTAACCCCATACCTTGAAAGGAAACTCACTTTGGGAGTTTGTTTCTAAAAACACATGTAAAAAGTTTGGTAAAAGCTGCCAAAACCATTGGTGGGTATCCACCACATTTTCATACATTCAAAGGAACCACTGTGACAGGCGTTTCTCTCATTATTTTACCATTGGTGGGTATCCACCACACTTTAATACATTCAAATGAACCACTGTGACAGCCGTTTCTCTCATTATTTTACCATTGGTAGGAATCCACCACACTTTAATACATTCAAAGGAACCACTGTGACAGCCGTTTCTCTCATTATTTTACCATTGGTGGAAATCCACCACAATTTCATACAGTCAAAGGAACCGCTGTGACAGCCGTTTCTCTCAAAGTACAGAGCTGTCCACTGGCCCAGTGGTCATCTCTAACTTTTGACGAGAGAGTAGTCATGATTGAGAAGGTAATGCCCTCCACCACCCTCATGGACACTACTCTATCAGTCAAGCCCTAAATAAGGCCCTAAGGTAAGGTCCCACTAAGGCATCACACACTGCATGGAAGGAAACGTGTATCAAGTCTTTAATAAAGTCATCAAAAAATGTCACTTCAACAAGGATAGTTGTTCCGGCAAATGTAGAAAGGCTGATAGGGCAGACAAATGATTTTATAGTGCCTACTGAAATGCCTTGCTAGACTAAAGACAAAACACACTAAAGGACATTTGACAGCTTTGGGAGCAAGAGGTCAGTGTTGAGAAGATTACAACAAGTTTGTCCCAGCACCTGGCATAAATTAAGGTTGTGGAGGGATGTTTTTGTAGTGCGGATAGCAGTCAAAAAGACACGTGCCTTACACGCCCATCAGTCACACTGCATGATGCAGGAGTTATTCCTCGTAATGAACAAATATACATGTGAAGCTCGACGTATAATCCTAAGTGTGAACCAATTTCTTTACCAAGTTTATTAAAATGAATCCATGAATTCACGCTCACGACGATTCCACTGTTGAAATTGGCAATGTATATACACATAAGCGGCGTTCATTTGTGTTCACTGTACCTCTTGTCGTAAGCAGAATGGATATTGCAAAACACTGACTGTGTTATCCCGCCAGCATAGACCCATACACACCTATATACAGCAGCCATTTTAGGTACCATGGTCTCTCTGTTTGCGATCGATTATCAGCCCCTTCCCTGCCCCTGCAAGCTTCCCCCATGCACCCTGACCGCCCCCGCTCTCACATGCACAAGTCATGAGCCCTCCCCTCCTGCATGACTCTGTCTCTGAGAAACACACCCCGCGCCTGACCAACACCTCCTTTTCCTTCCATGAATACCCCTCCTTTGATGACCCCGACCTCTGAGCCTGAATGTCTGCACGGACCGCTGGTCATCCCTTAGCCCGAGGATACAGTTATTGCCCACTACTGTATGCACTCGCCTCTCTTGAAAGGAGCCACTATTGATCATGACCACCCCACCCCCTGAGATTCGATCAGGCGCACACATTCCAAAGGAATCAGCAGAACACTCAGCTGCGTGACAGCCCTTCCTATTGTATGGAGGATAAGGGCCCCTACTGTAGCCACGTGTTGGGATATCTTCAAACTTCACAATGTCTTGATTGTAATGAAGGATGTATGTGCCATAAACCTGTGTATAAAAGACGAAGCCTCAGAGAAACTTGTTAGAGCACCTCCCGAAGACACTATGCGAGTGTCCCAAATGACAGGCTCTCCTCATGAGAAATAAACCTTTTTCCTTGTCTTCCTGCTTCCAGTGCCCGTCTCTTTATTTGGTAATTATTTACGATGGGAACTAAGAGGCGCCTTGCGCCAGCAGCCTGGGCATCCGGTGCGTTATGGGCTGACTTTTTCACAATTGGCGTCCCAACGCGGGGTCCATCAGCGACATAAGGTCCGGTAAGAGAGGTCCAGACGATGGGGTGAACATCTAAATGATTGGAGTATACCTGCCTTGAGAGGGCCCTCGTCCGGCTGCCGATTGAATGAACTTCACCGATTCCGAACGGACCTCTCTCAAGTGACCTATTGTCCTGACTGGAATCCCACAGGAATGCTGCGGTAAAAACATGGAGAAAGAGAACGATCGGGCGCTGGAAAAAGGAAGGCGAAGAACTGTCCACATGGTCCGGTCCGGGTAAGGTCGTGACACACGACAAATTGCGAAATTGATTGATTGGTTGTTTGAAAATACTAGTATTACTCACTTTATTGTCTCTGAGAGATTCTCTATTTGCAAACAAGCACAGAGTCGCCATACTCTGTTTAGTCTTTGCAGATAGTGAAAGATAGGTAATGCAGACTTTTGTCCCCATTGTAATCCGTCATACCTATTTTTCTCCCCATTGATTGATTGATTGAATCGAGCATTGAATTGTTCGAAGTTGGTTCTCTTAAGGATCTTCTCTGCCTACAAACGGGGAAGAATAGGAATATTCTCTCTCCCTTTGCAGATAGTGAAGGGTAGGTAACGCAGGCTTTTGCCCCAATTGTAACCCGTCGTGCCTATTTCGTTCCTCATTGATTGATTGATTGTCCGAACATTGACTGTTTGGAATTTGTTCTTTTTGGAGGTGTTCTCTATTTGCAAACAAGCACAGAGTCGCCATACTCTGTCTAGTCTTTGCAAGTAGTGAAGGGTAGGTAATGCGGACCTTTGTCCCCCGTTGTAATCTGTCATGCCTATCTACTCCCCACTGATTGATGCACCAGTCTCACCCGGACCATTTACTAGAGGAAGGTCATCTGGCCCGACCATAGAGCACCCCTAGTGAAAAGGACATATACAATAATAACGAAGTGATCACTGTATCCTGTTAACAGAAACTTTAGCATGAAACAACCTAGAAAGAAAGGAATAGGAAAACGAAATCAGTAGGCCACTGATGAACTTTTTATTAAATAACGAACAAGGAAACGATAACAATACTTAATGATAAAACATATGATTGTTCTAGAAACAAGAAACGTTAGAAATAAGCTCGTAATAAGAAACCTGAAAATGATAAGAGAAGCCAAGCTTGACATTGCGACGGCCATGAGGCAACGAGGCTTCACCGCCCCTCACTGCTCCAAACATGTCTGTCCCACCGCCTGCCACGCCCAAAAACCGGCAACCTCGGAAAGATACAAGTCAGCAGACATCCGCCCCCATTCTGGAACCTCCCAAAGTGCAACAGGTTTACGGCTACGCCCAGCAACACATGTAGGGCGGGTCCTGCTGCCAACCGTCGGCCGGAGATCATAAGAGGCCGAGACCGACGGGATTCGACCGCGGTGGCTGCTACAACACTGGAGAGTTGCAGGGGGGGAATGTCCATGTCCTCGACCCCCCCCTCTCTCTCCCAGCCTGGACCAGCATCCATGGAGGGCCTGGGAGTGGAGAGGCCACTACACGAAAGGCCCAGGAGAGGCGCCACGCGCCAAGGTCTGTCCCCAGGATGGACTAAGGGACCCGTTCCTGGGGCCGTGGCAAGGAGCGTCCGGCCACCATCAACCAGAGGCCCGCCCCAAAAGACGCACTGGACATTTCTTCTTTCTTCAATAATGGCTGCGACAACCCTGGGGGGGGGATGTCTTGCACATGCCTCCGACCCCCCCCCGTCCTCATTACCTGGTCCGGCCATAACAAATGTCAAGCGAGACGCCATGGGGTGCACCGGGAGGGAGAGGCGGTGCGAACAAGCCTCTCCAACCTCCCCAGGTGGAGGCTCCCCAGCTGCACCCTAGGCGCTCCACGCACCCGGCAAAAAGGGTTCATCCACTGTGGCGATGCTGCAACACCTCGCCCGGCAGGTTGGAGCCCGTCCGCTCATTTGACCCCGCGATTGCCGGTAGCTGCCGAACTCTCAAAATGGCGGTCTACTGTACAAGAGCGGGCCCAGCAGGAAGGAATGGCCCGGTCACTTGTTGACTCCACCATCATAGTCCTCCACGACCTTGAAGATTCTAGAGGAGCCGCGGGAGTCCCCGACCCCCGCAGATACCCCCGATGGGAAATGACTGCCATGATTGCCCACGAAACGATGGAAATGTAGCCGCAGGACATCGGCGCTCCCATGCTGGCGCCAGCCTCTGTTTGAATGACTAGAATCCTGCAGACTACAGTTCGGATCAGTTCCGGTGAAAACCCAGTATGACCCGGTAGGAAAATTGTTGCCCCCCTCCCCTTTTTGACTGATAGTTCAGACCACCGATCCTTTCTTTTGCCCTTTAACGGAACTTTTGGACTGCCAAAAGAAGCTCTGGGCCAACCACGAGTTAGTGGGGATTTAGACTATGCCTGGATCTGCCTGACTGCACCCAAAATGTCGCCGATGCAAAATGAAACTTTCAACTCCTTATTGTACCCCGATTGTTCAGCCCTGGTGTTATGAGATATGTATGCAGGTTTTTTTAACCACATGGATTGATATAGGATGTGTACTGATTATATGTTCGGACAATTAATTGATTCAGGATGTATACTGTCAGTTCGGGAAAATGAATTGATATTAGATGGGTACTGATTATGTGTTCAGACAGTAAATTGACATCAGATGGGTATTGATTGAACATTCGGACAATGAATTGTTGTTTAAGTTCGAGGCATCATGATTATTGAAAGTTGGAAGCCCAACACTTATGACACTCGCTCACACTGAAGTCTCGACATGATTTCATTGCACTTGTCGCACTTTTAGATTATGAAAATAAACGACCACAGACTCCATTAAAGTTTTCTGCTAATAAGTATCCCCACATATACAGTTCCAGCCTGCTCCGTGGCCGGCCCACGGGGTTGTAGGCCCGTATTTATGCACCGACATTCTTATTAAAGATTTTTGGAAAAAGCAAACATAGTTGTCACGCGTAAATTGATAAGTTTCGAATAAATGATCACTATTTCCGATATAACTTAAGTACAGGTGAAATGACTCAGCTCGATTAAAAAAAGGTTAAAAGGTATAATACGTAGAAATATTGCAAATATGAAGGGTCCAAGTTTTAGTCGTGTATTTTTCCTTTTTGTTCAGCCAAAAGCAACCGCTAAAGATCCTGGTATTTAGCCTATACTTTATATGCTACCTGTATAAGAAAAGTCACACTAACGGTCCACCTGGGCTTGAACGCCCAGTTGGCAGTGACTACATCCCGTGGAGATAGGCCGAGTACGCAGTAAGTAAAAGCCTTTCTGGGTTTATGCGCGCTAGTGTGTCTATCAATGTAGCCCCTGCCCCCTTCTTTTTCCCTCTCTCTGCAGGTCACATCGGAATGTCAATTAATGTACGAAAATGGTGATCCAGCGGACGAAGAGACGGGAAAGAGGGTCTGATTATGGTACCTAACCGCGACAAACCCCGAATAAAACAACCAAAAATAATGTGCACACATGATTAAGCATTCTTACGTTTAACTAAATAGGGAAAGTTTAAGGAATATTCCGAGGTAAGGTTTACACAAGTACCCTCCGCCGGGAGGACTAGGAATATTGCCAATATTTAAAAACCTACTACCTCCTTTTCGCATCCTCATAGACCTGTAACTAAAAGCTGCCCCATTGTTCTCCAATTGACACCAACTGTTGTCTCAGCCTGGAAACACATTTGCTAAAAAAGATTCGAAAAATACCACCGTGAGCATTAGCCCGACCAGGTCAGTTCATGACCAATTGCCAACGGCGTAAGTGTGTACAATCAAAGCCACCAGTAAAGGGCAGCCAACGAATAAAAGAGAAGAAAAAGGTAAAAAGAGCTTAGGATGATAAGGATGCGCAGCATACAGAAAAGGATAATTTTGGCCAATAACTGTTTTATGTTTTGTCTTGGATCTTTGTATGTAATACATGTACTGTCTTCCCCGTCTGAGTTTGTGTGTACGTGATGTATGGATCTACGTCGTCCCTCCGCTTGTGTTTACGCATTACTTAACCCCTGCTGTTCTATGTTGTGTGCGCACTGAATGGACCATTATTGTACACGTTTTTCTCTCTCTCTCTCTCTCTCTCTCTCTTTCTCTCTCTCTCTCTCCACGACATACGTGTACCGAATGGTTCGTTTAGAGTGCGAGCGACTCTCTCTCTCTCTCTCTTTCTCTCTCTCTCTCTCTCTCTCTCTCTCGCTCTCTCTCACTCTCTCTCTCTCTCTCTCTCTCTCTCTCTGAGGGCCCCCCTGTTCCCTGTTCCCTCCTCCCTTGTGCAAGAACGTTGTGCCCCACCGGCACAAACCTAATTGGGACTCTTCGAACACAAAGGTGTTCGGCAAAATTGACAGAAACTGAAACGATTGTAACTTGCCATATTACTACCTCTCCTTTCTGCAAAACAATAGAACCCGAGTTGGTCATGAAAGAAAGGACAGGTCAGACGACTGACGTCCCCTAATCTGGCCTTTTTATAGGGGGACTATAACGTCAATGGTCTTCTGTTTGTCAGTTCGTTAGAAATGCGATCCCCAATGCCCAGATTGTCCCACCCCTCTGCACTTAAGTGCGGATGTCCAAAGTGTCCCCGCTTGTCCCGATTGACCCCAGCTCCCTGTCCAAAACGTCCCCGTTTCCCCCGCAGGTTTTACACCCCCCCTTCTTCATGACGATAACGCCCCTGCTTACAGGAGTTAGCCGACCCCGAAGGGAAATGTAAGATTGTCGATACTTGGGTTAAAGGGAAAGGCGAGTCTCTACATAAGGACTCGATTTTGAGTTTGATATAATACACTGTGTATAAAAGTCCAATTTCTCTCATCATATGTCGCGAATGAACGCCAAACAGGTTTATGAAGTCAATAAGCAATGCACTCCTACAGTCTCCATAAGTGACGACTTCTGACGGTGACCGATGAACTTATCCCCCACCTACATAGGATTGGGGACAGAATTGAGATGTATAAATGTCTTCTCCTGCCAGTCTTTCTAAAACTTGTTTTCTACCCATTCAAAGATACAATCACCGGAGGAGAGGAGCTGGATGTGACGCACAGCCTGGCCATAGATCATGAAGCACATGTAACCGCAACCAAAGGTGGAGCGGCAGAGCAACGGGACACGGGACGAGGCACAACTCTCAAACTCGGCAGATGACTGAATGAAGGGCTGCCTTGAAGCCCTCGACTTGCTGACCCACTCGTGCCTGAAGTCCCCGCCCCCTTTTGAGTTCGACTGATGGGCTTGCCTGCTCGTTGTCCTTTGCTCCCTTGGTCCCTTGGTGTGTTCGAAGATCTGGCCCCACTCCGCCCTCTCTTCCCTCGATTATTCAACAAACTCTTTTCATATAAGCTTTGACTATAGAATTAGGTTTTGCCACGGAAGAAGAGAGACACGCAGGTGCCCAGCATAAGGCACCCCTAAGAAGATCAGTTAGGAAACAGGACTGTGATCTAACAGCAGAGGACTGATCGCACCCTGCAACGCGTAAGGATGATTCCGAGCTGGACTTATAGCTCCACCGCCGGTGCTCAAAAGCGCCAACGAAAAGAAAACGGACTACCAGAGTCTACCAGTGGTGGCTCGTCGTTGAAAAAGACATTTTCACTAAGACCCCCCTTCCTGAACTTTCTACCTACCCCTTGACTAGTTGTTTACATCGAACTGAGGGGCATATTATCAAGGGGGTTTATCTCCGCTTTTTTGGCTTTAAAAGCCAAGAAAGCGGAGATAAAATTATCTCCCTATTACCTAGCTGTCGCTAACACCAGTTAGCGACAGCTAGTAGGAGATAACGACCATCTTGGGCCCCGCTTTGCATGTCAGTGATATTTATCACTAATGACATGCAAAGTGGGCGTGCCAAGATGTTAGCGACTGGAAACAGTCGCTAACATCGCTATCCCCTATTACCAACTTTTGGAGATATTCGCGCTAAGCGCGAATATCTCCAAAAGCTAACACCTGCCCTGAGCAGTTCTTAGCCATGTTATCCAATGGGAGGTGGATAACATGGCTAAGAGCATGAGCTCGGTAATGCATGAATATCGCTGACTTTTCAGCGATATTCATGCATTGCGGACATTTTTTATCGCATTTGCGATAAACCTTGGTAATACCAAGGTTTATTTGCGATAAAAATCGCCGCAGGTCAGCGATAATTTTTTGTCTCTAACCAAGCAATAGCGATAATTATCGCTATTGCTTGGTAATATGCCCCTGAATTCCTCCCTCAATTCTTATTGCTTTCAAAAATGTTTTCGGTCATTCAAGTCCAAAAGTCTCATATAGCACTTTTTACTGTATGTTGATGTCATCGGAGAATAAGTAAGAACCTGATTCCTTGGTTGACCCCGACTTAGGGGGTCATTATGATGGCGGATTTTCCGCATACTCCGGGCCGGCGGAAGCCACCGCCGGCCCGGAGTATGCGGGAAATCCGCCGAGGAGGCCTGCAAGACCCACCGCCAAATCAGGATGGCTGGTGGGTCTCACAATCTGTCCGCCGCTTTTCCGCCGCGGTCGGAAGGCGACCACGGCGGAAAAGCACTAACATGGCAGGCGGTGTCTATCAGACACCGCCAGCCATATTAGGATGTAGGGAAAGTAATGCTTTTCCGCGGCGGCTTTTCCGCCGTGGAAAAGCATACGGACAATCACTTTGGGGGCCCGTTGCGGGCCCCCTGGGTGAAGGTTGCGTGGGGGGTGCACATGGGGGGTACCTATGGTACCCCCCTGCCTTTGCGTGCACGAAGCGGCAGGCACCGTGCGGTGCCTGCCGCTTTGTGCATGCAAATGCACAGCTTTCGTTTTTTACATTGCAGCGGGTGCTGCTTCAAGCAGCACCCGCCGCAATGTAAAACATACAGGATGTGACCGCCAGGGTGGCGGTCACATCCTAATTGCCATGGAGGGACCGCCGCTGCCCATGCGGACGGTCCCTCCTACTCAGGGGTGGCGGACGGACGCAAGTCCGTCCGCCATCCTAATCGGCCCCTAAGTGTTATGCCGATCTCTAGATTTGTATGAATAACGCAACGAATGTAAATTCCTATGTACCGCATTCCGCCAATTGTATCGACTGCATATGGTTACACGCAATTTGCTAGCATTTGACGAACGTTATTTCATTGGCCACACATGACTATATGTACACTCCATCAGTTGGGGTAAACACAAATGTACTAGCTATGTTTAAAAGCGGCGACTGTTGAAATTGGCAATGTATATACACATAAGCGGCGTTCATTTGTGTTCACTATACCTCTTGTCGTAAGCAGAATGGATATTGCAAAACACTGACTGTGTTATCCCGCCAGCATAGACCCATACACACCTATATACAGCAGCCATTTTAGGTACCATGGTCTCTCTGTTTGCGATCGATTATCAGCCCCTTCCCTGACCCTGCAAGCGTCCCCCATGCACCCTGACCGCCCCCGCTCTCACATGCACAAGTCATGAGCCCTCCCCTCCCGCATGACTCTGTCTCTGAGAAACACACCCCGCGCCTGACCAACACCTCCTTTTCCTTCCATGAATACCCCTCCTTTGATGACCCCGACCTCTGAGCCTGAATGTCTGCACGGACCGCTGGTCATCCCTTAGCCCGAGGATACAGTTATTGCCCACTACTGTATGCACTCGCCTCTCTTGAAAGGAGCCACTATTGATCATGACCACCCCACCCCCTGAGATTCGATCAGGCGCACACATTCCAAAGGAATCAGCAGAACACTCAGCTGCGTGACAGCCCTTCCTATTGTATGGAGGATAAGGGCCCCTACTGTAGCCACGTGTTGGATATCTTCACACTTCACAATGTCTTGATTGTAATGAAGGATGTATGTGCCATAAACCTGTGTATAAAAGACGAAGCCTCAGAGAAACTTGTTAGAGCACCTCCCGAAGACACTATGTGAGTGTCCCAAATGACAGGCTCTCCTCATGAGAAATAAACCTTTTTCCTTGTCTTCCTGCTTCCAGTGCCCGTCTCTTTATTTGGTAATTATTTACGATGGGAATTAAGAGGCGCCTTGCGCCAGCAGCCTGGGCATCCGGTGCGTTATGGGCTGACTTTTCCACACCACAGTTGCTATTTATATCATCTTTTTCAAATGCCTTCGGCGTGCCCATCCAGGGTTCAACAGTGACACATAAGGTTAAGCAATACATTCTGAACGGCCTCGTGTAGTTTCACCCAATGCATTTCGGGCAATTCAGCCCTTCATCAGCGGTAACTGAAAAAGACATAATGAAAAGACATCTAAACCACCTGCTTGATGCAAACTGTTTTTAAGATCAGCGCATCAATGATACAAATAGCCCCTATGGTTAGCTGTTAACCTATCCTCTCCTACACCCTTGTGAAACCATGTTTATGTCAACATAATAAAAGTGCTCCTTGACCTACTGCCTGAAAAGCTAGAGCGAGTGCTTAAAAAACCTTATTTGATAAAAGCCCAACACATCTGTTAATAAATTATAATACACTAATATTGAACCCCTTCTGTTTAGTGCATGAGAAACCCTTAATGGATACAATGCTGAAAACCCTCCAAGCAGCCTACCCCTTTCTCAACCAAATGCCTATAGTGTAGCAATACATTTTAAGTGACACAATGAAAACCAGTTAAAACTACCTTGAAAGTCAGGGTCAACAGCCTAAACGCATCCTCCACGCAGAGCTTCACATGTATATTTGTTCATTGCGAGGAATTACTACTGCATTATGCAGTGCGACTGATGCACATAAGGCTTGTGTCTTTTGGACTGCTAACCACATAGCCATGACCTGGGGATAGAACTCAGAACAAGTTTGCACGCAATCATCCAGTTTGAATTAAAATGAGACATGAGAAGGGTATAAGGAAAGGATTGCATTCTAGCATTCTTACATTGAAGGCCTGATTCTGATGCGGGTTGGAAAGCTTACCGACCAAATCGGTTTGGAAATGGTTTTCGACCCACTCGGATCGGGAGAGTCTGACTAACGGAGTACGATGCATCCAGATGCTTCCAGGTACGATTTGGTGGGACTCCCATTGTCTTCAATGGGAGCATATGTTCCTAACCACATCCTACTTGGGCCCTGGGTCGGGAAGACACGTTTCCGATCCGATTTGGAAGGAGCAAATGCCATTAGGAGGCCTTCCTAACTGCATCAGAATCAGGCCCTAAGTGGGAATGCTTTCCTAACCGCATCAGAATCAGGCCCTATGTCTTTTTTGTAGTAAGGATGACATTCACCACTTCAGTGATCATACTGAATGTAGTTTATTGCCACCACTAAATCTCCATGCATGTAGTTGTAGATTGAATAGATTTTTATGCAGGACCCTTCTAAGGGTGTCTGAAATTCCCATAATTTGCTGTTGCGCAACTATGCCAAATTTCTGCAACTTACATGTAAATATGTCAAATATAAACCCATCATTTTGCACAATATTTTATCATGAAATACATCCAGGTGTATGTTTTTGACTCAAGAAGCATTATGCTGCACACAAAAATAAATGTGTGGAAAACAAAGGTGACGCTAGCAATGTTCTGCCTATTCTTATTAATCCAATGTTCTTGTGGTAATGTTTTTTCATGAATGTTGTAATGTGTAATGTCTGGAATTTCACATCAAAAGCATTGCATGAAATGTCTTTGCCACTCTCTCATAGTGCAATCTGTGACCACTAGGACGACTTGGGGCTGGCCTTTCCTGTTCTGCTTCACAACTAGTGGCAGGAGTGGTAGTGCTGGGAGGGCACACTAGAGTCCCTTCTGCCATTCCAACCAGAATGCATTGCCTAACAAGAGCTTTTGTGGAAATGCCAACACGCAGTATTTTTGACATTGTACCTGTTAGACAGCGGAGAAAACATCAAGCCAGGGTTCAACTCACTGGTGGAAGATGCCTTGCGCTACTTCTGGATGCAGACATTACTTGCGATCTGCCACACAACATATGCTGAGTTTGAGTGCTCAGGCATTCAGGGACACCGCTGGATGACTGATAATCAGGAAAATGCCAAGTACTGCAACCACCTCAAAAGAATTAAAGCCTCCTGGAAAAGGGCCCAGGACCCAACTCTGCCCTGCTTGTTTCAGTAGAACATGGCAGTGGTGTTGTGCATGAGAACTTACAACAACCTCCCCTTTACGAAAGGACATGAGCTCCAGAAAATTGTTGTGAAGCCAGCCCTCTCCTAGAGACCAGAGTCCTCAGATCTCCACCTCCTCCAGATGTCCTCCCATCCTCAACCCAGCAGTGACGCATCCTTTACCACCAACAGTTCTCAATGAGGAGGAGAGAGGAGCCTGCTACTGGACAAGCAACCCCTGCTCACGAGGCCCACAGCTGACCCCACTGAACTCAAGAACTACCGGCCCATCTCACTCCTCTCCTTCACAGCCAAAGTTGTAGAGAAATCAGTCAACAGGGAACTGACTATTCATTGGAGAGAACGCCATCCTAGACCAGTCCCAATCCGGATTCCGAAGCAACCACAGCACCAAGATCGCCCTACGTGCCTCCACAGATGACATCTGCACCCTCCTGGACCAAGGCCACTCTGCAGCCCTCATCCTACCTGACCTATCAGCCGCTTTCTTTTTTTATTTAAATCTTTATTTCGGCAAAAATAGCCATAAAAGACACATGAATATACATACACGAATTGAAAGAGTTTAAATTCCAATTAACAATTCATAAAAAACATGCATAAGCATTTTTTCCTTAAAAAGGGTCAACAAAAATATATAATTTAGCATGATTAAATTTAACAGCAGAAATGCACACTGAGTATGCCTCTTTGGACAATGTATCATAATTTTTCAGAGCATTTGACCCAATTTTTTTCGAATAAAAAAAACTGAAGTTAAAAACCTGCTAATACTGAACACAATGAACTGGTCAGAATTTGTTTTAACAATCCTATATGCAGTATGACAACTTCTAGTTCCTAGGAGAGCACACATGGGTTTTAGCCATTTTTTCCGTGCTTTTGTGTAAGCGTTACATACAAAGAGCATGTGAATTTCATTCTCCAGACAGGAAACAGAGCACATAGGACATATTCTGCTGTTGCCAGTTATACATTCAGCATTTTTCTTTGCCCATCGCTCAAGGTTAGAAGTTAACATAAGAATCCCGTATCTAAATTTCAGGTAAAGGGTCTTAGCCACAGAAGGCTCAATTTCATCCAGAAATGTTTCAAAACAGGGTTCAGTTTTAAACAATAAAAATTCATTGATTAAAGTACCAGTTCTACTCTCATATACAACCTTGTTATTCATATAGGACCAAAAAACTCTCTTCACCATGGTTTTTGCATATGGTGGCAGGTTCCGCGGGTGTTCCCAAAAGGAATGCAACCCCAGCAGTCTAAACCATTTTTTTACATGCCCATACCATGGGATGGAATTAAAAGTGTCGAGGTTTAGTACCTCTTGGAGACAGTTCCGATAGTCCAACAATTCTGGGGTGGACCAAACTCTAATCCAGAACATCAAGGGTCTTAGAATTGTAAAATGATCAGTTCGTTTAAAATTTAGGTCAAATTGGAGTGGGATTAAGGGGGTGCTAGTAGGAACTCTTACAATAGATCTCATGAATTTATTGTCCATACCTTGGAAACACTCTCTGGCCCAGGGACCCCATATTTCAGCCCCATATAGAGTGGCAGATTGGATTTTAAATTTGAACAGTTCAAGAGCA
The DNA here is from genome assembly GCF_964261635.1 of Lissotriton helveticus. NCBI lineage: Eukaryota > Metazoa > Chordata > Amphibia > Caudata > Salamandridae > Lissotriton > Lissotriton helveticus. The sequence goes on along the minus strand of NC_136057.1, from coordinate 1,570,503,463 downwards.
GGTGTGGCACTCTTGCTTACACTAGCATTCAATTTACTCATGATGGGTTTTACATTTTGAGCATATACCACCCTACTCTTCTCAAGTTGGGCCTTCCATGTTAACTTTGAGTCAATTACCACCCCCAAGTAAGAAAAGTTGTCAACGACCCCAAGCGTTTGTCCATTAAGAGTTAAAATCCCTCTATCTGGTCTGCTAGGGTTTAATGCCATACATTTAGTTTTGCTAGTGTTTATTTCCAGGCCTTTTTTTTCACAGTAACCACTGAATGAGTTTAAGAGTATCTGGAGACCCCTCTTAGTCTGGGAGATGAGGATGGTATCATCTGCGAAGAGCAACGCAGGCACTCTCTCTCCATTCAGCTGAGGTGAATCGTTGTTACAGGCATTTAAATATTCAGGAATATCATTAACAAATATGGAAAATAGAGTGGGGGCCAGGACACAACCCTGGCGAACTCCGCGCTCGATTGGAATATCGCGGGACAGTTCGCCATTTGGTCCCCATCTAATGTTGGCATGGTTTCTAGCATGTAATTCAATTATCTGGCTTAACAGGCACCCTGGCATCCCGGCTTTGTTTAAGGAACTCCAGAGCAATTTTCTAGGAACGAGATCAAATGCAGCTCTAAGATCAACAAACGCTACATACAAATGACCCTTCCTAACATGTACGTACTTCCAGTAAATACAACAGAATCTGAAGACCTGGTCTAGTGTACTGATCTTGGACCTAAAGCCTGCCTGAAATTTAGTAAATATTTTTGACTCCTCCAGCCAATCATTCATTCTATATAATAAGTGTTTGGCATAGAGTTTCTGCAGGGTGTCCATTAAGCTGATAGGTCTATAATTAGAGGGATCAGATTTACTACCCTTTTTAAAAATTAGCACAACTTCTGCTGCACGCCAGATTTCAGGAAAAGAGCAATCAATAGATAAAACATTAAATAAATAATTAATATAAGGAGCCCAGACTTCGGTTGCATGTTTGTAAAGGTCACCAGGTATTTTATCCGGACCTGGGGCTTTACTGCTTTTTAGGTCGTTAATTGCCTTCGTGGTTTCTTCCAAGGTGAAATCAAGGCATTCAGGGGGTGGAGGTGACCAAGTGGCCTCAGCAGGTGCACTATCATATTTTTTGTACAGGGATGTGAAGTAATTTACCCATGTTAGTTCATCCAAAAAAGTGTCATTAACTGCTCTTCCTGCATGCCCCCCATTAGCAACCAACCTCCAAAATCCGACATTGTCATTTGTTTTGGCAGCAGCCAGCATATCTGCCCAAAGAAGCTCTTCCCATGCTTTTTTGGAGTCCTTCAAGACGCGCTTGTATTCTTCCCTTGCAAGTTTGACATCCAATTTAGAGCCCTCTCTTATTGTAGTTAGAAGACTCCTTTTAGCCATCTTACATGAACGATTGAACCAAAGCTTCCCACTTTCGACACAGTCGCCTACCTCATACTAGTCGCCAGACTACACGACGCGGGCATACAAGGAACAGGCCTGGACTGGATTCGATCATTCCTCACCGGAAGAAGCCAAAGGATCAGACTACCACCCTTTCTCTACGATCCCATGAAAATCACCTGCGGGGTCCCACAGGGATCATCACAGAGACCGACCCTCTTCAACATCTACAAGGCCCCCAATGCGGCCATCGTCCGAAAACACTGCTTCAACATATCCTATGCTGACGACACCCCGCTCATCCTCTCGCTCACCGAAGACCCCACCACCACCAAACTCAACTTCCAGAAAGGAATGCAAGACGTCGCAGTCTGGATAAGTAAGAGCTGCCTGAAGCTCAACGCCTAGAAGACAGAAGTACTCGTCCTTGGAACCACCCCTTGAGCGTGGGACAGCGCCTAGTGGCCAACCACCCTCGGAAGCCCACCTACCACCTTAGACCACGCCAAAAACCTCGGCATAGTACTCAACTTATCGCTAACCATAAACCGACAGGTCAATGCCATCACATCCAGCTGCTTCAACACCCTCTGCATCCTCCGCAAGACCTTCAACTGGATTCCCCCTGAGTCAAGGAAGACAGTCACCAACGCACTCATCACCAGCAGACTGGACTATGGAAATGCGCTCTACGCCGGCATCAAGAAGTCCCTACTCCGCAAACTCCAGGCAATACAGAACACCGCCACCAGACTCGTCCGCGGCATCCCCCGGCACGAACATATCAGCCAACATCTACGAAGACCCCACTGGCTCCCCGTGAAGAAAAGAGTCACCTCCAAAATCCTCACTTATGCCTACAAATGCCTACACAATGACGGGCCTAAATACCTCAACAACAGAATCAACTTCCAAGTACCCAAAAGAAACCTCCGATCTTCCAACCTCACTGGCCGAAACCCTGAGCATCCACAGAGCCAGTGCAGGCGGAAGATCCTTCTCTCTCATTTCAGCCAAGACCTGGAACGAGCTACCAGCAGACATCAGACACGCCCCCTCCCTGAACACCTTCAGGAAGACCCTCAAGACCTGGCTCTTCGGCTAAATGGATCTGCGGACCCCCCTCCCCCCCCGCGCCTGGAGACCCTCACAGGTGAGTAGCGCGCATACAATTCCCCTGATTTGATTGATCATTTAGATCAGTCACCACTGCAGATCTCAATCTGTCTTTTCTAGGCCTTAGATGGTGCATTGGTGCTGGTTCCAGTGGAAATACAAGTTCCATTGCAGGACATGCATAAGCAACATGGCATAGTTGATGAGGAGGATGCATTAGGCTAAGAGGCCACAGAGCCTCAGAGCCACTCTCAGCTTGATCGAGGACTGAGCCCAAAACATCTGGATCATAGCACAACTTTCCTAGATGTGCTGTTGAGGAGGAACTGTGTCCATGATTGCTCCAATGAACAAAAGCTTTTGAGAAGGAATAAGGTGGGATTTTCGTACATTTAAAGTGAACACTAAATATGTCAGGAATTCCACTGTTGTCTGGCGGTGGTTCACGTCTGACTGCGTCAAGCCCGCCTTTCGCAGCCAGCTGAGGTATGGGAATACAGGGACTTCCGACCTCTGAAGATGAGCAGTCACTACCACCATCACTTTTGCAAAAACCCAAAGGACACTGGTGACAACAAAGCAGAGCATGGCAAACTGAAAATGCTCCATGCCCACCTTAAACCACAGATAATGCCCGTGGGATTGCAAAACAGGTATGAAAATATGCATCCTGCAAGCCAAAGGACACCACCTAGTCGCCTGGTTCAGAGCAGACAGGATCTGGGCCAGCGTGCACATTTAAAATTGTTCTTTCTGCAAGAAGTCAATAAGGGATCAAAGCTCCAGAATAGGCCTGAGGCCCCAGGCTTTTTTGGAGAAAATAGCAAGAGTAACAACCCTTGCCTTTTTCCCAGACCAGTAGCTTCTCGATGGCACTTTTGGACAGCAATGAACGTATCTCCTGTAGCAGGATGGAAAAATTCTCCTTCTAACTTCCTTCTGGTGGGGGAGAGATAATGGGCAGGGTCGAGAGAAAAGAAAGTTTTTTTCTTTACTAATTTGGAAGAACTATCTGTCAGATATGATGGCTCCCAAATTGGGAGGAAATTAGGATTCATGTCTCCTACTGCTACTAAGGTCCGACTACAGCAGTTGGTTGGCCGTTGGAGCAGGGTAATAGAATCTGGAACACTGGTGCCCCTATTGACCAGTCCATTTCCTGCCAGATCCACTTCCATAACATTGAAAGGTCAGAGCCGGTCGCTCCACCCGCCGCGTGGCCCATCCCTGGTGTGCCCGGTCTCCTCCGCCGCCACTGCCCTTTGTGCCTCTGCTGTGCCCTGATCTTCAACTGTATAGTATCTGCCCTGTTGTCGCTTCCGTTTTGTGCCAGTAATCTGTTTCTGTAATCTGTGATCTCGTTTTGCCCGTTTCTGTGCCAGTAATATGTTTTTCCCCCCGCATTGTGTCTGCCCCTGCTGTTGTGCCAGTAAATTGTATTTGAGTCCTCGCCATCTTTGCTGCCCCTCCACCCCGCTCCCTGCCGCTGCTCCCCCACGGCCCCACCCCCGCTCCCCCCAGCATCAGCGATCCGCTCCCCTCCCCACTCGCCACCCCGCTCCCGCCTCCCAGCTGCTCCTCCCTCCCACTGGACTTATAGGGCTGTGTCCGCGAGGCGGGCAGCTGTGACCCGACCTGACCTGGTCAGAGCCAGTCGCTCCACCCGCCGCGTGGCCCATCCCTGGTGTGCCCGGTCTCCTCCGCCGCCACTGCCCGTTGTGCCTCTGCTGTGCCCTGATCTTCAACCGTATAGTATCTGCCCTGTTGTCGCTTCCGTTTTGTGCCCGTAATCTGTTTCTGTAATCTGTGATCTCGTTTTGCCCGTTTCTGTGCCAGTAATTTGTTTTTCCCACGCATTGTGTCTGCCCCTGCTGTTGTGCCAGTAAATTGTATTTGTGTCCTCACCATCTTTGCTGCCCCTCCACCCCGCTCCCTGCCGCTGCTCCCCCGCGGACCCACCCCCGCTCCCCCCAGCATCAGCAATCCGCTCCCCTCCCCACTCGCCACCCCGCTCCCGCCTCCCAGCTGCTCCTCCCTCCCACTGGACTTATAGGGCTGTGTCCGCGAGGCGGGCAGCTGTGACCCGACCTGACCTGGTCAGAGCCAGTCGCTCCACCCGCCGCGTGGCCCATCCCTGGTGTGCCCGGTCTCCTCCGCCGCCACTGCCCGTTGTGCCTCTGCTGTGCCCTGATCTTCAACCGTATAGTATCTGCCCTGTTGTCGCTTCCGTTTTGTGCCCGTAATCTGTTTCTGTAATCTGTGATCTCGTTTTGCCCGTTTCTGTGCCAGTAATTTGTTTTTCCCACGCATTGTGTCTGCCCCTGCTGTTGTGCCAGTAAATTGTATTTGTGTCCTCACCATCTTTGCTGCCCCTCCACCCCGCTCCCTGCCGCTGCTCCCCCGCGGACCCACCCCCGCTCCCCCCAGCATCAGCAATCCGCTCCCCTCCCCACTCGCCACCCCGCTCCCGCCTCCCAGCTGCTCCTCCCTCCCACTGGACTCATAGGGCTGTGTCCACGAGGCGGGGAGCTGTGACCCGACCTGACCTGGTCAGAGCCGGTCGCTCCACCCGCCGCGTGGCCCATCCCTGGTGTGCCCGGTCTCCTCCGCCGCCACTGCCCGTTGTGCCTCTGCTGTGCCCTGATCTTCAACCGTATAGTATCTGCCCTGTTGTCGCTTCCGTTTTGTGCCAGTAATCTGTTTCTGTAATCTGTGATCTCGTTTTGCCCGTTTCTGTGCCAGTAATTTGTTTTTCCCCCCGCATTGTGTCTGCCCCTGCTGTTGTGCTAGTAAATTGTATTTGTGTCCTCGCCATCTTTGCTGCCCCTCCACCCCGCTCCCTGCCGCTGCTCCCCCGCGGCCCCAGCCCCGCTCCCCCCAGCATCAGCGATCCGCTCCCCTCCCCACTCGCCACCCCGCTCCCGCCTCCCAGCTGCTCCTCCCTCCCACTGGACTCATAGGGCTGTGTCCGCGAGGCCGGGAGCTGTGACCCGACCTGACCTGGTCAGAGCCGGTCGCTCCACCCGCCACGTGGCGCATCTCTGGTGTGCCCGGTCTCCTCCGCCGCCACTGCCCTTTCTGCCTCTGCTGCGCCCTGATCTTCAACCATATAGTATCTGCCCTGTTGACGCTTCCGTTTTGTGCCAGTAATCTGTTTCTGTAATCTGTGATCTCGTTTTGCCCGTTTCTGTGCCAGTAATTTGTTTTTCCCCCCGCATTGTGTCTGCCCCTGCTGTTGTGCCAGTAAATTGTATTTGTGTCCTCGCCATCTTTGCTGCCCCTCCACCCCGCTCCCTGCCGCTGCTCCCCCGCAACCCCACCACCGCTCCCCCCAGCATCAGCGATCTGCTCCCCTCCCCACTCGCCACCCCGCTCCCGCCTCCCAGCTGCTGCTCCCTCGCTCCGCCCCCCCCCACTCTCCATTTATGGCAGAGTCCGCACGTACGCGCAGCGTGCACGCGCAGCGGGCGTGCCGATTGTGTGCCGAAGGCGCGCCAAAGGCAAGCCCGTCTACGCCCATCCGCGCCTGGACCGCGCCCAACGCCAGACCCCCTGGCCCCCGCAGATGCCATCACACCCGCCAGACGTACGACACCGCCACCCTCTGCGCACTCAACACCGGCCGCCTCCCCGGCTGCCACCGAGCCACTCCAGGACTCACCCACGGACCCTTCACCTGCCAATCCTGCAAGTTCTCCTGCATCCGGACCTGCAACTCACCCGCACCGGCCAAGCCGACCAACAACAACGACCACCTGAAGTGCATCCTGCTCAACACCCGCTCCGTCCACAGACACCCCGTGGAACTATGGAACCTGCTCGATACCACCTCCCTGGACGTTGCCTTCCTCACGGAGACCTGGATGAACGCCTCCTCAGCACCCGACATCGCCATAGCCATCCCGGACGGCTACAAGATTATCCGGAAGGACCGTGTCAACCAGACGGGAGGAGGCATCGCCATCATCCACAAGAACACCATTCGCATCAAAACCAACTCCGACGACACCCTCACAACCGCTGAACATCTTCACTTCCAGATACACACCGACTCCAAGACCACTCTAAGAGGCACCCTCATCTACAGACCCCCGGGACCCCGCACACAATTCAGCGAAGACATCGTAGACTTCATCAGCCCACACGCCCTCCTCTCCGCCGACTACATCCTCCTAGGGGACCTCAACTTCCACCTGGAGAACAACAACGACAACAACACCTCCAATCTGCTGGACAATCTCGCCAACCTCGGACTCAAGCAACTGGTGAACACCCCCACCCACTACGCCGGACACACGCTTGACCCCATCTTCTCCTCCAGCAAGCACATCTCCTTCAGCCACTCCACCGGACTCCACTGGACAGACCACAGCTGCGTCCACTTTAGCTTCAGAAAGACCACAACTCACCACCTCCCACAACAGGGCCCTCGCAGGAACTGGAACAAGATCACCACCGACCAGTTCACCACATCACTAAACCAGGACCCTCCCGCCAGATCAACGGACCCCAACCAAGCAGCCCTCAACCTCGCACAGTGGATCACCAACTGCGCCGATGACCTCGCACTCCTGAAAACCAATCCCAGCAGAACCGGAAGCAAGAAAGCACCATGGTTCAACGACGACCTCAAGAACTCCAAGAAGAACTGCCGCACCCCCGAGAAAGCCTGGCTCAAAGACCCGACTACAGACAACAAGACCGCCCTCAAGCACGCCACCCGCAAACACCACCAGCTGATCCACACCACCAAGAAGACAGCATTCAAGGTATGACTGGACAACAACGCCCACAACAGCAAGGAACTCTTCAGCATCGTCAAAGAGCTCTCCAACCCCAGCGCCGGAAACAACGACATCACTCCCTCGCAAGACCTCTGCGACTCACTCGCCTCGTTCTTCCACAGCAAGATCGCAGACATACACAACAGCTTCAGCGCACAGACCACGCACCCTACCACCGAACCAACGCCCCCACCACCATCCTCCGTGCCTGGACCCCGGTCAGCACCGAAGACACCATCCGCACGATGAACACCATCCACTCTGGATCACCAACCGACCCATGCCCCCACCACATCTTCAACAAGGCCGACTCCGTCATCGCACCCCAACTCCGGGACATCATCAACTGCTCCTTCAACACCGCCACCTTCCCGGAGAGCTGGAAACATGCCGAACTCAGCGCCCTCCTGAAGAAACCATCACCGACCTCAAGAACTACCGCCCCATCTCGCTCCTCCCCTTTCCTGCCAAAGTCATCGAGAAGACCGTCAACAGACAGCTGCCCGCCTTCCTCGAGACGAACGGATCCCTCGACCACTCGCAGTCCGGCTTCCGAGCCAACCACAGCACCGAGACCGCCTTCATCGCAGCCACTGACGACATCCGAGCCCTGCTCGACAACGGGGAAACAGCGGCCCTCATCCTCCTGGACCTCTCCGCAGCGTTCGATACTGTCTGCCATCACACCCTAGTACAACGCCTCAGCAACGTCGGAATCCAGGAGAAGGCACTGGATTGGTTCATCTCGTTTCTCGCCGGAAGAACCCAGAGAGTCCGCCTCCCCCGTTCAGATCCGAGGCCACCAAAGTCATCTACGGCGTACCACAAGGATCATCACTGAGCCCCACCCTGTTCAACGTATACCTGAGCCCCCTCGCAGCCATCGCACGCCAACACAACCTCAACATCATCTCCTACACCGACGACACCCAGCTGATCCTCTCCCTCACCAACGACCCCGCCACTGCCAGAACCAACCTACACGAAGGGATGAAAGATGTAGCTGAATGGATGAAGAACAGCCGCTTGAAACTGAACTCAGACAAGACGGAAGTCCTCATCCTGGGATCATCACCGTCCACCTGGGACGACTCCTGGTGGCCCCCGGCCCTAGGCAGCGCACCCAAACCAACGGACCACGCGCGCAACCTGGGCTTCATCCTGGACTCCTCCCTATCGATGACCAGACAAGTCAACGCCGTCTGGTCATCGTGCTTCAACATCCTACGCATGCTCCGTAAGATCTTCCGATGGATCCCCACCGAAACCAGGAAGACGGTCACCCAGGCACTTGTCACCAGCCGACTGGACTACGAAAACACCCTCTACACCGGAACCACAGCCAAACTGCAGAAAAAACTCCAACGAATTCAGAACGCCTCAGCACGACTCATCCTGGACATCCCCCATCACAGACACATCTCCGGACACCTGAAAGACCTGCACTGGCTCCCCATCAGCAAAAGAATCACATTCTGCCTTCTCACCCACGCACACAAAGCCCTCCACGACCTAGGCCCCAGGTACCTCAACAGCCGCCTGACCTTCTACACTCCCACCCGCCAACTACGATCGACCAGCCACGCCCTCGCCGCCGTTCCACGCATTCGAAGAGCCACCATGGGAGGAAGATCCTTCTCCTACCTGGCAGCCAAGACCTGGAACTCCCTCCCCATCCACCTCCGTCGTACCCAAGACCACCTCTCCTTCAGGAAGCAACTCAAGACCTGGCTGTTCGAGCAGTAGCGGACCCCCCCCCCCCAAAGCGCCTTGAGACCCTCCGGGTGAGTAGCACACTATACAAATTTCTTGATTGATTGATTGATTGATTGAGGTTGTCTGGTTTATCACTGGCTGGGAATTCTGTCTATGTCTACATGGTAGTCCTCTGGAATAACCCCTGCACTTCTGGAATTGATGAAGAAAGGGTTTGGCTGGGTCAACAAATACCAGGCATGCTCTTGAGCGCTGCTGTCTTTAGGGCATTCCAAAGCGGAATCCACCTTCTCTCCAAAGAGGTGAGTCTATGGGTGGGCAGAATATTTAATTCAGCCTGCAGAATTGGTGGAATTTTGTGACTCTGCATTACTTTTGTAACGCAGCGTTCAGGCCAAATTGTGCCAATCACTGCGTGATGGAATTATTTCCCACGAGGCTCCAGGAATCTCAGCTTGAGCGAAATTTGGCGTCCCTGAGTACCATTTCCTAACGAGGGCAGCCACAGGCAGTCACAAGCGGTTGCGGCCAGAGGGCTGCTTCTTGAATAGATTTTCTGATGCGCAAGTAGATTTTCTACTTGAGTGGCAGCAAAATCAACTTGAATGGCCAATCACTGTTGCGCACTGCATGGTGCCATCTGCGCTGATTTTTTAATGCTGCTCGCGCTACTGGTACTAAATTGCAGTGCGAGCAGTGTTACATGCCTTTTTTTGCCTGTTGGTGGAATTCTGTGGCATCTTGCGAACATTTTGGGTTAGTCGGCTCAACAAAGGACATGTTCATTAATGAGGCCTGTACATATATAATGGGCATTATTAATACCAACTACCCTGACATTCCCTGGTATCCAGACCTGCACAGATAATATAATTGGTCCCATTCTTTATCTTTTATAGTCTGAGTCAAAGGAGACCTAAAATCCCCCTGGAACACCTGCAAGACCTCTCTGGTCATGACCCAAAGGGTATCTTTGTAGCAGCCCAGCAGACAAACATGCATTTGCCAAAGCATCAATCCTCTTGGATTGTCTATCCGGAAGAGTGATTTAGGGTCCACATTACTGGTCAAGGCCTGCACAATAAGCTTTATGGAGAGGGGATGGCTCGGTGAGAAAATTTGGGTCACCAGGCACAGTCTATGACATCTGGGCTCCTACCTAGTCACATGGGGCAAGAGTATGGTTTCAACCAGGTAGCTGTCAGAGTGTCTGTGAATCACCATTAAATCAAAGCAGGGTCTGAGATGCTGATGTCCAAGGCTGCAGAATTGCTGTCAACAAATTTGATTTAATCTCAATGGAGAGCAGATGCAATTCTAGTACTTCAGCAAGTATCCTCTGAGTCACCACAGCAAATGACCCACGCTCTTCCTTTGTTGATCTATGTGGTGAGTCAAGCTCTCTCTCAGAAGAGGTATCAAGCCCACCTGCATTCTATAAACCATGGTATAAGGGATACTCAGCATAACAAGGAAGAAGCAAGACAGCACCTTAACAAGCATCATCATCAACTTACTGAGATGTACCCTGTTCTGGCACAGGATCAGGGTCAGATCCAAAAAGATAATGGAGGCATAGTTAAAGTCAGTCTGCATGACAACTAGCTGCAGTTTTGTAATTCTGTAGCGCAACATTGATCGATAAGGGGCCGTAGTAGAGTTGGGGTCCGATGTGGGTGATGACACCAGGTAATGCTCTGGCACCACTGGTGTTAGTGTCAGGGGTGGCAAAAACTGGATCTTTTGCTGGAGTGGAACTCTGTACCGGAGTTGGTGTGAAGCTGGTAATTGGCCCCAAAGTGACAGATGGTGCTGGGAAGAGACCTCCAGTGAAAATCCTAGTGGATGCTGCTGTGGCTCAGTGAAGACAAAGCCAGAAGCACACTGGAAATTTGCAGCATGGCCTCTTTGAAGGCTTTGAATTGCTTGACATGTTGGGACCAAGTGAGGCATCAGTTCCATGAGCTGGTGCCTTTGAAGCTGTGTGATGTATATTTTGACAACCTCATGCCTTCTCCTTGGAAGCAGAGTGGTGGATTGAGTCCCTCTATCCTTTCTTACACATGCCTTTGAACTTGGACGTCTATCCACTGGAGGATTTTTTGTATGAAGATGAATGTTCGCAGGACAGGCTCTGAGACCCGGAACGAGTTTGGGTGTGCAACTTTGAACAAGAATAGGATTTACTGGAAGGCTGTGAGTTTTTAAGTTTGGCACATATAAACTTACCTACAGGTCTCAAATCACCTTCAGGTGCATGAGGGAGCAAGTATCACACAACTTAGAGCTGTATCCCGAGTGCAGGCACTAAAGATATACCTCATGCTGGTCTGTGATAGACATCTGTTTCCTACAGTTGTACAATGGCTTCAAACCAGTCGACTTAAGTGGTTACATCATTATTGAGTATACTTTCAATAAATTTGGAAGCAGAGCTCTGCATACGCATCAGAAGACATAAAAAAAGGAATGAATGTCAGTGTGAAGTGGTGATGCACGGTTCACTGACAGAATATCGACCCCCAAAATATCCCCAAAACAAATATCTAGTTTTTAATATCGATGTCAAAAATATTGACATCCTATATTTATTATTGTAATTACAAAAATATCGGAAAAAAATATAGATTTAAAAAATATAGTTGGACAAAATATCGATTTTAATATATATATATATATAAAAATGAATAAATATATAAAAATTTAACAGTAACGTATTTTTGTTTTTTATATTTAATACAGCCATCCTAACTCAAATGACCCCCCACCACATTAGGATGGCTGGGGGGTCCGCGGCAGACGGGAAGACCGTCCGCCGCTTTTCCGCAGCGGTCGCCTTGCGACCGTGGCGGAAAAGGTCTAATATGGTGGCGGTGTCTATCAGACACCGCCAGCCATATTAGGATGGACTTTGGGGAATGCCTTTCCGTGGCGGCAATGCCGCCACGAAAAGGCATTCGGTCTTTGCTTTGCGGGCCCGTTGCGGGCTCCCAGGATGAAGGGGGCGTGGGGGGTGCACATGGGGGGTACCTATGGTACTCCCCTGCGTTTCAAAGTACAACATAGCAGGCACCGCGCGGTGCCTGTCATGTTGTGCTTTGAACCGCACAACATGCATTTTTAGCATTGCGGCGGGAGGTGCTTTAAGCACCGCCCGCCGCAATGTTAAAAATGCGGGATGCACCCGGCACTGTGGCGGGTGCATCCTAATTCGACGCACTGGACCTCCGCCATTATGGCGGACGGTCCCTTGCCACGACAGGATGGTGGACGTACAAAGTCCGTCCGCCATCCTAATCGGCCCCCATTGTTTCTATCCAAAATAATATGCTAAAGGGAGTTCATTGGAAGCCCAATACTTTTGTTGAGAGTTCACTTAATCCAATGTTCATCCACATTGATTAAACAAATACACTCTTCTTATCGGTCCAATATAACACAGGAGCCATGGTATGATATCCCAAAAAATCTTTATTCTTCAACACATCAAACTTCAACCCAGCCAACGTGTTTCGTCCTAGGAAAAAGACTTCCTCAGGGTTTTGAAGCCTCTTGGTATTTCCTTACTGGATAAAAGTTTGCTAGAGGGAAAAGGAAAGGGTTGGATGATTATACCCCCAATGATTCATTAAATAATCATTGTTTTTTCTTTCTGGACTAGAGTGGACTAGAGATGTGAGAAGGCTGAATATTTGTACACCCAGTGGGCCCTGCAAGGTTCAGCAGAAAAGCGTGACACAGCACCAAAGCGAGGCCTTCTCATCTCTATCCACCTTAACGTCTACATTTACAAATGTTAACCACTACAATATTCTACTTATTCAGTTGCTGCGCTGAAAAACTTGTGTTGAACTTCTCCAAACAGAATCTCAAGATATAGACAGCACCTAATTGGCCCAGCCTAATCAGTGCCACTGAAAAACAGCAGGGCAATTAAAGTGTTCCCAAAGAGATATCAAACATAAAAATAAACACGTACATTGTGTCTCCCTGTGCTTCTGCAAATCCTTTAATGCTCAGTTTGCCCTGATGTATTGCTTGCTTAAGCAAGCCATTTAAGCCATCAATTATTAATTACACTCTGTCTCGCATAAATATCGTAGTGCCCTGTTTAGCCAGGTGCAGCTTTGTTATGCTTCATATGAAAGGTCAACTGTCCTTTACTGGATAAATATTTCATGATTTTTTTGGCGGAATTAAAATCATAATTCTTCATTTCCTTTCATCTTTGTGTAATTTGTACTGAAAAAACAATCTGTTTGTAATTTGCTCCTCTTACTACAAGCATTAATTTAGTCCAGAATTACAGAATGATTGGAGATGTTGGCATTAAAGATAGTCCTCATGTATCCACACATATATTTCCTTCATTAAGGAAGCACATTTGTACGAAACCAAGCCATAACCACTATATAATTGTTGAATGACACATATTTATCTATATGGCTTGTGAGATGTGGGTTAAACCATTACTGGCAAGACAGCTTCGGGCTGTAATCATAAACATTACTATCCATTTCACAATTATGTTTGTGCACCTAAGTTGTACTAACATATGCAGATGACTTCATTTACAATTATAACAAATATGAAATTAAATCTCATTAAATAAAATGTAGGTAAACGATGGGAAACACCTTTAAGAAATTTCAAGGCACATTTCACTTGCCCTAAATGCAGCAGTTTGCATGAATGTAGTCGGTTTTGTTGCTCTGCTAGAAACACTTGCCTGATAAGTCCTCTCTAAAAAAGCAGCCAAGAGAAAATAATGAACTCCCAGGAGCCCGGTGCAGTGTATCTGTCTCCCGCAACTTTAAATTCCCTGCCCCGCTGATGCATTGGCAACTTTCAAACCAGTCAAGTGTGACTAGAAACGTGGTAAAGAAACAAGCGGGAGCCGCATGGAGAAGGGCTTGTTCAGAGCTCAAGGCTCTCTTGACATGGAGGCTCTGTCCAATCAAGTCAGCCTGTCTTTAAATTCCCTCATCTCTTCCAACTTCTTTATGTAGTATTATACAACTGTTCTGTGAGTGCAACTTTGAAAAATGACAGATTGTAAAGCAAGGATTCAACTGCCAGACAACCATGTCACAGGCAAGAGACGATGGGGGATATTCTCAAGAACATGTGATAACCATCGCAAATGTAGCTTAACGCAACTTTGAATATCGCAGTCTATCGTGAGAAAATAACACCGTCTTAATGACCAATTCCCAACCCGTTGGCATGATGCGATAGTAGCAGGATAACGCGCCAAATGACAGCGTAAAAATCAATGCGACGCACAGAAATTGCGAAACACGAACGCTCAAAAAGTTGCAATGCCCTAAATCGCAATACAAAAATCAGCGTCAACCAGTGACAGGCCTGCAATTCCCAGGCCTCATGCGGGAAAATGCAGTGTAAAAGCAACAAAAAAAACACCAAAACCAATTCAAACTGCGTAGCACCATGGATGCACCCGGGCCGAGTGCAAACGACAACCCGAGCCCGACAGAGGACCCGTCAGGAGCCCCATGTATGGGGAAGGGCAAGGAGAAGAGGAAGAGGAAGACGGGGTTCAGTCCGCAGGAAGACCTGATCATCGCCACAGAGGTGACAGAACACTACCAACAACTGTTCACCACCTCCACTGCGGCACTGGAAACCCAAACGGAAAAATGGCAGACCATCGTCATCAACGTCAATGCAGTTGGAGTGTCGAGGAGGTCAATGGAGGAGGTCAAGAGGTGCAGGCATGATGTGCAAAGCGAGACCAAACGGAAACTCGCCGCCAACAGGAAGGCAGCAACGGCGAATGGAGGTGGGAGTCCTGCGCCACAAGAGGAGCTGGATGAGCTTGAGGAAATGGTGGCCACAGTCACCAGTGTGGAGACGATGGCAGGAGTTGGGGGTCTGGACAGAGCTCAATATGACCTGACCCAACAGCAACAGGGTGTGTAACGACCAGGGACTGGGGGGACGGGTAGATGGGCACAATGGCATACATGCACAATCATGTGTAGCACACTGCACATGCACAATGATAGTGGAACATGTCCCTGATACCCTTGGCACACTGCAGCACACAAAGAAACACCAAGTAGGCACATATGGGCCCCCTCCATATCACCAACGACACAACCTACCCATGCACATGTGCAGAATCCAGAAAAGCAGCGGCTGTGTGAGCAACACTGACTATGCAATCGACACTGCATGATCAATAGCATGGCTCAGTCAAAATACATGCAACTTTGCAGGATTCGACACTGAGATGGCCCAGTGTGGATCACATCCGTAAAGGAGCAGGTCACACTCGGCCACTTCCACGTGCACCTACAACCCATGACATCCATTAACCATCAGCAGACAAACAATGCACAAGACCACAAAATCTGTCCAAGAGCACCTATGACCCAAGTCGCAAACATTTCAGCCCCCGTAAAGCTCACTATTCACAGGCACACCACCAAAGGGATAAGGGTCGGTGAAATATGAGCTGCAGGGGCGACTCACCCACAATGCGGTACAAAAGGGGGTGGTAATGGACGGAGCATCTGAACCAATCAGACACTCACACCCAGTCAAAAGATCTGGGTTTAAACCATCACCGTTCTTTAGCCCACTCTGCCACCCCAGTTCAGACATGGCTATATGCAAATCAGTCTGACCCTGTGCCTCATGGGAACAGTCCAGCCCGAACTGCCAAGCCATGCCTTCCCTGGACCGGAAACAAGCTTCCGAGGACCGGTTTCTGGCATTACAGCCATCTTTAGCCCGGCTTGATGAATCCAGTGGCAAAGTGAGCAAGGGACTCACGTCTGAGCATACCCTGCCACACTTATGGCGGCCAAAAGCGGTACAAAAGGGGGTGGTAATGGACGGAGCATCTGAACCAATCAAACACTCACAGCCAGTCAAAAGATCTGGGTTTAATCCATCACCGTTCTTTAGCCCACTCTGCCACCCCAGTTCAGACATGGCTATATGCAAATCAGTCTGACCCTGTGCCTCATGGGAACAGTACAGCCCGAACTGCCAAGCCATGCCTTCCCTGGACCGTAAACAAGCTTCTGAGGACCGGTTTCTAGCATTACAGCCGTCTTCAGCCCGGCTTGCTTGAATCCAGTGGCAAAGTGAGCAAGGGACTCACGTCTGAGCATACCCTGTCACACTTATGGCGGCCAAATGCGGTACAAAAGGGGGTGGTAATGGACGGAGCATCTGAACCAATCAAACACTCACACCCAGTCAAAAGATCTGGGTTTAATCCATCACCGTTCTTTAGCCCACTCTGCCACCCCAGTTCAGACATGGCTATATGCAAATCAGTCTTACCCTGTGCCTCATGGGAACAGTCCAGCCGAACTGCCAAGCTATGCCTTCCCTGGACCGGATACAAGCTTCTGAGGATCGGTTTCTGGCATGACAGTTTTCTTCAGCCCGGCTTGCTTGAATCCAGTGGCAAAGTGAGCAAGGGACTCACGTCTGAGCATACCCTGCCACACTTATGGCGGCCAAAAGCGGTACAAAAGGGGGTGGTAATGGACGGAGCATCTGAATCAATCAAACACTCACACCCAGTCAAAAGATCTGGGTTTAATCCATCACTGTTCTTTAGCCCACTCTGCCACCCCAGTTCAGACATGGCTATATGCAAATCAGTCTGACCCTGTGCCCCATGGGAACAGTCCAGCCCGAACTGCCAAGCCATGCCTTCCTTGGACCGGAAACAAGCTTCCGAGGACCGGTTTCTGGCATTACAGCCATCTTCAGCCCGGCTTGCTTGAATCCAGTGGCAAAGTGAGCAAGGGACTCACGTCTGAGCATACCCTGCCACACTTATGGCGGCCAAAAGCGGTACAAAAGGGGGTGGTAATGGACGGAGCATCTGAACCAATCAAACACTCACACCCAGTCAAAAGATCTGGGTTTAATCCATCACCGTTCTTTAGCCCACTCTGCCACCCCAGTTCAGACATGGCTATATGCAAATCAGTCTGACCCTGTGCCTCATGGGAACAGTCCAGCCCGAACTGCCAAGCCATGCCTTCCCTGGACCGGAAACAAGCTTCCGAGGACCGGTTTCTGGCATTACAGCCATCTTTAGCCCGGCTTGATGAATCCAGTGGCAAAGTGAGCAAGGGACTCACGTCTGAGCATACCCTGCCACACTTATGGCGGCCAAAAGCGGTACAAAAGGGGGTGGTAATGGACGGAGCATCTGAACCAATCAAACACTCACAGCCAGTCAAAAGATCTGGGTTTAATCCATCACCGTTCTTTAGCCCACTCTGCCACCCCAGTTCAGACATGGCTATATGCAAATCAGTCTGACCCTGTGCCTCATGGGAACAGTCCAGCCCGAACTGCCAAGCCATGCCTTCCCTGGACCGTAAACAAGCTTCCGAGGACCGGTTTCTGGCATTACAGCCGTCTTCAGCCCGGCTTGCTTGAATCCAGTGGCAAAGTGAGCAAGGGACTCACGTCTGAGCATACCCTGTCACACTTATGGCGGCCAAATGCGGTACAAAAGGGGGTGGTAATGGACGGAGCATCTGAACCAATCAAACACTCACACCCAGTCAAAAGATCTGGGTTTAATCCATCACCGTTCTTTAGCCCACTCTGCCACCCCAGTTCAGACATGGCTATATGCAAATCAGTCTTACCCTGTGCCTCATGGGAACAGTCCAGCCGAACTGCCAAGCTATGCCTTCCCTGGACCGGATACAAGCTTCTGAGGATCGGTTTCTGGCATGACAGCTGTCTTCAGCCCGGCTTGCTTGAATCCAGTGGCAAAGTGAGCAAGGGACTCACGTCTGAGCATACCCTGCCACACTTATGGCGGCCAAAAGCGGTACAAAAGGGGGTGGTAATGGACGGAGCATCTGAATCAATCAAACACTCACACCCAGTCAAAAGATCTGGGTTTAATCCATCACTGTTCTTTAGCCCACTCTGCCACCCCAGTTCAGACATGGCTATATGCAAATCAGTCTGACCCTGTGCCCCATGGGAACAGTCCAGCCCGAACTGCCAAGCCATGCCTTCCTTGGACCGGAAACAAGCTTCCGAGGACCGGTTTCTGGCATTACAGCCATCTTCAGCCCGGCTTGCTTGAATCCAGTGGCAAAGTGAGCAAGGGACTCACGTCTGAGCATACCCTGCCACACTTATGGCGGCCAAAAGCGGTACAAAAGGGGGTGGTAATGGACGGAGCATCTGAACCAATCAAACACTCACACCCAGTCAAAAGATCTGGGTTTAATCCATCACCGTTCTTTAGCCCACTCTGCCACCCCAGTTCAGACATGGCTATATGCAAATCAGTCTGACCCTGTGCCTCATGGGAACAGTCCAGCCCGAACTGCCAAGATATGCCTTCCCTGGACCGGATACAAGCTTCTAAGGACCGGTTTCTGGCATGACAGCCGTCTTCAGCCCGGCTTGCTTGAATCCAGTGGCAAAGTGAGCAAGGGACTCAATGCAGCACACACACATAGCAATCACAGCACATCAACATTGATGGCAATGTGGTACAAAGTGCAACACCTACACCACAGGAAAGAGGACACAACAGGTTCCGCTTGTGCGCAGTAACTGGCCACTCACATGTGGCATTGCCTGACACTGTGTGATGATAATGTACGGGTACAATCACACATCTGTCATGTAGTCGAAATTCCCACTGTCTGCCCTCAAATAGCCAGCTCCACCAAAACAGTCACTATGTACATTGTCATGCAGTCTGTAAGTAAACATCTACAAAGCGTCAACATACATGGGACACTCTGTTGACCTGCATCTCCCCTTTACATTGCAGAGGGACAATCAACAACTACTGCAGAGCAGACCACAGATCACATCAGTGATGATGAAGAGGACAACCTGCACAAATGCATAGACACCCTCCAACGGCTAATGGACAGCCTCTGTACCCCACCCCTGGGAGCAGGGCAGCCCCGCTGCCTAAAGGTGACCCCCTCCTCCTGTACAGACCACACAACAGGAAACACACACCACCACAGCTGACTCCCGGGACCTCTCGAACATAACATGGAATTCCAACGGCGTGTGTTGGGTTGCCAGGTGGAGATGTCTGATGAGCTGTGGGTGGGTTTCGAGCTCATGGCAGCCAAACTTGATGCCATACGTGGGTGTCTGAGTCATATTAGGGACCACTTACAGTCCCTAACGGACATCCACTGTCCACACCATGTCCCTGACAATCCTTGGCTAATATTGCTGGGGCCATTACTCGGATACAAGACCTGTCTAGTCAGACAGGCACCAGCGAGGACAGCACAGAGTTGGCACAGATGCGCAGGACAATGGAGACCATGGATCAGATGCAGGCTGGAAGTATGGCTGCCATGGCTGAACACCAGCGAGATGTAGCTGGGATCTTCCATGCCTTGCAGTTCCTCATCTTGCCTTTGCTGCCACTGAGCCTGTCCCAGATAACTGCTGCGGGAACTTCGACACACACATCTTCAACCCCTGATGTGTCAGTGGCAAACAGTGAGGCAGCCATTTCACCACCACACACATACTGGACACACCGGACACAGAAGAAGTATCAGAGGAGTAAGATGGGGATGGTGATTACTGTGTGAGGAAGAAGGTAGTAGCATCCATCCCCGCCATATGACGTGTCCCTGCCTGGTTCAGCCCTGTGCATCATGCACTTCGACAAAACCTCCCACTGACCCCCGGAACACTATGCGACATTCATCTGGACCGCAACCTGGACTACCATATCTTCACTGGTTGACAATTCCATAGCAATCCTGCTGCAGACTGCACTCTCCCTCTTACAATTCACTTTTCAATCCCCAAAGGACTCTGGTTGGCCCACCGCTGAGCTACCATGTAACGTGGGATTGGCATGGCCATGTACAGCTCCAACTCAGGCATTCACCAGAATGTGAATAAAACATACGAAATCACCCAGATGTGTCATGTCTATGTTCACTCAAGTATGGAAGTATCGATTTTTGATGTAGGGACATTGATTGCACAAGAAGGAACACCCCAGTAAATGAAATCAATGCGCATGTTGGACCCTGAACCACATGGCCAATTAGAGGACTGTGAAGGTGTGAACTAGCTGTGGCCCCATTGCACATGAACAACAATCTTGCAACCCCCCAAATTATGCACACATCCATGTATTAAATGGGGCTGTGTGTAGAAATGATAAAATCAGTAGCAGGCCAGAAGTGGTGTCCGCCATCACATGTGACAACAGGACCTCACTTTGCATACCTTCTCACACACATCTGTGTGGACACATTCTGTTTTGATGTATAACATAGCTCCACATGGCCAGAGTGTGGACACCATACTCACATTGCTGAAGACACATAAGTGCACAGGTCTGCCAGCAACTATCACAAACACAATGACTGGCTCACAGAGGTGGAGCTGTCAAAAGGGACTAATCCCCATTGTACATTCGTCAGTCAGTCCCTCCCTGTGTAGGGAACGATGCTCATTGTGGCACATGATTTGTCAATCTAATCAACACTCATCACAGTTAGACACCAGTGAAGTTGCGTGGACTTTATTGGCATGTGCGTGTCAGTACGGACAAGGCAAGGGCCGCAACATGCAGGGAAATGCTTAATACACTTACACGCAGCATGGGAACACGTCGAGGTGCAAGAAATAGGGAGCCAAAAATGTACACAAAATCATTACGGATGGCAACGGTCTCAGCCCACATTGCCTTGCTGGACGATTCATGTGATGTTTGGCATCTGCTCATTGCCCTGTGCGAGGGGACACGACTCACAGCCCATGGGATCTGCATAGTGCTGTACCACCGGACAGCTCCAACTGTCTGCTCTGCTGACAGTGATCAGCTGAAAGGGTCCAACAAGGTTACATGTCGTACTACATTGCCATGTGTGTACTCTCCCCCCAGCAGTATGTCCAAATTGGGAACGTTGACAAACGAGGCTGTGCTGCTCCGACCATGGAACTGCATCACCTTGCACAGGTGTGGGTACACACGTGTAGTTCCACGCACATGCCACGAGTCCAGACGAAGGCAGAGATGTCAACTGTTGTGGTGGGATATCTGAGCAGTCCCCACAATGCAATAAGGTGTTGGGACCTGTGCTGTGGGTGAAAATCCGATGTGGCTGCAGGAACGTAGTTACTCGTCCATGAATGCAAGCGTAGCTTCATGGGCAATCTGTTCCAATAGTACATCGTTGTCGGGTTCAAGGAACACCAGGGTGAGCCAATCCATTAACTGGTCCGGGCAGATGTGCTCAGTCCACGCCGTCTCACCAATCCGCAACACAGCCCACTAGGGGAGCACCTCAATGTGGTCACTGCACATGTGGAGTTGTGCAATCTCCCATGCACAACTGCCAGCACATACGCCAAAGATCAGTGGATCCCATTCACGGGTATCTCGGTGACACTCCTGTTCGTGGGCCAACAGGGGGCGCACTGTCAGGTCATAATCCAATTCAGCTACCGTTGTGTTGGATAGGCAGACATCCATGTGCCACTCGAATGTGCATGATCGACACCGGAACCAGGGCTGGACGCAGGTGACGTAGGCAAGACGGAAACTCCGACAGAAACTGATTCGCAACACTGCCATTGACAGTGATCCCAACAGATGCAGCATTCGTGCACAGTACAGTTCCACGTGATAGGGGTTGTGCATGTGCCCGGGATTGCCTGCCATTACATTTGTTGGACTCGTAGCACCAGCAATCCTCAGATTGGTGGCAGTTCGGTGGACGATATGCCACAGCTCTGGGCAATGAGTTGTATGTGTGTGCACCCTTTTGACGTATGGGTTGTTTTTTACTAATGTGTCAAGGGCATCCTTTGCAGGTATAGCTCGTGCAGGGACAAGTGTGTGTGGGGTGTGGGCACGTTGGTCTTTCATTAGCGCAGTTCGTGGTGTGGGAATAGTCAGAGGCTGGTATGGTATCACACGTAGGGTGTGCCAGCCGCATTCAGAACCAAGGTCGGGATTCCGTTGTCCTTCCGCCTTGTGTATTGAGACAAAGCTTTCATACCTAAATTTAGTTTGGCTCCTGCTGGCATTTCTTAAATGTGATGTGGCCTTCGCGCTGACTTTGATACCAGGCCTGTGATTTGGGGTGCACCAATTACGAAACACACGCAGCAGTTAGCATGTTTGTAGGTGCCAAGGGCCCGATTGGCCTTGCGCTCCTTGTACAGTCTCTCTCTTTCTCTCTCTTTTTTCTCTCTCTTTATTTCTCTCTCTCTCTTTCTCTCTCTCTCTCTCTCTCTGTCCTTTGATGAGTGCCTGGCACACCTTCTTATCTTGGATATTGTCTTGCAGGCAGTGACTTACAGATTGTCCAGGGATGCCCCGCCATGACTCTTCATAATATTTGTTTGGAGACAAATTAGAATGTGATATTTCGTTTCGACTATCAATGGTGAGTGAATGAATCAGGTTTTTTGTACTCACATGTATGTTGATGTAATTGTGTGACATCAGGCGAATGGTTTTGTTCATGATTTCGTGCCGTTGATGTACAATATCTTGGTCCGGGGGAGGTGTGGGGTGCCCAGGGTAGGGCCCGGGGTGGGGGGTTGAAGTGGTCTTGGTGTAGTGGCCTTGGGTGTCCGGCATGCATGATCAGTTGCTCCATGGCATCTGTTGCCCTTCAGGTGTGGCTCTGGGCTGGGCTCCCTTTTGTGGTGCAAGTTGTCGTACGACTTTACACCAAGTCAGAGCAGGTGTTAATTTCCTGCTGCTAACGTGCCTTATCGCCGATCTGGCTGGTCATTGAGAATGTTTACGAGTGGTGTTGTATCAGCTTTTTGCATGGTAACGCCTACTCTGCATCTCATTAGCGATAGTTGCCGGGGTCATCTGTGGCAATGTTTTTTGCAGCTGCTATCGCGGGTAAACTGGTGATATGGGCTGTTAGCACCAGCTTAGGTATTAGGAGATAACATTTTCGTGACTTTGGCTGTGATAAAGTCGCGTTAACTCGGCGATAGCTCCTTGAGAATATGCCCCGATGCTTCCAGATCTTTTAGCGTTAAAAACCAAGACTACCCTGGCACCGAAGCGTGCTCCTTTTCAAGCGGCTGCAACTATATTATCAGTCAAAAGGCTGCCAGGCAATGTGCAAGACAGCCACTTGCTAAAGTGGGATGGCCCATTACCTTATGCTGCATACTGTTGTGGGTAGAAGTTAAATGTGAATGGCAGTTGAACAGACTAATGAATGAAAAGGGCTGACAAAATGCCCTCTATTTGTGTGTGTGTGTGTATGTATGTATGTCTTTATTTATTATTTTTAAACAAGAGGCTGATGGTCAAATAAAGCTGTCTCTAGCCAGCCCTAAAAATTACTTTACAGTCCTCTCTTATGGAAGTGTCTGCTCTGATGTGCCTGTTGGGAGTATATCGGTCCCACAGAGTATCATGTGGTCTTACTAGCGGAACCTGTACACCACAACTGGTCTTGGAATGAAGCCATATATTTAGCATAGTGCTTGAATTTTACATCAATGGCTTTTTACCTTAACAGAGGTGCTCTGATAGTTATGATCTCAGCTTTAACTCTGGCTACATAATATCTGCTAATTTTCCTTTATGCCTATTCATGTGTCCCCTGACATAATCTAAAAGGATTATAAGGTACAGGATATGTGTATAAAAGATTACATACCAACAAAGCGGTAACCCAGCCACATTATGGCCTCTTTCAAATAATAGATGTAGCTTGCAGACCTGAGGTAGATAGTTGCCAGGGTTCAGACATGGCAAGTGATCCCAGAAAAATGGCGGTCCAAACTGTGGAGTCAGATGTTTAAAAGGGTTGGTTTGTAAGGGGAGAATCAAAAAGCTAACGGAACAATCTATATTATTTCTGGTCACAAACAATGAGACCTTTTAGGAAGTAACTGGTTAGCGTTAACAGTGTTTTACCGGTCCATGAACAAGGGTCTCAATTAGCTACATCCACACATAACAAGGCCTGTTGATGTGAGGCTTCACTTTAAACTTTGTACACTTAGGGACCGGGGACCAACCAACCTCCTGTCGGCGGTCCCAACCAAACCATCGGAGCGCCGAGATGCCCCTCTGGGGTGATTCGGGTGCTTTATAAAATAAATAAATAAATAATTAGGATGCAACCGAACACTGTTCAGTCGCACTCCTATTCTTTACAAAGCATGCATTCTGACTTTTAAAGAGAAGAGGTGCAGTTCATCCCTGCACTCTGTGGCAGGCACATCAAGGTGCCTGCCATGGGGTGATCAACAGGGGACACCTGGTGCCCCCTCAGCCTCCAACCGGAGGCTGTGAACCCATGGGGGGCCTGCTGGGGGTCCCCAAAGAGACTTCCAACAGCCTTTCTGTGTCGGAAAGGCCAGCGCAGAAAGGCTGTTGGAAATAAACATTGTTATCCTTTGGGCGGAAAGAGCCGCCCTTGGGATTACTGGAGGCTTTCCAAATGGCAGATGGGCTCTGCGATGTCTGGTGTCGTGCTGGCGCTTTTCAGAATTCACCCAGGAAATCTGACACAAATCCATATATACCAAGGCTTGCGCACATGAATTTGCGCCCAAACCTATACCTCCCTGAGGTTGGTGTAAATATTTTTATATCTCCTATAAAAATATTTCCTGCACAAAAACTATATTGACCACAATGCAGGCATCCTACTGCTGTGGCGCAAGGGGGCCTGCAAAATGTGCACCAGTGCAGGGAGTGAGCAGAACTGCACCACGTCATGGTAGATATGGTGCAGTTCTGAAGTTGAAGCAACAAAGCCCACCTATTTTGCTGGCTACCCTCCTTTGCATTAAAAACCTTATAAATATAGGCTTTAATGGACCAGCTGGGTTTAAACCTGGGACAGCGCGGTCAAACACACAGATTCCCAGAGAGGATTCATTAGTCTACTGAGCCACCAGACTCAATACAGTGTTACACTGATCAAGGAAACTCGTCAGGGTATTCGCCTTTTGGCTGGGCTTAGCCTGTTCACATGGGTGATTCACACAATGCTGGACGTGTTGCATCAGTCCTTCCCATGCATTTTGGTATGTGGTGATGGAGCGAGATAGAAAACAAAATTTTGTTTAAACTCGCAAAGTCACATTTCCATAACATGAATAAAATTATTAATGATTTGTGATATGTCGTGCTAATACAACCTAGATTAAACTTTACACGTGGGGGGACTAACATGTGTGCTCATAAACGTGCATAAATGTTGCATCTTTTTGTTCGTGCAAAATAATAAAATAATTTATTGTTTTCGTTTTTGTCATTACTAACTGCTGCATACTTAAATTAAGCATGTGCTTGTTTTGCTTTTTCTCGTCTATATGATGTCATTTCTACTATTCTAGGTGCATATGGGTCTCATTGAAAAACGGAGACTGGTAAATATAAACGCTGCTTTATTTGTTTGCAATGGCTAGGTAACATTTGATTAATCGGGTGGGTTAGTTATTTAGTAAACCATGGGGTGGATACAGAATATACTTTATTTCTTACATTAATACTTTTCTTGTGTTTGTTTTATACTAGAAATCATAAGTTGCCTGCTTTTGAGGCCTAACTATTTGAACCGCACAAAAAGAGCTAATTCATATTTCTGCAGAAAGTCACGAGACGCCCATTCTGAATTAAAACGTTTATTGAAGCTGCATTCACAAAGCAAAAACTGATGAGCTGACATCATTCTGTCGGACATGGCCAAGGTCGAAAGTGAACTTTTTGTCAGTCCTTAACTTGGCATCCGCGGAAGTTGCACTGAAAGACTATGGAAGCTGCGAGGATGACTTAAAACAAAGTTGCAATCGCAGGAAGCCTTTGGCTTCACGTGGAAGAGACAATGGTCTTTGTAAGACATGATTTTGTGGAACTTTTTAAGAATCGGGTGACATGTCACTTGTCACTCTCAGCCAATGGGACGTCGAGTATTTCTGAAAATTTTCCTTTGCTAGTTTAGTTAGCGTAGAAAGGTATAAAAAGTCATGCCCTTAGGGTTGGGCTGGCTGCTGCTTTCTGACTTTCCGATGAGGGTGATGTGCTGCTGGACTTTGCGTGGAGCACGTAAGAATCCTCAAAGAACTTTACTTTAATTTCTGTCTATTTAGCTCAGTTAGGGAAATAGGTTTTAGAAATGCTAAACTTTATATAATTTCTTTAAATTGATTCAATTGCTTAAATTGTATTTTTTCATATTTCTTACTATCATGCTTGCTTTAATGCTAATAAAATTCAATTATAAAACTTACAACTTATATACCATAATTTAGAAAATAAAATCTTACTTTTGACAAACAAGCTGGTCTTGGTTATTTAGAAGTATAGGTTACCTTTAGCTAGATCACGTCGCCTATGGTGGTCGTTTAAATGGTTGGGTTTTATTCTAATGACAATATTCTTTCTGCAAATGTATAAATATGTATATAGTGTGTAGATAATATGTATATAGATTTATTCTGACCACCTGATTCAGTAGGCCCAAAAATATATCAGGTTCATAAATGGGTCCATGTATAGTTTAGAATTTTGTTTATAGGTTATGAAATTGGGTAGCGTAGTTTATGATATATTTTCTATAGCCCGCTGGATCAATTATCTGGTAGCAGAAATTGATGGTTGCTAAGCGGTAACCAAGGTAACATGTTGGTTGCTAAGGATTGCGTCATGGTATGCAAATAGGATTAATGTTTTAACACTCGTTAAGTTCGTTTTTCGTGCCTATCTGTAAGCTATACCGGTATAGATTGTGTGGCGAGAAATTAGTCACGCAAGCCATCTGTTCGTTTGTAGTGATATCGCCGAGTATCACAAGAGGTATCGCCGTGTACCATAGTGTTGTCGCCGAGCAGCACAGTTTTAGGGCTAGGTCTGATTCTTGTATAGTGAGGATTTTCTAAGAAATCAAAGCAGCATGAGAATAGGGACAAAGCGCCTTCCATAAAACTCACTGTGATGAGAGTAATAGTTATATCCAAGCTTGAGTGAAGGGTAAAATTTAACGTCGGTGCATGATTATCTATAAACAGGTTAGAGTCCTGTACGGGTACATGTTTCATATCTATAAACAGGTGAGAGCCCTGTACGGATAACGTCGTTATTTTGCTAACGGTGCATGATTTCTATAAACAGGTGAGAGTCCTGTACGGATTTCGTGTGTGTTTGAATTTAGGGAATTTTCCGTGTAAAAGTGCGAGTTTGAATTGTATTTTATGTTCAAGTGGAACTCTTAGAACTTTCACTTCGCGGTGGGTTCAGAGCAAAGCGAGTTCATAATTATACGTGTTAGAAGGGTGGGGTAAGGTTACTCTACTGACAATTGAATATTATCCTTAGTGTGAATAGCGCCGTCTATTCCGAAGTGTGGATACTTGAATGTATGTAAACTATCCTAATTAGTGAAACGAACAGATGTTGTCTTTATAAGTCATTGTTAAGAATTAATTTACACTGAAAAGTGTTCTTAAAATGGCGCTGTGAAAAGATTTTGTGAAGGAGGGGTAAGCGCCAGGAGAGAGAAACGAGAAACCGCAGCTGCTGTGTACGTCACAGAGCCGCGCTGGGATTGGGTGACTTACGTCACAAGCTGTATTCTGATTGGCTCCTGAGTCTCTGACGGCCTGTGAGCTGATTGGTCCTTAGGAAAATCTCCAAAATTATTGGTCGAGCTGAAAAGTGACTCAGCTCAACTGCCATTGGCTTGTTGGTGTGTTTCGCGCACGGATTGGTTGTTTTGCGGAACAATCCCGGAAATATTTTACGAACGATTTTGTGAATTAAATTTAACTTTTAAAAATGAGTTATCATTTTAAACATGTTGAGAAAAAGACAACATTATTTCAGAAATTTAAGAATTTATTTTCACCTGACAAGAAAATCGAAACGCGAGGTGGTAAACTACTTCATAAGTATAAAACACCTGCAGCGTACATGGAAGGTGAATATGGATATCATACTGTCTTATGGTTCGACAGTTGGAAGCGTTATACTAAAAACGATGGTGTTTTGGCTTGGCCTGATGATGGTTCATTTAATGTGAGAGTTTTAAGAAACTTACGAGAGAAAATGAATGCTCTTGTTCCAAAACCGAGACCAACTCAATTTGAAGCTTTAGTTGAGTGGGAAGATGAGATGTATCAGTTACAAAGAGAAGCTAGTGGAATTAAAAGACCTTCTAAAAATCCATCATGGAAAAGAGAAACTCATGAAGATAGATTGCGAATGTGGAGACAGGGAAACATGAGTGAAGGATTGTATTTAATTCATGAAATGGTAATGGGTTCTCCTACAGGAAAATCTATGGAAAGTGAATCTGAGGATGCAATTATGGAAGAAATATATACAACTGCTAAAAATAAACAGCCTAATCAGCCTTTGAGACCTCCTAGATCATGGTCTACTCCGGTGGTTTCTACTGAAACTTCACCGAGTGCACCTCCAATTAATGAAGCTCCTAAACTTTATCCAAATAATTGTGAAATCACTGAAACTCCTAGAAGACCAGAATTTGAGAATGCTCGAAATGAGGGTAGACATTTTTCAATGACTCCAAGAGCAAGGGAACCTCCAAAAGATTATACAAGAGAAACAAGAAATGTTGATGAGGTTGATTATAATGAATATTTAAGGTCTAAAGAAGAATTAATTAAAAGAATGACAAAAGGCATGGAAGCTGTCACAGTTCCAGTAACAATAGGTCCTGTTCAGCCTGTATTTGATCAAAGAAATACAAACAAAACTGGATTAACTATTCCTTTAAATACAGAAATTCAAAAGCCTGCTGAAAAATTTTATTCAGACTTGACTGAATTAAACACTTCTAGATCGAGAATGCCTGATTTAACTTTCAATGAGGATTTATCTCCAAAAACACCAATGGGTGCTATGTCAGATGTAGGAAGTCCTGAAGTCAGGGTAACCACACCGAAGCTTGATGTGGCCAAATTAAAAGCAAATATTGAAGAATTAATAATTGGAACAATTGGCCCAGATAGTTTAAATTACTATCGGGATGATGAACTATTATTCATTTGCAAAAGTATTCAATGGAAAACGAAAAATAAATATGATCAATTAGAGGATCTAGCTGCAGAACTTGAAATCGATGTGAGTAAACAAAAGAATTTTGCAAAACATTACAGATTAGATTTCTCAGAAAGCGACATTGAGAGTTTGAACTCAATGGGAAGAATAGTTCACATTAAAGATTTGATTGTCTATATCAAAAAGCTAGGAGAACTGAACAAATGGAGAGTGAAATGGACTAAAAGGAAGGAAGATGAAAGATTAGAAAGAATGTCAAAACAATTTCCAATGAGAGAA
The DNA here is from genome assembly GCF_964261635.1 of Lissotriton helveticus. Lineage (NCBI taxonomy): Eukaryota > Metazoa > Chordata > Amphibia > Caudata > Salamandridae > Lissotriton > Lissotriton helveticus. The sequence goes on along the minus strand of NC_136057.1, from coordinate 1,570,474,109 downwards.
GTTGCAGGTGGAGGATATGTTCATGTCCCATGGTCGAGACAGGACATTCTGTTATTCACAAATGACTTCCCGAAATTAAGAGAGAAACCTGTTGAGTGGTACAGACAAGTCGATAGATTTATCAAAGTGTCAAAAGTTCTGTGGATTGATTTGGATGGATTTTTTGACATTGTTGTTCCATCTGATCTTTGGACAGAATGTAAAATATCTATTAGTTGGCCAAAAACAGAACCTGAGCGAATTAAAGAAACAGGTGCCCCAAATCCACTTGTAATGGATTTTTATGAGAAAGTAATTGTTTGGATGAAAAACAAAATTCCACCCAAAGAAGTTGATTGGGTTAAAATAGAAAGAACAGAGCAGGAAACAAAAGAATCAGTTCATTCTTTTTATGAAAGACTACTGTTAATCTTTAAACAATACAGTGGTTATGAAAAATTAGATGAGAAAGACATGAGTCATTTTATCTATAGATTTGTTTATGGACTAAAACCTGAAATTGGAGAAATGATCAGAACTAGTATTGTCGGATGGCAAGCACTATCTATTGATGATATTCTGAGAAAAGCAAAATATTGTAGCGATGAATTAGAAGTAAAACAGAAAAAGCTGAAGGAGAAAGCCATGTGGGCACAGGTAAAAGTGGCTGAGCAACAGATTGCCAGCATGGGAAATAAGAACACTAATTTTGTTCAAACTGGAAATACGAACCAGATACAAGGAAAGTTTAAAGGTAATAATTTCCAAAAGAAATTTAGCCCAAAAATAGAAGAGCTGAAACAAAGATTACCTTGTTTTAATTGTGGCGAAATTGGACATTGGAGGGACGAGTGTCCTCATCCTCCTAGAAACTTAAAGAATCCCTTATTGAATCCACAGATGCAGAATGGTGTTAACGTGCAGCAACAGCTACAGATGCAACAGGGGTTAAATGAATTTAATATTCAGCGACAATTACAACAACAGCAACAACAACAGGTGAATAATCGTCAGGACCAGTTGCCACAACCACCTTTTCCGAATTGTGGGGGAGTTCAAAAATATAATCCAAACGTGGGATTTCAGGGATGTGAACAGGTAATAAAACCACAAAAACAGCAAAAGCAGCAAAGGGTTCAAATGCAAAATGCTTCACAACAATTTTTATTAACAGAAAGCCAAGACAGTGATTCTGATGATTATTGCTGACGGTGCCCGAGAGAGGAGGAAGAGTGTGTTGTTGGAGCCACTCTTGAGGTTGACCAGTCTGGTCCTTATGTAAACGGGAAAGTTAATGATGTAGACATCACTTTTCTAGTGGACACTGGTGCTACCCGTTCTACTGTTAGATCAGTGGAAATTGAAAACCTACCTCTCTCTGGGGATACCATCCAAGTTGTCGGAGTAAGTAATCAGCAAATTAAAACAGATTTAACTGATCCAGTACCAGTCGAAATTGGAAATTACAGAGACAAACACAGATTTGTGGTTTGTAATAGTAGTCCAGTAAATCTATTAGGTAGGGACATCCTATGTAAAATGAATTGCAGAATATATTGTTCTCCTGAAGGAGTTGAATTACAAACAATGGAGGAAGATGGTTTGTACAGAATGACAATGATGATGATGGAAGCAGAAGAAACAAAATTGTTTCCTGCATTTGAAGAAAAAGATTTACCTGAAGAGCTAAAAGAAACAGTGAAATCTGAAATATGGGATTTTACTGGGAATGAGATGGGTCTGATGAAAAACGTAGATCCTGTTAAAATTGCATTGAAGCAGGGAATAGAATTTCCAAACACTCCACAGTATAAAATGAAAACAGAGACAATTGAAGGTATTACACCTGTAATTAAAAAATTAATCAAGCAAGGTGTATTGGAAGAAATGAAGAGTAGCTCTTGTAATTCACCAATTATGGGAGTTAAAAAGGCTAACGGAACATTTAGGATCGTACAAGATTTGAGAAAGGTTAATCAAATTGTTATTCCATGTTGTCCTGTGGTTCCAAATCCAGCAGTGATTCTATTTCAGATTCCATATGATGCTGAATGGTACACAGTCATTGACCTTTGCAATGCATTCTTTACTGTTCCTCTACACCCAGACAGTTATGAAATCTTTGCTTTCAGATTCCAAGGTAAGACCCTTGGATGGACAAGAATCCCTCAGGGCTATACAGAAAGTCCTTCAATCTTTAACGAACTGTTAAAAAGATCATTAGAAGATTTAGACTTACCAGGTAGGTCTACGTTGGTGCAGTATATTGATGATTTGTTAATAGCTGCAAAAACAAGAGAAAATTGTGTAACAGACACAATAATTCTGTTAAATCGCCTTGCAGAAGAAGGACATAAGGTGTCTCCAGCAAAACTACAGTTTTGCAAACAAGAAGTGAAATATCTTGGTCATAGAATTGCAAAAGGAAAAAGACAAGTAACAATAGAGAGAATAAAAATGATTCAAGCAATGTTACCGCCAAGAACACAAAGACAGGTCAGAATGTTCCTGGGAATGGTAGGTTACTGTCGACAATGGATAAGTGGATTTTCAGTAATTGCGAAACCACTACAAAGACTGACCAAATCAGATGTAAAAGATCCAATTATTCTCAATGATGTTGAGATGGAATCTTTTGAAAACCTGAAAAAGAGCTTATGCCAAGCTCCTGCTTTGGGTATGCCAAATTATGAGAAAGATTTTGAACTGTATTGCAGTGAGAGAGAAGGATGTGCATTATCTGTGTTAATTCAGAGACATGGAAACCTAAAGAAACCTATTGCATATTTCTCTGCAGTTCTTGATCCAATTGCAAAAGCATTACCAGGTTGTTTGAAAGCAGTTGCAGCTACAAGTATCAGTCTTGAACAAAGTGAAGGAATCATTATGGGATTTCCTGTAAAAGTTTTTGTGCCTCATTCAGTTGAAATATTACTGACAAGAGGTAAGACTCAACATTTAACAAGTAGCAGATTGACAAAGTATGAGAAAATCATACTAGGAGCAGATAATGTTTCGATTTCAAGATGTTTGAATCTGAATCCTTCTACATTACTGCCTGATTCAGAAATCGTTAATGACATTGAGACAGAACATGAATGTTTAGATGTCATGGAATTCTGCACTAAACCAAGAAAAGACATCAAAGACAGACCTTTGCCTGAATCGGATTTTGTCTACTTTGTAGATGGCTCATGCTTAAGATCCGAAGGTGGTGTCTTGAAAGCTTCATACTCAGTTTGTACAGTCGAAAACATTAAAGAAGCATCATGTCTTGAAGGAGTTCGTTCAGCTCAAGTAGCTGAATTGATTGCTTTAATTCGTGCATGTGAAGTATCAAAGGATATAAGAGTTACCATCATTACTGATAGTCAGTATGGGTACGGAGTTGTGCATGATTATGGACAACTCTGGTCACAGAGAGGATACATGACATCAACAGGATCACCAATTAAAAATGCAGTTTTCATTAGAAGATTAATTGAAGCAATACAATTGCCAAAAGAAATTGCCATAGTCAAGTGTGCAGCGCACACTAGAGGAACTGATTATATTTCCAAAGGAAATGCCTTCGCAGATGAAATAGCAAAGTACTGCGCAAGGAAAAATTATTCTTACAATCGGAATAGAAGTACAGAAACTGATTCAAATTCGTTAATGCTAACAACTATTGTAGAAACATGGAATGAGATTAGAGATTTACAAAACGAAGCAGATGATGAAGAAAAAGACCAGTGGTTAAGATCAGATTGTAGACAACGTGATGAAGATGGAGTGTGGGTTTACAAAGATGGGAGAGTAGTTTTACCAAATTGCATGATTTCTGACATGGCCAGATTATATCATGGTCCTGCACATTTAGGAAGAGATTCTATGGTCAGACTGTTTAAAGAAACATGGTTCAATACCAAATTTAGAACCATTGCAGAATCTTTTTGTCAAAGGTGTTTGTCATGCCAACAAATGAATCCAAACAGAAAATCAGTGGTGGGGACAGGAATAATTGGTCGAGAAGGTGGTCCCTTCACCAGGTTGCAAATAGATTTCATTGAAATGCCCTTACACAACTGTTTGAAATATGTACTTGTAATTGTATGCTTGTTCTCAAGGTGGGTAGAGGCTTTTCCTACACGACATTGTGATTCAATTACAGTAGCAAAACTAATGCTCAGAGAAATCATCCCAAGGTACGGTTTTCCAGTCACTATTGAGAGTGATGGAGGAAGTCATTTTGATAACAAACTGTTGAAATTAATTTGCGAAGCTATGAGTATTGAGCAGAAAATACACTGTGCATACAGACCAGAGGCATCAGGTGTAGTTGAACAAATAAATGGAACTATCAAAAACAGAATTGGAAAAATGTGTCTAGAGACAGGAGTTAAGTGGACTGATGCTCTTCCACTTGTTTTGATGTCAATAAGAAGTACACCAGATAAAAAGACAGGTTTGAGTCCTCATGAAATTTTGATGGGAAGAGTTATGAGGCAAGCTTTTGTACCTGTAGGTAAACTGTTGAGCATAAATGACAGTGCAATTTTGGATTACTGTAAAAGGTTATCTGATATGGTAACTTCTGTGTCTAATCAGGTGGGAACTGAAGCACAATCAAATGACAAAGTTTTGACACATGATCTGAGACCTGGAGACTGGGTCAGAACGAAAGTACATCGGAGGAGGAATTGTCTATCTCCTAGATGGCAGAAACCTAGGCAGGTAATCTTGATCACTACTAATGCTGTAAAGTGCAGAGGATTGAAGCGTTGGATTCATCCAAGTCATACTATTCCAATACCAACTCCTGAGAATTCTGATGTTGAAAGTGATACCACAGATGACTCTGATTCTGAAGCAGAAGACAGAACGGAAGGTGAAGTAATTCCAGATTCTGAAGATCGACAAGAAAGTCGACATCTGGAAACTGTGCCAGTGAATGGAAATCTGACAAGAAAAGACTTAGAAATAATTGAAATAGATTCTGAAGGTGAAGAGAATCTGTTAAAAGGAAAGATAACTGAGGATTCGGTTGTCTATATTGAAGACAAAGAAGCTGAACCAAAGGAAGTTTCAGACCAGGAGAGTATCGAAAGGCAGAGAACAAGCTCTGAAGTAAGGAACAAAATTCCGAAATCTGGGAAGCTAGAGGTAATTGAGGAAGAGGAAGAGAACGAATTACCGAGTACCAGTGATGGAAGACAAAGTGAAGTTCCTGAAGGAGTGAAATTGCCGAATAGAGAAGTTCCTGAGTCAATTGAAATTTCAGACTACGAAACTGAGGAAAGTGACGTGGAAGGTGGAAGTGAAAGCAGAAAGAAAAGGACTTGGAAATCAGAATCGAATAATTCTGAACCAAAGAAAAAGTACGTGAGAAAAGCAGACTACTGGCCTGGTGGGAGATTGAGAGTCAGATTGATTAAAAAGCCAATAGAACAAGTTGAAGAAATCAGTAGTCAAAAGAGTCCTGGAAAAGAGGTTGGAGTTGGAAGGAAAATAGAAGTGATATCAAGAAAAGGGAAGAGAATAATTAGACCAAACCAGAAATACAAGTCTCCTGAGTGGACTTACTTAGTGATTCCACCTGTTATAGACATATATGATAGTAGTGAAGAAGAAAACGAAATCCAAGAAATTAGTGACAATGATTGAAGTACAGATTTATTAAATTGGCATAAGGCTGAAGAAATCCTGTTAGTTGACACAAGGTCGAAGAAAAACTGTCTAGTAGAAGAAAAACTTATGTATGACATAAGGTCGAAGAAATCTTGTTTAGGGTTATAAAAAGAAAAATATTTTAAAAGGGGGGTGTATATAAATTTTAAAATTTATTTTTATTTTTTAATTTTATTTTTGAGGCTAAAACTAACCTAAAAATGCCTTACATTAAGGAGAGCACTTCAAAATGCTCTGTTTTTAAAAGATGCTGTAAGATGACTCTGGTGTGTCTGCTCATTTTAGTTCTGCTCTGGTTGGTACTAGCTGTGATTATACCTTTAGAAATGAATAGAGAATTACACAAAGTTAACATAACAAGCAAAGCTCTGGTTAGCCAAACTAAACATAGTGCATCTGCAAAAGTAATTGATCATCAGCCTAACATTCATCAAGATAAATCAATAGGTGATTTTTCAAGCAATACATTCACAAAGCTTTTGAGTGAATATGTAAAGGTAATGGATGCAAAGGATTGTTATGTATGCGTTAAGTTACCCGCTTCTGTTTCTGAGGGAGTAACATATAATATGCTTCCTCTCACTTATGCTGTTACATGTAGTGTATTAACTAGTTTATTTTATCAAACTGGTCGTTTAGAATATTACTATTCAAATTATGATGAGATTTTTGCTAATGTCAAGATTGATAATGCTTTAAATAAGCATAAGAAAGCTAAACAATTGAGAGAATATTTCCTTGTTACTAACGAACTCACTTATGAGTATGCTTACAAGAATAATTTAACATGTAAATTAAGTGCTGAAGGGAAGAAATTTTTGAATATGGTTGAGGAGAGAAGAGCAATTTATAAGAGAAATGAATTAGTCAAGCAGACTAAGTCATCATTCTGGCAAAAAGAGGATGAGAAACTAAATGGCAAAATGCTTGAAAATATTGCAATTCACATAGACAAACCTGTTAGTGGAAAGCTTTGCATTAGAAGAGATAACACACTTTTTGATAATTATTTTGTAGGTGCAAGCAACTGTGAAGATACTTATCAGATTTTGGGAGGTTGGGGATTTAAAGGTGGAAAAGATCCTATCTTTCCTGGAATTTATTTTGTTTGTGGTGACAAAGCCTACTACAACCTTCCAGACCATTGGTATGGAACTTGTTATGTGGGAATTGTTTTTCCTAAAGTGTTTCATGTTGACAGAGATTCAGAAGGATTATTTAAAATTCATAATTATGTAAATAGAGCTAAAAGAGAAACTTTTACTGAAGTTCTGGGAGATATTTTCCAAGCTGTAATACCTTTTGTTGGTATAACCCTAAATGCGGGGAGAATCAGAAAATTGTCCACTATAGTTGATAGATTATCAACTGACACTGCTGATGGGTTTCAATTAGTGAATGTTGAAGTTATTGCAATTAGATCCATGGTAATTCAAGACCGTCTTGCTTTAGACATACTCCTAGCAAAGGAGGGAGGAGTCTGTGGCATTTTACATGTCCAACATTGCTGTACATATATACCGGATGAAAGTAAAAATATTGAAATGTATATTAAGAATATTACACAGATGCATTCTGAAATAATTCCTTTAGAAGAAGAAGATTTTACTGGGAAACTTTCAAATAGGTTTCAAGCAATTAAAAACTGGTTTCATAATATCGGAAGTTCAATTCTTGGCAAGATTCTGGCACCTTTGATTATAATTATATTCATTTTTATTTTGACTAAAGTAGGTTGTTTGTTGCATAAAAGAAAGAAGCATTTAAGAGAAAAGAAGAGAATTTATAAACTCAGAAAAGAAGAGGAAAGGGAGATTGAGTTGCAGGAGTTACATAGAGAGCGTCATGTTAATTGCAAGGATTATGCTGAAACAGACTTTTAGGTTTACTAATACAATGAATTTGAATCGATTTCTTATAAAATAAATTTACCAAAATTTTGAGTGCTGGTGTGGTGATTTGTTAATCACCAGATGAGGGAGTTGATGGAGCGAGATAGAAAACAAAATTTTGTTTAAACTCGCAAAGTCACATTTCCATAACATGAATAAAATTATTAATGATTTGTGATATGTCGTGCTAATACAACCTAGATTAAACTTTACACGTGGGGGGACTAACATGTGTGCTCATAAACGTGCATAAATGTTGCATCTTTTTGTTCGTGCAAAATAATAAAATAATTTATTGTTTTCGTTTTTGTCATTACTAACTGCTGCATACTTAAATTAAGCATGTGCTTGTTTTGCTTTTTCTCGTCTATATGATGTCATTTCTACTATTCTAGGTGCATATGGGTCTCATTGAAAAACGGAGACTGGTAAATATAAACGCTGCTTTATTTGTTTGCAATGGCTAGGTAACATTTGATTAATCGGGTGGGTTAGTTATTTAGTAAACCATGGGGTGGATACAGAATATACTTTATTTCTTACATTAATACTTTTCTTGTGTTTGTTTTATACTAGAAATCATAAGTTGCCTGCTTTTGAGGCCTAACTATTTGAACCGCACAAAAAGAGCTAATTCATATTTCTGCAGAAAGTCACGAGACGCCCATTCTGAATTAAAACGTTTATTGAAGCTGCATTCACAAAGCAAAAACTGATGAGCTGACATCATTCTGTCGGACATGGCCAAGGTCGAAAGTGAACTTTTTGTCAGTCCTTAACTTGGCATCCGCGGAAGTTGCACTGAAAGACTATGGAAGCTGCGAGGATGACTTAAAACAAAGTTGCAATCGCAGGAAGCCTTTGGCTTCACGTGGAAGAGACAATGGTCTTTGTAAGACATGATTTTGTGGAACTTTTTAAGAATCGGGTGACATGTCACTTGTCACTCTCAGCCAATGGGACGTCGAGTATTTCTGAAAATTTTCCTTTGCTAGTTTAGTTAGCGTAGAAAGGTATAAAAAGTCATGCCCTTAGGGTTGGGCTGGCTGCTGCTTTCTGACTTTCCGATGAGGGTGATGTGCTGCTGGACTTTGCGTGGAGCACGTAAGAATCCTCAAAGAACTTTACTTTAATTTCTGTCTATTTAGCTCAGTTAGGGAAATAGGTTTTAGAAATGCTAAACTTTATATAATTTCTTTAAATTGATTCAATTGCTTAAATTGTATTTTTTCATATTTCTTACTATCATGCTTGCTTTAATGCTAATAAAATTCAATTATAAAACTTACAACTTATATACCATAATTTAGAAAATAAAATCTTACTTTTGACAAACAAGCTGGTCTTGGTTATTTAGAAGTATAGGTTACCTTTAGCTAGATCACGTCGCCTATGGTGGTCGTTTAAATGGTTGGGTTTTATTCTAATGACAATATTCTTTCTGCAAATGTATAAATATGTATATAGTGTGTAGATAATATGTATATAGATTTATTCTGACCACCTGATTCAGTAGGCCCAAAAATATATCAGGTTCATAAATGGGTCCATGTATAGTTTAGAATTTTGTTTATAGGTTATGAAATTGGGTAGCGTAGTTTATGATATATTTTCTATAGCCCGCTGGATCAGTGGAGTTCAACCAGTGCCTTTAGGTATAGACATAGCAGGAAAGTACCTTCTTAGTCAGTTCTGAAATTGGCCTTACATGTGTTCTGTGTGCTTTTCCACTCGTTAGAGAAGGTGATGCTTCTGTAATGCTTGTAAACAGCTGCAATAAAGTACCAAATAAAGCTCACGTGAAGTCCCACTGGCTCAGGCAATGGTCAGAGCTAGACTGGGTATCCACAAGCAGCCCTTGCAAAAATGTTCAATCAACACTTTATCCCTTTGCCTCCTTTCTCAATCTCTCTCTTTACTTCTTTCCAGTCTTTCGCTCACCTTTGCTCGTCTTCCTCTTTGAGCATTTTCTCTCCTCTTTGCCACTCCTTCCTTCTCTTTCTCTCTCTCTCTTTAAGCCTACTGTGCAGTCAGGTAACTGGCAGTTGAAGAAAGTGATAGAGGCACCAAGAGTGGCCATGATCTTTCAAAACCGGCCTCCAAGGGCTCCAACCCATCAGGGAAATGCCGAGTGGAATAAAAGGCCTGCCCAGCCCTGGCAATGATGGTCTCTTCTGCTTGGAAAAGCCTTTTAACATTTCACAAAGGTGGTTTGCACCCCTTTTTCACATATTACAGCGGGCTTCTAGATGAATTCTATATGCAATTCAATCAATTCATTTAATTCATACTTCTAAGGTTTTAATAGTAAAGGTGCATAGCATATCTAACCTTTTTTGTATTTCAGGGGCATATGTATCATCCCTTTTTTTAGTCACATACGCTGCGATTCGCAAAAAAGCTGTGTTTGCGACTAAAAAAACGGAAAATGCGATGTATGATGAAAATCGCATCGCAAAATTAAGGATTTTGCGATTCCTTAATTTTGCGTCAGCATTTAAGGAATCGCAAATTGCGATTCCTTAAATCCTATGTATGAAGCACCCAAGTTGTGCGATTTCTCATTAAGAAAGTTGGTGTTAATTTGCGCTTTCTTTCACAAATGCACTTTTTGGCATTTGTGAAGGTGCCATATGGCGCACATACATGCCCTTAGGCCATGTATGTGCGCCATATGCGCACACATGTTAATTTCAGGGGTGCATCAGGGTGTCTTTATGACACCCTTGCACCCTTGAAATTATTCTCAATTTACGATTCTCAAATTGCGAATCGCAAATTGAGAAATACTTCCTTTTCATTCCTATGGGCCTCCTGGCCCATAGAAATGAATGGGAAATTATTCCTTAATTGCGATTTGCAATTTGCTAATCACAATTAAGGAATTTTAAGAAATCGTAAAAAAATTGCGATTTTCTACTATCATCCCTATATGCAAATCTCAAATAGCGATTTCTTAAAAAATTGCTATTTTAGATTCGCAAATCTGGATGTTGATACATCTGCCCCTCATCAATGCTTTAGTTGTTTTACTGTTACAAGAGGAAGCAAAACACAGTTCACAGACCAATTACATCATGCTTACATGTTTAAAAAATTAGCCTATAAAAGGAGAAAGAAGAACAGGAGGAGACGGAAACGTCACAGAATAATAGTGGGTGGAACCCGCTCAGGATTAAAAAGAAAGAAATAATCACACACACATGATCTAAATGTATTCATGCCTCCTGCATCCACACCTAATAACACTCAACATCACCTATTCAGTACCACGTTATGCATGATTATGGTCAAAGATAGGATGCAAAACATTAAATAGCAGCAACCCACTTAATATGCACAATTCTAAACCATTTAAACATGTCAAACTACCACTTCGCATGTCCACGGCATCACACAGAAATTGGACCCCGCTTTCAGCAAGTAGGATCTGCACCGTGGGTGCGCCTTCTTAACCAAAGTAATTATTAAACATGATGGGTGACTTGGCTGATCTAGAAGTGAGCATGGCCATTATCTGTAGTGATCGCTAGTTGAGGATTGGCCAAAGTCAAGAAACGGCCCCATAGCTCCTCACATTAGGGTAAATTATTATTCAGAGCAGATATACATTTTTCAATAGCCTCTACTTTGCTCATATTTTTCCACCATGTGTGAAGGGCGGGGTTCTATCTTATTTTCTCAGTCTAATGATGCCCATTTTCGTCACTGCCAAGGCCGTAGACAGCCACCTGGTCATATGTGCGGGCAGCGGTGTGAGGTCGAAGGGATCATTTAAGAGAGCAAGTAGTGGTGTAAAAGTGCCATCCATGGCTGAATGTTGTCTGATCACGTACCAGATGTGCTGCAAGTAGAGTTGTGGGTGCGGGCACTCCTACAATATAAGCACTATATCTTAGTGTTCTTGTCTGCATGACCACTGTGAATATGGACAAAGGTTAAAACGTTGAATTATGGAGCCTCTTAAGGAACCAGTGGCAGTGATGGAAGATCCTAAAATAGATGAACATCAGACGTGCCTCTCAAAGCTCTTCATCATGCTGGACCATCAGTAAATCAGAATCATCTTCCAAGACCGGTGTCTATAGATGCACTTCCCACCAGGTCCGCAAGATAGTGGTGATGGGGCAAGATTAAACGGCATCTATCAGGGTAGAGTAAAATCCTGCAGCATCCTTTCAAATCTCCTTCCATAGGAGCTAGTGTAGGAGAATCAGGGAACATGGCAGGGCACGTTTCAACACATGTGTGTGTTGGGCATGACTCCACCGCTGTGAAAGTGGCAAATGATGGGAAGGCTGCAAGTCCCGAAAACATTTTAGTGGGCCACCTAGCAGCAAGTTGTATAGCAGAGTAATGTTGCAATACTTCCAGAGTGATTAATGATTAATTGGGTTGGCCTCTCCAATTTGACTACTGCTCTATCACCACAAAAGGGCTTTCATATTTAGGAGATGAGGAACCGTAAGCAGTTTATGAGCTTTCTGCCAAGCATACTTGATGTTAATATCATGGGTTTCTCCTACATTTAGGGCAGTAGTTGACGTGTACAGCACACTGTCAGCTTGCTGTGAGAATTGAGCAAATGCCATTCCATATGAGACCAACTGGGTTTTCCACATATATATGGAATGAGCCAATTGATGAGCCAAACAGTACCATTCCATGTTGGGGAGATGGAGTCCACTTACTGTCATTGCCATAGAGTTTCGAGTCGCGGTTTGTCCTCCTCCCATATGCATGCAAAGATATATCTTACTAAATCCTTAAGGAGTTCGGCAGGGATCAGTAGATGAAGGATCCGCAATCCATTAAACTGTCGGGAAATGTCATTTTAATGACCTGAACTTCCCCCAGAGAGATAACTGCAGGCCTTTCCATCTCAGAAAATCTACTTTTGTTTTCTCTATTAGAGGAACAATATTATTGTACATTGTATTATCTTGACCTATATTCATAAAGATGCCAAAATACTTCAATTGGGACTGCTTCCACATGAAAGGTAAATAGTGTAATGCCTTGTGTATGTTGGAGAGGGTAATGGGAGTGCTTCGAATGTTGACCACCAAATTTTATGATATCCTGTTAAAAATAGAAAATGAGTTGAACAGAGCCATCAGAGCCATAGTGGAGTCTAATGGCCGGGACAGTGTCAGTAATACCTTGTCTGCATAGTAAAGTGCTAATTGGTCACCTTTGATCATGGAATCCCTAGAATAGTGTTTACCGTTTTATGGCTAAGGCCATTGGTTCCAAAGCAATAAGCAACAGTAGGTAGGGTGGGGCAACACTAGCACGTACCTATATGTATTTTATAATATGGTGGAGCGAACCCCCGACTAGAGACGGATGCAGTTGGGTTGCTGTACAGGCCGCGGACTGAAGTAAGGAAATTAGGTCCTAAGCCCAAACGTTCTATTGTGCAAAAGAGAAAGCCCAATTTTAACATGGTTGAATGTCGTTTTGGCATGCAACGGCAGCAAACGTTTCTCATTCACCTACTTCCACGCTTGCCAAAAATATATGTCAAAGGGTGCGAAGACGGTTGGTCGAGGTGCGGAATGGGACAAATTCCATTGGCAGATTAGTGACTGAATGACATTCCCCAGCCTAGTGGCTAACACTTTCGCAGGAATCTTGATGTCTGTGTTAATATGCGATATAGGCCCGTAGCTTGGACATTCAAGCAGGCCCTTACCTGGCTTCGAGATTAACGAGATTCTGGCTCTGGTGAATTCTTTGGGGATGCTTTCTTACTTTAACACTTCACCAAAATCTGATGTTAGCAATGGGCCCAACAAGTGTTTGGAAGTTTTATAAAATTCTGTTGGGAGCCTTTATCCCTTGTGGCTTTGCCTGTAACCATAATGTCCATGGCTGTCACAGCATTGTCCACTGAGTTGTCTAACTCAAAGGCATCCCTTTGTGGGGTAGTCAACTGGGGGATAGGTAAAGACCTCATAAAAACCATTTCAACTTACAAAGTATCCTGTCCTTCTGAGGTGTACAAAGAGGTATAGCAAGCCTGAAAGTCAGTAAGTGTGTGCAGGATGTTTCCTAAAACCCATTTTGCAGTGCTGGAATGATGAGTCTAGTTACTTGAGTCGGAGTGCTAATATTCTCCCTGTAATCTCCCCTCACTTATAATGTTGTTGACAGAACCAGAAGAAAGACTTCTCTGCCTGAAGTATGTACAGGGAATTCAGGTTATATTTAGCTTTGATTAGGGCACAGAGGTTGGCATCAGGAAGGGAGTATATGTAGATGGGGGGTGCGGGTAAGGGCCTCCAAATGAAGTGATCATCGGGCTTCCAGTTTGGCCAATGCCGAGTTTCCTAATTTCTTCCCTGAGGTAAGCTTTACCCACCCCAAGGAGGTCCATGTGGTAATTACTGTAGGCCTGAGTAAAACATGCAGCATTTTAAAACACAGAATTCAGCTGAGTTACAAAACAATCTCCAAGACTTCTGCAAATGGGCATAAGATAAACTTTGCTCTATTTGTGCCCTCAGTGCTGCCTTCGACACTGTGTCCCATGACGTGCTCATTCAGAGGCTGCCACAATTGGGCCACCAGGGAACGGCACTTGCCTGGCTATCCTCTTTTATGAAGGTCTGAACCTTACAAGTTTTCTCAGGCAAGAACTCTTCTAACTGTCATGAATTGACTTCTGGGCTTTCACAGGGTTCAGCCCTAAGCCAGGATTTTCAACATTGTTCGCCCTTTGGAGGACCTGGTGGAAAGTTGCAGCCTAACGCAATTCTTCTCTGCTGATGATACTCAAATAATTTTCTCTCTATCATCTGATCAGGACCACAGCTCTGTGTAATGTAATTGAACTCCTGTTTGGCATGCATAGCATCCTGGATGAATAACAACTCGCTGAAACTGGATGGAGACAAAATGGAGGTGCTGCTGCTTGGTAAGAATCCATCTCTGGGGACCTTAGCACTGGCCAGATGCTTTGAGCAATATTCCTGGCCCTGACACTAAAGTTAAGAATCTTGGCTTTTTAATGGATTCCAAACTCTCCATGAAGCCTCTTGTGGCGAAGGTGTCAGCAACTTGCTTTGCCACCTTGAAATGGCTTCGGAAATTCATCTGGATTCTTTCTCTATCCACTCAAAGAACGGTCTTCCGGGCACTACTGTTTCAGCTGGATTATAGTAAAATTCTGTGTTTAGGGGTTAATAAAACCTCCATAAGACGCATGCAGCTGTTGCAGAATGCAGCCACCAGACTGATCTACAGACTGTCAAACCCTGCATTGACCACTGCTCTTCTGCATGAGCTTTACTGGCGTGGAGAAACATATCCAGTTGAAGGCTCTCTGTTACGTCTTCAAAGTTAGGGCTGAGGTTGACCCCGCCACATCATCGGCTTGATAAAATCATACCTACCTGCGTGCTGCCTTCACTCTAGCAACCTCTTTCTGTGCAGAGTTCCCAGGATTAAATGATCCCATATGGGAGGTCGCTCCTTTGCATACCTCGTCCCAAAATTCTGGTTTCCCCTAAAGGAACATCTAATATTCTGCCCTTCACTGACCACGCATGCCTGTTGTTAAATCGGCAAAAAACCCTGAGTGGGCATCTGCTGTGCTATACAAATTTCTTAATCTAAATCTAATCTAATCTAATCTTGTGCTGAGTTTTAGCATCAGTAGTGCGTTCTGTACTGAAAAATCAGCTCAAACTGCACCACATGGTGTGTAAGCAACTGGCCATTTTGTCTTTTCACTGCTACTGTCTAGCTTTCTCCCGCCTACACTCTTTTCCAACACAATTGTACCACATCCACCCGCTTCTTATCACCCACTTCCCAATCCCACCTTTTATCCTCTAATATTTGTTAACATAACATACCAGAATATGTGCATTTGTGAAGCGCATGTACACCTCTAAAGGGGCCTCATGGTGCTGAATAACAGCACAACTCAATGGTACTCATTGCTTTCCCTGTGTATATTTACATTTCGCTGTGTTTTTTGTGACTTTCTGTACATTGTTTTTTCTTTTCTTTTCCTGACCTGCCCTCCCTCTGTTTCCTTCTTCCTTTCCAAGTTCCTATTCCAGACCAACTCCCTCCCAACAAGTCCAGTCCACTCTGACCGAAGCAGGCATTGTCAGTGCCACCCGTACCGTATGTCAGTGAATGGCGAGCAGGGTTCTAGCCCCACCTCATTTCGGCTAGGCTGAGGTGACTGCACTAATCTTTTAGGTGCAGCTGCATCGCCTCCGCATATTAGCAGCAGGCCTAGTAAGGATCAATGCCTGCAGGAGCATCTGGGTACCCAGCAGCACCTGACACACCACTCGGCTGACATCCTAGACTGGGAACAGGACCTGCTTGATGTGCTAGATGTCGAGGTTGTGGGGCTCGGTGAGTAATATTTTTGTTTTCTACAAATTCTAATCTTTTTTAAAGTTTACATGATGATTGACACACACACAAACACACACATATATATATATATATATATATATATATATATATATATATATATATATATATATATATATATATATATATATATATATATATATATATATATATATATATATATATGTATAGACATACCAGACTGAAATGTCAAACAATGTGGTCGTCTATCGACGCTACATAGATGGCATCTTCATTCTATGGCGAGGTTCCGCACAAAGTGCTTTAGACTTTGCCAACCGCATCAACAGTAACACAATAAAACCTCAAATTCACCTGCACCACCAGTAAAGAAAATAATTGAACAGGGTCCAGACACGCACGTTTAGGAAGGAAACAGCAGGAAATGCCATCCTTCAGGCCCAAAGTTTCCACCCCACCAGCCTGATTGAAAGCATATCTTACTCAGAATGGGTGATCTCGACTTGTTGCTGGAAATACCTGTTTTTTGAGAATTGAAAAAATAAAGATTGAAGAATAAACAAATAAGTGGACTATATATTTTTTGGACCCCCTGTCTTGATAATAACATATGTTGATATCCCGAAACAACTCTAGAACTAATAGAGTCTGATATAATTTTTGAGACTGGCAGGGCCTCTAACTTATGCCCTAATTGTCATGATTACTTGTTTATAGGAGTGCTGATAATTATTTCTCAAAATTTTGTCTATAACAGGAAATGCCATGATACCTGATGGACGTAAGGGCACTTGACCCTCATAGTCTCTGTCCTAGGCACTGTATAACTTTCACCTCGCTTGAATAAGCAGTTAGAATTCTGACACTAGTCCCAAGTATCACACACTTATACCTCAGTTAATTGATTTATTTTGTAACTGTACAATGCGGTCATGATAGTTGCAATATGAACAATCACCGTCTATTGCGCTCTCAAAGTATACACGATGTAATCCATTCCAAGATGGCAGCCCTGTTTACAGTGAAGGTTTACCTCTTCTAAGTTCATGGACTGATTACAGAATGTGTATATTATGATTTGACCTGTAGGGGTTCTTCACGTGTGATCAAGACAAGATTCATTGTCAAAACGCGTAGCGTGTAAACTGGGCAATAAACTCGTTATGCTGCTGTATTCCTGAGCGCGTCTCGTGCTTTCAAGCAACCTGCATGTAATATATATATATATATATATATATATATATATATATATATATATATATATATATATATATATATATATATATATATATATATATATATATATATAGACATACCAGACTGAAATGTCAAACAATGTGGTCGTCTATCGACGCTACATAGATGGCATCTTCATTCTATGGCGAGGTTCTGAACAAAGTGCTTTAGACTTTGCCTACCGCATCAACAGTAACACACTAAACCTCAAATTCACCTGCACCACCAGTAAAGAAAATAATTGAACAGGGTCCAGACACGTACGTTTAGGAAGGAAACAGCAGGAAATGCCATCCTTCAGGCCCAAAGTTTCCACCCCACCAGCCTGATTGAAAGCATATCTTACTCAGAATGTCTAAGAATGAAGATAAATTGTAGCACCAACAGAGATTTACAGAACTGTACCACTAGCCTCTTTGAGAGACTGAGTAAGAGAGGCTACAAAAACAACACATTAGAGAAAGCTAGACTTAAGAGTGCATCATGTACCAGGGAAGATCTGCTCCATAAGAGTGCGTCCAACAAAAAATCCAAGAAAGAGACAAACACCACCCCAAGGTTAATTACAGGGTACAACAAATACCATGCAAACCTACGTAAAATAATGTACAGGCACTGTCCGCTAATCCGCTGTGACCCCACCATAGGCCCCTCATGTTCAAAACTACCACAACTAACCTTCAGAAGAGAAAAATCAATGAGACAAGAGTTAGTAACTAATGCACCAACACAAGACAGAGGCAACAACTGGTTCTTTTTAACAGGGTTCTTTTTAAATGCGCCAAATGTAAGGCCTGTAAACATGGGACTAACACTAAAACAGTTAAGACTCCACTCAGAAAAATACCACTTGAGATAAGAGCGCACTACATGTGCAAAACAGATTTCGCTGTGTATGTGTTACAATGTACTTGCAACACATTATATGTGGGGAGTACCAACCATCCCATGCATGTGAGAATACTGCAACACCTCAGGGCTATTACAAATGACTATCCCACATATCCTGTAGCACGCCACATTAATACACACCATAATGGCAAAGCAGAGAATCTGACTTACTTTGTCATTGACAACGTAAAAAAGAACATCAGAGGAAGCAACAGACAGTTATCCTTGAGGAGATTGGAATCTAAGTACATAATCCTGTTAGACTGCAAAATCCCTAACAGTTTAAATGCAGATGAGGCCATGAGTGTGCATCTTTAGGCACGATGAGAAATGACACTGAGACAGCCACACATGCCTCCTTGCGCACACCGCAAGCAAACCCAATCCGATTAACATCTAATTCACCATCCTTTGTACATATATACATAGCCCTCACCTTGCACGTATTAAGACACACTTTCACATTTTCACTAGTTCAATCCTTTTTGTGCGTGGAAATGAGTATTTCGTTTAATTGTATGCCAAGACTTTCGGTTTGCCTGCACTCACGTTACACATGACATATAGCACACTAAGCCATAGTACTAATAGCCTGTCAGTAGTCCTATCAAGGTTCCCACTTGGGCCAAACAAGAGCAACTACAAAAAACTGCTCCCACAACCCGTCAGCAACAGTCCAAGGCGCAGGCCAACAACACGCAATAGCGTTAGAACACTAACACATAACTGGAATACTACAAATGTGGTGTAGGGGATGCAAGAAATAACAAACTAGCGATGTTTAAACTGACCGCCGAACAGACACGTATGTCAAAGGCTTACCGGTTTGCCATCATCGTTACAGAGTGCGCACGCATCATATAACTTTAAAGTCGATGTAATTAAATATTTTGTTTATGTCAACTACTGCAATGTGCTTAGTGGAAACTTTCAGTGCCACGATAAATATGCAAACCAGCAATATATGTATACTTCAGAACAAGGTTTTCACTCGAAACGCACATGAACAAAATTATAAAATGCTTTTTTCACAATTGTAATGTTTAGTTTAGAATATGACTTGCATTTTTTCAGCCACAAACTTTTCTATGTCCTTCACTCCCCCACCCGTTGTAAAGGCAACTCACTCAATTCCTACGTGTGTCACGAGTGCCGAATGAATACTATGTCCGTTGAAACGCGTCTGGTCGTTTGGAATATATATCTCCCTTGATTTACATCCCACGGAGTCGGTGCCTGATTTATAGCTTTGCAACCAGGATTGGCGAAATATATCGATATATATATATATATATATATATATATATATATATATTACCTACTGGCGGTCGCCAGTAGGTATATATAGTTAGGATTTTTTCCCTATGGGTTTTTTGAAAATTCTATGTCTAATAACTTTGGCGTTTGTGGACGGAATTGGCTGAAATTTTCTGGAAAATGGAACATTTTGTTTCTGAGCAGCCCCTGGAAATTTGGGGGGGGTTCGTCCAGGGGGGGCCGAGAAAAAAGGGGGGTCCTAAAACGTGTTTTTAACATTGAGTTTTCCATAGGGCGGTTGGCCTCACTTTTAGGCCGAACGGCTGAATGGATTTCAACGAAACTTGGCAAAATTGTAGGGACTGGTAGCCCGATGTGCCTTTTGTAGGTCTCAATATATGTGCTCCAGTGGATTTTGAGAAATTAACGTTTAAAAAAAGATATATATCTGTAACAGCGGACCGGGCAGCTCCCCGGTTCGCGGACCGGGGCGCGTACCAGAACTTCGCGTAGCGAAGCTGATTGGCTCTCCGGCGTCTGTCAACATTCCAAACAGTCCGGAGCGGCCGCCATCTTGTCTCTCGGTAGGATTGAGAGACAAGAGGAGGCCAAAACAAAGGGGGAAATAAGCATAAGGGGGCATAGTAGATCCTCCCTGACCCCCTAGGTTTAATGTGGAGGCTTTAAAAGGGCCCCGGGGGGAAAAAAATAATATTTTTTTTTTGTTTTTTTTCGTGGGTAGCGCCCGGTCCGCGAACCGGGAAGCGTTCTGGGCAGCGTACTGCAATGAAAAATGAATGAGAGACTTTTCAAATGCAGTATGTTAATTGATTGTTGGTTTTGTTGATTATTTTTTATTTTTTTAATTTTTTAAGCAATTATTTATTATTGTGATTGTGGTTGAAAATTTAATAACATTTCTAACATTTAACTAGTTTATTAATTACATATAAAAATGATTAAAGACTCAAACAATTTTTTAATATTACATACAATTTTATTTTTCGGATTGTTTTTCAAAATTTAATAGAACGTCTAGCATTTGACTGTCCGATATGTCCTCTTGTTGAGTGAACATAAGTTCCCACATTTGACCGTCATCATAATGAAGTAAATGATCCACAGATTCTACACATTGAACTAATTCATGGTCCCGTGATTCATCCATGAAATCTGAGTCATCATTGTCCTCAATATCTTTTTCTGTGTTGTTCTCCAGAACAATTTCGAAGGAAACATTCTGCTCGCCTTCCATTTTATTGCTGTAATTTGCATACAAAATAAATATATCAGTAGAGATAGGGCACTGTTGGGTTTAAGTTCAGACAGGTACTTGTGAGTTTATAACAGAGAAGTAATCTATGGGCACTGTATGGTTTCAGGCGTGAAGTAGTACTATTAAAAAGTGCCTGTGAAGAAGCCTAAGTAAATTCATAATTATACCACAGAAACCTAAATCAATCCATAATTATAATAAAGAAGCCTTTCTCAATGTCTAACTCTTACAGAGGGATAGTATATAACTATCTGAAAATGTTTTCAAATTTATAAAATAATATCTCACCTTCTAAAAACAAGTTTAAGTTGTGAGTGAAAATGATCTTGCAATGTAGTTCAGGAAGTAGTAGTCCAAATGGCTGTGTTTCTCTCTCTTCCTTTATATATATTCAGGTACATAACCAATCAAATGTCAGGTAAAAAAAGTAGAAAATGAAAGTAACATTTTAATTGGTTGTCAATTCCAACACTTCAGATGTGTTTTGTGAAGTAATTTACCTCAGGGTATTTAGAGAGGTCTACAGGCTAAATGACTAAATGGAATTCCAACCAAATTTGTGAAAATGGTAGGGATTGGTATGTAGTATGAGCTAATCTATATTTGGTGAAATTGTCTCCAGTGGCTTTTCTGTGAACTACTTTCCCACCTTTTTTGATGGTGCGCTTCCCAGGGAGCGACCCGGTACGCGAACCGTTGAGCGCCTCGGTTCGCGGACCTTAAGCGTTCCGGGAGTCCACCATTTTGTGTTTCGGTCGAATTAAGATACAAGATGGAGGGCAAATAATGTTCAGAATGGGTAGAAGGGGGCACGGTAGAGTTATCTTGACCCCCTAGGTTTTGTGAGGGTGGCTGAGGAGGCTTATATGTGCGAAAAAAAACATTTTTTTTTAAATTTCGCGAGGTTAGCTCCCGGTTCGCGTACCGGGTAGCGCCCCAGGGAGCGTACTTTGTTGAAAATTAGTGAAAAATGTTAGAGTAAAATAATAATTGTGAGTGATTAGATGTAGGGTAGCTCTGAGAAGAGCTTTTGGGTTTATGGTACATTTAGGTACTTATAAGTAGGTACCAATGCACATTCTTAAATTCAGAGTGAAAATTCTGTTGCCCTCATCTGAGAAGTGAACTCCATCTCCTCTGTAGATATCTTGCATGTAGTAACGCAAGTTATTGTTGTACAGGGAGCCCATTCCATGGTCTCTCATGTAAGCTGAAACAGATTTGTTTACATGCTTCCTCGACTTCTCAATTTGTGGACAAAATTGCTTGGACCACCTCCATTTCTGTCTTTGGCATATATTTGAATATACCAAGGCAGTCTGAGGAAAAAGTGCCATTAATTGCTCAAAGGTGTCCTTTAAAAGCATTTCCAGACCTACACCAGTCAAAGTGCCCAAGTCATTACCTCCACAGTGCACAATTAACAGGTCAGGTTTGGGCAAATGCATAAAGGTTTTCACCAATGGTATCAATTGGTGACATTTTAATCCTCTGTGGCCAAACCACTTAATTTCCACATCTTGTAAATTGAGGTTAGGTAAATTCCTGTTTTCAACGTACCTTTGAGCCCAGTGAATATAACTATGTCCAACAATCCAGACAGAAAACATGGTGAGAGAAGGTTCTCCTGCAGTCAGATGAAGTGTGGCAATGAAATGGCAGTTGAAAAAATGAGAGTGTAAAATGAAAAAAAAAACTGTGGAGTTTCTGTGTTCATGAAGCAGTAACAGTGATTGGTGGATTTTGATTGCTGAAAACAGAAAGTTAGGGTGCACGGATGTGTTCTTTGAAAGATGTATTTTGAGTGGTCAATAAAAAATCATTAAATGAAAGAATGCACTGGATATGCAGGTGCACTGAGAGTTCAGAGTTCAATTGCAACATTGTTGTGTGAACTTCCAAACACCAGAAGTCTTCCAAGAGGTGGTTGCCATGCAGATAAGGCAGAAAGGGCAGAGGGGGGATGGGTTTTCATTTGAAAAAAAGTGAGGGAAGACTTTTGATTGGGTGACATGAGAGATATGTGTGAAGAATTACAGCATTTCTGTGCTTTTGATAGCTGCAGACTCTGGAGTGCATACCTTTTGCTCTGCTGAAGACAAATTGGTGTGTTTCTGAGACTGTTTTCAAACTCAAAGTATTTGCTAAGGTGAGAAAATATTTCTTTAATTTAGATAGAGAATAGTGTGCTTTAAGGAGAAAATTATGAATTATGTGGCGCAAATTGCTTGTAAATATGCTCCCACCTGTGCATGGAAAATTTAGATTTTGAATGTTTGTGTTACATAGCCATGTTAAAAGTGATACAAGTTTATTTTAAGTAATACAAATCATTTTAAGTAATTTTCCCATGTGCAGTGTTTTGAAATTATGATTTGAAAATCGTTTTTGGGGAAAAGGAATTGTTTTTAAATTTATGACAAGGACATAATGGTGTATGCTTCTTTATAAGGCAATTGACTGTCCCTGATGTTATTTTTCCCATTTTAATGTAAGACCTTTCTCTGTGGCGCAAATTGCTTGTAAATATGCTCCCACCTGTGCATGGTAAATTTAGATTTTAAATGTTTGTGTTACATAGCCATGTTAAAAGTGACCCAACCATGCTGGAAAGGCAATCAAAAAACGCTTTTATGTGTCTTAAGGACATTTTAAGTCATTTTCCCATGTGCAGTGTTTTGAAATTATGATTTGAAAATCGTTTTTGGGGAAAAGGAATTGTTTTTAAATTTATGACAAGGACATAATGGTGTATGCTTCTTTATAAGGCAATTGACTGTCCCTGATGTTATTTTTCCCATTTTAATGTAAGACCTTTCTCTGTGGCGCAAATTGCTTGTAAATATGCTCCCACCTGTGCATGGCAAATTTAGATTTTGAATGTTTGTGTTACATAGCCATGTTAAAAGTGATACAAACATGCTGCAAAGGCAATCAAAAAACGCTTTTATGTGTCTTAAGGACATTTTAAGTAATTTTCCCATGTGCAGTGTTTTGAAATTATGATTTGAAAATCGTTTTTGAGGTAAAGGAATGTTGTTAAAATTTATGTGCGCCATATGCCCCCAAATTTCTTTTTCAGGGGTGCAGCAGGGTGTTCTTGAGAAATTCCTATTTTGTGATGAGCTAATTGCTAATCGCAAATTGCAACCTTCATTCCTATGAGCCTCCTAGCCCATGGAAATGAATGGGTAATTTGCAATTAGCAATTTGCTCATTGCAAATTAGGAATGGTAAAGAATTGCTATTTATTCCTTAAAATTTGCTATTTAGGAAATGCAAAATAGTTTGATGGTACATATGGTGGTTCATCTGTAACAAGATAAGAAGCTTAGGGATACATTTATGATGACTGGCGCAATAAAGTGGACATTACTTACTTCATTGGTAGGCCTTTACATGTATTATCTCCTCTGTATTCTTCATCAAGCGTAACTTTAATCTGCAATCCTGAGTAGGCCTCACCTTAAACAAACCTTTGGATAGGCCACACCTTATTGTCATCCTGGATTAATCATTTAAAATGCTAGGGACAGATTTTGTGGCACTGTGCGTCACTTTTATGATGCAGCGGCGGTGCTAATTTGCAATTAGCAATTTGCTCATTGCAAATTAGGAATGGTAAAGAATTGCTATTTATTCCTTAAAATTCGCTATTTAGGAAATGCAAAATAGTTTGATGGTACATATGGCGGTTCATCTGTAACAAGATAAGAAGCTTAGGGATAGATTTATGATGACTGGTGCATCACCAGGGATGTGTCAGTCATCCTGCGCCGCTGTTCCGCCACCCATGGTGTGCTGCATTTACAATGCGGGGCATCATGGGGCAAAAATGGCACAGATGCGTGACGTATCTGTGCTGTAAAGGTAGTGATTGCTGGAGTTGTATCGCAAGTGCGATGCAGCTCAAGCAAGGCTCAGGGGTGACTCATCTCCACAATGTTGCGTCAACACCTATGCCTGCTTAAAGCAGGCGCAGGGTTTTGACGCAGCTTTCTCCTATCTGATTGTAAATATGGCACACCATGGGTCAATGTCAAGTAGTGTGTTAAGTTTTTGATCACTGTTATTGATTTACTGTTTGGTAATAATGGTTAATAACATTTTTTATTATATTTTACCACAGATTCAACTGCAGATCATTTCAAGATTTCACCATGCCAACAATAGTAAGACAGAGAAAGGCTGCAAAACGTCAAAGACAGCAGGTGAAATCAAATAAGCAGCAGTCCTCTAACAAAAAGATTTGTCAAGTCACGAAGAAAGCACCGGGTAAGAGCACAAAATATTTTATAAGAAATATGTGTAGTAAAAAAAATATTACTACAGAAAATGTTTCAGTCCATAAAACGAGAAGGAATTCAAATGGAAAGGAAAGGCCAATCAAAAATGTTACTGCTAGAGCAAGAGATAACTCTGTGCATGATAGTAGAAGGAAACAACAGTTTAGGGAAATTCGTAAACGAATGTTCCGGAACAGGATAATTGGCAATTTGTTAAAAAATATTAAGAAAGGTCAACAGAAACTGGTTTTTTATAAGAGAAAAAAAAAAGTTGAGAAAGTTATTGATCAGGCATTTGAAATTAAACGTAAGTTATTTATTTTGATAATCAATAGAATTAGGAAGCTAAACAAGGCAATTTATGATTTCAAAAGAAATAGTAGATGGAAGAGAATAGTTAATCGTAGTAATTTTTGTGAAGTTTTTTCTGGAGAATGGATGCATAGTTCAAGCTGTGAGGCATTTTTTAATGAGGAGAGTTATTTCCAGGATAATGATTTGGTGCATGCAGTTGACACCAGTGGTCGAGCTTATGAAGTGAAAGATGGTTGTCCAGTTGAAAAAGAAAAACTTGTGACAACAGAGACAGAAGAGGTGTTAGGTAATGAGGTTTTAGGAAGACGTCCTAAGGGTCCTGTGTACACCTGGAAGTGTAGTAGTATTTGCAGTGTGCGACAGGATTCCATCAATTTGCTTTGTGATTTTGTACGGTCATTTAATAAGAAAAGTTTGAAGCAGAAAATAAGGTTGTTGCAAGAATTAGATCCTTGCAGAGTAAGAGAAGTGACAGGTTTGCATGGTCATTCACTGGCTTGTCTTTCCAGGAGAGTATGCCAGAGTGTTTTTCATCATTTCAGGATGCTAGCAGTGCATCATAATAAAGTGAGGAAATTAGTTAGAATGTTGTATTATGCTAAGAGTCCAGCAATTATGCTTAAACAATTATGCGCTGCTCTTTTGCATGGTTCTGAAATAGATGTGAAGAATACATGTGAAGAAATTGAGTTTTGTTACTTTGGAAGTAAAGAGGAGAATGTTGAAATTGAGCAAGAAGAAGAGGGTCATGTGGAAGATAGTGTACAGGTTTCCAGTACAGATAATTTCCAGAGGGAAATTGCGACGTTTGAGGTGAAATCAAGTGAGAGGCCTAATTTCACTTGTGTGTGTTGTCGACGCACTTATTATAAGAATCAGACTAAGTTAGTGGATTTATATGCAAAAAGTGAAAGGGAAAATAATAGTGAATGGAAGGATTTCGCAACATACTTGATGGTAGAAAATTGTTTTGATTTGGGATTGGATCAACGTGTGTGTAGTTATTGTTGTTGCAAATTAAATCAAAACCAGATGCCTGCTAGAGCAGTTCATAATAATCTGGAATTGGTTGAGATTCCTTCTGAATTGAAGGATTTAAATACTTATGAATCTATTTTGATTCAAAGTATCCATCCCTTTCAGGCTATTGTAAGAATGGAGCCAAAGACAGGGAAATTGCCTCCATCAGATTTACAGAGAGGATTAAAGGGAAGAGTTGTTTATTTGCCTCTAGATTTGAAGAAAAACATTAACACAATTGGAGTAGAAAAAGTGGAAGAGGAACCTCTGGTTATCTTAGTTAATGGGGTTCCGACAAAGAATAAGAAAATATGGCAAGATTTAGTAGATGTTAGGAAAGTTAAAAAGGCAACATTGTATTTGAAAAAAAATAATAAATACTATAAGAATGTATATGTTGCAGAAGAGGAAGTAAGTGAGGAAGAGGATAGCGATTTGTGTGCTGGTCAAATTGAGAAAGTAGAACCCTCTACTAGTGAAGAAATATATGAACATTATAGTGTTCATCCTTTGCATTCCAAGGAAGTCATGGGGAATGCTATTGAGTTGTTTCAAATGAAACAAGCCAAAGGGAGTCCCATTAGTGTTTGGGAGGAAAGTTTGGAAGCTCGGTGTTTCCCACAGCTTTTTCCAACAGGTCAGGGAGGAAGATATGATGAGCGACCTCATCAAATTCCTGCTTCTGAATACCGGACTTTGCGATTGTATGCAGGAGATGCTAGGTTTCGACAATGCATTCCTTATTTGTTTCATCTCCTGTTTGAAAGCAATCTGTCTGGACTGTCATATGCAGTGAACCACATCTTGAAAAGTGGTATACACATGCAAAACATCTCGGCAAGTGACTTTATGGATAAAGTCAATGTCCAAGACAGTATTTTGGATTTTCACCTGATTAATCTCATGGCGTGTCAGCGTGGTACTAATGAGTACTGGTACCGTCGTCATGGTGATTTAAAATGTATGCTGAGGAACTTAGGAACTCCCACATGGTTCCTCACTCTGAGCTGTGCCGAGTATGGCTGGGAAGACTTACTTGAATTTCTACGAGAGGCAAATGCTAACGTAGATAACATCGAATTCAAGACACCCGGAGAACTGTGCTCTTTGGATCCAGTCAATGTATGTAGGTACTTCAATCATAGATTTGAAGCTATGATGTCTTTCATCATGAATAAGAAGAATCCACCTCTTAGAGAGGTGTTGGATTTCTTCTGGAGAAAGGAGTACCAAGCAAGAGGTGCTCCTCATATACATATGTTGCTGTGGATCAAGGATGCACCTAAATTTGGAACGGATCCAGAAGACTCAGTGATGAGTTTCATACAACAGTATTCTACGTGTGCTGTTCCAAACGCAAAGGAGAAGAAAAGCCTAAGAGAAAAAGTTCTGCGTTTCCAAAGCCATCGATGTGGAAAGTACTGCCGTCGTAAATTCCGAAACAAGGACAAGTTCTACACTAAATGTCGTTTCGGCTTTCCACGACCGGTGATTTCTAAAGGAAGAGTAAACAGTTTGATGTCTTCGCTGCGACACAATGTCATGAAGAAATCACCTAAAAACACTTACAATTTGAAGAGGAACGAAGAGTCCAAGTACATCAACGACTACAACCCGGTGATTTTGTCCATGTGGAATGCTAACATGGATATACAGTTTGTGGCTGATAACTGTATGGCTGTGGCTCGGTATGTGACGTCTTACATCACCAAAAAAGAGAAGACAGAATTGAAGGATATGTGGGAGGACATTTCCCATGAAAAGAGCCTCAGCAAGAAGTTGTACAGTTTCAGTCTGAAGATGTTGTCGCATCGAGAAATCGGAGCGTACGAATGTTCTGACCGGTTGTCTTCAGCAAGTCTCTATGCCAAGTCCAGGAGTATCGTTTGGGCAAGTCTTGGTCTTGCTGCAACGCGTAATCGAGTTCTCAAACCTGTGCGGGAAATTGAGTATTTGGCGGAAAAGGAGCCAAACAGTACCGACATTTTGAAGACCAACATGTTGGATACATATTATCCAAATCGAAGCATTCACCTCGACAATGTTTGTCTGTATGAGGTTCTTCAAAATTACATATTCAAGAGGAACATCAAAGAAGATACTGAGAAAGGAGTGTATGCTGTAATAGGAAGTGAGGGATGTCTGGTCAAGCAAAGAAAATGCCACTTGGTAAACCATCGAAAATTGAGTGGCGAATCTCCTGAAAAAAAGGAGTTTTTCTATTTAGCACTTTTGCAACTTTTCAAGCCTTGGCGTGCAGAAGAGGAACTGCTTGGAGATTTCCTCTGTTACGAAGACTCTTTCAATGCCGCCAAGGAGACCATAGAATGTCCTGCTTTTCCCAAATATGTAGAAATGTTGAATGCGGAAATTGAGCAGGAAGCAACGATTGCAGCCGATATTGCCAGAGACAGTTCTCAGGACAGTCAGAGTTCTGCTTCATTGAGTCAGGATCCACTAGGAGGACCTGTTATTGAAAATAAAGCTGCCACTGCTATGAATGAAGTGGAAAGAGCCATGGCACATGCTCAAGAGGATGCGGTTAACTTAGAAGAGTTGGAAAGACAACTCAACGTTGAGCAGAGGAAAATATATGACGAAGTTACCATGCAAATTGATCATGGATTAAGTCATGACAAGAAAGAGTGCTCATGTACGTCGTTGAAGCCTGTCCGACTGTACGTGAGTGGAGAAGCGGGAACTGGAAAAAGTTTCCTCATTAAAGCAATTTCATGCTATTTGCAGGAAAGGACAGAGTCATCGCTGTCTTGTGTTGTCACCGCTCCAACTGGACTGGCAGCACATAATATTAAAGGGATTACTTTACATCGTTTACTGATGCTGCCAGTGGAGCATGACAACAAATTACAATATCACAAGCTATCTGGAGATGCTTGTTTTGAAGTTTCAAGAATCTTGAGGAAAATGAAACTTCTTATCATTGACGAAGTAAGCATGGTTTCCAATGTCATGCTTGCCTTTGTGCATTTGAGGATGCAAGAAGTTCTCAAAACAGAGTATGATGTGTTATTTGGTGGCAAACACATCATTGTTTTCGGAGATCTTCTGCAGCTGACACCAGTGAAAGGGCAACCTGTGTTCAAAATGCTCACGCATGAAGATACCAGGAAGTGCCTAGGCAGCATTGGCAACGTCAATATATGGTTAAACTTCAATTATGCTGAACTGCATGAAAATATGCGTCAGGCAAAGGATGAAGTTTACAAGACTATTCTACAAGATGTTAGAATTGGAAAAGTGACCGAGCATGGGAAAGAAGCTTTACATGCACGATTACTGTCAAATTTATATCCAGAACAAGATGTTGTGCCTGAGAATATTTTTCAGAAAATTACTGAGAAGAAATCTGGAATATGTTTGATGCCAACTCTTGCAGAATGTGCCAAATTTAACAACAAAATGTTGCATTTAGAAAAGCAAGAGATTGTGAAACTGGAAGCTATTGATAGAGTAGAGCATATGGGATCAACAATTATTTTGTCTGAGAATCTGAAAACAAAATTGGATTCATTAGAGAAGAGTATATTTAAAACTGCAGGTTTTGAAAAGACTCTGAATGTGTGCTTGAACTGCCGTATAATTTTAAGAAGGAATTTACATGTTGAAAGAGGTCTGGTAAATGGATCAATGGGTAATGTTGTTGATTTTGTGAAATACAGAAATAGAGATGGAATTGAATTTTTAAAAATTAAATTTGATGGCATTGAGGAAGTACAGCTAATTGCTTGTTGTTCTGCTAGATTTTTGCTTGTAAAAGACTTATATGTTCGCCGTAAGCAGTTTCCTGTTTGCTTGGCATATGCGGTGACAATCCATAAATCGCAAGGTTTAAGTGTAGACAGTGCATTGGTGAATATTGGCAGTTCTGTGTTCAAGGAGGGTATGGCATATGTGGCATTGTCACGAGTTAGAACTTTATCGGGATTGTACTTGATTGAGTGTGATGTCACAAACATTTGTGCGGATCTAGATTGTGTTAAGGAATACAATAGGTTAAGAAGAGAGTATGCGCCACATTTGCCTCAGTATCCTTTGTTTGAGAAACGTGTGGTAGGCCGGAAACGAAGAAATGAGAACAATACTGGGGAGGTTGTAGCAAAAAGACAAAAAGTCAATGAACCTAAAATTACAAGCAGAAACAAAAAGGATTCTGTTGAAGATGTTGTTGGTTTTCAGTTTGAAAACAGTTCTGGTGTCAACTGCTATGCTAATGTAGTGGTTAATGTTTTGTTTTCTCTAAAAAATGTAAAAGAAGAGATTGTGGTCAATTCTGATGAAAGATTTTGCAGTTTGTTAAATTCTGTGTTAGAGAAATGTAGCACTGATAGAAGAAACATAGAAAGTGTGTCTGAAATTCGAAATCTGTTAGACAGATGTTCAGGCCAAACACAATTCTCTCAAAATATTCAGCAAGATTGTCAGGAGTTTTTAATGTATATGCTTGATGTATTACATGCTGAAGGTGTAGATGTAGATCAGCTGTTTGGGCTTTCTTATCAATGGCAACATGACTGCGAGAACTGTATGGTATCAAG
The DNA here is from genome assembly GCF_964261635.1 of Lissotriton helveticus. Lineage (NCBI taxonomy): Eukaryota > Metazoa > Chordata > Amphibia > Caudata > Salamandridae > Lissotriton > Lissotriton helveticus. Next base: position 1,570,443,367 of record NC_136057.1, on the reverse strand, counting down.
TACTACTAGTGTAGACTCAGAAAGATTTATATATTTAACTTTGCCAGACAGTAAATCAGTCTCCTTTAATAAGCTAGTAAAAGCAGCTGATCACAACATGGAGTGTAGCCAATGTAAATCTGAAATGATGTCCACATTATTTATACGAACATATGGCCAGTATGTCATTTTAATGTTCCAACGATGTAGGCCTGATGGAACAAAATTGACAACTTTAATTAAAAATTTTGTAGCTTCGCAGTTGTCAATATCAGGAAGGACTTTTGTAACTGCAGCAATTATATATCATGACGGCCCTTCAATAACATCAGGACATTACACAGCTTATTTAAAGTCTAGAAATGGCTGGTCATTCTGCAATGATTCTGTTTTAATTTTCAAAAAAAAATTGCCGTATGACCGTAAAAACTCTTACCTGGTGTTTTTAAAACCAAAATTTTAGGGAAATAATCTCGGGATGTGCTCTGTGGAATTTCAAGAAGTTCTAATGGCTCCTACACAATTTGGCCTTGAGGATAAGTGTAGTTCAGAGACATAACTTCTAACCATAGGACTGGACGTCATGGAGAAATACGTGCACTTTCAATGAGTTCAGAAAAACTGTTTCTTTTTATAAGCTAATTGAAGCAGCCAATCAAAACATGGAGTAGAGGGAATGTAAGTCTGCAATGCTGTCTACTGTTTTACATTGCTTTGTGATTAAAAGTGATGTAGAGAATTAAATAATTGTAGTAGTCATAGAGGTAGTGTAAGTCTGCTTCATAGTAAGCAGTATCTGTGTCATAGGAAATGTAGAACATGACTGAGCAAGAAGGGGAAGATATTACTATTCCAGGATTGTGAAAATGATCTTCAACATTTTAATTCTGAAAGTTGCGGAAATGCCAAATGACGGGATTGGCTTACAAGAAATCCAAGAGTTATAAATGGCTCTGACCAGATTTGGCCTTGTGGAAAATTGTGGTAGAGAGCAAGAAGTCATTTATTGCATGTAATGTGTTTTTAAAAACGATGGAGATTTTCTTTCAGAAAGTGGCGGGCTGAAAGTAATAACAGCACAAAAGAGTGTAAGCTGTTCATAGGACATCCTTGGACGTCATGGAAAGTAAGTTAACTTTAAGGAGTTCTGAATTTTGATTTCTGATGTTGTATGGGTTTTTTAAACACAATCATTTTGATTGTGGTTTTTTTTCCCCGCTGTTACATGATGAATACCTTCAAGTCACTGTTTTTAGTGAAATTTGATACATTCTGAGAACAGCAAAAATAAACCATTTAACATGTATAATTAATTCTGTACTGCTTGCATTTATGATGTATATGTAGAACTGTGTAGGAGGCATGGAGAAGGTGAGGCTTCTGTAAGTGTCAAAGTTGTTGCATGCAGTGCTGCACTTCTGCGTATTCTTTCATATGATAGACTACATCTGCACAATGAGATACCTAAGCAAAGGAAACACAAGTGATGTGATTGTGAAATGAGCAAAATAAATTGCACGTATTTCAATTACATCACCTGTGTTTCCTATCATTATGAATCACATTGTGCAGATCAAGTTTAGGTCTGTCCAGGGAAACATAGGAGATTTGGACTTTGTTGAAGAGTGCAGTAGACATGACTCACTTCATTGGTAGACCTTCACATGTATTATCTCCTCTGTACTCTTCAACAAGTGTAAATCTCATCTGCAACCCTGAGTAGGCCTCACCTGAAACAAACCTCTGGATAGTAGACATCTTATTGGCATCCTGAAGCAATTATTTAAAATTTTAGTGTCTTGCGACACTTTTCTGAAACAACAGCAATGCAAAAAAAGCACCATGTTTTAAGATAGGCCTCACTTCATCTGCATCAAGATACTGTTAGTTTAAAATGTATATCTTTAGGACTGTGTAGGGGGCCTGGAGAAGCAGAAGCTTCTGTAAGTGTAAAAGTTGTTGAAAAACTGTTTGTCCTTCAATCTTTTTCCTTGTCTTTTCTAATTTTTAAATACATTTTTTAATATTTTTCAAATGTTTGTTCTCTCTTTCACAGATTGAAAGTATAAAAACAAAAAGTGAGTAATTTAACGACAATTATAAGGTAAATATTTTGTACTGTTTTCGTTACATTTCTATCACATTTAACTACTATTAGTTCCACTGCTTCATTTCTTTAACCCTCAGTTTCCTGCCTTTGCTACTTCCCTCATTCCTTTCTCTATTACCTACTTACTCAACTCCTTCCACTCTTTTTCTCAGTCCCTCTCTTCTCATAGTTCCTCACTCTTGTTCACTCACTGCGTCTCTATTACTCTTAGTGTCTTTGACTGATCACTCTATCAATACTTGTTCATAATGCTTTCTCTGTGTAGTTGAAGCACACTAAGGGGAATATTATGAACACAGCCAATAAAATTATTGCTCTTTTTATTGGCAGAAAACTGGTGCAAAAGTGGTTTTAGTGGCAGTTTTCTGCCACAAAAGCAGCTTTAGCGACACATTTCTGCCAATAAAAGCTGCAAAACTTTTATTGCCTATGTTGATGATATGGCTCTATGTTAATTACATTTCTTTGCTGTTTCAATTAATCTTTTTCTGTTATTTTTTGTTTTCTGTTTTCTATTTTTTCTCTCTGTTATTCCTCATGTTTTAATCTTATTTTGAACATTCACTCACATTCTCCAAGAAACTCTTCTTTGTTAATGTTATACTCTCTTTTTTTTCTTTCACTTCGTTATCTATTTTGTTTTTCACAATTATACCCTCTTCTGTCTTTTCTTCGGTAAATAGATCTATTAAACAGTATCTCTTCTTTACTCCCTATAGCTGTCTTTCTTTTAACATCACTCTCTGTTTCCTTTCCTTATACTTACACTTTTTTTTTTTTTGGTTAGCTCCCGGTCCGCGTACCGGGAAGCTAACCCGGAAGCGAACCAAAAGAAATAGAGCTTGCCAGAGTGCTAAACATTCTAGCAATTTTTTGGGAAAGGCAAGGTAGTTCTGAAAAGAACTTTTTTTTTTATATTTTTGTTGTTTTATATATTTTTTTTATTTTTTGAACATTTTTTGTTTTTTTTGTATTTTTTGAACGATTTTATATTTTTTTGGGGTTTTTTTGGGGGGGGGGAAACAACAAAAAACAGGCGTTGAAAAGGGCTCAACAGGAGCAAAAAAAAACTTACTGGGGGCGGTTAGGGCAATCATGGTGTTCATACGCCAGGTTCAGTGCATTGATGCTCATGTTGCCACAAGCTAATAATGCACGACAGTGCATACATAAGTGAATCATGTGCCCAAAATTTTGTTGAATATTTGGCACAGTTTCCCGTGCCTCTTCTGGTGTTAGAGAAACCGGTATTGTTGGTCTGGCCACAGGAGTTGGTCTTGGATTGTCGTGCATATCCTTTAATTCCGCCCGGCTGTAATTTAGGGGATGTTTCCTCGTCATGTGCCTGTGCATTGTGTGATTTCCAAAGCTATATTTTTTGTCCGTCCCTCTGGACAATTGTTCCTTGCATATCAGGCAGGTGACATACCTCGCGTTGACTTTTTTTTGGCCACGAGGTAGTGAAAAAAACTGCCAGATGAAACTGGCTTTCTTTCTGGAAACCCGGGGCAACTCTTTTAAAAATTGTGGTTCTTCTCCCTCCTCATCCATTTCTTCCTCTTCCTCCTCAGTGTTGGTAAGGACCTGGGGAGGTGGTCCTCTCTTCCCATGAGGAGGTGGTGGTGGTGGTGGGGGTCCACCAGCTGAAGCTACCAATGAAGCCATTTTCCAAGAAGCAAAATAGGTCTTCCTCTCACAATGATGAAAGTCAGAGTGAGGAAAGAAGGAGGGGTTTTCATCATTTGGGAAAAAACAATACTTCTCAACCAATGAAAAGTGTTATTTTTAAGTCACCTGACCTAGCCTTCCATCATTATGAAACCAAAAGTGAAATGAACCAATGAAAAGTTTTATTAACAAGTCACATGACCTCTCACGCTCATGTTACGCGCTGCGGAACGCTCCCCGGTTAGCTTCCGGGTCGCTCCGCTTTGCGCCTCGGTACGCGCCCCGGGACACTTCCGGGTGCGCTAACGCGATACGTCACAAGACGCATTTCGCGGCAACGCGATACGTCGCGCTTTCGCGCCGCGGATCGCTTCCGGGGAGCTGCGTTTCGTGCCTCGGTCCGCGCCCCGGGGCACTTCCGGGTGCGCTAACGCAGTACGTCATAAGACGCATTACGCGGCAACGCGATACCGTCACTATGTTGATTTCTTACCGGTTCGCGGACCGGGTCGCGGCATCAATTTGAGCTAACGGAAAGCTTCCCGGTTAGCGGACCGGGAGCGAAACAAAAAAAATATTTAAAAAAAATTATTAATAAACATATAAAATATATTTTTGGATTTAAAGAAGAATACATTTTACAGCTATAGATATTAGCTTTTAAAAAACCAATGAAATTCACTGAAAAAACCATAGGTTATAGACCATATATAGTTAGGAATTAGCATTTACAAAACCTTGAAAATTCACTGAAAAAACCATAGGTTATAGACCATATATAGTTAGGAATTAGCATTTAAAAAACCTTATTTTACTCACACAAAACCATTGAAATTCCATATATAGTTAGTTGTACTAACTATATATCGCGCACCCACAATCCACTGCTGATCATGTCACATATTACATCATTCATGACATGGTCAGTGACATCACTGATGACATCACTGATGACATCTCAAATGACATCACTGATGACATCACTGATGACATCTCAAATGACATCACTGATGACATCACTGATGACATCTCAAATGACATCACTGATGACATCACTGATAACATCTCAAATGACATCACTGATAACATCTCAAATGACATCACTGATGACATCTCATTTGACATCAATGGTCACATCACTGATGATATCATTCATGTGACAATACAATGCATCTCCTCACACTTTAATATAACCTCTGTTACACCCAGTGTTAAATACAGAATATATTTTTTTAAACAATTGACACACCAATACTAGTTACTACATACGCACTCACTGATTCCTACGTCTACACACACATTCACTCATTCACCCATACAATCATTCATACATACAATCACTCATCTTTACAACACTATCATATGCACTCATACACCCTATACAGACACTCACACTCTGCCACTCATCCTTTGAGTTACTCACACACCTAGTCAGTCCTGTAAAGAATCAATCACACTTCCATTTTCTAATCTATACAGTTAAACATAGAGTACCTTACATTTTCAAACATATTCTAACACATACTTACTCTCTTATAAATCATTGATACAAGAACACATTGATCTGCACAGAGTCACACATCTCCCAGCCAGCCACACACACACTCAGTCTCCCATACAAATACTTGGACAATCAATCAATAACCCATATAGTTACTCATATAGCTACTGATCAACACATGCAGCAGTTTACAGAATACCAGACATAATGATGCACAAATTAAGACAGTTTAGTCACTAACCTATGCATTCAGTGAGACACATTTAATCACTCACTCATACAGTCAGTCACGCACCTACTAAAACCTTCATTCAGACACTTATACATCCACTCATTTAGTTGTGATGTGATGTCATCAGTGATGTCATTTGAGATGTCATCAGTGATGTCATCAGTGATGTCATTTGAGATGTCATCAGTGATGTCATCAGTGATGTCACTGACCATGTCATGAATGATGTAATATGTGACATGATCAGCAGTGGATTGCGGGTGCGCGATATATAGTTAGTACAACTAACTATATATGGAATTTCAATGGTTTTGTGTGAGTAAAATAAGGTTTTGTAAATGCTAATTCCTAACTATATATGGTCTATAACCTATGGTTTTTTCAGTGAATATATATATATATATATATATATATATATATATATTCACTGAAAAAACCATAAGTTATAGACCATATATAGTTAGGAATTAGCATTTACAAAACCTTGAAAATTCACTGAAAAAACCATAGGTTATAGACCATATATAGTTAGTAATTAGCATTTAAAAAACCTTATTTTACTCACACAAAACCATTGAAATTCCATATATAGTTAGTTGTACTAACTATATATCGCGCACCCTCAATCCACTGCTGATCATGTCACATATTACATCATTCATGACATTGTCAGTGACATCACTGATGACATCACTGATGACATCTCAAATGACATCACTGATGACATCACTGATGACATCTCAAATGACATCACTGATGACATCTCAAATGACATCACTGATGACATCACTGATCACATCTCATTTGACATTACTGATCACATCACTGATGACATCTCATTTGACATTACTGATCACATCACTGTTGACATAATTCATGTGATAATACGATGAACCTCTTCAGACTCTAATATAACCTTAGATACACTAAGTGTAAACAGACACTCACAGACTGTCACTCATCCATGGAGTTACTCACACACCTAGTCAGTCATGCAAAGAATCAATCACACCTCCATTTCCTCAACTATACAGTTATACACACCTTACTTATTCAAACATATACTAACACATATTTACTCTCTTATACAATCCCTGATACAAGTTCACAATGATCCATACAGCCACTCACACATTCACTGGCTCTTATGCACAGTTATTTATATATGTCAACTCTCACATGTACTGTGTTTTACATATGTACTTACTTTGACATGTAGCACTGAGATATCCATTCACTCACCAATACACTCATGCACACAGTCAACCGCCCATACAGCTGTTTCCACATGCACTTTTGAACCCATACATCTAGTGAATCAACTGCTCACACATCTATGCACAGAGTCATACACCTCCCAGCCACCACACACTCACTCAGTCTCCCATAAAAATACTTGGGCAACCAATCAATAACCCATATAGTTACTCATATAGCTACTGATCAACACATGCAGCAGTTTACAGAACAACAGATATAATGATGCACAAATTAAGACAGTTTAGTCACTAACCCATGCACTCAGTGAGACACATTTAATCACTCACTCATACAGTCAGTCATGCACCTACTAAATCCTTCATCCAGACACTTATACATCCACTCATTCTTCAATATGTAAGACATATTTTAACTTTATGGAAACATACAGTCACTGGATGTTGTCATCAGTGATGTCATCAGTGATGTCATTTGAGATGTCATCAGTGATGTCATCAGTGATGTCACTGACAATGTCATGAATGATGTAATATGTGACATGATCAGCAGTGGATTGCGGGTGCGCGATATATAGTTAGTGCAACTAACTATATATGCGAATTTCAATGGTTTTGTGTGAGTAAAATAAGGTTTTGTAAATGCTAATTCCTAACTATATATGGTCTTAACCTATGGTTTTTTCAGTGAATTTCAATGTTTTTTAATAGCAAATATCAAAAGCTGTAAAATGTATTCTTCTTTTAAAGGAAAAATATATTTTATATGTATTTAATATAATTTTTTTATGTATATAAATTTTTTGAAGGAACGAATTTATCAACTATCATGCTGAAGAAGAGTGTGGGGGAAAAAAAACAAAGAGGAGGACTAAGAGGAAAGAACAATCAGTTCAAAAATTCAATTGCTTTAAAGCATGAAGTACTTTTCCACACATTTACATTTAAATAACCCATATTAGAACATACAAAATATCTACAGAGGAGACGGTGTACATTGAATTTTAGACTCTTCATTGGTACCTACATGTTGGTACTTACATCACCCACACAACACAACAGCTCTATTCAGAGCTACCCTACCTCAAAGCACTCTAAAATATTATTTTACTATTTCCCTTGGTTTTCCCCTTGTTACGCTTTACAGAACGCGGTCGCCAGTAGGTATATATAGTTAGGATTTTTTTGAATAGGGATTTCTGAAAATTCTATGTTGAATAACTTGGCGTTGATGGACGGAATTGGCTGAAATTTTCAGGAAAATGGCACATTTTGTTTCTGAGCGTCCCCTGAAAGTTTGGGGGGGTTTCGTCAAGCGGGGGCCGAGAAAAAAGGGGGTCCCAAAACAAGTTTTTAACATTGAATTTTCCATAGGGCGGTTGGACTCACTTTTAGCTCGAACGGCTGAATTGATTTCTATGAAACTTGGCAAAATTGTAGAGACTGTTTGCCCGATGTGCCTTTGCTAGGTCTCAAGATATGTGCTCCAGTGGATTTTGAGAAATTAACGTTCAAAAAAATATATATATCTGTGACAGCGTCCCGGTTAGCGCCCCGGTTCGCGTACCAGACGCGTAACGGAACTTCGCGAGGAGAAGCGGATTGGCTCTCTGGTGACTGTCAACATTCTAAACAGTCTGGAGCGGCCGCCATCTTGTCTCTCGGTAGGATCGAGAGACAAGATGGTGGAAATAAACGAAGGGGGAAATGAATGAAAGGGGGCAAGGTAGACCCCTCCTGACCCACTAGGATTGATGTGGGGGCTATTAAAGGGCCCCGAGGGGCAAAAAAAGAAAATACATTTTTTTTCGATTTTTCGCGGTGGAAGCGCTACCCGGTACGCGAACCGGGTAGCTCACCGGTAGCGTAACGGGAGTCCGCCATCTTGTGTTTCGGCAGGGGCGTAACACAAGCCCCCGCAGCCCCCGCGGTGCGGGGGGGCCCCGGCCTGGCCCCTCACGTAAGAAGATCTGCCGCACAGTGAAGACTGCACACTAGGCTGTGAAAAAATGGCGGGCCCTGGCGAGTTTGAAATGGTGCGCACTGCGGCGCCCCGGCCGGGCCCCGTGCTCCGGGGGGCCCCGCCGGGCCCCTCAAGTAAGAAGATCTGCCGCACAGTGCAGACTGCACACTAGGCTGTGACAAAATGGCGGGCCCCGGCCCCTGCGAGTTTGAAATGGTGCACACTGCGGTGCACCGGCCGGGGCCCCCTGGGAGTCGTCACGTCAGTCTCAGTCGATTCCGAAAATAAATGGTAATGGTGCGGGCCTAGTCGAGTCTTCTAAATGGTGCGGCCTGGGAGGGGGCCCCGAGAGTCAAGTCCGACTCCGATATGGTGGGCTGGGGGGGCCCCGACGGGGCATGCTGCTGTGTGTGACCCGGTCCCGTGTGAGACTGAGTGAGGCTGGTGGCACTGATGAATCTCAATCTGACTGAGTGATTATAAATTGTATACAACGAATGATACACACTCAGTTTATCTTTTTTCCAGTCGATCAATCTGATTTTGATCATCGATGAAATGGCGGCGGGCCGGGACAGGGTAAATGAATGCGCGCGGGCGGCGGGCGTGGCGTGCACACACTTGTTTACTCCTCCACTTGTTTGACTTTCACTTTCTAAGTCAATTTCTGCCGCGTACGCGCGTGGGGGGCGGGCGACGTGGCCGGGGGCAGGGTTGCCTGGTGAGTGACCAATGGTCTGATTACATTTGGCACAGCACTGCAGCAGCACATGCGCGCAAACTCGCAAATGCAAGGTGTGGCGAGTTGCGTGAGCGTGACGTCACGGGTGGCATCAGGGGGCACGCGCATAGCCAAGCCATAGTCAAGAAGAGGAGAGAGAACAGAGAAGACAAAGCCAGGCCCGCCCACGCTCAGACAGGACTGTCTGAACTTGAAGACTGAAGTAAGTCCGTCCGGCGCACACCTGGTCCGGCGTCCCGTCACATGCGCTGCGGGGCCTCCGGCCTTTATAATTTACAATTACATTGCCCGAGGTATAGAGGGCAGAGTACAAAAATATGATAGCATGCTGCATGATGTGGTGTTAGATGTCAAAAATATGTCTAAAGTCTGTGACGTAGGTGGCGCAGCCTCACCGTGCCCCATGTCTCGTGGGCTAAACACTAGGCGATAGTTACAATATGTTAAGAATTGAGCAATGTTCAGTCCAACAAACCTTCCAGCTCGAAGCTGCTTTCCTTCATTATAAAGATCACCCGCCTGCCTGTGTGATTGCAACGTCGATCAAGCTCAGGGTGTATGTTTGACTCAAAGAGCCAGGTATACACTTTTGTACCCCATAGAATCGTGCATATAAACGAAGATTCTGGGTGTGTTGGTGTGTTCAGCCAGACTAGAGCCCATTGCAATTGTGCCCTGGTGTAATACGGCTCGAAATTGGGCACCCCCAATCCACCCTCAGTGAGCGGACGTTGCAGAATGTGCAGCGCAACCCGACAGCGGCCCGGTCTCCAAATCAGTTCTAGTAGCAACCTGTGGAGGTTTAGAAAAAAACTTCTGGGGAGTATGATGGGGAGGGCCCGGGCCGCAAAATAATAGTTAGTAGGGAAGTACTAACATTTGCAAACTGGCCTGTCAGAGATAGCGGGAGCGAGTTCCAAAAGGGAAGTGACTGGCTAATTGCTTTGTCCAGATTGCCCTCCTTGAGGTCACGCTTAGAATCATAGACAAGCTAGCTATAGTCGTGGTTCCCGTTAATCAATTCACCTCTACGCACCCCGAGTATTAGATCCCTCCCCCCATAATCGGTTGCTTCCGTTATTATAATCAAGCTTATTGTGATGATCCTCAAACGTTTTCACCGCCACTCGCAAGAGTACCTGATCTGATCATTTCACTCCAGCAATTCTTGTCACCGTAGGCCAATACCCACCGGTAATTATAGTATGTTGCAGTTGCTGCTAACCCTCATCACCGTTTCTGGTAGTATCTTAACTGCCACTCACTCAACGTATAACAGCAGGCTGTCTCCAGGCAGTGCCCTTCCATTTCTGGTGCTTTTCTGCGGTTTTAAGTTCTTCTTAGAGTTTCTTGTTGCTCAAATGGATGCAATTTCTGGTATTTATCTGCTTCCCTCGTCTTCGTGGCTTGATTTTGCTCACGAGAAAGTGTCACTCATAGTCGTTAAAATGTCACTTATAATTACACTGAAATAAATTATGAAAATGTCACTCACATCAATCTGAAACCTTGGCAGCTATGACTCTTATAACTTTAGATAAGGCAGAGAAAAAATACTAAACAAAGCGCCTCTTTCCCTGACCCAAGTTCTGGCTGCTTTTACAATAAAACAGCACTGCGAAAAATAGCAGTTGATTGATTTCCGGCTAAATGTTTTCAATAAACATGTATTCCTTCGAATACTTAATTTCTCACTTTTGAGATGACGCCCGCCTGCCTCCCCGCCTCAAGTGGTAGAGTCAATAATTTTAAAACTGGATTGTGAGGCGATGGCTGGGAGCGCGGGAAAGAGCGCGAGGCTCAGCGTTCCCCTAATGAATACATGCGCCGCGTTATTGCTTTGATTGTGGGATTTATGTGACTGTAATTTCAATGGCAGGCTTCACGTGGCCAGCTTGAGCCACGCGTTGTTTTTGCTTTAAAAAAATATGCCTTTTCTAAAGTGCTGGAAAACGTGCTGTCTTTTAAAGCGATTAAAGTGTTCCGTCCAGGTTCTCTACAGGTTTATTAATCACCGCTATTTACCTTGAGCAAGTGATATCTCTAGGTTGTCATCAACTATCACTCACTCCTTAAAAACGCATGGTTGATAGTTAATGGTTATTCCTACTCTTAACTCTATGTTGGGATTCGTACTTGTTAGCGCCTATATGAAGTGCACCCTGCCTCCTGTGGGACTACCTCTTCCAGAATGCTGTGAGGGGAGGCGAGTATGTAATAAAGCTTTTAGGCACACCGTCACCGACTGCCATGCATAAGTCTGAAGTAAAGTTTCTGCCTTTCTGGGTACTCCGAGCGAGTTCATTTGTACTTGAAAGCCGGCCCTCCTGCGATCCTCCTTCGTGGGCTAACTGGAGTTTCCTGCTGTGTGGCTGCTTGAGCCATGCCATACCATGATGTCCGGTGGTGGTGGAGTTCAGAACCGCTTAGAAGTCTTGTTGTTTTGTTACGGAAAGCCTCCTGTGGTGCAGGCGACAAGTTTCTTCACTCCATTCCTAATTTCCATTCTTGTACCCAGTGCTTAATTTGTAAAAACATAAGTGCCGGGGCTGTCCTCGGGTGGCCACTGCAGCTTGCACCAAACATTGCCCCTGCCAGCTGCCATATGTGACCACTACAAACACAACTACTAACCATCACACTCTTACAAGTGTGACAGTTCTCAGTTCATACTATTCCAGGCCCCCAACGCTATAAGAATGGTTTGGGAGGCCAGTATTAGAAGTCATTAAAATGTAAATTCAACTAATAAAGGGCTGTTGTCCTCAAATCTAAATTAGCCAGACTGTCATAAGCCCTGGAGCTGGCAATCAGGCGCCGAGCACCGGAAACCACCAGCTCAAATTAAGCACGTTTGTCAGTTTGTCAGTCAGTCAAATTAATGCATGCACATTAATGCGAAGTACAAAAGCCAGCGAAATGTAAAGTATTCTTTTTCATAATTTTAAGGAGGGCGAGGGGAGGGGCGGGACCTCTCGAGTTTCTGATGGCTAGTCTAACTTGTTTGTCTAGTCAAATTTCCGCCATGCTGGGAAAACCCTTTTGCACCCGTGGCCTATTTTTATTTTATCGGCCATGTCACTTGCCTGCAAGTCACAAGGAATTGCAGGTCTATAAGCAGCAGATAAGCCTTAAGTGCTGGAGGAGATGTACTAGGCCCATTTTACTGAGCCACAGGACAAAGGAGTAGGACCCATGGTAAGGGGCTTGTGTGCCTCACATGCTAGATTTCTGTGTGGTGGGGCAAAGTGGTACATGGTGGGCCGCGCCGCCGGGGGGAGGCATGGTGGGCCGCGCCGCGGGGGGGGGTGAGGGGGGCCCCCTCTGTTGTGCTTTGCAGGGGGGCCCCCTCAAGTTTCGTTACGCCACTGTGTTTCGGACGAATTTAGTCACAAGATGGAGGATAAACAATGTTGGGAATGGGTATAAGGGGGCACGGGAGACATATCCTGACCCCCTAGGTTTTCTGAGGGTGGCTGAGGAGGCCCATATATTTTAAAAAAAACACTTTTTTTTACCAAATTTTCGCACGGTTAGCGCCCGATCCGCGCACCGGGTAGCATTCCGGAAAGCGTAACAAGGGGAAAACCAAGGGAAATAGTAAAATAATATTTTAGAGTGCTTTGAGGTAGGGTAGCTCTGAATAGAGCTGTTGTGTTGTGTGGGCGATGTAAGTACCAACATGTAGGTACCAATGAAGAGTCTAAAATTCAATGTACACCGTCTCCTCTGTAGATATTTTGTATGTTCTAATATGGGTTATTTAAATGTAAATGTGTGGAAAAGTACTTCATGCTTTAAAGCAATTGTATTTTTGAACTGATTGTTCTTTCCTCTTAGTCCTCCTCTTTGTTTTTTTACCCACACTCTTCTTCAGCATGATAGTTGATAAATTCGTTCCCTCAAAAAATGTATACACATAAAAAAATTATATTAAATACATATAAAATATATTTTTCCTTTAAAAGAAGAATACATTTTACAGCTTTTGATATTTGCTATTAAAAAACCATTGAAATTCACCATAGGTTATAGACCATATATAGTTAGGAATTAGCATTTACAAAACCTTGAAAATTCATTGAAAAAACCATAGGTTATAGACCATATATAGTTAGGAATTAGCATTTACAAAACCTTATTTTACTCACACAAAACCATTGAAATTCGCATATATAGTTAGTTGCACTAACTATATATCGCGCACCCGCAATCCACTGCTGATCATGTCACATATTACATCATTCATGACATGGTCAGTGACATCACTGATGACATCACTGATGACATCTCAAATGACATCACTGATGACATCACTGATGACAATATCCAGTGACTGTATGTTTCTGTAAAGTTAAAATATGTCTTACATATTGAAGAATGAGTGGATGTATAAGTGTCTGGATGAAGGATTTAGTAGGTGCATGACTGACTGTATGAGTGAGTGATTAAATGTGTCTCACTGAGTGCATGGGTTAGTGACTAAACTGTCTTAATTTGTGCATCATTATGTCTGTTGTTCTGTAAACTGCTGCATGTGTTGATCAGTAGCTATATGAGTAACTATATGGGTTATTGATTGGTTGCCCAAGTATTTGTATGGGAGACTGAGTGAGTGTGTGGGTGGCTGGGAGGTGTATGACTCTGTGCATAGATGTGTGAGCAGTTGATTCACTAGATGTATGGGTTCAAAAGTGCATGTGGAAACAGCTGTATGGGCCGTTGACTGTGTGCATGAGTGTATTGGTGAGTGAATGGATATCTCAGTGCTACATGTCAAAGTAAGTACATATGTAAAACACAGTACATGTGAGAGTTGACATATATAAATAACTGTGCATAAGAGCCAGTGAATGTGTGAGTGGCTGTATGGATCATTGTGAACTTGTATCAGGGATTGTATAAGAGAGTAAATATGTGTTAGTATATGTTTGAATAAGTAAGGTGTGTATAACTGTATAGTTGAGGAAATGGAGGTGTGATTGATTCTTTGCATGACTGACTAGGTGTGTGAGTAACTCCATGGATGAGTGACAGTCTGTGAGTGTCTGTTTACACTGAGTGTATCTAAGGTTATATTAGAGTCTGAAGAGGTTCATCGTATTATCACATGAATGATGTCAACAGTGATGTGATCAGTAATGTCAAATGAGATGTCATCAGTGATGTGATCAGTAATGTCAAATGAGATGTGATCAGTGATGTCATCAGTGATGTCATTTGAGATGTCATCAGTGATGTCATCAGTAATGTCATTTGAGATGTCATCAGTGATGTCATTTGAGATGTCATCAGTGATGTCATCAGTGATGTCACTGACCATGTCATGAATGATGTAATATGTGACATGATCAGCAGTGGATTGCGGGTGCGCGATATATAGTTAGTGCAACTAACTATATATGCGAATTTCAATGGTTTTGTGTGAGTAAAATAAGGTTTTGTAAATGCTAATTCCTAACTATATATGGTCTATAACCTATGGTTTTTTCAGTGAATTTTCAAGGTTTTGTAAATGCTAATTCCTAAGTATATATGGTCTATAACCTATGGTTTTTTCAGTGAATATATATATATATATATATATATATATATATCAACCAAGATACACACGCAGCTACCAGCAACATGAGACCAGCCACACCATCGCACTTTTCGAAGGCTTTATTTTCGGCAAAAACAGCATGACGCGTTTCGAGGTACAGATCCTCTTAATCATATGCTTTAAGTCAATGGTGGGTTCGTGAGCTTATTTTAAACGTAGCTTGGGCATTGAAGAAGGACTAAGGTCCATTATTTTTAAAGAGGCAGTCCGTTATTCTGTGTATTTCGGCAAGTATATTCGTTTGATTAAGGTTTGTAAGTACTTTCATAATTCTTTTAACTCGTTAAGTACACAGGTTTCAATAATGTCAAATTGTTCACCTTAACTTTTTGCCGTTCCGTAATTTCATTTCATCGTTGGACTGCAAGTCCCACAGTGCCTCTTGTCGGTACTCCAACTTCTAATTTTACTCCAATGCAGCTCTTGGCAAACTTCCCAAATGTTACCCCAACACTCTCCAAAGCCTTAACAGGTTTAGTACCATTTTCGGCTACATTACAATGGTCTGGGCAACATTGGTGAATTCTGCAACCACCGTTGTTCGTTCTTCCTTGCCATAAATATTCCTTGGTACGATGTGCTTAGGGAAAATCCCTATTGGCAAACTCTGGCATATTCCAAATGTTCACATCAAAGGTGAGGCGGGCCGAACCTGTGGCCCTTCCCTTCAACTTCTTCTGTGGCAAATATCTTGTGCCGGAGGGCGCTCCTTACGTTTGTTTAACACAAAAGTCACAAAAAGCCTGACAAACGAAGCGATCACCAGTAGGTAGTTATAGTTAGGACCTAGTTTCCATAGGAAATCTGCAACATTCTATTTGGAATAACTTTGGCGCCGGTTGACGAATCTTCGCGAAATTCTCCAAGAAGATGGGACACTCCGCTCTGCTCCTATCCTTAAAGTTTGGGGTGATTCGTCAAGCGGGGGCCGAGAAAAAAGGGGGGTCCCAAAACGTAAACAAAATAAAAAAATATATATTGGGGGTCAAACCCTGGGGGATGGGGACACCAGGGCCCCAAAAAACGAAAAAGATGGGGGGCTAAACAGCCCCCCTTCTTAAAATAAATTCAAGAAAACAGGATCGGGGAGGAGGCCATGCCCCCTCCCTGCACCACTCTGCAAACGCGCCCCCTGCCGCGTTTGCAGAGGGGGAAGTAATTCCGCTTGAATACTGGGGGTCCCTGGGGGCCAAGTAGCCCACCAGGAACCTCCAGTATGCGCCAGGGGGCTGCCTTGCAGAAAGGTGTAATGAGGCAAGGTTCTTTTTACATCTCTCTGCAACAAAGCCCCCTGGCGCATACTGGAGGTTCCTGGTGGGCTAGTTGGCCCCCAGGGACCCCAGTATTCAAGGGGATTTAGTTCCCCCTCTGGAAACATGCTAGCGGGCTGCGTTGCAGAAAGGTGTAATGAGGCCACGCCAATTTTTACACCTCTCTGAAACGCAGCCCCTGGCGCATACTGGAGGTTCCTGTTGAGCTAGTTGGCGCCCAGGGATCCCCAGTATTCAAGGGGATTTAGTTCCCCCTCTGGAAACGCGCCATGGGGTTGCATTGCAGAGAGGTGTAATGAGGCCACACCCCTTTTTACACCTCTCTGCAACACAGCCCCTTGGCGCATACTGGAGGTTCCTGGTGGGCTAATTGGCCCCCAGGGACCCCTAGTATTCAAGGGGATTTAGTTCCCACTCTGGAAACGCACCAGGGGGCTGCATTTCAGAGAGGTGTAATGAGGACACGCCCCTTTGTACACCTCTCTGCAACACAGCCCCCTGGTGCATACTGGAGGTTCCTGGTCGGCTAGTTGGCCCCCAGGGACCCCCAGTATGAAACTGGACTTAATCCCCCAACTTAGAACGCGCTACGGGGCGCGTTTGCACAGTAGTGAAGGTAGGGGGTGGGGCTTGAGGTGATATGTGTGCAAACATGCCCTGTGGCGCGTTTTAAGTTGGGGAATTAATTCCTCTTCAATCCAGAGGTCCCCTTGGGGCCAACTAGCTCAACAGGTACCTCCAGTAAGCGTCACGGAGTGTTGTAAGAAGGGGGCGTGGCCTCTGAACCCCCCTGCAACGCAGCTCCCTGGTGCATACTGGAGGAACCTGGTGGGCTAGTTGGCCCGCAGGGGACCTCAGGATTGAAGAGGAATTAATTCCCCAACTTAAAATGCACCACGGGCGTGTTTGCACACATGTCACCTCAGGCCCCGCATCCTTCCTTCACTATTGAGCAAAATATTCCTCTAAAATCAGCCAAACTACGAATTACGATTTACTCACCTGTTATCACGAGAGACGTCAGTGCTGCATCTTTAAGCCCAGTACGGACCCTGAAAAGTAAATCTCAGCGTACTTACCAGTAACTTGTATTTCCTTCCATAGGAATCTATTGTGTGGTTTTCACCAGAAAAGTTTCTAAGTTTCTAAGTGTCTGTTTTTGAAACGTACAAATTTTCCTCTAAAATCAGCCGAACTACGAATTCCGATTTACTCACCTGTTATCAGGAGAGACCTCAGTGCTGCATCTTTCAGCCCACTACTGATCCTGAAAAGTAATTCTAACCGTACTTACAGTAACTTGAATTCCCTTCTATAGGCTAACATTGACTGGTTTCACTTGGAAATTCTTCTAGGTGTGGAGTTTTGGAACTTTAAAAAATACCACTAAAATCAGCCGAACTACGAATTCCGATTTACTCACCGGTTATCAGGAGAGACCTCAGTGCTGCATCTTTCAGCCCACTACTGATCCTGAAAAGTAATTCTAACCATACTTATAGTAACTTGAATTTCCTTCCATAGGCTAACATTGACTGGTTTCACTTGGAAATTCTTCAAAGTGTGGAGTTTGGGAACTTTAAAAAATTCCTCCATAATCAGCCGAACTACGAATTATGATTTACTCACCGGTTATCAGGAGAGACCTCAGTGCTGCATCTTTCAGCCCACTACTGATCCTTAAAAAGGTATTCTAACCATAATTACAGAAACTTGAATTTCCTTCCATAGGCTACCATTGACTGGTTTCACTTGGAAATTCTTCTAAGTGTGGAGTTTTGGAACTTTAAAATATTCCTCTGAAATCAGCCAAACTACGAATTCCGATTTACTCACCTGTTATCAGGAGAGACCTCAGTGCTGCATCTTTCAGCCCAGTACTGATCCTGAAAAGTAATTTTAACCGTACTTACCAGTAACTTGAAATTCCTTCTATAGGATATCATTGCCTGCTATGTAAAATATTAGCAGCCCGTCCCGACGTTGTCCGGGGCTGAAATAGAATGTGCGCAAAGGATTGTAAATAGCAAGCAAAATTTATTGTAAGATCTCACGGTATACCACAAAGTATCACAAAAGGTAAAATAAATTAGGAGCGTTATTTACTATTGACCTTACACGTTGTTATGTACCTGTTTATTGAACTTGGTGATAGATGGTAACGTTATTTGCAAAGTTCTGGTCCGTTCATTCACCTTAATCCCCGCTTGAGGCCCTGAGCAATTTGTACAGTGGTAAATGCGAAGGGTGTGATCCCCGCTGGTAGGCTGAGTGGCTTTATACCCCGCCTGAGCACCGGAGCAATAAGCGAATCTTGTGCTCCCCGCTGTTAGTGTGAGTGTGAGTGTGTTGAGCCCCCGCCTGAGCACCGTAGCAATGCCGCGGCCCGTGCAGCCTTGCCCATTGGCGTGTGTGAAATATTCTTTTGTCAAATGTTTGTATTGTCCGCTGGTCCGTTCATTCGCCGTAATCCCCGCTTGAGGCCCTGAGCAAATTGTGCAGTGGTAAAAGCAAAGGGTGTGATCCCCGCTGGTAGGCTGAGTGGCTTTATCCCCCGCCTGAGCACCGGAGCAATAAGCAAATCTTGTGCTCCCCGCTGTTAGTATGAGTGTGTTGAGCCCCTGCCTGAGCACCGTAGCATTGCCGCGGCCCGTGAAGTCTTGGCCATTGGTGTTTGGCCACGCCCCTCTAAGCCTTGCACATTGGTGTTTGAGCGCCCCGTGAATGCCGCGCCCATTCAAGTTTTGCCACGCCCCTCTGACAACGGCCAGGCCCACAACAGTGTTACGTGAATGTTTTACTTTACATTGCCGTTTTCGCTTGTAGCACTAATGATGGTGAATGGCGCCCCGTGAATGCCGCGCATATTGCTGTTTGCTGTTTGTCCACGCCCCTCTCACAACGCCCACGCCCACAAGGGAGTCCTGTGAAGGTAGTTTGCCGCGCCCATCGCTGACAGCACAACGCCCACGCCCAGAAGGGACTACTTTACCCCTAATGTTCTTTTACCTTTATAATGGAGATGGTGGCCACTTGTATAGCCTATGTCCATCTGCTGCAACTGTCCTTTCCAATGCTGTATTGGGTGCTGTACTTCTTGAGATTACCCGCCTCAAAGGTTTGGGCTCTCTCTCTTCATAATAGTAGTATATAGATATATAAATTAAAAATATATAAAATAAAAAATAACACATATTACAATTTCGATATTTTTAAAAGCATTTTTTTTATTAATTTATATTAAAAATATGTAATGTAATTTAAAAAATAAAATATCTAAAAATAAATGCTTTAAAATAATGTAGTAAATCAGTATAAAAAAATATAATAATTAATACATTTAAAAATTATCATTTACAAAACCTTTGAAATTCACTGAAAAAACCTTAGGTTTCAGCCACGTTATAGTTAGGAATTAGCATTTAAAAAACCTTAGAAATTCACTGAAAAAACCATAGGTTTCAGCCACGTTATAGTTAGGAATTAGCTTTTAAAAAACCTTTGAAATTCACTGAAAAAACCATTGTTTTTACACATGTTCTAGTTAGCTGGACATTTCACTCATACAAAACCATTGAAATTCCCCCGTTATAGTTAGTTCAGCTAACTATAACTTGCGCGCCAGCAATGCACTGCTGATGACGTCACATATTACATCACTCATGACATGGTCAATGACATCACTGATGACATCACTGATGACATCTCAAATGACATCACTGATGACATCATCCTTGTGAAACAGTGGCAGACCTCCTCTCACCGTGATATAACCTTTGATACACACATTCAAAAATAGAAACTAAAATTTTCAAAAAAATTGAGATACCAATACCAGTTACAACAACCTATTCAGTAATTCCAACATCTACATACACATCCACTCATTCATCAACAGTTCTATATAGTGACTCATACATGTACTCACTCATCGTATGTACTCATACACCTATACATCCTGTTACACACCGATACTCATCCATGGAGTTACTCACACACATACTCACACATGTAAATAAACCATCAAACATCCATTTACTTGCATATACAGCTATACACACACCACTACACTTAGTTCTACAGAAACGTACACATACTTACGCTCTTAAACAAGCTTTTTATAGTTTATAGAAACACATACTTATTTATACAGGAACTCTTCCAATCTCTCATTCTCACATATACTCACTTATATACATCAATACTCATATATACTAGTTTAAAGCATATGTAGTTACTCATAAAGGTACTATTGAGACAGTCATTCACTCACTAACACACACATACACACACTCATCCACCCATACAGTCCTGCACACATGCTGTCTTAAAAAAACAACATACAGTGAGTCAGTCATTCATGCATCTATGCGCTAAGTAATACCCCCACCAAACCATACCAGACACTCATACTGATACTCAAGAAAACAACTAATAACCCATATAGACACTCATGTAGCTACTCACCAACCCAGGCAGCCACTTATACACAAAGTGATACACTGATACAGATATTTACATATTTAAACATTACTCGCTAATACATGTATTCACTAAGATACACTTAATAAGTCAGTTATACAATCAATTTTACAAAAAAAAAATCAATTTAGACACTTATTTACTCATTTATTCTTCCATCGACCTTTAGATATACATATATAAAAAATATTTATTTTTCAGAAAGACACGCATTCAGTGGATGATGTCATCAGTGATGTCATCAGTGATGTCATTTGAGATGTCATGAGTGATGTCATGAGTGATGTCACTGACCATGTAATGAGTGATGTAATATGTGACATCATCAGCAGTGCATTGTGGGCGCGCGAGTTATAGTTAGCTGAACTAACTAGAACGAGGGAATTTCAATGGTTTTTGTGTGAGTGAAATGTCCAGCTAACTATAACATGTGTGAAACCTATGTTTTTTTCAGTGAATTTCTAAGGTTTTTAAATGCTAATTCCTAACAATAACGTGGCTGAAACCTATGATTTTTTCAGTGAATATATATATGCATAGGTACACACAAGTATAGATATAATATATATATTTGTGTTTATTTTTTCAATGTATAATACGTGTGCATATTCATTATTCATGATGTGAATAAGTATATATATAAATATAATAAATGTATATTAAATGTGAATGTGTGCATTAATTGCGTTTATGCATATATATATATATATATATGCATAATGTGACCAAGAGCCCGTGAGCTCGAAACGCGTCGTTTATGCCCAAATAAACAACCTTCTGAAGTACCTGATGGTGTGGCTTGTCATCCTTGATCGAAAACGAGAGGATTCTTTGGATATATATATATATATATATATATTACCTACTGGCGGTCGCCAGTAGGTATATATAGTTAGGATTTTTTCTCTATGGGATTTTTGAAAATTCTATGTCTAATAACTTTGGCGTTTGTGGACGGAATTGGCTGAAATTTTCAGGAAAATGGAACATTTTTGTTTCTGAGCAGCCCCTGAAAATTTGGGGGGGGGTTCGTCAAGGGGGAGCCGAGAAAAAAGGGGGGTCCCAAAACACGTTTTTCCCATGTTTATTTCCATAGGGCGGTTGGCCTCACTTTTAGCCCGAACGGCTGAATGGATTTGCACGAAACTTGGCAAAATTGTAGGGACTGTTAGCCCGATGTGCCTTTGCTAGGTCTCAATATATGTGCTCCAGTGGATTTTGAGAAATTAACGTTCAAAAAAAGATATATATCTGTAAGCGCGCTCCGGGCAGCGCCCCGGTTCGCGTACTTGACGCGTAACGGAACTTCGCGAAGCGAAGCTGATTGGCTCTTCGGTGTCTGTCAACATTCTAAACAGTAAGGAGCGGCCTCCATCTTGTCTCTCGGTAGGATCGAGAGGCAAGAGGAGGCCAAAACAAAGGCGAAAATGACCATAAGGGGGCATAGTAGATCCTCCCTGACCCCCTAGGTTTGATGTGGAGGCTTTAAAAGGGCCCTGCGGGGCAAAAAAAAAAAAAATGTTTTTTTTTGCGTGGATAGCGCCCGGTTCGCGAACCGGGAAGCGGCCCGGGGAGCGTACTATAAGGAAAAAAGAATGATAGACTTTTCAAATACTGTATGTTAATTGATTGTTGGTTTTGTTGATTATTTTTTTATTTCTTTATTTTTTAAGCAATTATTTATTATTGTGATTGTGTTTGAAAATTTAATAAAATGTCTAACATTTCACTGTCTGAAAAGTCGTTATTTTCATTGAACATAGCTTGTAATGTTTGAGTGTGTAAAATGTCCTCATTTTCAAGGAGGACATCTACTGCTTGCACACATTGCAGTAGTTCTTGGTCCCAAGTTTCATCCATAAATTCTATATAATTTGGATCAATTATTTCTTGGTTGGTCTCTTGCAGGACAATTTCAAATGAAACTTTCTGTTCGCCTTCCATTTTGTCTGAAATTTGGATAAAAAATATATTAGTAGAGATAGGGCACTGTTGGGATTAATTTTAGATGGGCAGTTTTTAACAGTGAATTTATCTTTGGGCAGTGTATAGTATCAGAGTGGAAGTAGGAATATAAAAAAGTGTATGTGATTTAACGTAAGTAAATTCATAATTATACAAGAGAAACCTAACTCCATCCATAACTATAACAGAGAAGTCTATCTAAATCTATAACTACTACAGAGGGATAGTATATAACTATCAGAAAAAGTTTACCATACTAACTTATAGTGCACAATATACTTCAGTTTTTAAAATAACAACTTACCTTTACAAAGAAGTTGAAGTGATTAGTGAAAATCCTATTGAAATGTACACCAGGAAGTAGTAGTCAAAATGGCTGTGTTTCCTTCTCTTCCTTTATATATATTCAGGTACATAACCAATCAAATGTCAGGTAAAAAAAAATAGAAAATGAAAGTAACATTTTAATTGGTTGTCAATTCCAACACTTCAGATGTGTTTTGTGAAGTAATTTACCTCAGGGTATTTAGAGAGGTCTACAGGCTAAATGGCTAAATGGAATTTCAACCACATTTGTGATAATGGTAGGGATTGGTATGTAGTATGAGCAAATCTATATTTGGTGAAAGTGTCTCAAGGGTTTCTTCTGTAAATTACTTTCCCACCTTTTTTAATGGAGCGCTTCCCGGGGAGCGCCCCGGTACGCGAACTGGCGAGTGCCCCGGTACGCAAACCAGCAGCGTTACGGGAGTCCACCATTTTGTGTTTCAGTCGAATTAAGATACAAGATGGAGGGCAAATAATGTTCAGAATGGGTAGAAGGGGGTACGGTAGACGTATCTTGACCCCCTAGGTTTTCTGAGGGTGGCTGAGGAGGCCCATATGTGCGGGTAAAAAACATTTTTTTAAGAAATTTCGCGCGGTTAGCTTCCGGTTCGCGTACCGGGTAGCGCTCCGGGGAGCGTACTTTGTTGAAAATTAGTGAAAAAAGTTAGAGTAAAATAATAATTGTGAGTGATCAGATGTAGGGTAGCTCTGAGAAGAGCTTTTGGGTTTATGGTACATTTAGGTACTTATAAGTAGGTACCAATGCATAGTCTTAAATTCAAAATGAAAATTATGTTGCCCTCATCTGAGAAGTGAACTCCATCTCCTCTGTAGATATCTTGCATGCAGTAACGCAAGTTATTGTTGTACACGGAGCCCATTCCATGGTCTCTCATGTAAGCTGAAACAGATTTGTTTACATGCTTCCTCGACTTCTCAATTTGTGGACAAAATTGGTTCGACCACCTCCATTTCTGTCTTTGGCATATATTTGAATATACCAAGGCAGTTTGAGGAAAAAGTGCCATTAATTGCTCAAAGGTGTCCTTTAAAAGCATTTCCAGACCTACTCCAGTCAAAGTGCCCAAATCATTACCTCCACAGTGCACAATTAACAGGTCAGGTTTTGGCAAATGCATAAAGGTTTTCACCAATGGTATCAATTGGTGACATTTTAATCCTCTGTGGCCAAACCACTTAATTTCCACATCTTGTAAATTGAGGTTAGGTAAATTTCTGTTCTCAGCATACCTTTGAGCCCAGTAGATGTAACTATGTCCAACAATCCAGACAGAAAACATGGTGAGAGAAGGTTCTGCTGCAGTCAGATGAAGTGTGGTAATGAAATGGCAGTTGAAAAAATAAGAGTTTAAAATGAAAAAAACTGTGGAGTTTCTGTGTTAATGAAGCAGTAACAGTGATTGGTGGATTTTGATTGCTGAAAACAGAAAGTTAGGGTGCATGGATGAGTTCTTTGAAAGATGTAATTTGAATGGTCAAGAAAAAATCATTTAATGAAAGATTGCACTGGATACGCAGGTGCACTGAGAGTTCAGAGTTCAATTGAAACATTGTTGTGTGAACTTGCAAACACCAGAGGTCTTCCAGGAGGTGGTTGCTATGCAAAAAAGGCAGAGAGGGCAGAGGGGGGAAGGGTTTTGATTTGAAAAAAGTGAGGGAAGAGTTTTGATTGGGTGACATGAGAGATATGTGTGATGAATTACAGCATTTCTGTGCTTTCTATAGCTGCAGCCTCTGGAGTGCATACCCTTTGTTCTGCTGAAGACAAATTGGTGTATTTCTGAGACTGTTTTGAAACTCATAAAGTATTTGCTAAGGTGAGAAAAGATTTATTTAATTTAGATAGAGAATAGTATGCTTTAAGGAGAAAATTATGAAGAAAGTTGTGTTTTTAAAATGTTGCTTTGTCTCAAGTGTTTTACAAATAGATTTTGTTTCTTTGAGAAATTGTAATTGGAGATAATGTGAAGTATTAGTACTGACAGGGTGCTTTTGTACATAGGAGCTGTGCAGTGTTTTCAAATTATGACTTGAAAATCGTTTTTGAGGAAAAGGAATGCTTTTAAAATTTATGACAAGGAAATAATGGTGTCTGCTTCTTTATAAGGCATTTGAGTGTCTCTGATGTTATTTTTCCCATTTTAATTTAAGACCTTTCTCCGTGGGGCAAGTTCCTTGTAAATATGCTCCCACCTGTGCTTGGCAAATTTAGATTTTGATTCTTTGAGTTACATAGCCATGTTAAAAGTGACCCAAAATGGTGCAAGGGCAATCAAAAAACACTTTCATGTGTCTTAAGGACATTTTAAGTCATTTTCCCATGAATGTAGGTATACAATTGATTTATATGTTGTGTTTAAAAACGTTTTTTGAAATCAATTACATTTCTGGATATGTACTGCTAGAGGTTCATAGGTTGTTTGGGGCATATTTATAAGGCATTTGAGTGTCTCTGATGTTATTTTTCCCATTTTAAATTAAAAGACCTTTCTCCGTGGGGAAAGTTCCTTGTAAATATGCTCCCACCTGTGCTTGGCAAATTTAGATTTTGATTCTTTGAGTTACATAGCCATGTTAAAAGTGACCCAAAAATGGTGTAAGGGCAATCAAAAAACGCTTTCATGTGTCTTAAGGACATTTTAAGTCATTTCCCCATGAATGTAGGTATACAATTGATTTATATGTTGTGTTTAAAAACGTTTTTTGAAATCAATTACATTTCTGGATATGTACTGCTAGAGCTTCATAGGTTGTTTGGGGCATATTTATAAGGCATTTGAGTGTCTCTGATGTTATTTTTCCCATTTTAATTTAAGACCTTTCCCCGTGGTGCAAATTCCTTGTAAATATGCTCGCACCTGTGCTTGGCAAATTTAGATTTTGATTCTTTGAGTTACATAGCCATGTTAAAAGTGACCCAAAAATGGTGCAACGGCTTTAAAAAAACACTTTCATCACCTGTGTTTCCTAAGTTTACGAATGACATTGTGCAGATGAAGTTTAGGTCTGTCCACGGACACAAAAGAGGTCTGGCCTTTGTTCAAGAGTGAAGTGGACATGACTTACTTCATTGGTAGGCCTTCACATGTATTATCTCCTCTGTATTCTTCAACAAGCGTAAATTTGATCTGCAACCCTGAGTAGGCCTCACCTTAAACAAACCTCTGGATAGGCCACACCTTATCGTCATCCTGAATTAATCATTTAAAATGCTAGGGACAGATTTATGATAGGTGTATGCCTCTTTTGCGCCACTGTGCGTCACTTTTGTGACGCAGTGGCGGTGCAAAAGATTTGCTATGTGGCGACAAAATTACAAATTGATGCATCTAGGCAGATGTGTCATGCTGTAAAAAACCCCTTCCACATGAAACCGATGCAGCAGTGATGCAAAAGATGCACCATGTTGCAAGACAGGCCTCACTTCATCTCCAACAAGATAAGAAGCTGAGTCTTCTGTAAATGTGAAAATTGTTGTATACACTGCTCAACTTCTGTGTACTCTTTGATATGTTAGACTCCATCTACACTATGAGATACCTAAGCAAAGGAAACACAGGTGATGTAATTGTAAAATGAGGAAAAGAAACTCCACATTTTTCAATTACATCACCTGTGTTTCTTAAGTTTACGAATGACATTGTGCAGATGAAGTTTAGCTCTGTCCACGGACACAAAAGAGGTCTGGCCTTTGTTCAAGAGTGAAGTGGACATGACTTACTTCATTGGTAGGCTTTCACATGTATTATCTCCTTTGTATTCTTCAACAAGCGTAAATTTGATCTGCAACTCTGAGTAGGCCTCACCTTAAACAAACCTCTGGAGAGGCCACACCTTATCGTCATCCTGAATTAATCATTTAAAATGTTAGGGACAGATTTATGATAGGTGTATGCCTCTTTTGCGCCACTCTGCGTCACTTTTGTGACGCAGTGGCGGTGCAAAAGATTTGCTATGTGGCGACATATTTAAAAATTGATGCATCTAGGCAGATGTGTCATGCTGTAAAAAACCCGTGCCACATGAAACCGATGCAGCAGTGATGGAAAAGATGCACCATGTTGCAAGACAGGCCTCATTTCATCTCCAACAAGATAAGAAGCTGAATCTTCTGTAAATGTCAAAATTGTTGTATACACTGCTCAACTTCTGTGTACTCTTTCATATGCTAGAGTCCATCTGCACTATGAGATACCTAAGCAAAGGAAACACAGGTGATGTGATTGTGAAATGAGGAAAAGAAACTCCACATTTTTCAATTACATCACCTGTGTTTGCTAAGTTTACGAATGACATTGTGCAGATGAGGTTTAGGTCTGTCCACGGACACAGAAGAGGTTTGGCCTGTGTTCAAGAGTGAAGTGGACATGACTTACTTCATTGGTAGGTCTTCACATGTATTATCTCCTCTATAGTCTTCAACAAGCGTAAATTTAATCTGCAACCCTGAGTAGGCCTCACCTTAAACAAACCTCTGGATAGGCCACACCTTATCGTTATGCTGAATCAATCATTTAACATTTTAGGGACAGATTTATGATAGGTGTGTGCCTCTTTTGCGCCGCTGTGCGTCACTTTTGTGACGCAGCGGTGGTGCAAAAGATTTGCTATGTGGCGACATATTTAAAACTTGATGCATCTAGGCAGATGTGTCATGCTGTAAAGTCCCGTGCCACATGAAACCGATGCAGCAGTGATGGAAAAGATGCACCATGTTGCAAGACAGGCCTCATTTCATCTCCAACAAGATAAGAAGCTGAATCTTCTGTAAATGTCAAAATTGTTGTATACACTGCTCAACTTCTGTGTACTCTTTCATATGCTACAGTCCATCTGCACTATGAGATACCTAAGCAAAGGAAACACAGGTGATGTGATTGTGAAATGAGGAAAAGAAACTCCACATTTTTCAATTACATGACCTGTGTTTGCTAAGTTTACGAATGACATTGTGCAGATGAGGTTTAGGTCTGTCCATGGACACAGAAGAGGTGTGGCCTTTGTTCAAGAGTGAAGTGGACATGACTTACTTCATTGGTAGGCCTTCACATGTATTATCTCCTCTATACTCTTCAACAAGCGTAAATTTAATCTGCAACCCTGAGTAGGCCTCACCTTAAACAAACCTCTGGATAGGCCACACCTTATCGTCATCCTGAATCAATCATTTAACATGTTAGGGACAGATTTATGATAGCCGTGTGCCTCTTTTGCGCCGCTGTGCGTCACTTTTGTGACGCAGCGGTGGTGCAAAAGATTTGCTATGTGGCGACATATTTAAAAATTGATGCATCTAGGCAGATGTGTCATGCTGTAAAGTCCTGTGCCACATGAAACCTGCGTCAGTTTTCATATAGGTGTTTTGTTGCAAGGTATGCATTAATTTGCAAGAAAGCCCTGTAAAACTAACACAGTGAAATTTAGAAGATTTCACTGAGTCAGCTTTATGGCATTGCTGAATCAAATCCTTACGCCTGTTTGAAACAGGCATAAGAAGTGATGCACCATGCAATGTGAGGGTTCCTCCTGTGCATTGCAGTAGACATGTCGCGCTTATGACGTGATTCCTGCAATGTGCTGCTTTTGCGGCACAGATGTGTGACGCATCTGTGCTGTTTTTGCTCAATGGTGCTCCACATTGTAAATTCGGCACACTATGGCTGGCAGAGCAGCGGTGCACATTAACTGGTGCATCCGTGGGGATGCGCCACTTAGCATAAATCTGCCCCTGTACATTTAAGTATGAGCAGGGGACACAGAGTCGGTGAGGCTTATCCAAGGTTAACAAGAGATGAGTCCTGTTCACTGAAAACTTGGACATAGGCTTCACCTCCTCAGCATCGCTGGACATGGCTAAATAATAGCTGCAAAATGTTACTCTTGTTAAACAATTTTACTATTATAATCTCTGAGATTTGTCTCTTACTCTGCAACATCTCATTGTTGTTCTCTTTCTTTAAAGATACCGACAACATCAACCATGAGTGACAATCAGCAATCAGTTGATTATGACATTATCATTGAACTTGTAATTGAAACGTCAGTGGAAGTAGATCCCTTGGATGATTTAAATTCTGAGGATGATGAAGAACATGATGAGGATGCCGATTTGTCAGAATTGTATGACATAGGGTGGGAAGCTGACGTGCTTGAGCCTATGGAACTATAAACATTTATTTTTAAAATTTATAATAAATGAAAAGTAAAAATGTAAACCGTTTCATTTAAAATTAAACACACCTTCAAAAACAGGTTATGTCTAGTGTCTTCAATAAAATATTAAAATATGCTCATAAAATTAGATCAGATTCACATATAAAACAGCACAGGTAAAATGAAGAAGAATTCTATTTCTTTTCTGCTATTTGTGTATTCTAAATTTGCCAAAGCACTAAAAAATGTTCTATGTAAAAATGTCAAGTAGTGTGTTAAGTTTTTGATGACTGTTATTGATTTACTGTTTGGTAATAGTGGTTAATAACATTTTTTATTATATTTTACCACAGATTCAACTGCAGACCATTTCAAAATTTGAAAATGCCAACTAAGGCTCGAATTAGAAAGGCTACAAAACGTCAAAGACAGCAGGTGTATCAAATACTGCAGCAGTCCTCTACAAAAAAAAGTTGTCAAGTCACCAAGAAAGCACCGGGTAAGATCACGAAATCATTCATAAGTAATATTTGTAGTAAAAAAAGTATTACTACAGAAAATGTTTCAGTCCAGAAAAAGAGAAGCAATTTAAACGGAAAGGAAAGGCCAATGAAAAATGTTACTGCTAGAGCAAGAGATAACTCTGTGCATGATAGTAGAAGGAAACAACAGTTTAGGGACATTCGTAAACGAATGTTCCGCAACAGGATAATTGGCAATTTGTTAAAAAATATTAAGAAAGGTCAACAGAAAGTGGTTTTTTATAAGAGAAAAAAAAAAGTTCAGAAAGTTATTGATCAGGCATTTGAAATTAAACGTAAGTTATTTATTTTGATAATCAATAGAATTAGGAAGCTAAACAAGGCAATTTATGATTTCAAAAGAAATAGTAGATGGAAGAGAATAGTTAATCGTAGTAATTTTTGTGAAGTTTTTTCCGGAGAATGGATGCATAGTTCAAGTTGATGGGCATTTTTTAATGAGGAGAGTTATTTCCAGGATAATGATTTGGTGCATGCAGTTGACACCAGTGGTCGAGCTTATGAAGTGAAAGATGGTTGTCCAGTTGAAAAAGAAAAACTTGTGACAACAGAGACAGAAGAGGTGTTAGGTAATGAGGTTTTAGGAAGACGTCCTAAGGGTCCTGTGTACACCTGGAAGTGTAGTAGTATTTGCAGTGTGCGACAGGATTCCATCAATTTGCTTTGTGATTTTGTACGGACATTTAATAAGAAAAGTTTGAAGCAGAAAATGAAGTTGTTGCAAGAATTAGATCCTTGCAGAGTGAGAGAAGTGACAGGTTTGCATGGTCATTTACTGGCTTGTCTTTCCAGGAGAGTATGCCAGAGTGTTTTTCATCATTTCAGGATGCTAGCAGTGCATCATAATAAAGTGAGGAAATTAGTTAGAATGTTGTATTATGCTAAGAGTCCAGCAATTATGCTTAAACAATTATGCGCTGCTCTTTTGCATGGTTCTGAAATAGATGTGAAGAATATTTGTGAAGAAATTGAGTTTTGTTACTTTGGAAGTAAAGAGGAGAATGTTGAAATTGACCAAGAAGAAGAGGGTAATGTGGAAGATAGTGTACAGGTTTCCAGTACAGATAATTTTCAGAGGGAAATTGCGACGTTTCAGGTGAAATCAAGTGAGAGGCCTAATTTCACTTGTGTGTGTTGTCGACGCACTTATTATAAGAATCAGACTAAGTTAGTGGATTTATATGCAAAAAGTGAAAGGGAAAATAATAGTGAATGGAAGGATTTCACAACATACTTGATGGTAGAAAATTGTTTTGATTTGGGATCGGATCAACGTGTGTGTACTTATTGTTGGAACAAATTAAATCAAAACCAGATGCCTGCTAGAGCACTTCATAATAATCTGGAATTGGTTGAGATTCCTTCTGAATTGAAGGATTTAAATACTTATGAATCTATTTTGATTCAAAGTATCCATCCCTTTCAGGCTATTGTAAGAATGGAGCCAAAGACAGGGAAATTGCCTCCATCAGATTTACAGAGAGGATTAAAGGGAAGAGTTGTTTATTTGCCTCTAGATTTGAAGAAAAACATTAACACAATTGGAGTAGAAAAAGTGGAAGAGGAACCTCTGGTTATCTTAGTTAATGGGGTTCCGACAAAGAATAAGAAAATATGGCAAGATTTAGTGGATCTTAGGAAAGTCAAAAAGGCAACATTGTATTTGAAAAAAAATAATAAGTACTATAAGAATGTATATGTTGCAGAAGAGGAAGTAAGTGAGGAAGACGATAGCGATTTGTGTGCTGGTCAAATTGAGAAAGTAGAACCCTCTACTAGTGAAGAAATATATGAACATTATAGTGTTCATCCTTTGCATTCCAAGGAAGTCATGGGGAATGCTATTGAGTTGTTTCAAATGAAACAAGCCAAAGGGAGTCCCATTAGTGTTTGGGAGGAAAGTTTGGAAGATCGGTGTTTCCCACAGCTTTTTCCAACAGGTCAGGGAGGAAGATATGATGAGCGACCTCATCAAATTCCTGCTTCTGAATACCGGACTTTGCGATTGTATGCAGGAGATGCTAGGTTTCGACAATGTATTCCCTATTTGTTTCATCTCCTGTTTGAAAGCGATCTGTCTGGACTGTCATATGCAGTGAACCACATCTTGAAAAGTGGTATACACATGCAAAACATCTCGGCAAGTGACTTTATGGATAAAGTCAATGTCCAAGACAGTATTTTGCATTGTCACCTGATTAATCTCATGGCGTGTCAGCGTGGTACTAATGAGTACTGGTACCGTCGTCATGGTGATTTAAAATGTATGCTGAGGAACTTAGGAACTCCCACATGGTTCCTCACTCTGAGCTGTGCCGAGTATGGCTGGGAAGACTTACTTGAATTTCTACGAGAGGCAAATGGAAACATTGAAAACATCGAATTCAAGACACCCGGAGAACTGTGCTCTTTGGATCCAGTCAATGTATGCAGGTACTTCAATCATAGATTTGAAGCTATGATGTCTTTCATCATGAATAAGAAGAATCCACCTCTTGGAGAGGTGTTGGATTTCTTCTGGAGAAAGGAGTACCAAGCAAGAGGTGCTCCTCATATACATATGCTGCTGTGGATCAAGGATGCACCTAAATTTGGAACAGATCCAGAAGACTCAGTGATGAGTTTCATACAACAGTATTCTACGTGTGCTGTTCCAAACGCAAAGGAGAAGAAAAGCCTAAGAGAAAAAGTTCTACGTTTCCAAAGCCATCGTTGTGGAAAGTACTGTCGTTGTAAATTCCGAAACAAGGACAAGTTCTACACCAAATGTCGTTTCGGCTTTCCACGACCGGTGATTTCTAAAGGAAGAGTAAACAGTTTGATGTCTTCGCTGCGACATAATGTGATGAAGAAATCACCTAAAAACACATACAATTTGAAGAGGAACGAAGAGTTCAAGTACATCAACGACTACAACCCAGTGATTTTGTCCATGTGGAATGCTAACATGGATATACAGTTTGTGGCTGATAACTGTATGGCTGTGGCTCGGTATGTGACATCTTACATCACCAGAAAAGACAGAATTGAAGGATATGTGGGAGGACATTTCCCATGAAAAGAGCCTCAGTAAGAAGTTGTACAGTTTCAGTCTGAAGATGTTGTCGCATCGAGAAATCGGAGCTTACGAATGTTCTGACCGGTTGTCTTCAGCAAGTCTCTATGCCAAATCTAGGAGTATCGTTTGGGCGAGTCTTGGTCTTGCTGCAACGCGTAATCGAGTTCTGAAACCTGTGCGGGAAATTGAGTATTTGGCGGAAAAGGAGCCAAACAGTACCGACATTTTGAAGACCAACATGTTGGATACATATTATCCAAATGGAAGCAGTCACCTCGAGAATGTTTGTCTGTATGAGGTTCTATAAAATTACATATTCAAGAGGAACATCAAAGAAGATACTGAGAAAGGAGTGTATGCTGTAATTGGAAGTGAGGGATGTCTGGTCAAGCAAAGAAAATGCCACTTGGTAAACCATCGAAAATTGAGTGGCGAATCTCCTGAAAAAAATGAGTTTTTCTATTTAGCTCTTTTGCAACTTTTCAAGCCTTGGCGTGCAGAAGAGGAACTGCTTGGAGATTTCCTCTGTTACGAAGACTCTTTCAGTGCCGCCAAGGAGACCATAGAATGTCCTGCTTTTCCCAAATATGTAGAAATGTTGAATGCGGAAATCGAGCAGGAAGCAACGATTGCAGCCGAGATTGCCAGAGACAGTTCTCAGGACAGTCAGAGTTCTGTTTCATTGAGTCAGGATCCACTAGGAGGACCTGTTATCGAAAATGAAGCTGCCACTGCCATGAATGAAGTGGAAAGAGCCATGGCACATGCTCAGGAGGATGCGGTTAACTTAGAAGACTTGGAAAGACAACTCAACGTTGAGCAGAGGAAAATATATGACGAAGTTACCAAGCAAATTGATCATGGATTAAGTCATGAGAAGAAAGAGTGCTCATGTACGTCGTTGAAGCCTGTCCGACTGTACGTGAGTGGAGAAGCGGGAACTGGAAAAAGTTTTCTGATTAAAGCAATTGCATCTTATCTGCAGAAAAGGACTGAATCACCGCTGTCTTGTGTTGTTACCGCTCCAACTGGGCTGGCAGCACATAACATTAAAGGGATTACTTTACATCGTTTACTGATGCTGCCAGTGGAGCATGACAACAAATTACAATATCACAAGCTATCTGGAGATGCTTGTTGTGAAGTTTCAAGAGTCTTGAGGAAAATGAAACTTCTTATCATTGACGAAGTAAGCATGGTTTCCAATGTCATGCTTGCCTTTGTGCATTTGAGAATGCAAGAAGTTCTCAAAACAGAGTATGATGTGTTATTTGGTGGCAAACACATCATTGTTTTCGGAGATCTTCTGCAGCTGACACCAGTGAAAGGACAACCTGTGTTCAAAATGCTCACGCATGAAGATACCAGGAAGTGCCTAGGGAGCATTGGCAACGTCAATATATGGTTAAACTTCAATTATGCTGAACTGCATGAAAATATGCGTCAGGCGAAGGATGAAGTTTACAAGAATATTCTACAAGATGTTAGAATTGGAAAAGTGACCGAGCATGGGAAAGAAGCTTTACATGCACGATTACTGTCAAATTTATATCCAGAACAAGATGTTGTGCCTGAGAATATTTTTCAGAAAATTACTGAGAAGAAATCTGGAATATGTTTGATGCCAACTCTTGCAGAATGTGCCATCTTCAACAACAAAATGTTGCATTTAGAAAACCAAGAGATTGTGAAACTGGAAGCTATTGACAGAGTAGAGCATATGGGATCAACAATTATTTTGTCTGAGAATTTGAAAACAAAATTGGATTCATTAGAGAAGACTATATCTAAAACTGCAGGTTTTGAAAAGACTCTGAATGTGTGCTTAAACTGCCGTATAATTTTAAGAAGGAATTTACATGTTGAAAGAGGTCTGGTAAATGGATCAATGGGTAATGTTGTTGATTTTGTGAAATACAGAAATAGAGATGGAATTGAATTTTTAAAAATTAAATTTGATGGCATTGAGGAAGTACAGCTAATTGGTCGTTGTTCTGCTAGATATTTGCTTGTAAAAGACTTATATGTTCGCCGTAAGCAGTTTCCTGTTTGCTTGGCATATGCGGTGACAATCCATAAATCGCAAGGTTTAAGTGTAGACAGTGCATTGGTGAATATTGGCAGTTCTGTGTTCAAGGAGGGTATGGCATATGTGGCATTGTCACGAGTTAGAACTTTATCGGGATTGTACTTGATTGAGTGTGATGTCACAAACATTAATGCGGATCTAGATTGTGTTAAGGAATACAATAGGTTAAGAAGAGAGTATGCGCCACATTTGCCTCAATATCCTTTGTTTGAGAAACGTGTGGTAGGCCGGAAACGAAGAAATGTGACCAATACTAGGGAGGTTGTAGCAAAAAGACGAAAAGTCGATGAACCTGAAATTATAAGCAGAAACAAAAAGGATTCTGTTGAAGATGTTGTTGGTTTTCAATTTGAAAACAGTTCTGGTGTCAACTGCTATGCTAATGTAGTGGTTAATGTTTTGTTTTCTCTAGAAAATGTAAAAGAAGAGATTGTGGTCAATTCTGATCAAAGATTTTGCAGTTTGTTAAATTCTGTGTTAGAGAAATGTAGCACTGATAGAACAAAAATAGAAAGTGTGTCTGAAATTCGAAATCTGTTAGACAGATGTTCAGGTCAAACACAATTCTCTCAAAATATTCAGCAAGATTGTCAGGAGTTTTTAATGTATATGCTTGATGTATTGCATGCTGAAGGTGTAGATGTAGATCACCTGTTTGGGCTTTCTTATTAATGGCAGCATGACTGCGAGAACTGTAGGGTATCAAGTACTACTAGTGTAGACTCAGAAAGATTTATATATTTAACTTTGCCAGACAGTAAATCAGTCTCCTTTAATAAGCTAGTAAAAGCAGCTGATCACAACATGGAATGTAGCCAATGTAAATCTGAAATGATGTCAACATTATTTATACGAACATATGGCCAGTATGTCATTTTAATGTTCCAACGATGTAGACCTGATGGAACAAAATTGACAACTTTAATAAAAAATGTTGTGGCTTCACAGTTGTCAATATCAGGAAGGACTTTTGTAACTGCAGCAATTATATATCATGACGGTCCTTCAATAACATCAGGACATTACACAGCTTATTTAAAGTCTAGAAATGGCTGGTCATTCTGCAACGATTCTGTTTTAATTTTCAAAACAAAATTGCCGTATGACCTTAACAATTCTTACCTGGTGTTTTTAAAACCAACATTTTAGGGAAAGAATCTCGGGATGTGCTCTGAGGAATTTCAAGAGGTTCTAATGGCTCCTACACGATTTGGCCTTGAGGATAAGTGTAGTACAGAGACATAACTTCTTACCATAACACTTGACGTCATGGAAAAATAACTGCACTTTGAATGAGTTCAGAAAAACTGTTTCTTTTTATAAGCTAATTGAAGCAGCCAATCAAAACATGGAGTAGAGTTAATGTAAGTCTGCAATGCTGTCTACTGTTTTATATTGCTTTGTGATTAAAAGTGATGTAGAGAATTAAATAAGTGTAGTAGTCATAGAGGTAGTGTAAGTCTGCTTCATAGTAAGCAGTATCAGTGTCATAGGAAATGTAGAACATGAGTGAGCAAGAAGGGTAAGATATTACTAGTCCAGGATTGTGAAAATGATCTTCAACATTTTAATTCTGAAAGTTGCGGAAATACAAAATGACGGGGTTGGCTTACAAGAATTCCAAGAGTTATAAATGGCTCTTACATGATTTGGCCTTGTGGAAACGTGTGGTAGAGAGCGAGAAGTCATTTATTGTATGTAACATATTTTTCAAAACGATGGAGGTTTTCTTTCAGAAAGTGGCGGGCTGAAAGTAATAACAGCACAACAGAGTGTAAGCTGTTCATAGGACATCATTCGACGTCATGGAAAGTAAGTTAATTTTAAGGAGTTCTGATTTCTGATTTGTCATGTTGTATGGGTTTTTTAAACACAAGCATTTTGATTGTGTTTTTTCCCCCGCTGTTATATGATGAATACCTTCAAGTCACTGTTTTTAGTGAAATTTGATACATTCTGAGAACAGCAAAAATAAACCATTTAACATGTATAATTAATTCTGTACTGTTTGTATTTATGATGTACATTTAGAACTGTGTAGGAGGCATGGAAAAGGCGAGGCTTCTGTAAGTGTCAAAGTTGTTGCATACAGTGCTCACATTCTACGTAGTCTTTCATATGATAGACTACATTTCCACAATGAGATACCTAAGCAAAGGAAACACAGGTGATGTGATTGTGGAATGAGCAAAAAAAATTGCACGTTTTCCTATTATATTACCTGTGTTTCCTAACATTACACATCACATTGTTTAGATGAGGTTTAGGCCTGTTCCAGGAGACAGAGGAGGTCTGACATTTGTTAAAGAGTGCAGTGGGCATGACTCACTTCGTTAGTAGGCCTGCACATGTATTATCTCCTCTATACTCTACAACAAGCCTAAATTTCATCTGCAACCCTGAGTAGGACTTACCTGAAAGAAATATGTGGATAGGTTACACCTTATCAGCATCTAAAAACAATCACTTAAAATGTTAAGGGCAGTTTTATGAAGGCTGTGTGCCTCTTTTACGCCGCTGTTCCGTCACTTTTGTGTAAAAGATGCACCATGTTGCAAGATAGGCCTCAGTTAATTTCCAGCAAGATACCGTCAGTTTAAAATGTATATAATTAGGACTGTGTAGGGGGTATGGAGAAGCTGAGGCTTCAGTAAGTGTCAAAGTTGTTGCATGCAGTGCGTACTCTTTCATATGCTGGACTACATCTGCACAATGAGATACCTAACCAAAGGAAACACAAGTGATGTGATTGTGAAATGAGCAAAAGAAATTGCACGTTTTTCAAATACATTTCCTGTGTTTCCTAACATTACGAATCACATTGTGCAGATGAAGTTTAGGCCTGTCCAGGGAAACAGAGGAAGTCTGAACTTTACTGGTTGGCCTGCACATGTATTATCTCCTCTGTACTCTTCAACAAGGCTAAATTTGATCTGCAACCCTGAGTAGGCCTCACCTGAAACAAACGCCTGGATAGGACACACCTTATTGCCATCATGAAACAATCATTTAAAATGTTAGGAACAGTTTTATGATGATTGTGCACCTCTTTTGCGCTGCCATTGCGTCACTTTTGTGAGACAACAGCAGTGCAAAAGATGCACCATGTTCCAAGATAGGCCTCACTTCATCTGCATCAAGATACTGTTAGTTTAAAATGTATATCTTTAGGACTGTGTAGGGGGTCTGGAGAAGCAGAAGCTTCTGTAAGTGTCAAAGTTGTTGAAAAACTGTTTGTCCTTCAATCTTTTCCCTTGTCTTTTCTAATTTTTAAATACATGTTTTAATATTTCTCAAATGTTTGTTATCTCTTTCACAGATTGAAAGTATAAAAATAACAAGTGAGTAAGTTAACGACAATTATAAGGTAAATGTTTTGTACTCTTTTCGTTACATTTCTATCACATTCACCTACTATTAGTTCCACAGCTTCATTTCTTTAACCCTCAGTTTCCTGCCTTTGCTACTTCCCTCATTACTTTCTCTATTACCTACTTACTCTACTCCTTCCACTCCTTTTCTCAGTCCCTCTCTTCTCATAGTTCCTCACTCTTGTTCACTCACTCCATCTCTATTACTCTTAGTGTCTTTGACTGATCACTCTTTCACTACTTGTTCATTATGCTTTTTCTGTGTAGTTGAAGCACACTAAGGTGCATATTATGAACACAGCCAATACAATTATTGCTGTTTTTATCGGCAGAAAACTGCTGCAAAAGTGGTTTTAGCGGCAGTATTCTGCCGCAAAAGCGGCTTTAGCGACACATTTCTGCCGATAAAAGCTGCAAAACTTTTATTGCCTATGTTGATAATATGGCCCTATGTTATTTACATTTCTTTGCTGTTTCAATTATTCTTTTTCTGTTACTTCTTCTTTTCTGCTTTTTCTCTCTGTTATTCCACATGTTTTAATCTTATTTTGAACATTCACTCATATTCTCTAAGAAACTCTTGTTTGTTATTCTTCTACTCTCCTTTTTTTCTTTCACTTCCTTATCTATTTTGTTTTTCACAATTATATCCTCTTCCCTCTTTTCTTTGGTACATAAATCTATTAAACAGTATCTCTGGTTTAGACCCTATAGCTGTCTTTGTTTTAACATTACTCTCTGTTTACTTCCCTTATACTTACTCTTCTTTTTAAAAAAAAAAGAATTTTTGGGTTCGCTCCCGGTTCGCGTACCGGCGAGCGAACCAGGAAGCGAACCAAAAGAAATACAGCTTGCCAGAGTGCTAAACATTCTAGCAATTTTTTTTGAAAGGGGAGGTAGTTCTGAAAAGAACTTTTTTTTAATGTTTTTGTTGTTTTATATTTTTTTTTATTTTTCTGAAATTTTTTTGTTTTTTTGTATTTTTTGAACAGTTTTATGTTTTTTTGTTTTTTTTTGGGGGGGAAACAACAAAAAACAGGCATTGGAAAGGGCTCAACAGGAGCAAAAAAAAAATTTACTTTCTGGGGCGTTTAGAGCACTTGTGGTTTTCAAATGCTCTGTTGATTAAGTTAATGCTCATATTGGCACATGAGAGTAATGTACCGCAATATAAACAGGTAATCTTCATATGGACAAAGTTGTCCTGAATGTTTGGCACGGTTTCCCGTGTTTCTGGCCCTGACAAAGATACCTGTGCCGATGTCCTGGCCACAGGAGTTCGTGGATTGTCCTGAAGGTCACGCATCTCTGCCCGGCTGTAGTTTATTGGATGCCACCGCTGCATGTCACGGTGCATGGTGTAGTTGCCGAAGCTATACTTCTTTAAGGTGCCTCTAGATAAGTCCTCTTTACATATCAGGCACGTCACATTTCGAGCATTAACTTTTTTCTGCCCTTCAGGGATTGAAAAAAACTGCCAAATGAAACTAGTTTTATGATGAGAAACCCGGGGCTCCTCTTGTAAAAACTGTGG
Organism: Lissotriton helveticus; assembly: GCF_964261635.1. Taxonomy (NCBI): domain Eukaryota; kingdom Metazoa; phylum Chordata; class Amphibia; order Caudata; family Salamandridae; genus Lissotriton; species Lissotriton helveticus. The sequence goes on along the minus strand of NC_136057.1, from coordinate 1,570,403,537 downwards.
TGCCTGTATCTCCTCTTCCTCTTGTTCATCCTCTTCCTCCTCTGTGTTGGTAATGAACTGTGGAGGTGGTCCTCTCTTCCTATGAGGAGGTGGTGGTGGTGGTGGGGGTGCACCAGCTGAAGCTACCAATGAAGCCATTGCTCAGTGATCACAAAGGGTCTTCCTCTCACAAAGATGAAAGTCAGAGTGAGGAAAGAAGGAGGGGTTTTCATCATTTTGGAAAAAAAATAGGTCTAAACCAATGAAAAGTGTTATTTTTAGATCACATGACCTAGCCTTACATCATTAGGAAACCAAAAGTGAAATGAACCAATGAAAAGTTTTATTAACAAGTCACATGACCTGTTACGCTTATGTTACGCGCTGCGGAACGCGCCCCGGATCGCTTCCGGGGAGCTGCGCTTCGCGCCTCGGTTCGCGCTCCGGAGCACTTCCGGGTGCGCTAACGCGGCGCGTCATAAGACGCATTACGCGGCAATGCGATACGTCGCGCTTTCCCGACGCGCCCCGCGTCTCAGTTCGCGTACCGGAGCACTTCCGGGTGCACTAACGCGGCGCGTCATAAGACGCATTACGCGACAACGTGATACGTCGCGCTTCCGCGACGCGTCACGATGTTGATTTCTAACGCGGCAGTTGCGCAAACGGAACGTTTACTGGTTCGCGGACCGGGTCGCGGCACCAAATTAAGCTAACGGGAAGCTTCCCGGTTCGCGAACCGGGAGCGAACCAAAGCATAATAATAACAAAAAATATTAATAAACATATAAAATAAATTTTTTGATTTAAAGAAAAATAAATTTTACAGCTATAGATATTAGCTTTTAAAAAACCAATGAAATTCACTGAAAAAACCATAGGTTATAGACCATATATAGTTAGGAATTAGCATTTACAAAACCTTGAAAATTCACTGAAAAAACCATAGGTTATAGACCATATATAGTTAGGAATTAGCATTTTAAAAACCTTTTTTACTCACACAAAACCATTGAAATTCCATATATAGTTAGTAGTACTAACTATATATCGCGCACCCGCAATCCACTGCTGATCATGTCACATATTACATCATTCATGACATGGTCAGTGACATCACTGATGACATCACTGATGACATCTCAAATGACATCACTGATGACATCACTGATGACATCTCAAATGATATCACGGATGACATCACTGATGACATCACTGATGACATCTCATTTGACATTACTGATCACATCACTGATGACATCACTCATGTGATAATACGATGAACCTCTTCAGACTCTAATATAACCTAAGATACACTCAGTGTAAACAGACACTCACAGACTGTCACTCATCCATGGAGTTACTCACACACCTAGTCAGTCATGCAAAGAATCAATCACACCTCCATTTCCTCAACTATACAGTTATACACACCTTACTTATTCAAACATATACTAACACATATCTACTCTCTTATACAATCCCTGATACAGGTTCACAATCATCCATACAGCCACTCACACATTCACTGGCTCTTATGCACAGTTATTTATATATGTCAACTCTCACATGTACTGTGTTTTACATATGTACTTACTTTCACATGTAGCACTGAGATATCCATTCACTCATTAATGCACTCAGTCAACCGCCCATACAGGTGTTTCCACATGCACTTTTGAACCCATACATCTAGTGAATCAACTGCTCACACATCTATGCACAGAGTTATACACCTCCCAGCCACCCACACACACACTCAGTCTCCCATACAAATACTTAGGCAATCAACCAATAACCCATATAGTTACTCATATAGGTACTGATCAACACATGCAGCAGTTTACAGAACAATAGACATAATGATGCACAAATTAAGACACTTTAGTCACTAACCCATGCACTCAGTGAGACACATTTAATCACTCACTCATACAGTCAGTCATGCACCTACTAAATCCTTCATCCAGACACTTCTACATCCACTCATTCTTCAATATGTAAGACATATTTTAACTTTACAGAAATACACAGTCACTGTATGTTGTCATCAGTGATATCATTTGAGATGTCATCAGTGATATCATCAGTGATGTCATTTGAGATGTCATCAGTGATGTCATCAGTGATGTCACTGACCATGTCATGAATGATGTAATATGTGACATGATCAGCAGTGGATTGCGGGTGCGCGATATATAGTTAGTACTACTAACTATATATGGAATTTCAATGGTTTTGTGTGAGTAAAAAAAGGTTTTTAAAATGCTAATTCCTAACTATATATGGTCTATAACCTATGGTTTTTTCAGTGAATATACATATATATATATAAAATATACATATATATGTGTAGAAATAAAATAGATGTATAGCTATATCTTTGCAACAATTACTGTGGGCACATGTACCCTCTGTTGCAAAAAAGACAGTTTATTTATGAGCCTGGTACCATGCTCAGGCAAGTGGTTATTTAATGTGCCACTCACATAAATAAATGTACTTTTAGCATCAGAGTGCTTGCAATTGCATCCACTTTCTTTCTTCCGAAAGAAGTGGGCATGTGATACAATACGCTAAGATCTCTGCACTTTACTGAGTATATCGAGGCCCAGAGTTATCAAAATTTCACACAGCGCAGGGCATAAAGACAACTTGCTGCGCAGCGTGGAAGGGAGAGGGCAGGTATGTGACTTTTTTATTCATTTATCAAAATATATCACAATCCTGGTCTCTCCCTGCACTGTTGTACCAAGTGCAGCTTAAAACCAATGCAGGTATCCTTGTGCAATGGTGTAAATATGCCACGTTACACGGCACCCTGTTTTTGTGCAGGAGAGAAACACCTTCCAGTACAAAAACAATACTTAGAGGCACGGACAACACAAACTCTTAATAAATCAGGGCCCTCGGAGAAGTGGTGCATGGTGCCAGCCTGATAGGGAGGGTGATGCACCATAGGAGTGGAGTGTACATAAAGTGAATGATACTGCCTGGATTCTGTTCCAGTGAGAGCTAGCCAGGTGCTTCCTCTGGCTGACGTAAAGAAGGATTGCGACTCCTGCCACTTTCAGATAGTAGTATGTCAGGGGTGTTAGTAATCTCTGTGCCTTTAGGTAGCTCATACAGTCTCAATCTCCCTAATGTGCAGTATGCAAAGGGAGACTGACTTGACCAATCAAAAGGGGGTGGAGAAGCAAAGCTGATTTGAGTAGTTCACAATATAATTTTTGGTTAGAAATAGTATACCTGATTTGGAAAGTACAATGCAATGCCTGCCAAAATGCTTTTTGTAGAGAGTACCACTAATATTTATTTTTCCAATCCTGCTTATTCCTTTCATAAACACCCAGGGGCCAAAGGGCATCCCAGAGCCAAGTGGTAACCACCACCAGTGCCACGGTGAGTGGGTCTACTGCCACCACCAGCGCTGTGGCCACGGCAGATGTCCCTTTCATGCCTGGATGGTTGAAGTTGGACTGTAAGAGTGAGTTTGCATCTCGTTCAGCACATCGGCCCGCAAAGTGTGTGACCCTTTTATAGTGTATAATATTAAGTCACGCCTCAATAGATCACACAACATTGGGTAAGAGGTTTAGAGGTTTATTGAATGGATGGGAAGGGGGAGTTAGAGAAAAGTGAGACACAGACAAACACAACATTTAAACGCAATGTGAACACAAGGCAATCATTCAGTCAGACTCATCCATTGGGCCCCTAACACTACAAATTAAGTTTACAAATTAGTTATATCACCTTCCCAACCACCTTGTGAATCATCAATCACTTAATATATCACTCATTGGTGTATAGTTACCTGTTCCAAGTGTGGTGCACTGCACATTTGTCTATTGTATCTTTTCTTTTCCAACTGCAGTTTTTATTATTAATGATCTTTACTGGTGGCAGGCAGCCCGCCTAGCGTATGAAAAAAAAGAAGGATAGGGATGGGAGGCATTGTCTTCATGTCCTGTAAGCGAATGGGGGAGGCTTCTTCTGTGCACACAGATCAATTCAAATAAATGGGGTTACATAAGTCAGACAGCAACTATATAAATGTTCTTCAATATCATGCTATTTTTGGCAAAGCAATTCGCGATGATATATGAAAGTTTTGTTTATGGCCTGCATAGTCAGGGAAGCAGAGTTCATCCACAAAATCATCAGGCTCACCCAGAAGTTCAAAAGCTAACACACATGAGTCTGAACAATTGCCTTCATCCTCCTCTTGTGCTGCTTCGGGAGCAGTTTAATCTTGTGGTATGAAGTGCTGGTTCATTTTTATCGTGGTCAATCTTTCAAGTTTTGAGGTGAGAGACTGGTCTTTCTGACCTTGACAGCTGCACCGGCTGCACGGAAAATGCACTTTATTGTCAGTCTGGCCGTATTGTCACATTTTCCCATACCAATAAACCAATGGGTTTGATCCACGTAGATCTCTTTTGGGTCTTCCAGATATTCTTAGACCATGCTCTGAAGGGTCATTGGTGCTGGCAATTTCTTGACCTCAGATGCCTTCCCTTCTGCACTTGACTGAAGCTTTGTCACTTGAAACCAAGCCATTGCAGTGGTTGGGTCAGAGTCTTCTGTTTAGGTTCCTGATGTGATGATAGTGATGGGTGTGAGACAAAAGCACTGCCCTCTCTGGAGGTTGAAGGCTGCATGACAGAATTTCTGTCCGGTCCTCTAACTTTGAGCAGTTCTTCTCCAAGGTCACTTGCTTTGTCAACAATCCAAGTCTTTTGGCAGTGCAAGGGGAACATGGTGGCCGGCTAGAGGCAGGTCACGAATGCTCCAGAATTCTGGAGTTTTCCAGCTAATGCCAAGAAATTGGAGACATAAAAACATCCAACAAAGTAATTACTGTGGTGAGTAGTGGGTTGGGGGTTTCGTTTCTCTCACATGTGATGGGGGGCCTCGCCCCCACCTGTGTTGCAGCATGACTACGGCATCTGCTTAATCATCCAGCCAGGACTTGCACTGGCAAGAGCAGCATTCGATCTCCTCAGGGGACGGAGGGCGGTAGAGCCGATCCCTGTCCGGGGAAGGAGAGGCAGAGGCAGCACAAGCGTAGAAGGTTTGCTCAATGAGCCAGGCAAACTGAGGCTGGAAGGTGCTGGACAGGAGCCCATCAGAGAATCAACCTCATGGGTCCCACATGGAAAAATTGATGGAAAAGGAGGTAACAATCCACCTATTGACAGATTACAGTTAGACCTGGTGTAAGGCACAACGTTAATTGGGTGAAAGGGGCTGTAGCTCTGGAATCAGGCATCAAGGAGGAGACATTGGAAAACAGCTGAACAAAGACAGATATGCTCTCAGAAGTTTAGTGGCAGGGGAAGCCTTGCAGGTTCTCCGTAATACTCAACATAAACAAGCACAGGGCAGTACAATGAAATCAATAAGGAAGCCCTCAGGAGTCCAGTCTGATCAGGTAGATAAGGCAGTTAGCAACCAGCCAATAAGAGAGGACTGGCCAAGCCCAAAGAAGGGGAAATTTAGGAAGAAAGGAGTAGACCCCAACTGCAAAAGCCAAAAATCACCCCCTCAGTACAAGCATATTTTAAAGTAATGATGAAAACTCTAATTCTGGAAAATACAGGAATCCCTCCACTTACTAGCACCCAGTGGCCTTTAGAGGGAAAGGCTATCCTGTGGACAAATAGATTTCAGGCTCTGGCTGACAATCGCCAGATCTCTGAGGAGGCTGCCTCCTCTACTCGGAGGATGGAACAGGAAAGTTTCGATCCAGAACGAGTCATGAGTCCCTCGCCTTCCGGGGGGCCCAGGGGGCATGCAGAAGGGCGTACATACAGCACAGAGTAATATCAACAAATAGCCTGTGCAGGCAGTGGGAGCCTCAAGTCAACCACCATCTCAATCAGTCTCTGACCTGATTCAGTTGTTAATGGAAATTAGGAGCAGATTTGAGACCTCAGAATTAAATCAAATGAAGATAAGATCAGCTTGTGATAAGCTGGAGAGGAAACTGGATGATCTAACAGCTAGGAATCTAGCACTAGAAGCTACAGTGAAGGGACTAACTCACCAAACGGGGCAAATAAGGAAGGCATTAGACTTTTGAAGGAAAGTGGAGTGGCTGTACTAGAAAAATTGGAGTCTCTGGAAAATAACCAAAGAAGAAACAACCTGCGCCTGTTAAAACTACCAGAGGGTGTAGAGGGGGACAACATAAAAACTTTCATAGCAAGGTTAAACAAAGTCAGAACTCAAGTTGACTGTTCTGAACAGGATCTTATTAATGACATACAAAGGGTACATAGAGACTCATTCAGGTTAACACCCAATAAAAGAAATCCCAGGAAATTCTTAGTTCACTTCCAAACTTACAAAATAAAGGATGAAATTCTTACTAAGGCGCTAAAAGTGAAGATGCTAAATGTGGATGGTATGAGTTTTGAGATCAGATCAGATGTGTCACATATTGCGGCAAACAAACAGTGGGAGCTAGTAAAACTGCATGATCCGTTGAAGAAACTAGGCACCACAGCGCAGTTGAACTTTCCTGCTACAATGCGAATGATGCATAATAACAAAATGCAACATTTTCAGCTTGTGGTGGAAGCAGCAGAATTAATAAAAACTATCTCTAATGCAGGGTCAGGGTAGGAAGGGATGAGGGTTGGGGTGAATGCCAGGTACTACCCAGCCCCCTCTCATCTCCTCCTCTGCCATACTTTCTTACCTTTTCCCTCAGTCTTATCCAGTAGGTTTTGTCTATTTTTCCTTTTACTTTTTACGGCAGTTTTACACTTTATATCTTGTCCCAGTTTGGTGTGGGTGTTCTGAGCACATGAGCACATTAGAGAATAGAGTAGTGGCAGGGCAAAGTTTGATGTTATTTTATTTTAACTTTTTCTCCCAACTTCGGAAAAGATTTTACAATCTCTGAAAGATGCTTCGGCCCAGATTATCATTCTACAGGAAACACACCTGACTGGCATGGAAATGGGGAATCTTTTTTAATCTAGAGGCTGGCTTTGAGAGGTCTTTTACACCAGTCAACAACTGACCATAAAAGGGATGGCTATTCTGGTTAAAAAGACCCCACATATTAGCATAGAGGTAAGTTATGAGTAGAGCAGTAATAAACATTAAGATGCAGTCTTTAATAAAAACCTGTATTAAACAGCTAGGTTGGTGTGATATATGGAGAGAAAAAATGGGAGCCAGAAAGGGGGTTACCTTTAATAACAAAAAATATGGCCACCAATCAGGAATCGATTTCTTTTCAATGGTTCAAGAAATGGGGGCCCATTTGTCAGACCATTCTGCAGTAACCCTAGTTATATCCCTACCCACCAGTTTAACAGAGAGAAGATGGAAAAAGGACCGTGCCATATTATCAGATGAGGCAGCCATTGATATGCTTAGATTGGAGACTGAGGAGTCTTTCTCTATGAATGCAGATAGCACCTCTTTGGGGGTTATATGGGACACATAAAATGCCTTTTTGAGGAGGAGAATAACCTCTATTCCAGCATTTAAAAGGAAGAAGTTTAGAATTGAAATAGGGGAACTTAAAAGGAATATCCAGCGGTTGGAACAGCAGTTATTAGTGGCTGGGGGTGGGGGGTGAGCACGAGACAGTAGCTTTACAAACCTCTCTCCAAACCCTAAGGAGGGAACTGATAGGAATAGTAGGAGAGAGATTATGGAAAAGGTGGCAAGCGAGTAAACTCGCACACTTTGAATATGAAGAGGGGTGTGGAAAACTCTTGGCTTGGAAAGCCAAGAGTGAACAGGTAAGACGTTTTATAAAAGGAATTAAGCGTGAGGCCACAGGCAGACTCATTACAACCAGTAAAGAAATAGAGGAGACATTTCATAAACACTTTGGGAAACTATACAAGGAGGGTATGGTAATTAAGGAGGAAGATGTGAAGGTTTGGTTGAGTCTGGAAGTCCCCCGCAGTGTTAGTGGAAGTAATAATAAAAACATTAACAGTGCCATTACATCTTTGGAGATTAGGAACCCAATCAGGGCAGGGAAGTCAGGTAAAGCAGCAGGTCCAGATGGACTGCCTGCACAGACATATAAAAGACTGGGAGAGGTTCCATTGCCGGTATGGTAAAGTTGTTTACAAATATTTTTGGGAAAGGGGTAGAAATGCCAGGATCCTGGAACACGGCCATAGTGACGCTGATTCCTAAACCGGGGAAACCTCCCAACTTATGTCAGTCCTACAGGCCCATTTGACATTAAATTGCGACTATAAAATCTTCTCAAAAATATTGGCAGAGAGGCTAAATGGGGTGGCAGGAGACCTTTTGCACGAAGGTCAGAAACTCTTTCTTAAGGGAAGCGGGATCCATGAGTTAACATACAATTTAATTGGAGCAATCAATATAACTACATTCCATAAAGTTCCTCTTGCAGTCATCACCTTCAATGCTACGAAGGTTTTCGATACAGTAAACTGGCCCTACCTCAAGACAATATTAAGGATATTAAGGATGTGCAACTTTACTGAGAATTTTTGCAGGACCATCGCAATGATCTATTGAGAACCAACAGCTAGGGTTCTGGTGAATAGCAACCTTTACATTCCTTTTAAAATCTCAAGGGGAACTAGACAAGAGTGTCCTCTATCCCCTCTGCTTGTTCATGTGAATATCAATCCTCTGGCAGCAAAGATCAGGAAAGAAAATTGAATGTCCCCCTTCAGGTGTATGGGCTGGGAGAAAAAGGTGGCCATGTGTACGGACAACCTTATGGTATACACCTCTGATGTGCGCGTCTTGGCCCCACTAATATTGTAGTGTAGTTCCTATATTCCCAATAGGCTCTGCGCATTGGAATAATATATTCAGCAGTGTAGACGTAAGACTGAGGTCGACTAGGTCTCTACTGACTATATTAGACTTAAGTTTTGCCAGCTAGCTCAGAGGTCACTAGAAACTTTCTCGAATAAACGAGGAGGAGTTTAACCTCCCTGGATAGACAAGAAGGGATTAGCTTCTGACAACCATATAACATGACAACTTTGCTCCCTCAGAATAAGAGTGTATCTCTAGAGTCGTGTGAAAACAATAGACAGCTATTTCACTCAGTCAAGTGTGCATACTTAGTTTCACCAGAGTGCAGAGAAAAGAGAGACGGGCGTTTTCAATAAAAGGTTGTTATTTATTGAGCCGTCTTCTTTCTCATGCAAGAGAAATGAATTGCCACAATTGCAATACTCATAGTAAAGTAAAGTGCGTACAGTAAAAGGAGGATTATAAAATAATACTGTAAAAGCATTGATATGGTTTCTTAGCCATATGATAAAATATATACATATAAATATACATTGACTAACGTACTCAACTGGTGCTTCTAAATACGCCTAACCCGGTGTACCTGACCTAAGCCTAATACGTGGGAAGGAGTAAGTAAGTAGCAGTTTAAGTTAAGTTGGTTTTGCCAAGAATCTGAGTCAAGAATTCTCTCTAAGGTTTTAGTCAGCTCCGTACCTGGGTATTAGAAAGCAGGAGGTCTTGCATCTCTCTCTCAGGACTCGATATCCCAGTAACCCGCGAAGGTATCTGGAAACACCGGAGCTGGATTTCTCGGCAGGAGAAAAGACAGCGTCTCTCTCAGTGCGTCAAAAGAGGAGGGGCGTCGTCCGTGGGCTCTCGCATCAGCTGGGCTCTCGGGCAAGTAGATAGCCGCTCTGCTCCAAAACCACCACCGTGTGTTTGCCTAAGGCAACGTTGGTATATTTATACCTGAAAGGTGCCGGGTTTTGACGTAAGGTTGGACATAAGACGTCAATAAAGATGTCACTAAGAACTGGCCATTCTTAGAGTGCTCACAGGAGTTCTAGGACGAAATCAAAACAAAAGCAATGGGGAATTCCCAGGTTGCTGGAGGTTTGGTTTGTTTACAGAACTCGTTGTACTTTCTAGGAGCCTGGGGAAGTAGCCTTGCTTAATTTGGACAGCATGGGCTATGACTAAATATGGATATGATTCTTATGCCTTTATAGGGATATTATTTAGTATAACCAGATAAGGGCATAAATCAGGACTATCGAATTTAGGGTCCTAGATAGAACTACAACACCTACTCCACGATCTAATGTCCCTCATTACTTAAAACTAAGCAATAATAAACATATAATGATGCATGTGTTTTCCAACCCACCCCAAAATACATAAAGTTGCATATTGAAATGGTATATGGTAATACACGAAAATGAGTAATGGTACTGTACGTTTTTCAAGCAGTGGTATCATTCAGTTAAAAAATGCATATATATATCAGCTGAATGAATTGTGAAAATTACACATGAAATGTCTCTTAATACAGAAAAGAAGGTAGAGACCATTCCATCACATAATAATACAAATTCTGTACATATGCTAGAGGCTGAGGTAAAATATTGTCTCTAGAGTTCCTAAAAATAGAAGCTCTGTTCTCTAAGAATAGTTCTACTTTAAGCACATGTGCCAGAAAAAGGTAAATATTTTGGAAGTGGAAAAAAAATAATTTCGCTTCAGGGGAAAAAATTGTTCCAAATATTTTCAGTAGCTTTTGTTTATCAAAGCTGAAGGCCGAATTCAGAGTTCAGGGAACGCTGTGTGCTTGTTGCTTAAAAAGTTATTCTTTCTGTTAAGGGGAGAACATCATTTCAGACAGACTCTCCAAAAATTGGTCTACGGCTTCAGGTGAAAGCTCGACCAAGTTTGAAAGTGCCGCAACAGTGCAGTCGTGAGAATGATTGCTATCATCGATGTCAGGGTCAGCAATGCTCACAGAAGGTCGTACCTGGGTGATGCTGCTCTCACCTCATACTTCACTACCCCCTAATCGTAGTGGTGAAGTCTCAACGAATGCCGTCATCAGAATGGGTAGCCGCTGGGGACAACATGATGCATGAGCCGTTACAGGACTTAGCAAAGTATCTGTATCCAATGGTACTGCTGATGGTAGTGTAAGACATACGTCCAACACGCATTCTTCTCCGCATAGCATACATCGAAGCACAGGTAAGATGCAATTCTGCCAGATGGGTCTGAATGAAAGAAACCAGGTCATATTCAGATCTCTTAGCCGGGCTAATCCAAGGACTTTAGTTATGCGGTCCCGATAGTGTATAGCTAGGATCGTTTCTTCCATTGCTGCTGGAGTCTTGTCTGCGACTTGGCTTGCCATATCGGAGTAGAAGGATCAAAAATAAAATTCCTGCTACGAGTCCCAAAAGAAGTGGTAGGCCGCCAAAGACAGAATGGACAAAATTAGGAAAAATGCCCAGAATTGTTTCGAAGGGTGTTAACAGTCCAGAAAAAAATGTCTTAAATATATGTGGTATACCACGGGTATCAGACATATTTAGAATTTGGCTTGGCATTTCTACAAAATGCACGGGGCAATTTGTTGATAATAGGCTATGTATCTCTGCCGTTGTCCTTGCAACTTGCAGATCATACGTTTCTTTTGATTACGTTAAGGGCACAGATGTCTGTAAAAGTACAGACTTTATTCTACTTAAAGTATCAATTCGAATAGAAGAGATATTCAAAGAAGGCCAAATTGTTGCCTCCGTATCTGGAGTGCTGTTTGGATACAATACTTGCATACAACAAGTGACCATGGAACTCACGCTCACGAGATAGGCTTTTCCATACCATGCCACAACAGCTGTGGTCCACTATTAGAATGTAACTCCCGTTAGAAAGTCGTCTAAAGAATGGCTCTATTTGTGTTGCAGGTGTGCCCCCCCCCCTCACAGGCCCCATGCAGGTCAATACCTTGACACAGAAGTATACCGCTTAGTGATTGTTTACAAATCTTTCCACTAAGAAATATATTCTGTTTCTTTTCACTGTAACATGTGTGTGTATAAGGTAATTTCCATGATGACTTAATGTACCCTTTACCCAACCTTTCATACAGGCCCGCTGGTATATACTCTTGGCAGTATTTAAATTGGAAAGTTGTTATCGGAACTGTAAATATTCCGTGTATTATCCATTCAATGACAGGTCTTTCTGACATTGTCAATGGTAATCTCTCAAGTTTTTCAATGCTCAGAATCGTATAGTCTGCTCCTTTTTGTGCCAAACTGATTTGTGTATCAGTAAGGTTAAAGATAGAGAATAATGACGTTGTGTTGATTAAACGCCTGGACCCGTAGCCTGAACGCAGATTTTGCAACGTCCAGCCAAGCTGTACAATAGAACGTAATTGGGACTGACCGTGTTGTAACATTAGTAAGTCCTGCTCTATTATATCAATAGCAGATGATACAATACTGTCCAGTGAACATATTCTGGAGGACAGAGTACTTAACCCATTGTCCACAACAGAAAGTGATTTTTCCAAATTAATACGATCAATTTCTCGTATTTTTTCAGCTGTTTCAATTTGCATTACTTTCCAAGCTTCGTTGTACGTAGCGTATATACCGGCCGCTATGAAACGTTTTTGACGCTGTTTGTGTGGTCCCATTATGAAATCACACAAGTCAGCACCGTCTTTAAGTAAAGTCAAATGTTGCTTAATTTCAGCCAGTGTGGATTTCTGTAGCCATTCGAGGCAGAGTTTCCCTACACTGTATGTTGTGACTGTCCCTAGATGTTGTCTCTGGGAGTATCTTGGGTCTGGCCTGGTCATTTTGAACCCCTGTATTTTGTTCAGGAATCTATCTTGACAGTTATTTGTGTCTGTGGGCCAGATCAACCATTTTTTCCAATCAGGATGTGTCCTGTTTTGGTTAAAAATATGGGATACGTCTATCTCAACATCTGTAGTGCTAATACTGTCAGGTGTTGGCTTTGGAATAGACAGTTTGTTTAAGTCTTTTACCTTGGCTAGGCCAAGACAGGTTGTCTGTTGAATGGTATCATTCAAGAATATAATTTGTTCTGGGATCATGCAGGCTCTAAATAATGCTTCTAGACCTTGGACCTGCCAATCTTTGGTACCCCAGATGGTTTTTGTTTCAATGTTGTTTTTCCAGAAATCAAAACCAAATGTAATCATGTTTTCATAAAATGTTTCCGAATAGATCAATTTAGTATTAGTCAGCATTGTTTTTACCCCTGTCTTATTTAACAGTTTGAAATAAAACGTTTCTGCATCACTTGTGTTAAATCCTGAAAAATATGGGAATTTCCCGTAAAATGTTTTCGAACTGCTTTTAGGTGGAGTTGCACAATGTTCCCATTGATTATAATTAAAAACATTTCTAGGCTGAGCAGATTTATGCAAATAGTGATGTGCAAAGTGATTATAACAATACATTTCTTCATAATTTGATGAACCCTGTAAGTAATCATGTTCTGTAAATTTTGCTGACATTACTAAATCTGACATCATATCATTAATACTTTCAAAGTCCCAATCATCAGAGAATGTACTCTGTTTTACAAAGTCACTTAATGAAACCTTGAACTGGTGTGGATATTTCAAGAGCTCGACCGGCCCATAGATTTCGTAATCCGTTTTGTCCCATGCTACCCCACCGGGTATTGGATTGGCTGTGACATTCACTGATGATAGTTCTCTTTTCTAGATGTGAGATGACTTGTGAGGCTCTAGGACCAAGTTGATGTTCTGACTTGCTGTGTCCATTGTACTGTATTTTCCCTCAATGAATTTTCCCAAACAAAGAACCATGATGAGCCAAAGTAGGAGGAAAAGTACACCTAACACAATCCAAAATTCAATCCATGGAGAAATCAGATAGGTTTCTTTGAGTTGATGTTGAAGTTCAGTTATTTTGTCTTTAAAAGTTTTGGTTGCTGGCATTTCTTCAGGCTCGCTTGGATCTTCAGAAAAGTTATCGAAATTGATGAAGTAGCCAGATGCAGTTCTGTCAATTGTTGGAATTGCTTCCGGATTTTCATTTACTTTTGCATTTTTTGTTTCATTAGCATAGTCTGAGGCTACATCGTTGTAGACAGGTGTTTCTTGACGAACTGTTGCAATTTGGGTTTCAAGAGGCACAAGTTCCATGGCATTGTTGCATAGTCCTTTTTTATTCACTGCAGGTTTATCAAATGTGATTAGTCTCTCAGTTTGAACCTCTTGTATTGTAGCAAGTTTTGGTACTCCGCTACTTCTTGGGAGTCCACTGGGCCTACTACTTATTATTGGCCACATGATTGTGGTTTTACCAGGTCGATGGATACAACTCGGTTCTCCTTTTTCCCAGCAAGGGGCGGTAGTACAACTGATCTTGTTCCGCTGATAGCTAAGACAGGTACTGCTTTTCTGTAAGAAGGCCCAAATTCCTTCTGCACCGCGATCTTCTCTCTGACCAGATCCCCAATCTTTGGAATCCAGACAGGCCTTGCTGGGACAGGTGGTTTATCTTCAGTGGCTGTTGGCTGCTGTTTTAACTTTACGTTGCTCAGGTCTTTTCTTGTTTCACTTAAGTCCTGTAAAATAGCAAAACGATCTTTGATATCAAAGCATTTTTCTTCTACCACTAAAGTCTGACTATCTAAGTCCTGAATATGCATTCTAGTCCCGAACAATAGTTCGTACGGACTTAAACCTTTTAGAGAATTTATTGGCAGATTATTAAGACTACGTTGGACATTTGTTAAATGTTGGACCCACCCATCACCCGAACCTAATACCCTCGTTGTTATAGATTGCTTTATGTCCCGGTTTTTTCTTTCCACAATCCCATTTCCCTCAGGATGGAAGGGACAAGAGTACCGCAATGCAATGCCCATGCTGGTCATGGCCTCCTTATAAGCTCGAGAGCTAAAAGCAGGACCCTGGTCAGAATGTACCATGCCAATTGCGTATGTGCCGATATGGACTCACAAATCTTTTATAACAGTTCTGGCGTCAGCCGAGCGCTGGTGTCTACATTTTAAGTGAATCTAGTCTTAAACATAAATGGGACGCATTTCTCCTATTGGATTTCTGCGTATAGATAGCCTTATGCTTTCTAAAAGAATGGTCCTGGCAATACTCCGGCCGGTTCGCCACTGCGATCCCTGTTGCAGTTTTGACAGCCCATTGCAAATTTGTAGTTATGCAGGCTCATCCCCGGCCACCAGTATTCTGATTGTAATTCTTTCAGAGATGTCAAGATCTCCTGGTGCCTTAGACCTAATCCCATATGTGCTTCTTGAATCAAGAAGATTCTCCTGTTCGTGTTTGGAATCACTCTATCCCCCACTCCAGGGATTCGAGCAAAAGGAACGGAGTTTGCATCTATTACGTATGTATAATTGAGTGGATAGTTCACGGGTAATGCTGCACAGTCGCCATTTGAAGACGTTTTTACCGCCAGCATGGTTTCCCCGTCTATGTATTTTTCTGAACGCTTTTTTGTGGCTACGGAAGCCGGATTAGTTGCTTCCGCTGTGGCTGTGTAAGCCAATGAATTCCCTGAAAAGTGAACGCCATCACGCTGATGACTCAGTGTATGTATCACGTGAGTCTTTTGTAGTTCCTTCTGCAAAAGAACTACCTGTTCCCAAAGCTTGTTATGCTTTATTGTGGCACCTGTGTCATCTTTGTAGTTGTTTTGAACCCAGTTCTGCAAGTCATTGTTGTAAGATTTGACGCAGTAATGTGAATCGCACACTATTAGTGTGGGGAATTCGCGATCGGCATTTTCAAGCGCCATCTTTAAAGATCTTACTTCAGCTCGCTGAGTTGAACAGTTTCTGAGTGATTCAGTTTTGGTAATTAATGGTCTGAATTTACCCAAGCGCCAGCGACCTTTAACAATCGCACACGCTGCGTTGTAGGATTTTTTCTCTACATCGTAGTGTTGTGCAAATCTGTCCGTGTAGATTACACATTTGTATTTTTCGAGAGGCAGAATGTCGATTGGCAGAGGATATTCTTCTTCATATTCTAGATTTTCTAGTTTTTTTCATGTTCGGGTCAAAATAGTATTTCACTTCTTCTGCAGCAAGAGAAATTTCCCATTCGATCCATTTTGGATCTAATGCCACCTTAGTCATATTGCGTGGGCTTGTTAATGCCTCAAAGGCTGATTCTGCTGTTAAAACAGTTATCCGTTTGCCTTGTGCTCGGGCTCTTTCTTTTGCTACAGCAGTTTGAACCGCATTTACAATGTTTTCCGTAAGACTGAATGTTTTTTCAGCTTGTGTGTACAAGTGTGATTTGTAAGCTATTGGTAACTTTTCTCCCTCATTAGAGGTCAGGTACGTGAATCCGCATCTTCCTGGGATGACTCGGATTACAAGGTTGCGTATGTTTTCGCGAGTTTGTAATTTAGTTTTAGCTAACATGTCTGTTTGCAATGATCTTAAAAGTTCTGTGTGTTTTTGAGTCCAATTGATTGGTTTGAAATCAGGTTTTATTAATTCATAGAGAGGTTTAACCCTCTCTGCATAATTTAGAATGTATGTTCATCCGAAATTCAGGAAACCTAGTATTGATTGTAAGTTCTTCAGCGTTTTTGGTGCTTGGAGTACAGCGCACTTCTCTAAGAAGTTGTCTGCTAGGCTTTTGCCTTCACTTGATAATTCATATTCTAAAAACAGGACAGTTAGATGTGCAGTTTGTGTCTTTTTAAAGTTGAATTTGTAACCCTCAGCTGCGAACCCAAGTATTATGGTGTTCACTCTTTTCAAGTGAGTATCCAGGTCATCGTCTGTTAGATAGATGTCATCGACATACGATAATGCCTCATCATCATATATTTATAGTAACTCTGTTACTCTTGCTGAGAATAATCCTGGGCTATTCTTGAATCCCTGTGGGAGTCGACAGAAGTGTTTTTGAGACCCCATTATTGAGAACGCGGTCAAATACCTGCTCTCAGGTGCAATGTTCTGACAGAAGAATCCATTAGAGATGTCTAATGTCGTTTTGTACTTTTTGCGCACGATGTTATTCATTAGTGCTGCACAGTGTGAGTTTTGTACTGCAAATGTCTTGCAACATGAGTTAAGGTGTCTGTAGTCCAAAACTAGACGATATGAATCGTCTGGCTTGGAGACAGGAAACAAAGGATTGTTCATTTGAGAGGTGCATGTTTCAATCACCCCCTGGTATTCAAGTTGATCTAAGATCTCCCTGACTTGCTTTTTAGCTTCTTGTTTAATTGGGTACTGCCTTTGTGCAGTGGGTTGACATTTTAACTGGATTTTGTGAGGAGGAGAGTCCTCATCCCATCCTACATGATTTTTGTATAATGCAGGAGCTTGGGCTACTGCCCATTTTCTTGCATTTATTTATTTTATTTATTTATGGAATTTTTAATGCGCAGCTAATACCCAAGGGTGTCTAGGCGCAGTATGATGCTTTAGGAAACAGTAATCAGCACACAAACGTATTGGTTAAAGAGCCAAGTCTTCAAAGCCCTACGAAAACAGATAAGAGTGGGGGCAGTTTTGATATGTGAAGGGAGAGAGTTCCACAGTCTGGGAGTTGCTACCAAGAATCGTCTATCTCCCCAAGTGGAGGTTCTTGTTCGGGGCACAGATAGTAAACAGCTAGCTGCTGATCTTAGGTTCCTTATAGGGGTGTATAGCTGAAATGCCTCTCTTAAAAACTTCGGGCCAGTATGATGAATGGCCTTATAGGCAATACATAAGGCCTTAAATTTGATCCTGCTCTCCACTCTTAGCCAATGAAGATGGCGTATAGCTGCCGAGATGGACTGGCGCCTTGGAATGTTGAGAAGGATTCTGGCTGCCATATTTTGAACAGATTGAAGCTTGTTCAAGATATATTTATGAGTGTTGAGAAAGAGGGCATTTCCGTAATCAAGCTTGGAAAACACCAAGGTGGTAATTAGGGTTTTTCCAGCTGATGATGGTAAGTACGGTAGCAGCTTTTTTATCTTTTTCAACGTAAAAAAGGCAGCTGAGACAACCCTATTTACATGGTGTTTGAAGGACAGATGTTTATCAAAGATCACTCCAAGATTCCTGACCTTTGCGACTGGGACCGGAGGAGGACCCATCTGAATAGGCCACCAAATCGGGGACCATTCTGGAGAGATGTTACCAAAGGTCATAACCTCCGTTTTCTCCGCATTCAGTTTTAGACAATTACTGTGCATCCATGCTTGTACCTCCAATATCCCCTCCTGGAAATTAGCTGCTACCACTGGGCCGTTCTTATGGACCGCCAACACAAGTTGGGTGTCATCGGCGTAAGTAGTTAGGCGCATCCCATGAGATTTTATGACCCTTGCCAAGTCTGCAACATAAATGTTAAAAAGCGCAGGGCTTAACGACGATCCTTGGGGGACCCCGCATGGTAGTTTAGAAGTCGGTGAATAATAATTGCCCAATTTGACTGCCTGTTTGCGGTTAGCCAAAAAAGAGGCTATAAGATCTTTGGCCAAATTGTTAATCCCCAGGGCTGTGACACGGTCGACCAAGATAGCATGGTCGACCGTGTCAAAGGCCGCCGAGAGATCCAACAGGATGAGCACTGCTGCTCCTCCCGAATCCAAGATGTTTCTAATTTCATCGGAGGCCTTTATCAGCGCAGTTTCGGTTCCGTGTCCCCTCCGGAAACCGAACTGCGTATCATCCAGGAGTTCATGTTGTTCAATGAACTCTGAAAGCTGTTGGGTCATGATGGCCTCTACGATTTTAGCGGGAAAGGGAAGGCAAGCAATGGGTCTGTAATTGGCCGTAACCGTGGGGTCTAAGGAAGGCTTTTTGAGCAAAGGTTTAACGATGGCCTTCTTCCAGATCTCTGGGTAAACGCCTGTTTTAAAGATGGCGTTACAAATGGTGGTAAGCGGCTGAGCGATGGTATTGTAAAGTTGATTCATTATGTCAGGAGGGCATGGATCAAGCGGAGAACCCGATTTGATCTTGGCAGCTAAAATGCTGACCTGATCTTCTGTCACTAGCTTGAAACCAGAAAAAGAAGGATGGGCACAGCCAAATGGGAGGATGGATCAGTCCTAATTTCCGCTGGTAGCTGTGGGAAAATGGAATAAATGTCCATTACCTTAGTGGTGAAAAAATTGGCCAGCGAGTTACAGAATTCCTGAGAATGTTCAGTTGCAGGGCCAGTGGGAGGAATAGAGAGAGAGTTCACCACCTGGAATAGCATCCTCGCTGAGTTCTGGGCCTGTTCAATTTTACCAGTAAAAAATGTATTTTTTTGAATAATGATAGCTTTCTTATAGATCGCCAGAGCATCTTTATAAATTTGCTTAGCAGAGGGGCTATAATGCTTTCTCCAGCGTCTTTCTAGACTTCTACAATACTGACGTTGGAGACGCAACTCCTCTGTGAACCACTGGGCCGATGGTGTAACTCTATTTGGGCAATAAGATTTCTCAGGTGCCACCTGATTGGCTGCCTTTAATAACCATCCCTGAAAGTTAGTAGACAAACTTTCAGGATCACAAGAACTTTCCGGGACCGAAGTCCTAAGGAGATTTGAGAGATGTGGAATATCGGCATTTTTCCAGGCTCGTGTTCCCAGTGATAACCGGGCTTTGGTCTGGGGGGATTGGATTGTATTGCTCGAATTCTAAAGATGATGGCTTGGTGGTCAGACCATACCAATGGTAGTACTGCTATCAGGTCAATGTCTGGATTGTTTGTAAACAGACCATCCAGTGTATGCCCCGCTTCATGCGTAGGACCCCTTACCAACTGTTGCATTCCTATTGCTTGCATGTCTGTGATAAGTTGGGCAGTGTCCTTAATTTCCATATCTTCCAGCGGAAAGTTAAAATCTCCAAGGATAGTATAATCCAAGGATCCTATGACCGCTTCAGTGATTTCTGCGAGCGCAGCTAAGAATTTTGTTCGGGGACCCGGTGGCCTATAGACCAATGTCCCTTGAAAAGCTTGCTTCTGGGTAAGATTAATAACAAACGCGATAGCTTCGCAGTTTGGGGTTGGAATAAGCTCAATTTTTGTCCAATAAGCATCTTTATGGATGATGGCCAAGCCACCACCTCGCCCAGAAGTTCTATCTTGTCTAACGACACAATAGCCTTCGGGGGTGGCCGAGACAAAGTCAGGGCCAGAGGCCTCGTCACCCCAGGATTCGGTGATGAACAGAATGTCCAATTCCTGGTTAATGATACAGTCCCTAATAGATAGACTATGTTTTGGGAGGGAGCGAGAGTTGATAAGTGCTGCTCTGAAGTACTGATCAGTTCGAGAATGAGCCTTGCTAATTGGAGGAAGATGTAAAGTGTGATTAGCTGCAAGTACAGGCGGCGGGAGGGTATAATGACAGCCCATACAGGATGACACTATAGGAGTAAGGTCTTTAGGAGGCGTAAGCATAATGCAGGACCTACCTAATCCAGGGTTCATACCTCTTAGTTGGCTGGAGGTATAGGTTAAAGTTGGTATACTATCATGGATGGCAGCATGGCAAGGGGGGGTGGCCCTGCGCCCGGATCTGGCTCGGACGGGCGCAGACGGGCTTGTCTTAGGCGCGTCTTCGGCGCGCGCCAGCTGCGCACGTCCGCTGCGCATCCTGATGAGAGAGGACTAAGTAGCTCTCTCCCGGAAGTGGAGAAGAGCTAGAACGCGTCCCGAGGCAGCCCCAAGATGGCGGGTGGTGCTCGAGGACGAGTCCGATTCGAAATGCCTATTCCCTCTGATGTGGAAGGGTGAGTAAAGTGCAAGTATGCGCAAAATCAATTCAACAGACTGCTACAATTATTCCGTTTTAAAATACCACAATTTACATTAAAAACCTCAAGCAACCTAAAATGCCTAAACACAGGTCTAAACAGGTCTAAATTATTAAAATGCAGAGCAATGTGAAAACACTTCGTGCTCAGTGCTGTGTCATAAAGTTATCACGGAGCCTCAGGCTCGTTCGGTCTAAGTAGCTCTCTCCCGGAAGTGGAGAAGAGCTAGAACGCGTCCCGAGGCAGCCCCAAGATGGCGGGTGGTGCTCGAGGACGAGTCCGATTCGAAATGCCTATTCCCTCTGATGTGGAAGGGTGAGTAAAGTGCAAGTATGCGCAAAATCAATTCAACAGACTGCTACAATTATTCCGTTTTAAAATACCACAATTTACATTAAAAACCTCAAGCAACCTAAAATGCCTAAACACAGGTCTAAACAGGTCTAAATTATTAAAATGCAGAGCAATGTGAGAACACTTCGTGCTCAGTGCTGTGTCATAAAGTTATCACGGAGCCTCAGGCTCGTTCGGTCTAAGTAGCTCTCTCCCGGAAGTGGAGAAGAGCTAGAACGCGTCCCGAGGCAGCCCCAAGATGGCGGGTGGTGCTCGAGGACGAGTCCGATTCGAAATGCCTATTCCCTCTGATGTGGAAGGGTGAGTAAAGTGCAAGTATGCGCAAAATCAATTCAACAGACTGCTACAATTATTCCGTTTTAAAATACCACAATTTACATTAAAAACCTCAAGCAACCTAAAATGCCTAAACACAGGTCTAAACAGGTCTAAATTATTAAAATGCAGAGCAATGTGAGAACACTTTGTGCTCAGTGCTGTGTCATAAAGTTATCACGGAGCCTCAGGCTCGTTCGGTCTAAGTAGCTCTCTCCCGGAAGTGGAGAAGAGCTAGAACGCGTCCCGAGGCAGCCCCAAGATGGCGGGTGGTGCTCGAGGACGAGTCCGATTCGAAATGCCTATTCCCTCTGATGTGGAAGGGTGAGTAAAGTGCAAGTATGCGCAAAATCAATTCAACAGACTGCTACAATTATTCCGTTTTAAAATACCACAATTTACATTAAAAACCTCAAGCAACCTAAAATGCCTAAACACAGGTCTAAACAGGTCTAAATTATTAAAATGCAGAGCAATGTGAGAACACTTCGTGCTCAGTGCTGTGTCATAAAGTTATCACGGAGCCTCAGGCTCGTTCGGTCTAAGTAGCTCTCTCCCGGAAGTGGAGAAGAGCTAGAACGCGTCCCGAGGCAGCCCCAAGATGGCGGGTGGTGCTCGAGGACGAGTCCGATTCGAAATGCCTATTCCCTCTGATGTGGAAGGGTGAGTAAAGTGCAAGTGTGCGCAAAATCAATTCAACTGACTGCTACAATTATTCCGTTTTAAAATACCACAATTTACATTAAAAACCTCAAGCAACCTAAAATGCCTAAACACAGGTCTAAACAGGAATAAATTATTAAAATGCAGAGCAATGTGAGAACACTTCGTGCTCAGTGCTGTGTCATAAAGTTATCCTATAAAGTTAGCATATGTATATTTTCTATGAATTGGAATATGATTTGAGAAGGCAGGCATAATCATTTCTTCGCCATGAGGGCACTCCCTGACAAACTCTGGTGGCCAGTCTTTCTCAGCTAAAAGGATGTCATAACCTTTCGAAAGATGATCCCAAAAGAGACCTCTTATTTTCCTGGTCTTATCTCCCTCTATACGTAAAGTTATCTTGTATATTTTATGAGGTTTGCTAACTCTGGTATCTGCAGTTTCCACCTGAATGTATTCATTCGTGTCCACTGTCTCCAGATGATTCATCAGGGTCTTGCGAGCTATTGTCACTTCTGCTGCGCTGTCTAGCATTGTCTGGGCCCACTCTCCGTTTTTCAGTTGTGTCCTCAGTATCCTCGGCATGTTTAATTATTTTAATACTGGCTACCTTCTTTCTTGGAAATTGTAACTTTTTACTTTGTTGAACAGGTTCCTTGTCTTTGGACTTGACGTGCTCTTCCCTGTGTTCTGACCGTCCTCTTCTTTCCGATTTCTGTGAGGAAGTCTGAAAAGATCGAGAGGGACGTGTATCAATATCTTGATATCTATCAGGTTTTTTCAAATTATCCCTATTTCTAAGGTTGTATCTTTACTCAGAGGGCTCCCTCTGGGGAGACATGTGTCCTTGGTCCGGAGATCTTTCTCTCCGCCGAGGAGACCTTCCTCTGGACTGGAATCTTTTTTCTTTGGGAGTGGATTGTTTATTTCCATCCCAGTTCTTTTTTGGAGTGTTTAGATTATTTTTAATAAGTATCTTTTCAGGATTTTCAGTTAGTTGGGGTTTCACTGGTTTCCCACCAAAACTATCTCTTCCTAGTTCTTCATAGGATTTTTCTATGATTCTGGCAAGTTCAAATGGCTGTTCTGCTATATCTGTTTCTTTCAATTTCTGGAGGTATGTTATGTCCTCCATTGCCAATTGAACTAGTTCTCTATATGCCTGTGTTAATTCTTTTATTTTAGCTAAAAACTCTTCACTTGACATTTTTCCAATGTCAGGATTTGGTGTGTAGCTGGCTAGAACCGGCCACGTTGCTCCTGGTCTACCTAGTGGACCGAGCCTGGTGATGTGATTGTTATGTTTTAGGGCGCCTTTAAACCAGAGCAGGTGCTCTTGGTAATTTAGTGGGATTTCAATCTCCTCGAAAGGAGTGTATACATCCGGAGGTTTCTCTATTTTGTAATAGTGGAATTCGTGTGTTACAGCGTTTGTTGCTGGAAAGTTTATCCATGAATAGAATACCTCTGTCTTCCGATATTCATGGGCCTCTATCACGAATATGACTATACCACCTCGTGATGTCAGTCCATTTTCTATAAGTTTAAGAGTTATAGTTTTTCTTATGTTGACCGGAATGAGTAAAATATTTGGGTCATTGTCTTGGAGACTCGTGTCATCTGCTAGGAGTTGAGCTGCTATTCTAGCTGTCTCCCTTTCGTCTTCACTTTCTACCATTTTTACTGACAGAAAGGTTTTGTTGCAGATCAAGTTTCAAGGAAACAAAGATTGGGTGCACAATATTTTGGAACACTGTATCCTTCAACGTTGACTAAACCAAAAACTTTACATAGGAATCTCTTCCTACTAAGTACCGGCGGATTTTAACCTTTTACCCACTCCAGACGTCTTTTGGAGTATTTACGGGAAAAAAGGGGTCTGTGTGAAAAAGCACGACTGAGTTACTCTAACGTCTTGCGTTAGATTTATCGCCTTACCAAACGTTGGGCGCCATGTAGTGTAGTTCCTATATTCCCAATAATAGGCTCTGCGCATTGGAATAATATATTCAGCAGTGTAGACGTAGGACTGAGGTCGACTAGGTCTCTACTGACTATATTAGACTTAGGTTTTGCCAGCTAGCTCAGAGGTCACTAGAAACTTTCTCGAATAAACGAGGAGGAGTTTAACCTCCCTGGATAGACAAGAAGGGATTCGCTTCTGACAACCATATAACATGACAACTTTGCTCCCCCAGAATAAGAGTGTATCTCTAGAGTCGTGTGAATACAATAGACAGCTATTTCACTCAGTCAAGTGTGCATACTTAGTTTCACCAGAGTGCAGAGAAAAGAGAGACGGGCGTTTTCAATAAAAGGTTGTTATTTATTGAGCAGTCTTCTTTCTCATGCAAGAGAAATGAATTGCCACAATTGCAATACTCATAGTAAAGTAAAGTGCGTACAATAAAAGGAGGATTATAAAATAATACTGTAAAAGCATTGATATGGTTTCTTAGCCATATGATACTTTAAAATAGATAAAATATATATATATAAATATACATTGACTAACGTACTCAACTGGTGCTTCTAAATACGCCTACCCCGGTGTACCTGACCTAAGCCTAATACGTGGGAAGGAGTAAGTAAGTAACAGTTTAAGTTAAGTTGGTTTTGCCAAGAATCTCTCTAAGGTTTTAGTCAGCTCCGTACCTGGGTATTAGAAAGCAGGAGGTCTTGTATCTCTCTCTCAGGACTCGATATCCCAGTAACCCGCGAAGGTATCTGGAAACACCGGAGCTGGATTTCTCGGCAGGAGAAAAGACAGCGTCTCTCTCAGTGCATCAAAAGAGGAGGGGCGGCGTCCGTGGGCTCTCGCATCAGCTGGGCTCTCGGGCAAGTAGATAGCCTCTCTGCTCCAAAACCACCACTGTGTGTTTGCTTAAGGCAACGTTGGTATATTTATACCTGAAAGGTGCCGGGTTTTGACGTAAGGTTGGACATAAGACGTCAATAAAGATATCACTAAGAACTGGCCGTTCTTAGAGTGCTCACAGGAGTTCTAGGACAAAATCAAAACAAAAGCAATGGGGAATTCCCAGGTTGCTGGAGGTTTGGTTTGTTTACAGAACTCGTTGTACTTTCTAGGAGCCTGGGGAAGTAGCCTTGCTTAATTTGGACAGCATGGGCTATGAGTAAATATGGATATGATTCTTATGCCTTTATAGGGATATTATTTAGTATAACCACATAAGGGCATAAATCAGGACTATCGAATTCAGGGTCCTAGATAGAACTACAACAATATATGAACTGACTTCACAATTTGGGCTCATTTCAGGCTATGAAGTAAATGAGGAAAAAACAGAGGTAATGGCCTGGTATTTGGATGTAGACCAAGAGAATGTCAAAATTGAGATGAGATATCTAGGCATTAGGATCACACAGAACATCGAGAAAATCCTTGAAGTATATAAGGACAACTGCAGGCTAATGCTAAGCTGGTGTTAATCATTGGGAGAGTGAACCTGGTGAAATGTTGATTCTCCCAAATTTTATTTTCCTGTTCCAGAATATCCCTGTTGGGAACAGCTGGTGAAAGATGGGAAGCTGGTTCATTGGGACAAATGGTCTGAGATAAGCAACAATAAGTTATCGAGGTTCCAATATCTCCAAAAAAAAGCTTGTACCAAACTGCCACTGTAGAAATAGGATCTTTGAATGAGCTGGAGTCTATGTTGGTTAACAAAGTGCCAAGAAAGAAGAAAAGGCTAATTGGTACTGGCGTCTGGTGGACTCTTCAGATGGCGTTTTCAGATTATCAACTGGTCTGTGGGGAAAGAGCTTGCCGGGGACACAGCTTGAAGATTCATGGCAAATATCTGGTAACATCCTGTATTCCACAGTGCATGCCGCAAACTTAAGGAGGAAACACATCTTTCGTCTCCACAGGGTCTATTGGACACTCCTAAAGTTATCTAAACTGGGCAAGGGTGCAACCCTGAGGTGTGCAAAGTGCAGCCAAGAAAAGGTGGATGACATACATATGTTCCTGGAGTGTCCTGAGATTTAACATTTTTGGGTTGACGTGAGTAAATGTATAGCATCGATACTCTGTATGGCACTTCAGGTAAGCACTGCCTTTGTTTTCTTTGGGGTTCCAGCACAATATGAGTTCATGACAATTGAAACTGTCGCTCCTTGAAAAAGCATGCGTCACACATCCATGTTTTACTTTTAGATTAAACGGCCTGATCTTTTATTCCTTACGGAGACATGGCTGTCTGACTCCTCAAACCCCACGATCGCTGCAGCAATTCCCATGGGCTATAAAATTCTTAGGAAGGATCGATCTGGGGGTAAGGGTGGTGGGGTCACCATAATTTATAAGCGCATTTCAGACTGTTCCCTCATCCCGATGGAAACCATAGAGAGCACAGAGTCCCTAGGTTTCCGCTGTATTTTATCCCCTCATCAAAGCATCGCCGGTTTTCTGATCTACAGACCCCCGGTGCTATCGGAAATGTTATCACTTAACTAAACTCAGCCATCTCCTCCTTGGCCCTAAAATACAAAGATTGCCATATCTTGGGAGATTTTAATATACATATGGAGAATGGGAAAGATCCCAAGCTACATTCTTGCTGGAGACCTTTAAGATGCTTACATCTATTTATTCAGCTACCCATGTGAAAGGTCATACCCTTGACCAAATTTTTTATAACTTTAACTTATTAGCCAGGCCTCTTCTTTCTATCACTTGGTCTGACTACTTCCTTCTTAAATTTGATATCCCCCACTCTGCCTCACCCCTCAGGCGATCATAAGGCAAAAGGCTTCCAGCTATAGAGCCTTCCATAAAATATCCATCCCAAAGTTAGCCGATGCCCTAGAACGCTCCCTTACCAGAGCTGTATAACACCCCGGACTCGGACTCCCTTCAAATAGATTCTTGGCTTCGTACCAACATCGAGGCAGTGGTTCCGGTTGTCTCCCATTCCTCTTAGAGGTCAGCTGTGCCGGTTTCCTGGTTTAGTGATCTTCTCAGAGCTAGTAAAAGGAACTGTAGAAAGTGGAATGGAAATGGCGCAAATGCTACCTGCCTGAAGACAGAACGGCTTACAAATACAATTTAAAAACCCTCTAAAAGCAGCCAAAAAGAACTTTTTCCAAACCAAGATTGAAACTGCCCGAAAGAAAAGCAAACAAATCTTTAGGATAGTTAAATCCTTCACCATGCACAGAAGAATTGTAAAACCAGATTGCCCATTTTTTTCACAATAAAATGTCTTTGATCCAACAAGCTTTCTCTAACATCTCGGAAGAGGAGCTGTCTTTCTATCATAGTGTTAACAGAAAAGTTTCATAGCCTGGTTCCTCCATCCCTACATTCTTTCCCAGAGCTCCAGTTGAAAGAGTCATTGTTCCTCCTCCAAAGCATTAAGTCGGGCTCCCCGTCCAACCCCTGCCCAGCAAACATCCTGACCTTTTTAGCCCCCATCATTAACCCTACAGTACACCCGCTCTTTAATGCCTCCCTCTCCACAGGCACTATGCCAAAATTATGGAAGCACTCAAAGATTCTTCCACTGATAAAAAAGGCTAACACCAACTGAATGGATCCGGCCAATTCCTCCGCTTCCAGCCCTCTCCAAGGTACGAGAGAAGCATGTGAACAAGGCCCTACAAAAACACATTGAAGATGGGAAGCTTCTCCATGAATCCCAAGATGACTTTAGGGCAAACTTCAGTACAGAGTCGGCTCTGCTGGAAGTGACAGAGTTCATTAGGGGAAAACTGTACCAGGGACACAAGGCCGTTCTGATATTGCTCAACCTGTTGGCGGCCTTTGATACAGTCCCACATGAAAGGCTCCTAAAAAGGCTCGAAGACATCGGCCTGTGGGGGACCGCCTTGACATGGGTGGCCTCCTTTTTGGATAATAGATCTCAGGATATCTGGCTTCCACCGTTTTCATCTCTGAGTGCCTGCTTCAGATGTAGGTGTCCCTTAGGGATCCATTCTCAGCCCTACCCTCTTTAATATCTATCTATCCCCCTTGCATCCATGGTAGAGGAAGAGGGTGCCAAAATTGTTTCCTATGCTGACGACACTCAGCTGATCTTCACCTGTGAAAAAGGCTCCGACTTTGATGGGGCAAGGATTAGGGCCTGTCTCACAAAGGTGTTCAACTAGCTAAGGATTAATCAGCTTAAGTGTAATTCAGACAAAATGGAAGTGGTTTTCTTTGGAAACCCGGAAACGTCTGAGTGGAGCTCCTGGTGGCCCGAGGGTCTGCCACCTCCAACCGTAGAAAAGGAGAAAGCCACAAACATAGAAATTTTGATTGATAAAACACTCTCCATGCACTCTCAGATTCAAATACTCACTGTTACATGTTTCGGCATACTCGGAATGCTAAACGAATTCCTACCACTACTTCCATTGGAGAGCAGAAAGGTCGTGGTGCAGGCAATGGTGACTTCAAAGCTTGATTATGTCAACTGCCTGTACCTCGGTCTTCCCAAATCTCTGATCCAGCCTTTACAAGTGGTTCAAGATGCGGCGGCCAGAGCCATACTTAGACCCAGACCCAGATCTAATATGACTCAGATTCTTACATCTTTACATTGGCTCCGCATAAAAGAACGGATAGACTTCAAAGCCCTGACCATCTTCTTCAAAGCATTTCACAATGCAGGAGCTGGCTATCTAATCAAATGGGTTAACCACTACACTACCTCTAGACCTTTACGTTCTTCCAATGCCAACGTGGCCAGCGTGTTCAGGATGCACCTGGCCCACACTGGAGGCAGATACTTTGGCTTCCTAAGCGCGAAATTGTGGAATAGCCTTCTGGAGGCCTTGAGGCTAAACACAGACTTACTTTGCTTTAGGAAGAATCTAAAAACTTGGCTTTTTAATCACTAAATGGGTCTTTTTTTACTCTTTCTCTCCCCACTGTCTATGCGCCAGGACACTCTAGCTTGAGTAGCTGTGTGCTCAAATAAATACCATATTTCATTTCATTTTATTTCAAAGGTGGGTTTTTACTTGGTTCTATTTGCTCTGAGAGAAAGCTGTAAGAACTTGATAAGCAACCTATCTCCGACCACGGCGGACTGGGTTGGATATGTAAAATACACCATTAGGCTGGACAGGGCATGGGCAAATAAAAGGAATGAATTCAGGTCCCCATGTGTAAACTGTTTAGAAACCGTTGAATAAATGATCCAGGCAGAACAGTCCCAAGTCGATCAAAGTCCAATGATTATGCCTCGACTCTATAATACTTCAGGGCTCTGCGAGGTTTGCAGGCGGCCTTTTGGTCAGGGCAGACCTCAGAGGAAAAGGTTTTGTTTGACTCACACCACCCTTGGCACAAAACAAAGATCTCTGGTAGGTGCTGAACAAGGGGCCCCCCAGAGTTTTCTGTTTTCTCAAGGCGGATGAGAACTTAAAAAAAACAAAAAAACAACCCAAGTCTTGTAAACTGAAACATTCCCTTCTGATATAGGAATTAAAGTGGATAGTAGTGTTATCCTTCTGCTTGCTAATCATACAGAAATCCCATACTTGAGGAGGAGAATATTTTTAGTATGCCAATGCCTGAACAACTGGAGGTAAATGGCTGTGTCATTTTCTTCTCTGTAGAGATGCAGGTCCTGTGCCCAATGGGAACAGACTAGCCCAAACTGCCAGGCCAGGTCCTTCCTGGACTGGAAACAAGCATCCTAGGACCCGTTTGGGGCTTTCAGCCCTCATCAGCCAGGATAGCTTGACTCCACTGGCATGGAGAGCACGGGGCCCACGTCTGGGCATACTCATCCCACTCTGGGTGATAAATGCGAAAAGAACCATTGATGGATAGAATGCAGAACAATGTCAAACATTCACCCCAGTACGGAGATTTGGGCCTAAATCCATAATTGTTTTGCTCACCATGCCATTCCAGTCTGGACCCAGCCATATGCAAATCAGTCTTGACTCTGCGCCCAATGGAAACAGTCCAGCCTGAACTGCCAGGCCAGGTCCTCCTTGGACTGGAAACAAGCATCCCAGGACCGATTTCGTGCTTTCAGCCTTCATCAGCCAGGATAGCTTGACTCCAGCAACATGGAGGTCACGGGACCCACGTCTGGGCATACCCATCCCACTTGGGCACACAAATGCAAGAAGAACAATTGATGGACAGAATGCAGAACAATGTCAAACATTCACGCCAGTATAGAGATCTGGGCCAAAATCTATTGTGTTTTACTCACCATGCCATTCCAGTTTGGACCCAGCTGTATGCAAATAAGTCTTGACCCTGCGCCCAACGGGAAAAGTCAAGCCCGAACTGCCAGACCATGTCCTCCCTGGACTAGAAACAAGCATCCTAGGACTGGTTTTGGGTTTTCAGCCCTCATCAGCCAGGATAGCTTGACTCCAGTGTCATAGAGAGCACGGGACCCACGTTTGAGCATACCCGTCCCACTCGGGCTGACAAATGCAAAGAGAACAATTGATGGAAAAAATGCAGAACAATGTCAAACATTCACCCCAGTACAGAGATCTGGGCCCAAATCCATTGTTTCTTTGCTCAACATGCCATTCCAGTTTGGACCCAGCCATATGCAAATCAGTCTTGATGCTGCTCCCAGTGCAAACAGTCCAGCCCAAACTGCCAGGCCAGGTCCTCCCTGGCCTGGAAACAAGCATCCTAGGACTGGTTTTGGGCTTTCAGCCCTCATCAGCTAGGATAGCTTGACTCCAGTGGCATGGAGAGCACGGGACCCACGTCTGGGCATAACCGTCCCACTCTGGGTGATAAATGCAAAAAGAACAATTGATGGACAGATTGCAGAACAATGCCAAACATTCACCCCAGTACAGAGATCTGGGCCTAAATCCAATGTTTTTTTGCTCACCATGCCATTTCAGTTTGGACCCAGCCATCTGCAAATCGGTCTTGAACTTGCGTCCAATGGGAACAGTCCAGCCCGAACTGCCGGGCCAGGTCCTCCTTGTACTGGAAACAAGCATCCTAGGACCGGTTTCTTGCTTTCAGCCCTCATCAGCCAGGATGGCTTGACTCCAGTGGCATGGAGAGCACGGGACTCACGTCTGAGCATACCCGTCTCACTCTGGGTGACAATTGCAAATGTATTTATTTATTTGTTTAGTTTGTATAGCGCAAACAGCTACCCAACAAAGAACAATTGATTAATAGAATGCAGAACAATGTCAAACATTCACCCCAGTACAGTGCAGGCAGGCCGGAGGAACGTGGCATAATCCTTATAACCAGTTATTGTTTGTGTTTGCCTATGGTAGGCGGAAGGTGCAGGCCAGGCAAAAGGAAAAAAAAGTAAGGCGTAAAACAATTATTGCTGTTCTGCGCCTATTGCAGGCATAGGGCCAGGGAAAAATCTAATAATTGAAATAAAAATCACTGGTGTCTTCTAGGGACTATGAGAAATCCTATGTGATGTAAGGAGGCGCAAGGGAAAATGGTAAGAATGCATAAAAAACACTGTACATACATGCTACAATCATTCTCAAGCACATCAAACTCACTTCAGGGAAAAAAGGAAGAATTACAAAAAAGAAAAAAGGCATATGCCTCTTCTATCAATGTCCCTATAAAATGGCTTTGAAAAGTGGAAGAAAATGAACACACTGGCAAAACAAAGCGGCCGCACTGGCACATGGCCACCAAGGGTGAAGGATGGACAAAACAGAACACAGGCAGGCCTATGGCAAAATGGCCCCCGGCAATGTGGCCACAAAGGGCAAAGGCATGAACAGCAAAGAACATGTGCAGGCCTATGACACCTGGCCCATGGTCACCAGAGGCAAAGGTGTGGACAACAAAGAACATCAAAATTTTGGCCTATGGCAAACACACGCACACTGACTAAACAAAAAAATGGCCACTTGGCCAGCACAGAAAGGAGGCATGGTAAACAAAGAGAAACCACTACCATTAATTCAGCAATGCCAACATTGAAACGAAAAGTTTCCATCATCTTTAACAATTCACCAAACGCAAACATCTCCAGACATCAAAAATGACTTCACCAAAATACTTTTTAACACTCCAGAAAAATGTAAAGTACCCCAAAAATAAATGTTGCGTTTAATCCAAGGTCATCTCTAAATCCATTGATGTTTTAAAAAAAGACATACCACATAAACAACAGTTATTTAAAATAAATATACCCAATTCTTAGTAATAATAGTTGGCTGGCTGTGGTCCTTGTAGTGAGCAGACTAGGGCCTACATTGAAATGAGCAAAATAATAGTGCAAAATTCCCAAACAACACACAAGAAAATTGAGAAAAAGTACTTTAATAGTTTTAAAACCAGGTCACCAGTCCTCCCTAACATGTGAAATGTTTACCTTTGGATAAACTAAAAAAGTTACTGCAAAATGGGCCTTTACTACAAATTCTGGCCACCCACAATCAAATTTAAAAATGGAAGAAAAACAAAAACGTATCCAAAAGTTATTTAGCTTACTTGATTCCTTAAAAGAAATCCTTGAAAATCTAACAGTATATGCAGGAAGGTTTGCAGACAAAGAAGCGAGTGATCCTTTTCCTTCAAAATCCAAATGAAAAGTCACCAAGAGAAGACCCAAGCACTGGGAGGAGCCTGCTCGACAAAAAGAGAAGTTGGAGCATCTGTGGCACTTCCTTTCTGTAAAAAGAAAGAAAAAAACCTGAAAAAATATGTTTCACCCTAAACAAGTACCTGAACCATCTGTTTGAGTTGAATAGTTATTTTTAAAATGCAATTTCAAGTTAATGTTGCTGTTTCTCGAGTAGAAAATCTACACATGAAGCAGCTCTGTGAATATGACCCTCCACGTTAGAAAATGGAGCCGGAAAGGTTCCTAGCGACTGGAAATCACACTATGGGATGCCATATCTCGCTCGTGCTTGTCAGCTTACTTGCTGGAGCCTTGCCTTGTTCCCATTGTCATCACTTTGCTCGAACAAGACAAAAACTCCACCAAGCTGCGATTGGCGGAATTTGGTCAGAACTCCGCAGTAAAGAGTAATGCAGAGCGAACAACAATCTGCCAAATCTGCGAGCGGAATAACATTTTCCACCCACCCCTACACTACTGTTTATGAATTATTGTCTAGGTATTGCTGGAGATAAGAACAAAGGCACTGTTTGTCTTTAGGTTCCTTATAGTGGATAGCATTAATATGCCAGAGACCCTGGGGCACAGGATTGTGTGTAACTCTAGAACAGTTGCTATCAGATCATGGTCAGAGACCCCACTCGGGAGTATAGAGGATGATGCTAATTATTGTGCCAGTTTGGGGCTCTTTAGAACACAATCAATTATTTTATGTGTGCAGTGGGGACACAAAGTGAATGTATAATTGCAGTGATTCGAATACAACTGACACCACAGTTCAATCAGAGCATTGTCATGAATGATATCTGTTAGTATGCAAGGATCCCTATCATGTTGAGTGCCAGGTTACCCTGAGCAGTCTAGAATGGGGTCAAGGGTCACAGTCCAGTTGCCTCCTATTATCAATTTTCTCTTACTGAAGGAGACAGGAAGCTGTGCCCGGCTTGGGAGGAATTCCAACTTGTCGCCTACCAGGGCATACACTGATCCCATAATCAGACAGGCATTTTGAATAATGAGTTTAACAGAAAGTGTAACACCCAGCCACATTTATCCTTTGCTTTGGTGCCTTGACAGGCAATGATTTGCAGATTAAAACAGCCAAATGCATTTTGTCTATAAGTGAGGAGTCATTAAGGCCGGTCTGCTTGTGTGTGCTAAGCAGGTTCCG
This sequence comes from Lissotriton helveticus, assembly GCF_964261635.1. NCBI lineage: Eukaryota > Metazoa > Chordata > Amphibia > Caudata > Salamandridae > Lissotriton > Lissotriton helveticus. The sequence continues at coordinate 1,570,369,884 of NC_136057.1, read as the reverse complement.
GACCCGGTCTCTACATAATTTCTCTCCCTCTGCTGTAGTTCGGTGAGTCGTTTGCAGGTGAGCTATGTCTTATTTTTTACGTTTTATATAATGCGCCAATCCATTCACGGACTGGCTAAGATAGACAGTGGTTTGTTGGGCGGGTCGGAAACAGTGGAATGATGAGAAGTGTGTCCCAGTTAGGAGGATAGCTTTTGCCGTATCGCAACAACTAACCTTTTCTTATCATGCCTAGTGATTCACCTAACCTCTCCGTACAGTGGTTCACTCTCAGTTGCCCCCCTCCTGTCTAAAGCTTTATCTAATGCTGCCCACTATCTGCACTGTGCCCCTCCCTTACTGACCCTAACACAGACAGGCTACTTGGTCCTGCCGTGACTTTGAACAACCCTCCCTTCAACACGTCCTTCCTTCAATAAGCGTCAGAGCCACGGGTGGAGGTAAAAAGGTCGCAGTTTATGAACATTAAGGGCCATATGTATCAAGCCGTTTTTGAATCGCAAAGGCCAAAATTCACAGAATTTCGACCTTTGCGACTCGCAAACGGCCGTTTTGCATGTTTTGGAATGTATGAAACATTCCCAAAATAAGGAATTGCAAAGTTGTGCGATTCCTTATTTTTCCATAGCATTTAGGGAATCGCAATTTTGCGATTCCTTAAATGCTATGTATGTCGCATTTTTGGCTTGCGAAATGTGGTTAAGAATTCGCAAATTACCACCAACTTGTAGTTGATGGTAACTTGCGAATTCTTCCAAAAATGCACAATGCGGCATGTATGTGCGCCATATGCACACACATGTTCTTTTCAGGGGTGCAGCAGGGTGTCTTTGAGACAACCCTGCACCCTTGCAATAATTCTCAAATTGCAATTAGCAAATTGCGAATTCGCAATTTGAGAATTATTTTGCATTCATTCCTATGGGCCTCCTGGCCCATAGGAATGCATTGGAAATTATTCCTTAATTGCGAATTCGCTAAATGCGAATTCGCAAATAAGGAAGCTTAAGGAATCGCAAATAAAAAGCGATTTTTTTCATACATACCATTTTGCAATTCCTAAATAGCGATTCCTTAAAATTCGCTATTTAGGAAATGCAAAATAGTTTGGTGATACATATGGCCCTAAGTCATTAATCATGAGATGGTCATAAATCACCATGACAGTAATCAATCACTGATAGACACTCCACTTTAATTGAAAGGAGCAAACATGATTCCTACAGGTAATAACTCTCGAACTATAGCATACCCTGCCAACCTCTCTAAAAATGCTTCCAAAACCTTTATCTATAACCTGCTTAGAAAAAACCCTGAAGCACTTACCTCAGATCCCTCACAAAAACTGAGTGATTATTAATGATTTAATTTTCTTCACTAGATCACCAGCTAAATGGCGCACCACGATGACTAAATTACTAAATATCAAAGAGGCAAGAAACTTCCCTTACGGTACTAAGCTGCTTATAACACCTTTGACAAACTTGAGGGCCACAGTAAAAATAACTTACTACAAAAGCGGCATGGTACTCATCCAAGCGGCCAAAAAAAACCTTGAGCTGTTTGATTACTACTTCCCCACTCTAAAAGAACAGGTTCATAACTCCCCTCCACAAAATCTGAAGGGGTACAGGGGGAGGGGAATGGGCGAGGCAGCCCCCCACTCAAACAGTATTCAAACAATTAATGCCTCACTCATTAATACACATCCAAGTACATTCGTAGACCCGGTAGAAACACAATTTAAATGCTACCAGAAATAAATGTTATATAACATAAATTCCAAGGTCTGGACGTGTTCAATAAAAATACAATCACACAGGAACAGCACATTCACCTAGAAAAGTGTGAAGAATAGAGAGAGCACCTCACGGTAGAACAACCCGAGGGGGTTCCCGGTTGATGATTACCGGTATACCCACTTCTCATCATTGGCGACTCTCTCTATTGTGAAAAGACAAACGTGCACTCAACAGAAGAGTAGTGCGGACGTGAGAATAGTGAAGGAAAAACACAAATAGTGACCAACGTATCAAAACACTGATATCTGTTAGCAGTGTCAAAAGTACACTCAACAGAACCCCAAACAAACCACAACACCAAAAGAAAAATAAATCATTTGTGTAGTGGTGCTTTGCTTGCTATTACCGTTTTATTCTGATGCAGCAGAGCACTACTTAATTAAAAATGGATATTTCATATACCATAAAAATTCCTTTCCTCAAGCCGACATGTTTCATCGCTCCTTCTATGGCGATTTCATCAGGGCATATGAGGGGTTTATTATTCTCAGTCTTTTCAACCATGGATCGTCGGAAGCGCCGGAGGGACGCGGCTACAGTAACTGTGATTAGCTCGAGTCACGGTTTCGGACACGTGGACAGCTGACACGGTGTCCTGAGGAGTGACGCTGGTATGTGCTGACGTAGCGCACTCCAGGTCCAGTACAGGTTGAAAAGACTGAGAATAATAAACCCCTCATATGCCCTGATGAAATCGCCATAGAAGGAGCGATGAAACATGTCAGCTTGAGGAAAGGAATTTTTATGGTATATGAAATATCCATTTTTAATTAAGTAGTGCTCTGCTGCATCAGAATAAAACGGTAATAGCAAGCAAAGCACCACTACACAAATGATTTATTTTTCTTTTGGTGTTGTGGTTTGTTTGGGGTTCTGTTGAGTGTACTTTTGACACTGCTAACAGGTATCAGTGTTTTGATACGTTGGTCACTATTTGTGTTTTTCCTTCACTATTCTCACGTCCGCACTACTCTTCTGTTGAGTGCACGTTTGTCTTTTCACAATAGAGAGAGTCGCCAATGATGAGAAGTGGGTATACCGGTAATCATCAACCGGGAACCCCCTCGGGTTGTTCTACCGTGAGGTGCTCTCTCTATTCATAACTCCCCTCCCTCAGCTCACCGACCAGGCAGCACCGCTGACAACTTCACAAATTCACCTCTGAGGGTCAGTTCAGAAGAGTCAGCACCCCAATGCCCCCCGTAAAAGACACAATACTAAGTCGCGCTTTATTGCCAACAATTCATGTCAGGATGTACGCAAAGGAGTTACTCATGAAATCCCAGTAACAAACCAATTATACTCTAACAGGCCGTCAAATCTGCACATGTCTGGTGCTAATACCTCCATTGATTTACAAACAGATGATCCCTCAGTATCAGCACCCTTCAGCCAGTCCCCCAGGCAGTTTATTCACAAGATTGACAATAATACAGAGCGGGCCCCTAAATCTTCAAACATTTCTTCACAAGGCACTAAAGATAGCCACAAGCCTGCTGAAGCGGAACCATCCTTCATACCGTTCCACAGTCCTACAGGCGCATTTCTAAAACAGCATCTTTTAACTCCTTCAAGAAGGGAATTAGAAATTCTTAATATCCAGACAGATAGGATAGCTATGGTCATGCAAAACACTATCAGGAACATGAAGAACATTCTACTTCTTTCAGAAAGCTATCTCTTCAAAATTACCAAGAGCCAAACATCATTACACACTCTCCACAATAAACTTACCACCACACCACTGCCGCTGTCCAACAGGATTTTCCATCCATATATTTTCCTTAGATACCTGACAGACAGCGAAACCCAAACCCTACTACTATCCTACGATACATCACCAAGACTATTGGCTAAGGTAAATGAACGGAAATACAAGTGGTCCCAATAAAAAGAAACACAATCACACAAACTTAGCTCAGAGAGCTAAACTCCAACAACCTGAAGGAAATAACGCTAATTCCCTCAGGGCAGGACTCTAACTCAGATAACCATACAAAAAAAACATATCTACTTATCAACTGCCGCTCAGCAATAAAACATGCCACTGACATTGCCGACTGTTAGAATCCCGGATCCCTGGTTGGCTGAGGTAGGTACCATAGGCCAAACAGGGACCACGAGCCCCCAATGTTAGGGAAAGACAGGTCGCCTCTAGAGATAGCCCCTCTCCACCCCCTTGGTAGCTTGGCACAAGCAGCCAGGCTTATCCTCAAGGCCAATGTGTAAAGTACTTGCAATTACGCTCACAGCAACTCAATGATAATGCCACAAATATACTCCACACGAGTTTCATAGAAAACAAAGTACATGTTTATAAAAAGATATACAATGCGACCACACAATACTAAACCAACATAAGCATTGGGGTAAAGCTCCCCCTGGCCTATTACTATTGAGCTAAACTAAACAATCCTATGCACTCCTAATGTCATAATATGCAGTCCGTTATGCAACAATCAGGTATTTCACAACATAAGAATAATGCAGATCGTAATACGGCTAGCTGGTGATTTGTGCTGTTACTGGAATGTAGTGCGTAATGCAACAACATGGCAAACTGTTATGCCCCCGTAATGCAATGTGTATGGTCCCCTTCAGAAACTTTGTTAGGAAAAAAGCAATGCAACGTGCAATCCAGTTATCAGGCAGTTCGTTATGCAAAACGAATGTAATGCAGAACACATATATCTGGCAGTTCGGTATGCAACACTAATGCAATGTGTAATACGACAATCCGGCAGTTCGTGATGAAGGACTAAGACAAGGCGTAACACATCTATCAGGCAGTTATTATGCAAACCTAGTGCAATGCGTAACACACCTATCAGGCAGTTATTATGCAAAACAAATGCAATGGGCAATACGACAAACAGGCAGTTCGTTGTGCATGACTAAGGCAATGCGTCATACAATCATCAGATACTCCGTTATGCAGCAATAATGCAATACGTAATTTACTCCAGCACCATTCTTGGTACCTCCGGCGTTTTCTCCGCCTACTCTGACCATAGTTGCCACCCCACACAGGTAATATATAACACAGTAAATGCAGCTCCGCACTCCACCCTGGTGCTGCCACTCCCTTGGCACACGGGCCGTGATCCAAGCCGAAGCAGAGGCTTACGCTGCAGGACTGAGAAAGAGGCCGAGAGAGTCTCCCTCCAATCCCGCTCCCCGCCCCAGAAGTCAACACGTTACCTGGGGGGCGCAAACCCACTCTCCTCTCCTCGTCCAGTGACTTGGGCCTCCGATGCAATCTCTCTGAATTTCCGGGCAATGGGAAGATCCCAGGCTGCACACTTCACCCGCACTCATAGTCAATGAGACTCACTGGACTCCGGGTGCACGATAACCAGACAACTCCTCACAAGTGTCTCAGGCTGCTCATGACACACGCATGCAGCGTGCCTGAGACACACTTGATATTCTGATGACTACAATCAGAGGGCACAACTAGCGCAGGTCTCTGGCGGTAGAAAGCACACGCATTCCGAGTCGTGCAGACACACTTTATCTTCTGGCGCCCCCGATCACAGGGAACAACTTGCGCAGGTCTCAGGCTGTAGAAAGCACACACACACAGCATCGCTGAAGACACGCTTGATCTTTGTGTGCCCCCGATCACAGGGCACCTCTGGTGAGGTTCTCAGGTTGCAAGCAGCACACACACACAGCGTCGCTGAGACACACTTGCCCTTCTGGTGTGCACGATCTCGTGAAAGTCACAGGCTGCACCAAGCACACGCACACTGCGTTGCTCAGACTTACTTGGCGTCCCGGTGCACACGTTCACAGGATGATCTTCTTGAAGGACTCAGGCTGCACCAAGCACATGCACACTGAGTCGCTGAGTCTCGTTTGGAACTCCACATGCCCAAGTTCACAGGGCACAACTTATGAAGGTTTCAGGCTAGACAGAGCATATGCACACAGCGTCTCTGAGAGTCTTCTCTGGAAACTTTTTTGTTCCTGTGTATCCGAACAGGGAGTAAGCTCACCTCAGGCCCTTGGGGGCAGTTACTTCAGGACAAACACACAGCAAAGTCCTTTAAGCAGGGGGACACATCACACAGCAAAATCCCTTTAGCCTTTCCTTGGTTGAAATAGCAAACTGCAGGCCAGCCCCAGATCACACAGCAAGAGCAGTCCTATCCATCAGTCTCTTCAGTTGTTTCTTCCTTGGCAAAGGTCCTCTTTACTACGAAGTAGCTCCAGTCTTGTTCACACTTGATCAAGCCATTCTCCAAAGTTCAGGGGCTTCAGCTCGCATAGTAATACCCCTCAATGGCTTTGAAGTCATTGTGTTACAGGGGGCACTGACCCCTGCTCAAACCAGTTCTGGGTGCCTCCCTACCAGTGACACCTTCTTCCTTTGATTAGTGGGGGTATGGATTCTCAATCACTCAGCAGGAGATGGGACCATTGTTTTATAGCACCAGCACAGGCCTCTCCACCTCTAGGGGCTTCTCCTCCCCCTACACTCCAGATGCAGGTCACCCTGTGCTGTCTCACCTCCTCCCCTGGGTCAAAACATTCCCCAGATCTTATCGCTTTCAAATCCAGCCAGTCAATCCACAACCAAGCAGAGACACACAGAAATGTTTAAAGCACAAAAACCCAGCCACTTCCAAAAGAGTGGCTTACAAACACATAATGCAAAAAACATCTTAATAAAAAGATGAGTTATTGCAGGGTGAGTTCAGGCATACTAAACTTCACCTTTTCATCTTAAGCCTTTGGGAATAAAGGTTGGAAAACATATTACACAGCCTTCCCATTCTATCCTATAGGCATGATGGCCTTTCAACAGTGAAAAAGTAAATGGAGATTATTTCACTGTTAGAACATGACACACACCTTGGTATATGTCCTACCTTTCACCTGCACTACACCATGTCCAGGGGGACCCTAGACCTACCATAGGGGTGTCTTGGGTGCACTGAAAGGGAAGAGTAAGGTCTGGCAAGTGAGTGCACTTGACAGAACAACATGGCAGTTTCACAAACTGCGCACAGGCCCTGCAATGGCAGGCCCGAGTTCCCTTTTTAAGGCTACTTGTGTGGGTGGCACAAATAGTGCTGCAGGCCCACTAGTAGCATTTGCATTACCAGCCCTGGCACACATAGTGCATTTTACTAGGGACTTCACTTAGTAAGGCAAACATACCAATCATGGACAACCAATTACCATTACTTTATACAGGAACACTTACACTTTGACACTGGTTAGCAGTGGCAAAGTGCCAAAAATATCTAAGTTGGCAACACATGTCAGAAAAAAGGTCTAGGGGAAAAACAAAAAGTTTAGGGAACTCTAGCCAAAAAGGGCCAAGTCCCACACCGACCTAATCCGGAATCAAGTCATTGACATATCTATCCTAACGGAATCGTGGCTATCTGAATCATCCTTCCCATGCCTAGACCTACTGGTGCCACCAAACTACATCATACGACTAGGCAGGTCAAACAAAAGTGGTGGAGGAGTAGCCGGTATCCACAAATCTGACATCATCTTCTCCAAAGTTATTGCAGACCCCATTGAATCATGTGAATACTTGGGGCTTTCTGTACAATTTACAGACAACCAACTTTACAAATTTCACGCATTCTACCACCCCCTAGGTAAAAACTTGATGTTCATAGATCAACAAATGGAAATTATTATGGCAAACTCAGACCTGCATACCAATGATATTTTCTTAGAAGACCTCAACCTTCACTGGAACGACAGTAGTGATAATCAGGTCAATATTCTTAAAGAATTCCTAACAGACAACGCACTAGTTCAAGGCTGTACCCTGCCAACACATTCCAAAGGGGTTACTTTAGACTGGATCACATCCAAATAAAACAAGGTCCATTCTGTCTCAATCGCCCCTTGTGACTGGTCTAATCACCACATCATCACGTTCTAAGTACCATCCAGTAAAAATAAATCAAGCTCACAATCACTCAAACTCAAGCATTGGGTTAGAGATAATAAAGATCTGAAACCTGACAGTTTAACTCTGAACGGCGAGAATGAACTTCAACCCCCCTCTGAACTGACAGATGTCAGCGAGCTGACAAATCATTACAATCATACGATCTCTAAAATATTGGACAATATAGCCCCTCTTAAACTGAAAAGAGTTCAGGTCAAGCATAAAAACCCATGGTTCAACAGTTCACTTAATGAAGAAAGACGGAAACTCAAACTTATAGAACAGATCTGGAGACAAAGTCCATCATCCCCCCACCTAAAACAATTAATGAAGTCCGGAAAAACCTACAATAAAAGCGTACTTACATCCCCAAAATTTTTTTTTAGAAAGGAGCTTGATAATGCAAAGAACAGGCTAAGACAATTATTTGATCTCCTAAAAGATAAATTGAGCAAATTAGCCAAATCCTCCCTACTGACTTTAAAATCGGAACTGAACTGTGAAGACTTCTCAACATTCTTTAACTACAAAGCCAGCTGACTGGAGATAGAACTCAAGAATACCAATGAAAAAGCCTTGAATATACGGAGTAATCAAGGGAAGAATACAGACACAACGGCACAAGCAGCACCCAAAAACAATGCTCATTGGTCCGACTTCAAACTATACGACCAAGACAACATTACCAAAACCTTACAATCCCAGAAACCCAATAACCACTACAATGACCCTCTTCCTGCTAAATGATGGTCCTCATTCAACCACATGGTCATCCCCTATTGGACTAAGATAATGAATGAATCACTAGCCAAAGGATCTTTCCCTGATTGTCTAAAAACAGGACAGGTAATCCCTCTTTTAAAAAAATCTACGGGGAACCCTTCGGAACCAAACAACTTTAGACCGGTTAGAACCATTCCCCTACTTGCCAAAGTACTCTAAAAATATGCTCAACAACGACTGAATCAACAAATTACCGAATTTAAGCTACTGAACGACTACCAATCAGGGTTAAGATCAGAACACAGTAAGGAAACAGCAATCCTACACATAGTAGATGACACTTTGCTTGCTTTAGACCGCAATGAAACCTGTTTCCTAGTCCTTCTTGCCCTATCATCCACCTTCAACACCGTAAACCATCCCAAACTATTGGACTGTCACGAAAATAGGATGGGCTTATCAGGAATAGTCTTGAAATGGTTCTACTCCTTCCTAGAGAACAGATCGGGAAGATTCCTAGTGAACAATGAGCTATCCCTTCCATCTCCAATTCAGATTGGGGTTCCACAAGGATCAACTCTATCCCTGTCACTATTCAACCTGTACATTGAACAATTAACAGATATATTACAGCAGGCTAACATTTCCTTCCACATGTGTGCAGAGGACACCCAACTACATATGAAGCTTACATCACCAGAAGAGATCGACATAATGAACCAAGCACTACTGAGAACCGTTGAATGGCTAGATGTCAATCATCTTAAGCACAATGCAAAAAAAATTAATTCCTCTTGATCTCCCCTCCTAAAAGCACAGCCAGGATCAAGGAATGGACCAAGATGATCACTGTGCTAAATGGTTCCCCGATTCTTGTAGACTCAGCCAAATCTCTTGCAATCACTCTGGATGAAGAGCTAAACATGCAAACCCACATCAACTCAACGGCAAAAACCGCTCGTTTCCATCTGAGTTACCTCATAAAACTGAAGTCGTCCATCGAATCTGATGATCTCAAAATGGCAGTCTAGGCACTGGTCATTTCAAGAATTGAGTACGGATGTGCAACCCTCTCAGGGCTTCCTAAGATCTCTACAGCCCCCTAAAATCATGTTTCAATACAGCTGCCAGACTTATAACGGGATAAAAAAAAATTTGACCACATATCTCGACATATGAAAGCGCTCAATTGGTACCGTACGAGGCAAGAATACTGTTCAAGATTGCATGTATCACACGCAAGGCAATACACCACAAAACTCCACGCTAACTTGCCCAGAAAATCACACTATCAGGAGGCAGGAGACCCTCCAGGGAGCTAAAGATTTCTTGCTAAAACCAGCATTCTTCCGAAAGAAGAGATCATACGATAGAGCGTTCACGGGAGCTGCACCAAGAATCTGGAATTTGCTCCCACTGAATATTAGGAGAATCACGTATGGTCCACGATGCAAAAAGGAGACTAAGGCCTTTCTGATGGGTAAATTTCTCCCATAACAAACACCAGGCTACATTAAGACTATTCACCTTCAACACCACGAACCTCCAGCTCTGTTCTGCCGACCACGCCCTCGCCACCGTCCCCCCGCATCCGAAGAGCAACCTCTGGCGGCACATCATTCTCCTACCTCACCGACAAGACCTGGCACACCCTCCCCATCCTCCTACGGCAGATCCAAGACCCTCTAACCTTCAGGAGGCTTCTCAAGACCTGGCTGTTCGAGCAATACCAGCATCCCCCCCCCCCAGCACCTTGAGACCCTCACGGGTGAGTAGTGCGCTCTACAAATTCCTTGATTGATTGATTGATTGATTGATTGATTGATTGAGTTCAGCAGACAACCCATGTCTACAGTCAAGTAACTCGAGCAATGTATATTTGTTTTAAAGTAGCAAGATTATAAACAACATAGACACCTAGAATATCAGGAGTGGACCTATTCGGGGTCAGAAGATTGTTAATGGCATGTTTTACTTTTACCTAATGTTTTCCTCATTCATCAATATGTTGCAAGTTGGACATGAGATAGCATCGGCCAATACTTTTGAACACGTTTTTACGCTTGTGGTTAAAGAAATGAATATCCTCTGATTGTAAAGGGTTGATGATGTAAAGCACTCTGACGCCCAATTTCCTGGGTCTTGTTCGCCCTAAAGAAAACACTGAATAAATAAAAAATAAAAAAACACTGTAAATCCTTCAAGATAATCATAAATAAATTAACAGTCATTTTTGTCCAGGCGGTGGTTGTGCAGGCCCCTCGGGTTGCCTACAGCAGCTTCTAGGCTTCCCTTGCTACTGATGTGTGACATCCGATGCCCTTTCTGACTGTGCCTGGGTTGCAAGAGCTGTGTCTGCTTTGCAACTATCCCTTCTGGCTCTCTTCATTGCCCCCCAGTGTCCCAGCCATCAGGCATCCCAAGGACCACTGTCATGGTAACTCTTCCCTTTCGAACGGCCTACCGGCCGCCCTCGTGTATTATTGATGCAGTTTAACTGTGCTGTCTCCGTCCCAAGTGTTCCAGTTGTCAGGCCTCCGAAGGACCACTGTTGTGGCAACTCTCCTTTAGTTCGCTTACCATTTGTCCTTATCCATTACTGACAGTTTCTTCTTGCTAGACTTCGTGTATCCCTTCTCCCCATGGGCACAGCAGCTGCGGAGCCATCTGTTCTGATAGGTGTGGGTGGGACACCATTTGCGACCGGCAACTGACCGCTGACCCCAGTCCTACCTTTTAGGCTTCCACGGAAGGACACCCCGTCCTCCCGGTATTGGTTCCTTTTTAAAAAGACCTTGGCCATTCTTGAACGTGGGGCTCCCTGCCTATGCTAAAGGGGATGGGTACGTATGCTCTCTGCTTTCACACCTCCATGCTCCCCTTACTTCTCCTAGCTGCCCGTATGTCCTGGAGCCCTCGGTTCACATTAGCCCCGGTCTCCTCATGGTCCGCTTACAACTCCCTGGCTAGCTCTTCTTCTCTGAATCATTCAGTTGCTGACAGGACAACACTTTCTTTTCATCCACTATCTGCAGTGATTTGCACCCACTCTGTGGTGAGAGCCACTTGCAAACTGCCGGCATTCTTAGATTGCTTATGAGAAACATATTCATACTTCAGTGTGTTTGTAGGTGACATTCCATTCCCAGGAGTGTGAAACTCTGAGCAATACCTTTTCGCGAGTAGTAATAAGTCTGTGCTATTGCTGGCATTTCAGAAACTAAGACTTTGGTGCAATCAAAAGTTGTAGAAAAGGCCTTGTAAGACTTGCATACTCCTGGTAATATTTAAGATCAGTAATTTATTTCCATTGCTTAATTTGTACAAAATGAAGTGCCAGGGCTCTCTCAGGAGGCCACTGCTGCTTGCACCACCTACTGCCCATACCAGTGCTACCAACACAACTACTAACTATCACATTCCTACAAGTGTGACAATTCAGACTATTCCAGGCCCCCAAGTGGCGCTCTATGTTAGCCCATATTTACAAGGCCCCACTAAGCCACTGCCTGGCTTAACACAGCCTTGTAAATATGGCCCTCTGTAACGCAGTTTTCTCTGGCAATGTGGTGTGTAACACCTTTCAAAAAGAGGCATTAATGTGGTGCAATGAAGAGATATACTTTTATTTCTCCTTGTTTTTGCTCTTTCTATGCGTGCTGCTGTATTATGCAACACACATAGAAAGAGCAAAACACCATTAATGTTTGTTTTTGTGCAGGAAGGTGTCCCTTGCTTCACAAACACAATAATCCCTGCAACACAGGCACCCTTGCACCGTGGTGCAAGCAGGCCCGGACTGGCTGTTGCAGGCACGGGGCAATCCCCCGGTGCGCCGCAAGGGTGGGGGCCGGTTTTGGGCCCTGGGGACCGTTTTTGTTACAGGGCCGTTATTGCAGCTATGCTGCAAAAATGGCCCTGTAACAAAATCGACCGAAAAATGGCCTGGCAAAGAGCTCGGTCGCACCCCCAGGGGGTCGGCTGAGCACTTTGCCAGGGCCGGTTTTCGTTCTCAGTCCGGCCCTGGGTGCAAGAGTGCATGCACTGGCGCTAGGCAGCTTTTTTAGCGCCGGCATGAGCACAGACAGGGATGTGCCATAATGTTGTTAATATGGCGCATGCCTGTGTTTTGAAAATTATGCAGCTCGGCACACCAAAATTGCTTGCGGCACCGCACTGCACCCTTTTCATGTAAATATGCCCCAGGAAGTCCTACATTGACAACATGCTCACTTCAACATCCTGTAGTATCAAGCTTTAGAAATAATAGTAAAGAACTGTTTTCCCTCTCTCATCTTAGAAGAAAATGACTATTTCTCCTCTATTTCCAGGGTGGAGAGTATTAGTGCGTCGAGGAAGACTTTAACTTGGAGTACTAGCTGTGCTCGATATAAATTCTAAATAATTAAATAAATATGTGAAGGGGGTCTGGTTGATGAATTTCAATACAATCTCATGTGTTGTGGTTATTGCATGAAATATCCCTCATACCGGCTTCCCTGTAATACAGGGATGATGTAACAGTCGGACAATACCCCTTTTTTGTGCATGAGTGTGTTGACAGAACAGCCCTCTATGCTCGGCGCTGAACGGATGCCAGCTTAGGGAGCTTTTACTGCTTTGTTTGCGGTTGCATTGTCTGCGACTTGTTTGTTGTTCCCTACCTCAAACAAGACCTCTTGGAAAAAGTGTAATGAGCTTTCAACTAGGGGCTGGACGTTCCCTAAAAACAATTATTAAGCTTGAACAGGAGATATCCGGTTTCAACCAGGAGAAGGCGGGCTATTTAAGTGACGTCATGGCTACCAATTAAACATCAATGGGGCTGCACATTGACCTGACGATAGATGTGATATGTCACAAAGTCGTTCGGGTTTATTCTGTTTAATACTGGCAAAAGAAACTGGATTTGCATCATTACAGGAAGGGACTAGGGTACCGACTGTGAATAACATTAATTATATTCCTAATAACCTCTCTTCGGCATTATGTTTGAAATATAAAATCGAATGTGCTTTTGCTGCATTAGACCGATCTTTCTCTTCCTGTTTCTATGAGAATTTTTCTTTTTTTACACGAATGTAAGCAAATTAATTAAAATTTAAAAGAAAATAAATGAATGAAATTTGGTACCAAAGTAGTGATCAGAAAGAAGGTCTTCAACCATGTCTAAATGAGAGACTTTTTGCCAATGTAATTATTCATGTGTTACTTCCTGATCCTATGCAAATTATATTTTATGAATTACTTGTAATTTATCAAAACATTTAATATTATGTCGAATACATTTTGCCGGTATCTCAAGTAACTTTTCTCTACACGAGAACACCATTAACAAGTCATGAGAGATACCAACAGGAGACTGGTTCAGGGAGGAAACCTTTTGTTCACTGAGAAAAGTCTCTTAGGGAGACATTTTCTAAAAAAACATCTTCCACATTTCATCCTGAGCAAAATGTGGGCACTATTCAAGATTACAGTAGCGTAACACACATTTTACACTATTTAGGTAGTATAACTGCAGTGAGACTCGTGTCAGTGTTTTCTATGGTGTAGAATGGAAAAAGTCTGCATTGATCAGTGCTGAATGAGTGTGTGGGAGTGACTAGCTGCCATTAATTAACCCGCATGGAGGTGTTGCTTTACATGTTGATTCCTTGCCATAATAATTCTACGTTTGATATTGTTTTTTAGGTCTCGCCTGGTGTTAGCGGCGCTTGCGCTGCCCTTGCCATGTCAGTGCCTTCTGTAATCGATTCTCCTAAAGCCTTACATGCATGTGTAGAGATGGGCAAAGATGGCTGCTCTCGCCATTTGTCCAAACCTAACAGCATGCGCGTGCATGTAAGGACAGTGGACAGTCCAGCCCCATTTTCTTAAACAAACCGGCTTTCTTCAACTCTGGCTCCGTCAAGAGATGTGCACGCGTGTATTTTTCACCTCTGAAGTAGCATCCAACCCGTGTAACACTCAGTGAAAGGGCTCAGAGGCGCACGTCCCAGCACAACCAGCCCGGACAACCTATGGCGCACAACCTCATGACAAGGAAGTGGCGCACCTCACAGGAGCCCCATCCCTGCCAGCCTCTCTCAAGCAGCTACATCCGCCCCAACGCCGTGTCACACAGGAACCCCAGCCCGGCCAGCCTCCCTTGTGCATAGCCCCATGAGAAGGCAGTGGCGCACCTCACAGTATCCCAGACCTGCCATCGCCGTGTCTCTCTCTGGGCCGGAGCAGAACCCCGACACTCCCCAGACACCATGGAGCCAGGGATATACCTCAGAAGCATCCTGGTTTGCTGCATCGTTGTGTTCAGATCAGGTAAGGAAAACTGCTTCTAACGTGACATGCATGAGCTGGGAACTTACGAACAGGCATGTGCTTTGCCGTGTGCTCAGGCGAAAGGGGTTCCAAGACAGTTTCACAAAGTTTGAGGAATGCGATGTCGGCACAATCAGAGGGTAGGTGCAGTGAGGCTGCGGACAGCTGTGCGCCCTGCTGATGTGTGCTATGCTTACTGCTGGCGTGTGTCCTGCTCCCTGCAGACGGGTGCCCTGTTGATGTGTGCCCTACTGAGGTGTACCTTGCTTCCTGCTGCTGTGTGATTGCTCCTTGCCGGAGTGTGCCCTGCTCCCTGCTGGTGTATTCCCATTTCCCTGCTGGCATGTGCCCTGTACCCTGCTGGTGTGTACCCATGCTTCCTGCTGTGTGCCATGCTCCCTAATGTTGTGCACCCGCTTCTTGCAGTGGTGTGACCTGCTCCCTCCTTTGTGTGCACTGCTGGTGTGTGCCCTGCTCCCTGCTGGTGTGTGCATTTCTCCCTGCCGCCCTGTACTTCTCCCCACTGACGTGTGCCCTGTTCCCTGCTTTGGGTGCTCTACTTTCTACTTTGTGTTCCCTGATTCCTGCTTTGTGTTCTCTGCACCCTGCTGGTGTGAGCCTCTCCCCGTACTTTGTGTGCTATGCTCACTGCTTTCTGTGCCATGTTGGTGTGTTACCTGCTTCCTGTTTTGTTTTCCCTGCTTTGTATTCCCTGCTCCCTGCTTTGGGTACCCTGCTCCCTGCTGGCGGGTGCTCTGCTCCCTGCTGGTGTGTGCCCCGCTCCCTGTTTTTTGTACCCTGCTCCCTGCACCTTGCTCCATGTTGGCGTGTGCTCTGCTCCCTGCTGGTGTGTGCCCCACTCCCTGTTCTGTGTGCCCTTCCCCCTGCTTTGGGCACCTGCCTACATGCTGGTGTGCACCCGCTCCCTGCTGGTGTGTGCCTGCTCCCTGCTGCTGTGTGCCCCGCTCCCTCCCTTGTGGGTCCTGCTCCCTGCTTTGTGCTCTCTTCTTTGTGCACCCTGCTCCATACTGGTGTGTGCCCCACCCCCTGTTTTCTGTGCCCGCTCCCTGCCTTTTGTGCCCTACTCCCTGCCTTGTGTGTCATGCTACCTGCTTTGTGTGCCTGCTCCCTGCTTTGTGTACCCTGCTCCCTGCTTTGTGTACCCTGCTCAATGCTGGTGTGTGCCCCTCCCCCTGCAATCACTGGTGGCACAGCACCCAGCATAATGTACTGCATGGCTAAACACTTATAAGGTCCCAAAAGCAAGACCTATTGGCTATGCCAATGCTTGTTACCATTCTGGCCTTGGCTCACGATGCTCTTTAAAAGTTTTGTAATTAATTATCTGTGTTTACACAATTCTGACATCGCTGTAATATTGAGTGCACCCTCTAACTGTGTGGTATTGAATTATAATACTTTGCAGGATGGGCCTCGTTCTGACAACATTTCACACCACATTAGGAGGCTGGGGGACGTGAAGCAGGATCTTTCCCAAGTGTGCATATTACTGATGTAATTTTAACAAGGTTGGGCCTTGTACTGCTACTGATATTTCCAAATGTGATTTATGCCCAGAATTACATGATGTTCAGGTTGTGTTAATTAATGTGTCTGTTGAATACAAACTATATTTACATACACCGTGTGTGAAGTCTCTTTTGTGACCCTCAGTGCATTTATTCTGTGAGTGCTGTGCCAATGCTTTCCACACTGCCTCTGTGATAAGCCTAACTGCTCAGTGCCAAGCTTCTCAGAGTGAGCCCGGATTATACAGTAATTGCGATTCTGCCTGGCTAGGGCTTTGCCTCAGTCAACTAGAATGGGCCAGTTCCAACACAAGGCAATGCCCCCATCCCAGTCTTTCCTGTTCAGTATCTTCAGGACTATGCAGGGGGGACCTCATCAGACAGTGCTGCACTACCCAGAACTGACAGTGTGAGGCTACACCAGTGACCCACATCCAGCTTGTAGTTGTAAGCCTCCAGAATCCTCCTCAGATTTGCATAGAAGAACCGCTCCAGATCAGATGTGACACAAATACCCAAGTACTTGAAACCATTGGGCTCCCAATAAACCGGGAACAAACCCTGGAGAGGGTGCAAGTCCATCAAGGGATATGCCACAGATTTACCCTAGTCAATGAGCAACCCGGTGTACTCCCCAATTATATGCAGGACCTCAAGAATTCGCCACAGTGACTGGCTGGGCTCCGCCAGAAAAAGTAGAATGTCGCCCGCATATAGAATATTGCATCCTCCCAGCCCGGGTCTCATTGCAGGGCCCTGATCTGGGCATCCCCTTGGTTCACAAGTGGCTCATGCATTACTGTGAATAGCAAAGGGGATAGTGGGCAACCCTGTCTGGTGCACACCTAAGCAACACTCTCAGGTGGGGCACAAACTGTGCCCGCAGACACTTAAAAAATCAGACTGGGAGCCATACAGCCCGGGAGCACGACCCCTATACATGTAGCTCAGGGCCTCTGCGATCTCTGAATTAGTAATCTCCACCTCTAGAGACTCCTGAGCCTCCTCCACAAGGGTGGGAGTCATAAGATCCGGGACAAAATCGAGCAATTCCTCCCCATCTTGAAAGTGTGTGGGCTGTTGACCGCCATCATGTAGGCTGCCATCACCTGAGCGATGGCCACAGGCGTCTCTGCCAGGGCTCCATTGCTGCCCCTCAGGCATCGTATTAACCTCTGCTATTCCCCAAGTTTATCCACCCATGCCATAAGTTTCCTGGCGTTATCACCAAATTTGTACACTTGCCCCACATGGCCCAAAATCGGGCCCTAGCTTCCTGATGTGCCAGCGCTCTGTTCTTTTCAATACAGATCACCAGATCCGGCCATGGTTAGACCACATCCCTTGCACTAGATTCCAATCTAGGTCCAGGCACTCCCTCTCCCTCTTTTCCCCACCGTGTGCAAGATCAACTGACCCCAGACCATAGTCTTGTACGCCTCCCATAACACCACCCGAGGATACCACTCTCTTGTTCTCTTCAAAGTACCCAATAGTGGTGTCCACTAAATGCTTTCTGGTGCCCCAATCCATTAGTTCCAAAGGATCGAGACTGCACCCCTCTCTATGGGCCTCCACCAGACCCCTGGCACTTCACCACAATTGAGGAGGGGACCGAGATACCTATTGACAAATATCATACATCCCCCCACCAGTTAGTCTGATGCAGCGGGACCAGAAGATTGCACAACCTAGAAAGCAACTGCATAGCATTGGCCGCATATGAAAACTGCCCCAGGCTGGGATGCTGCAGCCACCACAAATCCGTCAGACCATAAGAATGTAGCTATGTGACATCTACTCTAGACAGCTGTCTGGCCTGCGATATTCTCTCATCCCAGGCTTCATGAGCCGTCAAATAAAGACCCCCCAAATGGTGAGGGCATCAGGCGCAGCCACCATCCAGTCACCCATCCAGGCCAAACCATCCGTCTGAAGTAACGGCGGAGGTACCAAGAAACTATAAGGTGGGTAAGCCCATTCCAGGTACCAGAGGCAGCTGCCCTACACAGATCCGAGGAAGCCCATGTCTTCACGACATGGTACAGGACAGTCTTCCTGAGCAGAATCTCTACCCCCTGGCACCCTAGGAGAACCCTGCATGGATCACTAGTCTATGAGAGCCTCTTATAAAGAACTCCCACCCATTGCCCACCAAGTGGGTCTCCATCAGTAGAACTATAACTGGAGCATGCCTGTACAGAAATTTGGTAACCACTCCCCACTTAACACTGCTATCAAGGCCATTACCATTCCAGGAGAGGACCTGAAGGCCACTAACCTCTGAACCATGGGGGTCAGACACCTCTAACCATTGTGCCCCAACTGTAGACATTCAAAACCTCCCCGCTCAAAGTATCACCTCCATGGCAGCTGTCTGGTCATAAAAGAGGTGCCTGCCATCCTCCCACAAGCACATAGTGATCCTGTCTGTTCAAAAGTTCAGACGCAGGGAAATAAGTTGTAGGATGTGGCCAACAGAACCAATGTCCAATCACAGAATCAAGTCAGCAGTCATGGGGGTAGAAACTTGTGGCACCACCTCAGTGTTGCCCCAGTGACAGAAGATTCCCCATCCGTTGTTTCCCTGTCAGCCCCTTTATCCACACCCAGCACGGACCATCGGTGAACAGCAGCCCAAGCACAGCCACCATTGAACTCTGCCACCAGCCTCACCCTGTCCAACTCAGCTTGTAGGTTAGTGGGGGTAGACCCAGAGCCACGCCCCAGTCTTGGTCTCTGGATCAGCCAGGTCGCCATACCTGCATCATCTGGGCTGACGAGCATCTAGTGTCCCTTAGCCTCTAGCGAGTCTTAGGCTTCCATGGCTGTCACAAAGAAATGAGAGCCCTCCGAATGCATAACGCGAAGCCAAGCAGGGAACACAAGCACATACTTAAGATTCAAGGACCTCAGTTGCCTCTAAACCTCAATTAAAGACTCACGCTGTCCCTACATCCTCATTGTATAGTCTGGATATATGTTTACCAAACCACGTTCAGCTGCCAAAGCCCATGAGCCCTAGCCACCTGCAGGATATGATGCTGTCACACGTCTTGCTCCTTTTGACTACTGATAAGGCCATCCCCAAGTTCCTCCTGCTCTCAATCAGTCTCACCGGTTCCATGGTTGCTAGAAGAACCACAATAAAATGTCACCCCTAAAGTGATACCAACTATGGTTTCCATTCTCTGTTGAATAGTAGTCTATTGCCTTTTATGAGAGAACATTGAAGGAAGGCACTGCTGAAGACTCATTGCTGCCTTCATTTAGAAATTATTGGTCAATACACAGTAATACCATATACTTGTAACTGTGTTCCCACACCCAGTAAGTATGGGATTACCACAAATTTACCTTCAACTGGGGAATAACTTTGCAAAAAGGTTTATCACATATTTTTTCACCTTTATTGAACCGAAGTTAGCACCAGCATTCACTTGGTGCTAATTTAGTCATCTTTTTTAATGAGTGGCTGCAAGCTTGGATTTCTGGATTTAGGGCCTGAATTAGCTTTTGGCAGGCGGGTTACACCATCACTGGGGTGATGGATATCCCGTCTGCTGAATTATTATTCCCATTATTACCTGTGAGATTTATATTTCAGTGGACTGGATATCCAGCACCATTATGGCAGAGCAACCCACCCACCATAATATAAATCAGGCCCTTAGTAACAGCAACGTCTTTCTATGAAGAAGTGGGGTTGGAAATGCATACTGTCAGGCCTGCTTTTGACTGCACTCCCTCAGCACTTTCGTTACTTTTTGGTACTGTTCTGTATACATGTGTGAAGCAATTGGCAGACACGGTGAGTAGATTAACAGCTTTTTTTAAAGTAATTGACCAGTACGCCTGGCGGCTCCATGTGATTAATTAATTAAAGAGACAACACTACATTGAGTTTTTCCCTTTTTTTAACAATCACTATTCCGGAACCACTAATAAAGATTTTAAAAAAATTACAACATTTCATCATCATTTTCACCTTAAAAAATAAAGAATAGGGAGAAAAAAATCCGTCAAAAACTAAGATGGGCAAACGGGCCTATAAGGGGAAAATGGTACCCGCTAGGAACCCAGGGAACTGCGAAAACCTGCAAGCCATAAAACGTCTCCATAGAGGCTCACCAGGGATCAACTCATCTTCATCATAACCAAACAAAAACTCATGAGGCTCATTGTGTGACGTTGATGAAAGTGAGCGTGCCAAATGAGGTTTGACTGCAAGATCACCATTTAAAGATTCCAAACGCGACTCAGCTTGATCAACATTTACAGACTCCAACCTTGATTCAGCTTGTACAGGAGCTTTGACAAGTTTAGCAACATTGCACCAATTGGGACCTTGGACTCTAACAGCATTTCCACACACCTTGTCAATAACAAAAGTGTCTGAAAACGTCGGCTAACCCTTCTTGACAAACCCTTTCACTTTCTTCCTTGATTCAAAATACATTTTCTGTTTGTGCTGAGCGGATTCAACATTTCCTCGGATAAATTCATTATGACACTGTTGTGACAACTCTTTTTTTAGAAAAGTACTCATCCATGCCGGCCTAAACTGGGTCGCCCACCTCACACACTCACCAAAATTCCTCCACCTCTCCAGAAACGAATTGCACCCCATTGTCTGAGATGATCTCTTCAGGAAGACCCTCACTGAAGAAAACAACTTTGAGAAAAACAATGGCAGCTTTGGAATCAGGTTCAACAATAAATTTAACAAAGGGCCACTTGGAGTAGTAGTCCATAGGACTAACACAAAACGAGAGCTATGTGACAAAACATTAAAAGGTCCCACCAGATCAATGCCTAGTTTCTTCCAAGGTCCAAATGGATAGTCAATAGACGTTAAAGGTGGGGTGGAAGTCTTAAATGATTTATCAGATGTGGAACACACCACACAACTCTTGACCAAGTAGTCAACATCACCATATATGTGTGGCCACCAGAATGGCTCCTGATCCCTGTGTTTAGTCAATGTGGACCCCAAATGGCCTCATGAGCATTGGACAAAATATTGCACCTCAACTCGATGGGAGGAATACGTTTCTCCCCTCTCAACAGTAAGCCATCTTCAATGGTTAACTCCTCAGACATTTTATAATAGGGTGGAAGGTTCTTCTCAAGCAAATTTTCCCTTGGTCAACCTGACTTAACATAATCCATAATCCTTTTCAACAAACCATCATCACCCAATTTTTTTCTCCACAGATTTTCAGTGAATTGACTAAAATTCTCGACTGCCGTGGCAGCAATGAAACAACATTTATCTTCGCACTCATATGTCAACTCATCAGTATCAACAATAGGATTTCTAGACAAATATTCAGCCCTCTCATTTCTCCCACTTGAGAACCAACTTGTGTACAACATCAAAATTGAATTGGAACCATCTTTAAAACCACCACTTCCTTTGACATTTCCTAATATTATCCTGGGTAGTCTTGCTAATTGTTGGAATTGACCGAAATCACAAACACAAATTATTGATCTGCTGATTGCTACTGCTTTTCAACAGATAACAAAAAATTGGAAAGATTCTTCCAAATGTTCATACTTGTCTTGGTGGTACTCTATTTGCCATAACCACAGACTCAACACAACCTTTGTTTTTCCCATGTCCTTGAAACAAAAACGACTACTTTTTTGGTCCCCTGTTACGATATTTTATATAAGTGTGCCAAGAATTCTTTTGCTCCAACACCATCTACTCAGAAAGTTACTCAACCACCTTGATGTATTCAATAGTAACATTATTATATTTAAATGTAATCTTGTTTTATTTAAATGCTTGTTCATTCTCAATTACTGCTCCCATTTTCCCTTTCCTTATCCCCTTATTTTTTTATTTCCTTTACTTGAGCCATAGATCTTTTTATTTTATGTATTTATTTGTCTAGATACCATATGTTAAGTAATAATTATTTTTTGATGCTACGTATTATTGTATTCCAAATAAACTTTCTTTTGAAACGTAAACATTTCATTGGAACAATCTGGCGGCAAGCCTTGCAATTCTGGGAGTGCTACTCTTGCAATTGGTACCAATAAGAATAGAAACTAAAGGTTTATGATCAGTTTATAAAATGAAACTTCTTCCCCAGAGCTAGGACTTACATTTTTCCATGGCCCACCAACACGCCAAAAGCTCTTTTTCAAACACAGAATAGTGAATCTCAGCATCCGGAAGGACTCTGGAAGCAAACCCAATAGTGTTCTCAGCATCTGTATCCCTCTGTGTCAAAACAGCACCTACCCCAAACTTGCTCGCATCCACAGTCAAACAACATCTCAGGTTCTGAACAAAAGATTTGAGTGCACACGCCTTGACCAACTGCTGTTTGATGTCAGAGAAAGCTGTAGAACACTCATCATTCTAAATGAACACAGACTTGTAGTTAAATAACAGAAAAATGGCCCTCACCCTGGATGCAAAGTTCGGAATGAACCGTGAATAAAACTCACACAGACCCAAAAAAGACTTCACACCAGCTTTAGCCTCTGGGGTGGGGCATTCACAATGGCATTGAATAAACCTATGCTTGGGGTGAACCTCTTCCTCAGACACAATGTGTCTGAGATACTCAAATGAGGATTTCATGAACTGACATTTCTCCCTCTTGAGAACCACCCCACCCTATCAAAAGCCACAATTACTTGCTTCAAAATTAGGTCATGTTCGGAGCAAGAACTGGCATGAATCAATACGTAATCCTGAAACACAAAAAAATTTGGGATCCCCTTTAACAATTCAGACATAAGTCTCTGGAAGACAAAAGCCGCAGAGGCCAATTCAAAAGGCATGTGGCAGTACTGGAATGTCCCTACAGGGGAAACAAATGCAGCAAGATGACGCGACTCCTGGGCCAAATCTACCTGATGGTATGCAGATGCAAAATCAAGCTTCGTGAAGAGCTTGGCTCCAGAGATGGAAGACATTAGCCTTTTTCTTAATCTTTTGATGAAAGCCCACAATTTTCCCCAACTCACCTGAAAAGACCCTGGGAAACTCATTCAACAGATGTTCAATATCATTGGTAACTAATTACAGAGACCTGTTATTTCATACCAGGACGTAGGATCATCCCGAAAAGCCCTTGGTGGAACCACCCCAAAATATTCAACTCTTTAACCGCAACATAAATTTTACCACAAATGCGTCTCCCTTTAAAGACCATTGTTTCTTCAAAGAACTCTTGGAGGTCGATCTTTCTGCCCTCATATGAAATCGGATATCTGTCAGATTAAAACAATGTGCATCAGGGCCTGTTCTTTTGGAAAAACTCTTGTGTGATCATGGTGATCCTGGCCCCTGAATCCACCAAAAGGTAAAGCTGTCTATCCCCCACCTGAACGTGAACATATGGGTCGATGTACTCTGCTTGTTCAAACCCTTACCAAGTCATTATTGCCCATTACAAAGATCATATCCTGGACTTCAGTCAATAAATTCTCCACATCACTTTCACAGTCATCAGCCACAACCGATACTCGGGTACCCTTGCGTGTAGCACTTTGACACACTTTAGCAAAGTGCCCAGACTTCCCACACAATCTGCATTCTGCATTTCTAGCAGGACAAACCTCCCACCATTTTGTAAGTAGGATAGCTGCACCTAACACACGTTAGATTGTTTAAAAAAAGCGTTCTGCTGCATCATCAGGTTTGGTGGAGAAGAAAGTAAGGAAGAAGACGCTTTGGGGTGTCAACTTTAGAGTGTACTGCATTGATATGGATGGCAGACTTCTTCTCAAGTTCTCTAGCAGATTTGATAGATGTCTCAATGCTATTTGCTATCCTTATGGTTTCAATTAAAGAAGGGTTGCCTAAAGAAAGCAACTTCTGCTTGATGGACTTATCAGTGCAGCGGCAAATGAACTGATCATGAATAAGCTGCCCAGTAAAATTCTCAAACTGACATTCTGCAGCTAACTTCCACAGGGCAGAGATGTATGTATCGACGTCCTCCGTTGGCTTCTGTTCTCTTTTGAAAAACTTGTGTCTCACAACCACAAGACTAGGAGCAACGTCAAATCTCCGAACAAGCTTCATCACGGCTTCTTCATAGACATCCAGCTCAACCTCCCCTTCAAATTCAACATCAGGCAGATGTTTGAATGTAGATCTGCCTTCAAATCCCAAAGAGTACAAAAGTAAAAAATGTTTTCCTCTCAGGTCCGAATCTTGGTCCTAATAGCTCCCAGGTAGGTTTCAAAAGCATCATGCCAATGCTTCCATATAATGAGTGGATCTCCTGGTGTCTCCAAAAAGGGTGGAGAAGGGTTAACAGACTGCATAATTTATGCTGTTGTTTAACACCCTGTGAGAATGAAAGGAAATCAAACACCGCTGCGCAATTTCCTCACTTGAAGGAACAACAAATATCATAAGATAGACTTGCACTGACTTGCACTGGTGGGGAGAAAAAATAAATATATATAAAACAAAATAAGTCACTGGAAGACTGTGATCATTCACTTGAGAACTGTTGCCACACAACCTTGTGAAAATGCCTGAAGCGTAG
The DNA here is from genome assembly GCF_964261635.1 of Lissotriton helveticus. Lineage (NCBI taxonomy): Eukaryota > Metazoa > Chordata > Amphibia > Caudata > Salamandridae > Lissotriton > Lissotriton helveticus. The sequence goes on along the minus strand of NC_136057.1, from coordinate 1,570,345,052 downwards.
CAATTGTCCATAAGCTCTATCAAAAGTTTAAGATGGAGTGTTACTTAGTTTCTATGGCTGATAGGTAGCTTATACTAGGGTTCACGATCCATCACAACTGTGAAAAGATGGCCGCCAGTATTCCCTCTGTATCCAAAGGAATTGGGCACACTGTCCCGCGTCAGGTGGTCCCTAGTGGATCCAATCGCCCGAAACATGTCGACCGAGTAATTTGTTCACCCCCACTTGAGCACTTACCCTGAGAGCAGCATTAGACAACCGCCCCTATCATTTATTACATAGGGAAACTCCAGGGTCCACCCCCCTTTTAATGAACCTTACAGACCCCTGAATAAACTAGTTTGAGGGTATTGTACGTTTTTTTTAACTTCCTTACACTCACTACCAATTTTAGCTAGGCCCCCAGACTCCCATCGACAACTACGGCATCTCCATAAAAAGAACTCCGCCAAAGAGCCCCCTTGTGGGGCCCGTGAGGGACTGCAGCGCCATCCACACAAGGAGCAACGCCCAATGATGATCTAGGGCGATCATAAGGTTGTCTGAGGGCACTAGGGTACCAAGGAGTAGCATTCACTTCACTCCACGCATTTCTTACAACTCCACCTGTCAGTCCAGAACAAGAGAAAAACCATTCCCCTATACCTATCTGTATTTCTTTAACTTTTTCTTTTGGAGCATCCCACTTCTAGGTATACTCCCCTTGAGGAACTTTTGACCCTATTTGTGTTGACTCAATGGTTAGAGCGGCAGACCCTGATGCAGAGGTCTGACCTGGGACCAGGGCTCAATTCCTGCCTTGGCGGCTCTTGGACTCAATTTCCCCGGACCTGATAATTCTCGCCTCGGTGCCTAGTCTAATCATGGGTCCCACTCTTTGACTCTGGGCAATAGCTTGCTTAATCTCCACAACGGCCCAGCAGCGCTTGGATGCCTGGCTTCACCTTGGGGGTGCCCAGGAGTGGATATTTCACAGGAAAGCCAGGATGGGTTCCATAGCGGTATGAATACAGCGCTACGAGACCTCTGGGTAGAAGTGCGCTATATAAATACACACACACACACACACTGGAATCATGCAATAGGGTAAGAGAGATTAAACTCCCCCGTAAACTCCTTGCTTAGGAGTAATCAGCTTCAAAGCTCCTTACATCAGGAGTGGATATAGTCTTACATAAGCCAACAACGTAAACACACAACACACAATAATGCCAATAAAAATTAGAGTGTCACATAACGACTTAGGTTCAATGCAAAAATAAGGAAAATGCAGATGCCTCGATCCACGCCAAGAAAATACCCAAATCACTATATGGGCGCCGACAAAGCTAGCGCGAGCGCATTACCACCATGGTCATAAGGCTCTTGAGCAGAGGCTGAGCAGAACTGCAATGGGCCAGGGAAGACCACCGTGCTACAAGCAGGAGCCGGAGATGATAGTCAGGCGAGAATCAGCAGGGGCTCCAAAAGACGCGACTCCACCCACAGGAAACAGTGACCCGGAAGTGACAAGGGTAACCGGATGAAAAGAGACTCGATAAACAACTGGAACAAAAAGTGTCTTTGCTTCAGAATCGTCATATTTTATGTGGGCGGGGACTCCGCCCCCACTGCATCGTACACGGAATCACAGGAACGCATACAACCTTGACAGTAGCTGGGAGCTAAAATGGCCCCATTCAACACACTAGCAAGTTTCAGTAAATGGGACTTGATTGGGATGTATGGGATGCAAACAACATAGTACCATTTGAACACCTGAGGAAGGAATATGACGTCTCTCAAACATGTCACCCAAACAGCTGTTCAATTAACTACCTTTACACCATGCACTACATGCCCACATTCCCCGGGGGAGGAAACTATGGAAGAATCCACTCTGGAACGAAGACTGCTGTGTGAACACATGATCACTGAGGATGTGGCAGGCAGATATAGGAGATATAGATGATGATGACTGGAGAGAAACCCTACAGTTCCACTGAGAAGTGGCGATACAGGTGCGCTTTTGTCCGATCCAAATTAAAATATTGCACAGAATATACTACACTAGAATGCTATTGCACAAAATAGGAAGCGCAACATACAACAGGTGCTTAGGAGATTGTGGCCAACAAGATGTTCTGGATTGGGGTGCAGACTATGCTTGTAGCTACAGTGGGCACACTGAGAGAGAGGCAGATGACCCTGGTTCTACTAGGAATGTGGAGAGACTCGGAAATTACATCATACCAGAAACACCTAACCAGCCTGGGATACCTACTGGCCAAAAGAGAAATTGTGAAGAAATGGGGCAGAGCCCTTGGAGAAACTTTTGCCAAGGGACAGGTTCTTAGTGAAACACATTTGGAATGTGCTCATCATGGCAGGAGAATACCTCGGTTTCTAAATGAATCTCTTGTTAAGCTGGACAGATAGAAATATCTATATTTTATTCCTTAATATGCACCACGGTTTATAAAGGTGGTGGTAGAAAGCTAAGAAATAACATTACAACTAGTTTATGACTTAGTAAGAGCAGTCAGAGTCAGAGGACATCAAGAGTAAAGCTGGAGACTGCATATGTTCTACTTGATAGCCAACAAGACATGAAATAAGGCACCTAGAAGGTCCTGTTAGCCTCTTCCTACAATTAGATCCTATTGGTATATCATGCTGACAGGGAAGGCTGCCTCCCTTGTACTCTTGCTTTCAGTAGAAAAACTTAGCACTAGAAAGGCATTTTCACAACATGTTTCAGAATCTGAGAAACATTTTGAGTTAGTGCCAAACCATTTCACTCATTATGTGCTGTGAAACTTCATGGATATGACTTCATATCCTTCTCTCCTTATTATCAATCAGCACTGAGTGTTCTGATGTCTCTTTTTCTTCTAAAGAAGTTGTCATACAAGGGAACATCAAAGAGGCTGTTCCACGGCAACACAAATGCATATAATAGTTTTCCTTTTTCATTGTTCAATATCCTTTTTGCACTGCTGAAGAGGTGCTGCTTTTGGCAGTTTGGGGAGACCTAAAGGCTTGTGGAGAATTACCCTAAATAAAAGATAAATTATGTTATTGATAGATGTAAAAACAAAAACAAAAACTTTGTTTATTGCTGTAGTACTTTTGTCTTTTAGTAATTTGTCCAACATGTTTGTTGCACAGCATATAAAAACAATGGGGATCATTCCTGAGAACTGAAGCATTGCTGCGGCAAGGCAGCGATGCATCAGAAAAAGTTGAGCTGTGGTCAGTTCCAAACGCCATGTATGTGCTATACATACGGTATGGCGCACATGTCATAAGGTCCCAAGATGCGTCAAAAATATTGACGCATCTGTGGAATGGATGGCACAGAGAAAAGCAAGGCATATGCAGCCAAAGTGATGCTAAGCTGTTTTGTGGGTCATAATAAACGGCTAATGTGCCGCAAATCACTTTTGTGTCACATTGGAGTGCGTTATGCGCCTAAAATCACTTGAAAAGCAACACATTGGCAAAAACAAATTCCTTGCACATCAAAGGGGAGATATGGATCAGGCAGCAGCAGCAGGCAGGGCAACAACGCCAACACCAGCCAGAAAGTCCAGAGAGAGGAAGAGCATTTCAGTGAGGAGGATTACCCGACTTTAATTACAGAGGTGAAAAATAATGAACATCTTCTCTTTCTCACCTCAAAATTGCCATTAAGGAAGAAACGAGCCATTTAGCAGTCCATAGTGGAGACGATAAACAGTGTAGGGAAAACTAAAAGGACAGTGCCAGAGTGCAAGAAGTGCTGGCATGACTATAAGCACAGGACCAAGGAGAAACTGGGCAACAACCTGAGGGTAGCGATTCAGACTGGGGAAGGAGGACCTGAGGACACTTTGGAGGAGCAGGTGGCATCAGTCACCCCAGCAGTGTTGGTGGCAGGAGTGCAAGGACCGGATAGTGCTTGCTTTGATGACCGACAAGACCATCAGGATAAGTGGCAACAAGAGACAATATGGTTAGAAATGTCATGCTGTTCATCACAGCAAGCTAAATTCCTGCGCTGCACTGTACTGTGTGCATAAATGTAAGTCATACTGCCCAGTTACATGTTGTACAGCCCAGTCCAGCTCCATCAAGTTTATCCAGTCCATGTGTGATGTGTAACACCAGTTCAGGATCACCTTTGTATACTGGGACTTGTAGTGGAATGTAGAACATGAGTGACAAGGACTACAAGTCCCACAATACAAAGCAAAACATCCGGAGAAGAGCAGCACATCATGTATGGACACTTGACACTGCCCAACCTGACTGTGATAAGGCAGACCCCCTTCACCATGAGACTAACTCGGGCCTATGCAGCCAAACCTGGAGTGTAAAACAATTAAATGGAATGGGGTTACCAGAGGATTAGCACCATTCTCTGATGCATCAGGCCACACCATGAATTCCTTGGAGAAGTCAGGAGCCAGGACCATGGGTACCATGCAAATGACCTCCATTTAGGGTGTGAAAAGCGGTCTGGAACACCTCTGTCCAGATCACCTGATGGGGCTGCTTCTTGGAAGTCAGCTCTGTCAAGGGGGCAGGACTTATCCCTTGGTGAATCTCCTGTATTAACCAGTGAGACCTAAAAAGGCTCACTTTTGTCTGAGTCTTGGGGGTGCCCAAGCCAGAATGGTGTTGATCTTCTTTTGTAGGGGCTGCACCTTGCTGCTCCCTACCCAGTGTCCAAAGTACTCCACAGACCCCTGCCGTATCTGGCACTTATTGACCTTGATAGTGAGGCCCTCACTCTGCTGGGCCTTCAACACCTTCTGGTGGTCATACAAATAGTCCACCCAACTGAAGCTGAGGATTGCAATGCCATCAAGGTAGGCTTTACTGAAACTCTCCAACCTAGCTAGCACCTGGTTTATCAACTTCTGGAATGTGGCATGGATGTTCTTCGAATGAAAAGGCATAACCCGAAACTGAGAGTGCCCTTCTGGAGCTGAGAACGCTCACTTCTCTTGTGCCCTCCAGGTCAAGGCAATCTGCCGGCACCTAGATGTTAGATCAAACGTGCTGAGGAACATGGCAGCTCCTAGCCAATCAATGAGCTCATCCTCTCGGGAAAGAGGTACGCATCAATCTTCACGATAGGAAACACAGAACAGCAGTTCAGGTATGACACCGGGTGGGGCAGGCTTGGGGACACCACTGGGATGCAGCACGGACTGTTGGAGGCCTCAATCACCCCTAACTGAAGCCTCTTAGAGACTTCCTTCTTGATGTTGTTCCTTACTCTGTCAGACAACCTGTAAGACGTGCGTTTAAAAGGTAGACTATTTCCAATGTCAATATAATGGGTGCTTATTACACCTGGGACGGTGCGCTCAGCCTTAATGGAGGCGAGTCTGTGTGTTAACCACAATCCTAAATGAGGACATCCTTTGTCCTGTAGAAGACCCCTCACTCACCAACCTGGTTGGTGACATGCTTCATCATCGGGGTCCCACCCGGACAGCCGAATGCCATCCAGGTGTGCTGCGACACCTGATTACAGTGGAGCGGGTTTTGGTTGTATTATATGTGAAAAAAAGGGAGAGAACTACGTGTTATTAAAAATATCCGAAACTGCCCACTTACGTAATTTATTCTGGGGTGTTGCGGATATAAATTAAAAAAGAAGGCACCTGTTGCCCAATTAGGAGGGCTATCGGTGAAAAAAGTCTAATGTTAGTGCAGGATAAAAGATGGTCTACATGTTTCTACCTATGTGTCATATTTAACAGGTTTTCGTCAGGACCTTGATAAGCTTACGGGACGGTATACGCACGCTAAGGCGCACCCTATCCTCGTAATGCACAGTTGGAGAGACAAAATGATTCTCCAAAATAAAAGTTTCTTCTTTAATTTCCGAAAAAACCTGTGGGATAAAAGGAGGGAAAAGGGTTGTGGATAACGAACAGTAAACATATATATAATGCCACAAACATAACACATACTAATTCAATGGTGATGTGCAGCAAACATCATGCCCATGAAGTGAATGGCGAGTGAGGCGAGTCCCTATCAAGCCATATTCCACGTGGAGGCACACCCATTGTATCAAAGGATACTCAAATCACTGAGTGTCAGTGCCATTAGGGTAGAAGACACTAGACAAAAAAGGGCGAAATGAATACTGGGTGTTTGTATCTCAAAAACTGAGAAAAAAGCAATTGTCGTGCAAGTGAGGGCGACTGCGTGGGACTAAAATAACCGCCTCGTGAGTGAGGGGCTAGGATACGTGATTTAAAAGCTATAACTGGACCTAAAACATCAACCACACATAATGCGACATTGTACGGTAGTGGTAAGCATGCACGATCATAGTGATTGAGGAAACGGAGAAGCCGTCTTACTCGGAGCTTTCTGTTCAATGCTCCATGAGTCACTCCGTGATCGGTTTTAATTCCCGTTACGATCTAGGTGGAAAAAGGGGCAAGACGTTGGGAAGGTACCTTCGTGTTGCCAAATAAGTATTTACACAAGAGTACGGGTGTACTCTAAATCGGAGCAATCTTACTTGTACCAGGAGGATAGGACGCCGTTCGCACCTAAACCGTCACCGCGAGTGCTCCGATGGTTACTGGGCTACCGGTTCAGCGTGGTACATCAATGTGCCGGTTCCGGGTTGGGCGTGGTTGGGTGGTAGAGACGTGATCGACGTAGGGCGTGTGAGCGGCTGAGTGGCCAATAGGCAGAGTTGTTGAGCAGCCAGGCTGAACTAGGCGTCATTGTAGACGGAGGTAGCCTTAAAGTGATAGCGTATATTTTGACTATACGGACATTAAGAATTTACCGACCATGCATACAATATTAGCGAGGTGGATATCTCTCAGCAAACATATGCAATTAGTAACCAACGATTGATAAGGTATCAGCATGCAATGCCAGTTATGAGTGTAATCCCTAATTCAGCAAATGAAGGGAAATTATGTAAAGGACAATTGTTGCCCACTAGATAAGGAGGAATTGTAACACCAGGAGTGTTTGCAGGTACAAAGGAATTGTTTTCTAGTTTTTAACTGAGTTCCAAGGAATATTATCGTTCAGGCCCCGTTTATGAGTGGCCAAACGATAAATCCAACGTTGTTCTTTTTCAAATAAGTTGGCTTCATTCACAACTTGCTCAATGATGGTCCATTTAAAGTCGTTGGGGCCATGTCCCATAGAGAGAAAGTGTTCAGTAAGCTTTGTCATTGATTTTTTGCCGCGAATGGTGCTGCGATGTTCGCATATACGCTGCTTTACCTTCCTACAGGTCATGCCCACATATCTGAGATTACAAGGGCAGGAGATGAGGTATACCACCATCGTGCTGTTGCAATTGGTGTGAGATCTGATGGTCCAGGTCTTACCCTCCTCCAAATGTAATATCTTGGTATTCTCTGTTAGGGGGCAGACACTGCAGTTCCCACATTTGTAGTGGCCCAGGACCTTTGGTAGTCCCCAGGTATTGAGCACTGTGGGGGCCTCTTCAATTCTTCTTCTCGGTCTCGTGTTCACCAGACTGTCGCGTATGCTCCGTGCTCTTTTGTATGCAAAAAGCGGTTTTTCCCATTTCAGATTGCCACTGTTGATAATCCTCCAATGTTTATTGATGGATTTGGACATGAGATTAGATGCGGAGCAGAAAGTTGTTACACATGTTAAAGGAGTGTCTGTTTTCTCTCTGGGTGTGTCTTCCAACAGGCTCTCTCTTGGCTGATTCCTCGCACGTTTCTGGCACTTATTCAGGATTCTGTCTGGATAGCCCCTGGCCCGGAGTTTCTGGGTTAGGTCTCCTGATTGTTCACGGTAATCATTGATGTTGCTGCAGTTTCTTCTAATCCTTAAATACTGACCATAGGGTAGGTTCTCCCTCAATGGTCTGGGATGGAAGCTCTCGAATCTTAGAAGGTTATTCTTAGCCGTGGGTTTAAAATGGGTCTTTGTTTCCAGACGTCTCCCTTCCTTAGTGATTGTAAGATCAAGGAAGGTTAGGGTCCTGGGGTCTTGTGTATGAGTGAATCTCAGGTTGGTGTCTAGGGTATTGATCCACATGAAGAAGTTCAGCAGCCTTTCTTCCGAACCTTGCCATATAATCAGGACATCGTCTATGTAACGCCTCCAAAGTAGAGTGTTTGAGAGAAATGGATTCTGATCATTGAGGATGAATTGTTCCTCAAAATGGTACACATAGAGACCTGCCACGCTGGGAGCAAATGTGCTTCCCATCGAGGTGCCTCCAATTTGGAGGTACAGGGTACCCTCAAACTTGAAATAGTTTTTTTTAAGTGCCAGTCGTGCACATTCAAGTATGAAGTTCCTAGGTGTTTTATAGGTCCAGGTTTCTTTGCCTAAAACGCCTTCCAGTACCTTCAAAGTGTCGTCTTGGGGTATGCTGGTGTAAAGACTCTCTATATCGAGACTGACAAGTATGGTATTGTCATCAATCGTTAGTTGATCCAGCAGCTGGAGGACATTCTTGGTGTCCTTCAAATATGTAGGAGTTTTTTGGACGAGAGGTCTTAAGAAGACGTCGCAGAATTTTGATAGGGGTTCCAGGACGGATCCTATCCCCGAAACAATCGGTCTGCCAGGTGGAGGATGCTTGTTCTTGTGCATCTTGGGTAAGATGTAAAAATAAGGAATTTTTCTGTCATTGTTGCACAGAAAATCAGCCTCCTGTTTGGTGATAAAGCCTCTTTCTTCACCATGGTCAGTTAATGACTTGATTTCATTCTTCAATTCCTGGGTGGGGTCATAGTTGAGTTGTCGGTAATTCTGTACATCGCCCAGCAAGCGAAGGCATTCAGTTCTATACATGGTGGTATCTAATACAACAACTCCTCCCCCTTTGTCCGCTGGTTTAATTGTGATGTTATCACAACGTTTCAACTCATCCAGAGCAAGTCTTTCCAATCTTGTCAGATTAGTGAAAGGTTCTTTTGGCACAGCAGTTTCAATGTCATTGAACACAGCTTGCTCAAAGGCTGAAATTTCCACCGGGGTCATGTGGGGTGGAGGCATGAATGTCGACTTCAGACGTAATCCTGTGTCACTACGATCTTCATTGTTTTCAGTTTTGTCTCCATTTTTCTCAAAAAAGGCTTTAAGTTTTAATTTCCTAAAGAAACCGGCCAATTCACAATGAAGGTTAAATTTATCAAACCTTTGTGTGGGGACGAAGCCTAGTCCTTTATTTAAGACTAGCGTCTCGGTGGGTGAGAGAGGTCTGGATGCCAGATTGGTCACTAGTTCTAGGTGTTGCTCTGTCCCGCTTGTTGGTTCTTGCTCCTGGTGTGGTTCGTAATTGGGTCCTCTGGTGCCCAATGTACCTGTGGTCCTCCCCCTCTGTTTCTTCCCCTTCCTCTGCCGCCCCTCCATAAAAAAGGCTGGTAGTTGTTAGGTGGGGGTGGTTGGGGTTGAAAGGGCGGTTGCCAACCATACATTGGGTATGGTGGGGGATGGAATGGAGGTTGGTATCCTTGCATCATAGGATTAAACTGTGGCCAGTGATTTTGTTGCACTGGTCTTCCTCTTCCTTTACCTCGTTGTTTGTAGCTTCCTGTGCTGGAGGCACTTGAGTTACTGCTCGCCGAGCTGTTACTCGGTGAAGCTGGTGTTGCATCCGGTTTATTTGGTGCTACATACTCGGGGTCGGAGTAGGGATAGGTTTTCACGAAGGAGAATTTTTTCAAGTCCTTCTGGAACTTAGTTACTTTTTGTTGTGTGAGATTTTCTTTATATTCGTTAATCTCTTTGTTGAGTTCTTCTAATTTCTTTTTGTAACCAGTAATGGACGCCTTTATTACTCCTTCAGTGACTTGAATTTCAACCAGGATCTTTTCAGATAGACGCACCGCAGTTTTTAAGATTAGCATGATCCAATCATGTGTGCAGTGCCAGGCTATTAGGGCCCAATCTTTCCGGAAAGTGGCATCTTCCAGAAAGATACGTGGGGCGTTAGTCACTAATAAACCTTTTGGAGCCATTTTGTTGATCACATATTCCTTTAGGATAGTACCATGCAGAATAGTCCTCATCCTGTTTTTCTTAAGCTCAGAAAGTTTCTCCCACTCAGTGGTTTGCGAGATACTCTGTGAGATATTGGTGTCTGCAAATGTTGAGAGGTCTCCCATAATTGCATCAATCTCATCCGAGGAGAAGGTGAGGCCTTGATATTCCCTCATATTGTCAGAAAAATGGTGGTGAATGTGTGGTCCAGAAAAAAGGGGGGGGGTGTTGTTAAAAAGAAAACTCTCATAGCTGTGCGCTGCCAATAATGGGTAATCAATAGGGAGAGAAAGGGTTTTTGCCTGTGAGGCAGGAGAAGGACTCCCTGTCCCCTTAGATATATCAATAAACAACAAAAAGGGAGTTACACCTGGGACGGTGCGCTCAGCCTTAATGGAGGCGAGTCTGTGTGTTAACCACAATCCTAAATGAGGACATCCTTTGTCCTGTAGAAGACCCCTCACTCACCAACCTGGTTGGTGACATGCTTCATCATCGGGGGTCCCACCCGGACAGCCGAATGCCATCCAGGTGTGCTGCGACACCTGATTACAGTGGAGCGGGTTTTGGTTGTATTATATGTGAAAAAAAGGGAGAGAACTACGTGTTATTAAAAATATCCGAAACTGCCCACTTACGTAATTTATTCTGGGGTGTTGCGGATATAAATTAAAAAAGAAGGCACCTGTTGCCCAATTAGGAGGGCTATCGGTGAAAAAAGTCTAATGTTAGTGCAGGATAAAAGATGGTCTACATGTTTCTACCTATGTGTCATATTTAACAGGTTTTCGTCAGGACCTTGATAAGCCTACGGGACGGTATACGCACGCTAAGGCGCACCCTATCCTCGTAATGCACAGTTGGAGAGACAAAATGATTCTCCAAAATAAAAGTTTCTTCTTTAATTTCCGAAAAAACCTGTGTCGCATTATGTGTGGTTGATGTTTTAGGTCCAGTTATAGCTTTTAAATCACGTATCCTAGCCCCTCACTCACGAGGCGGTTATTTTAGTCCCACGCAGTCGCCCTCACTTGCACGACGATTGCTTTTTTCTCAGTTTTTGAGATACAAACACCCAGTATTCATTTCGCCCTTTTTTGTCTAGTGTCTTCTACCCTAATGGCACTGACACTCAGTGATTTGAGTATCCTTTGATACAATGGGTGTGCCTCCACGTGGAATATGGCTTGATAGGGACTCGCCTCACTCGCCATTCACTTCATGGGCATGATGTTTGCTGCACATCACCATTGAATTAGTATGTGTTATGTTTGTGGCATTATATATATGTTTACTGTTCGTTATCCACAACCGTTTTCCCTCCTTTTATCCCACAGGTTTTTTCGGAAATTAAAGAAGAAACTTTTATTTTGGAGAATCATTTTGTCTCTCCAACTGTGCATTACGAGGATAGGGTGCGCCTTAGCGTGCGTATACCGTCCCGTAGGCTTATCAAGGTCCTGACGAAAACCTGTTAAATATGACACATAGGTAGAAACATGTAGACCATCTTTTATCCTGCACTAACATTAGACTTTTTTCACCGATAGCCCTCCTAATTGGGCAACAGGTGCCTTCTTTTTTAATTTATATCCGCAACACCCCAGAATAAATTACGTAAGTGGGCAGTTTCGGATATTTTTAATAACACGTAGTTCTCTCCCTTTTTTTCACATATAATACAACCAAAACCCGCTCCACTGTAATCAGGTGTCGCAGCACACCTGGATGGCATTCGGCTGTCCGGGTGGGACCCCGATGATGAAGCATGTCACCAACCAGGTTGGTGAGTGAGGGGTCTTCTACAGGACAAAGGATGTCCTCATTTAGGATTGTGGTTAACACACAGACTCGCCTCCATTAAGGCTGAGCGCACCGTCCCAGGTGTAACTCCCTTTTTGTTGTTTATTGATATATCTAAGGGGACAGGGAGTCCTTCTCCTGCCTCACAGGCAAAAACCCTTTCTCTCCCTATTGATTACCCATTATTGGCAGCGCACAGCTGTGAGAGTTTTCTTTTTAACAACACCCCCCCCCCCTTTTTTCTGGACCACACATTCACCACCATTTTTCTGACAATATGAGTGAATATCAAGGCCTCACCTTCTCCTCGGATGAGATTGATGCAATTATGGGAGACCTCTCAACATTTGCAGACACCAATATCTCACAGAGTATCTCGCAAACCACTGAGTGGGAGAAACTTTCTGAGCTTAAGAAAAACAGGATAAGGACTATTCTGCATGGTACTATCCTAAAGGAATATGTGATCAACAAAATGGCTCCAAAAGGTTTATTAGTGACTAACGCCCCACGTATCCTTCTGGAAGATGCCACTTTCCGGAAAGATTGGGCCCTAATAGCCTGGCACTGCACACATGATTGGATCATGCTAATCTTAAAAACTGCGGTGCGTCTATCTGAAAAGATCCTGGTTGAAATTCAAGTCACTGAAGGAGTAATAAAGGCGTCCATTACTGGTTACAAAAAGAAATTAGAAGAACTCAACAAAGAGATTAACGAATATAAAGAAAATCTCACACAACAAAAAGTAACTAAGTTCCAGAAGCACTTGAAAAAATTCTCCTTCGTGAAAACCTATCCCTACTCCGACCCCGAGTATGTAGCACCAAATAAACCGGATGCAACACCAGCTTCACCGAGTAACAGCTCGGCGAGCAGTAACTCAAGTGCCTCCAGCACAGGAAGCTACAAACAACGAGGTAAAGGAAGAGGAAGACCAGTGCAACAAAATCACTGGCCACAGTTTAATCCTATGATGCAAGGATACCAACCTCCATTCCATCCCCCACCATACCCAATGTATGGTTGGCAACCGCCCTTTCAACCCCAACCACCCCCACCTAACAACTACCAGCCTTTTTTATGGAGGGGCGGCAGAGGAAGGGGAAGAAACAGAGGGGGAGGACCACAGGTACATTGGGCACCAGAGGACCCAATTACGAACCACACCAGGAGCAAGAACCAACAAGCGGGACAGAGCAACACCTAGAACTAGTGACCAATCTGGCATCCAGACCTCTCTCACCCACCGAGACGCTAGTCTTGAATAAAGGACTAGGCTTCGTCCCCACACAAAGGTTTGATAAATTTAACCTTCATTGTGAATTGGCCGGTTTCTTTAGGAAATTAAAACTTAAAGCCTTTTTTGAGAAAAATGGAGATAAAACTGAAAACAATGAAGATCGTAGTGACACAGGATTACGTCTGAAGTCGACATTCATGCCTCCACCCCACATGACCCCGGTGGAAATTTCAGCCTTTGAGCAAGCTGTGTTCAATGACATTGAAACTGCTGTGCCAAAAGAACCTTTCACTAATCTGACAAGATTGGAAAGACTTGCTCTGGATGAGTTGAAACGTTGTGATAACATCACAATTAAACCAGCGGACAAAGGGGGAGGAGTTGTTGTATTAGATACCACCATGTATAGAACTGAATGCCTTCGCTTGCTGGGCGATGTACAGAATTACCGACAACTCAACTATGACCCCACCCAGGAATTGAAGAATGAAATCAAGTCATTAACTGACCATGGTGAAGAAAGAGGCTTTATCACCAAACAGGAGGCTGATTTTCTGTGCAACAATGACGGAAAAATTCCTTATTTTTACATCTTACCCAAGATGCACAAGAACAAGCATCCTCCACCTGGCAGACCGATTGTTTCGGGGATAGGATCCGTCCTGGAACCCCTATCAAAATTCTGCGACGTCTTCTTAAGACCTCTCGTCCAAAAAACTCCTACATATTTGAAGGACACCAAGAATGTCCTCCAGCTGCTGGATCAACTAACGATTGATGACAATACCATACTTGTCAGTCTCGATATAGAGAGCCTTTACACCAGCATACCCCAAGACGACACTTTGAAGGTACTGGAAGGCGTTTTAGGCAAAGAAACCTGGAACTATAAAACACCTAGGAACGTCATACTTGAATGTGCACGACTGGCACTTAAAAAAAACTATTTCGAGTTTGAGGGTACCCTGTACCTCCAAATTGGAGGCACCTCGATGGGAAGCACATTTGCTCCCAGCGTGGCAGGTCTCTATGTGTACCATTTTGAGGAACAATTCATCCTCAATGATCAGAATCCATTTCTCTCAAACACTCTACTTTGGAGGCGTTACATAGACGATGTCCTGATTATATGGCAAGGTTCGGAAGAAAGGCTGCTGAACTTCTTCATGTGGATCAATACCCTAGACACCAACCTGAGATTCACTCATACACAAGACCCCAGGACCCTAACCTTCCTTGATCTTACAATCACTAAGGAAGGGAGACGTCTGGAAACAAAGACCCATTTTAAACCCACGGCTAAGAATAACCTTCTAAGATTCGAGAGCTTCCATCCCAGACCATTGAGGGAGAACCTACCCTATGGTCCGTATTTAAGGATTAGAAGAAACTGCAGCAACATCAATGATTACCGTGAACAATCAGGAGACCTAACCCAGAAACTCCGGGCCAGGGGCTATCCAGACAGAATCCTGAATAAGTGCCAGAAACGTGCGAGGAATCAGCCAAGAGAGAGCCTGTTGGAAGACACACCCAGAGAGAAAACAGACACTCCTTTAACATGTGTAACAACTTTCTGCTCCGCATCTAATCTCATGTCCAAATCCATCAATAAACATTGGAGGATTATCAACAGTGGCAATCTGAAATGGGAAAAACCGCTTTTTGCATACAAAAGAGCACGGAGCATACGCGACAGTCTGGTGAACACGAGACCGAGAAGAAGAATTGAAGAGGCCCCCACAGTGCTCAATACCTGGGGACTACCAAAGGTCCTGGGCCACTACAAATGTGGGAACTGCAGTGTCTGCCCCCTAACAGAGAATACCAAGATATTACATTTGGAGGAGGGTAAGACCTGGACCATCAGATCTCACACCAATTGCAACAGCACGATGGTGGTATACCTCATCTCCTGCCCTTGTAATCTCAGATATGTGGGCATGACCTGTAGGAAGGTAAAGCAGCGTATATGCGAACATCGCAGCACCATTCGCTGCAAAAAATCAATGACAAAGCTTACTGAACACTTTCTCTCTATGGGACATGGCCCCAACGACTTTAAATGGACCATCATTGAGCAAGTTGTGAATGAAGCCAACTTATTTGAAAAAGAACAACGTTGGATTTATCGTTTGGCCACTCATAAACGGGGCCTGAACGATAATATTCCTTGGAACTCAGTAAAAAACTAGAAAACAATTCCTTTGTACCTGCAAACACTCCTGGTGTTACAATTCCTCCTTATCTAGTGGGCAACAATTGTCCTTTACATAATTTCCCTTCATTTGCTGAATTAGGGATTACACTCATAACTGGCATTGCATGCTGATACCTTATCAATCGTTGGTTACTAATTGCATATGTTTGCTGAGAGATATCCACCTCGCTAATATTGTATGCATGGTCGGTAAATTCTTAATGTCCGTATAGTCAAAATATACGCTATCACTTTAAGGCTACCTCCGTCTACAATGACGCCTAGTTCAGCCTGGCTGCTCAACAACTCTGCCTATTGGCCACTCAGCCGCTCACACGCCCTACGTCGATCACGTCTCTACCACCCAACCACGCCCAACCCGGAACCGGCACATTGATGTACCACGCTGAACCGGTAGCCCAGTAACCATCGGAGCACTCGCGGTGACGGTTTAGGTGCGAACGGCGTCCTATCCTCCTGGTACAAGTAAGATTGCTCCGATTTAGAGTACACCCGTACTCTTGTGTAAATACTTATTTGGCAACACGAAGGTACCTTCCCAACGTCTTGCCCCTTTTTCCACCTAGATCGTAACGGGAATTAAAACCGATCACGGAGTGACTCATGGAGCATTGAACAGAAAGCTCAGAGTAAGACGGCTTCTCCGTTTCCTCAATCACTATGATCGTGCATGCTTACCACTACCGTACAATGTCGCATTATGTGTGGTTGATGTTTTAGGTCCAGTTATAGCTTTTAAATCACGTATCCTATCCCCTCACTCACGAGGCGGTTATTTTAGTCCCACGCAGTCGCCCTCACTTGCACGACGATTGCTTTTTTCTCAGTTTTTGAGATTCAAACACCCAGTATTCATTTCGCCCTTTTTTGTCTAGTGTCTTCTACCCTAATGGCACTGACACTCAGTGATTTGAGTATCCTTTGATACAATGGGTGTGCCTCCACGTGGAATATGGCTTGATAGGGACTCGCCTCACTCGCCATTCACTTCATGGGCATGATGTTTGCTGCACATCACCATTGAATTAGTATGTGTTATGTTTGTGGCATTATATATATGTTTACTGTTCGTTATCCACAACCCTTTTCCCTCCTTTTATCCCACAGGTTTTTTCGGAAATTAAAGAAGAAACTTTTATTTTGGAGAATCATTTTGTCTCTCCAACTGTGCATTACGAGGATAGGGTGCGCCTTAGCGTGCGTATACCGTCCCGTAGGCTTATCAAGGTCCTGACGAAAACCTGTTAAATATGACACATAGGTAGAAACATGTAGACCATCTTTTATCCTGCACTAACATTAGACTTTTTTCACCGATAGCCCTCCTAATTGGGCAACAGGTGCCTTCTTTTTTAATTTATATCCGCAACACCCCAGAATAAATTACGTAAGTGGGCAGTTTCGGATATTTTTAATAACACGTAGTTCTCTCCCTTTTTTTCACATATAATACAACCAAAACCCGCTCCACTGTAATCAGGTGTCGCAGCACACCTGGATGGCATTCGGCTGTCCGGGTGGGACCCCGATGATGAAGCATGTCACCAACCAGGTTGGTGAGTGAGGGGTCTTCTACAGGACAAAGGATGTCCTCATTTAGGATTGTGGTTAACACACAGACTCGCCTCCATTAAGGCTGAGCGCACCGTCCCAGGTGTAACTCCCTTTTTGTTGTTTATTGATATATCTAAGGGGACAGGGAGTCCTTCTCCTGCCTCACAGGCAAAAACCCTTTCTCTCCCTATTGATTACCCAATATAATGGGTGCACCATTGAGTAACTTTGAACCAGTGGCCCGGTGGCAGTGGGCTCGTTGGTCTGACTCTTGGAGTGTCTCCTGCTTCCCATAAATCTCGCCGCGCTGACTACGAGCGGAGGCGATCTTTTTAGCGAAAATTGAATGTTGCTTTTAAATATTGTGCCACTAATTGTTTTTAAAGTTATCCAGGCTCTAACTGAATTTTTCACTTCCAGGGGTGTTGCCGACTGGGGCAGGTCGCTTCTCGGGGGCTCCCGGCGGTAACGGGCGCCATTTTGGCTTGGGCATTACCTCACAGCTTAGCCCTGCCACTCCCCTGCCGCTCCGCCCCTACTTAGGAGCATGGTTCCCCCCTCCTCCGATGTTTGAACCAGTGGCCCGGTGGCAGTGGGCTCGTTGGTCTGACTCTTGGAGTGTCTCCTGCTTCCCATAAATCTCGCCGCGCTGACTACGAGCGGAGGCGATCTTTTTAGCGAAAATTGAATGTTGCTTTTAAATATTGTGCCACTAATTGTTTTTAAAGTTATCCAGGCTCTAACTGAATTTTTCACTTCCAAGGGTGTTGCCGACTGGGGCAGGTCGCTTCTCGGGGGCTCCCGGCGGTAACGGGCGCCATTTTGGCTTGGGCATTACCTCACAGCTTAGCCCTGCCACTCCCCTGCCGCTCCGCCCCTACTTAGGAGCATGGTTCCCCCCTCCTCCGATGTTTGAACCAGTGGCCCGGTGGCAGTGGGCTCGTTGGTCTGACTCTTGGAGTGTCTCCTGCTTCCCATAAATCTCGCCGCGCTGACTACGAGCGGAGGCGATCTTTTTAGCGAAAATTGAATGTTGCTTTTAAATATTGTGCCACTAATTGTTTTTAAAGTTATCCAGGCTCTAACTGAATTTTTCACTTCCAGGGGTGTTGCCGACTGGGGCAGGTCGCTTCTCGGGGGCTCCCGGCGGTAACGGGCGCCATTTTGGCTTGGGCATTACCTCACAGCTTAGCCCTGTCACTCCCCTGCCGCTCCGCCCCTACTTATACGGGCCACATGAGGCAGCGCAGCGGACGAGCGCAGCGGGCGCGACGTAGGCGCGCCGGAGTCGTGCCAGAGTCCTGCCCGTCTGCGCCCGTCCGCGGCAGGCTGGGGCCCGGGGCACGAGACGCTGCCGGCCATATCGTCTATTCATCTTCTCAGCTACGCCGCCTCTGGGTCCCCGGTTGTATAAACCCGTCCACCACAACGTACTTATACCATCTTGGCTTACACTGTTCCTCCTTTAACCCCCCCCCCCTGAGACAGCCCCATCAATAATATTCCCTGCACCTTCACCTCCCTCTGATCACCCGCCACTGCTAGCATCCCCTGTCCAGCGGCCCACTACCTCGGCTGCCCTCCTGAACACCAGATCGGCAGTGAGCCATCAATACGAAATAGCTGAGTATCTTGATTCTTACGAGCCAGATCTCCTTTTCTTGACCGAGACCTGGTTCAAGACTGACTCTATGCCTGACGTTCTTGCCGCATTACCATCAAACTATGTTGCCATCCGTGCAGACCGTCCCGAAGGTAAACGGGGCGGGGGGGTGGCTTTAATAGCCCGCTCGGATTTCAACTTTCAGACCCTCCCTTCTCCCCCCATCACTGATGTCGACCTTCTTGTAGCCCGTTCCACTTCCCACCTAGTTCCCCTTACCTTCGTCCTTGTTTACCGTCCCCCCCAATCTACCCCTTCCTTTCTCCCTAATATTCAAACCCTCTTGGCCACTCTGGCTGTTAATAATTCCTCAGTATTAGTTCTGGGGGACCTTAACTATTGGCCTGATGATCCTGCCGAATCCCCACAATCTAAGGACTTTACAGGCCTTATGGAAAGTTTGAATTTCGTCCCGTGGATTCACAGCTCCACACACTCCCACGGCCATACGCTCGATCAAATCTGGGCGTTGAACATTCCACTCACTCCTCCTATCATATCCCCCTGTTTATGGTCGGATCACTTTATCATCACCTTCTCCCTCTCCCTTGCACCCCTGCTAAAACCCCCTCTGCCCAAAAACACCTGGGTCCGCAAATGGGGTAAGACGGATATGCCCTCCTTTTGTTCCACTTTGGTCAAAACCTGCCCTGATCTATCTGATTTACCTGTCACCCCTCAGCTGGCCGTCATTAACAACTGGCTCACGATGGCAGGCGACGAATTTGCCCCACTTAAGCGCCTCTCAGTTAAGCGGATCCATGCAGCTAACCGCTGGTTTACCACCGATCTGAAGGAAAAAAAACTAGCCGCCAGAAGGGCCGAACGTGCTTGGAGAAGAACCTTCGACCCTGCCAAAAAAACAACTTACTTGGCAATTCTGCAGACCTATAAAAAAAGCATCCTGGAAGCTAAAACCGAGTTTTACACTAACAGGATAATGGTCGCGGAATCGCAGTCGAAGGAAATCTTCTCCACCGTTCATGAGCTTGCCTCATCCTCTAGAGCCACTGCTGCTATTCTCCCGTCCCAACCCCTCTGTGACTCGCTCAATGAGTTTTTTATTGATAAAGTAGTTAAAATTAAACAAAACATCCCCCCGCCTTCCGCCAATTTTGTTGACCCCCACATCCCCCCCACCACTCTTAAATTGACCAACATCCCATTGCTTACTACTGCAACTCTCTTTCCTCTACTCCACCGAATTAAATCCGGTTCCCCTCTTGACTTTGCCCCCGCCAGTATTCTTAAAGAAGTCTACTTGGCTTGTCCTTCCCCTCCCCTAACCCTCCTCAATGCTTCACTCACTCTGGGTCACGTCCCTACCCTACACAAATCAGCAGTTGTTATCCCCATTCTCAAAAAACCAGATGCCGATCCCTCTCTGCCCGCTAACTTTCGCCCCATTTCACTCCTTCCCTACCTTGCGAAAGTGCTGGAAACTCACATTAGCACCACACTCAGTGCACATGTTGAAGCAAATCATTGCCTCTCCCCCTGTCAAGCTGGTTTTCGTCCCCTGCATTCTACAGAAAAAGTGGTCGTCTCAGTCATGGACAAGCTGCGGGAAGGTATTGACATCAACCTCCCGCAAGCCTTGATTTTGCTAGATCTATCCGCCGCCTTTGACACGGTGGACCATACCATCCTCCTTAACCGTGTCTGGGCGGCGGGCATAGAAGGCTTAGCCTTCTCCTGGCTGGAGTCCTTCCTGGCTGAGAGGTCCCAGGCAGTCCGGCTGGCTGACTTCAAGGCGGCCTCTCGGAAAGTAGATTGCGGGGTCCCCCAGGGCTCATCACTTTCCCCCCTTCTGTTTAATCTTTATATTTCTCCCCTCATTTTTATGTTACAGCAACTGGAGGTCACCGTATTTAACTACGCGGACGACCTCCAGTTAATCTTCAATCTTTCCCATTCACCTTCATCTGCCCTAAATGTCCAAACCATCATGATCCTTATCCAAGACTGGATGAACTGCAGCCACCTCAAACTCAATCCGGACAAGACCGAACTGATCTTGACCGGAGGTGGCTGCAGTCCATGGACCCCTTCCTTCTGGCCCTCTTCCCTTGGTACTCCCCCACTCCCGGTGACCAAAGTAAAAACCCTGGGAATTTATCTTAATCCGCAATTCACTGTTCACCCACAAGTCAATTCGGTGGTCTCTTCTTGTTTTTTTTCTCTTAGGGTAATTAGGAAGGTTTCTCGTTTTTTCACCCCCCCAGCTCTAAAAATCATCATGTTAGCCATGGTTCTATCCCGTATAGACTATGGAAACATAGTCTATAACGGAGCTCCTGCATACCTGACTCGCCGTCTACAACTGGTGCAGAATCAGGCGGCTCGCCTGATCCATGGCTTACCCCGATACCACCGAGTCACACCTTTACTTAAATCGCTGCACTGGCTCCCGGTTAGAGAACGTGCCCTATTCAAACTTGGTTGTCTTGTATACCAGGCTAGATCGGGCACTGCCCCTCAGTTCATCTGTTCCCTTATCAAGCCATATTGTCCAGGCAGAGAACTTCGCTCAGCCCACTTGGCCCTTCTTACCATCCCTCGCTTTAAAAAGCAAAGGGCTGGCGGAGCGAGGTTCGCAGTCCTGGCCCCAACCTTCTGGAATTCCCTCCCTGTCACACTTCGCACCTCACTGTCTTATCCTCTGTTTCGAAAAGAGCTAAAAACTTTCTTGTTCACACAAGCGTATCCGTCCTAATTCTCATCTGCCGTTTGGCCACTGATCAACACTAGCGCCATGAAACCGCGTGGTATGCGAGCGCTGAATAAATAATTTAAAATTCAAATTCAAATTCAAACTCCACGGATGACTGAGAACAAGGAGGAAAACTGTCCCAGCAGTTGGCAGCAGTTTCTCTGTTGTTCTAGTGTCTGAGTGTGGGAGACAATCACACCCTCTACTGACCCATCCTGCTCTTTGGAAGATAGGAGGTCGGGCGAGGTTCACTTTCCTTTTCCATCCCATCATCCGTGAACAAGAGCGTGTTAAACTCAGACCTCTCTAAATTGGGATTGAGGTTGTTCATGTGTAGGACCCTCAAAGGGTTCCTAGGAGTCTGCCTATCCACCAGGTAGGTGACATCACTCTTGCTCTCCTTCCCAGCAAATGGCCCTGACCACAGTGTTGCAGAACATGGGGCTCTATGGGTGCCAACAACTGCACCTTCTGACGAGGCTGAAACTCGACCAGAGTGATTCATATCCTCCTGGCTAGCTTCCAGGTTCTCCTGGGAGAGTTTCTAGAAGTCAGCTGTCTGGTTTCAGAAGGCCAGCATGTAAATGAAAATATCCTGGGGTAGCTTCCTAGGAGCTTGCTCCCAACATTCCTTTACCAAGCTGAGAGGTCCTCTCATAGGGCACTCATACAGAAATTCAAAAGGGCTAAAGCCAACCCCCCTTCTGTGGTACATCCTTGTAGGCAAAGAAGAAGCATGTCAAGAGGACATTCCACGGACTCCTCATGGAGTCTATGAGACCTATAATCATGCCCTTCAGGGTATGGTTGAAATGTTCAACCAACTCATTGCTTTGGGGGTGGTAGGGGATGGTGAATTGTATGTCACACCACATTCCCCCAGGTCAGCAATCTTAAGCTCACTATACAGGAGATCATCCTCCCAGTGGATCAGGTGAAATCCTGAAGCATTACCAGCTGCCTGGTCCTCGGGCTGTTTTCCAAAGACCCACAAGAGTGGGGAACTTTTTCTGTATCTGGCAGAATTCCTAGCTGGTGGATCCTCCTTCCTTCTGCCAATTGGTCAGCTCACGCAGGTCACCCAGCTTTCCCACATCTTCCTCTGTAGGTCCGGGGGCATCCCCCTCAGGTTCATTCTCCTCCTGGACTGTGGGAATTTCAAGAGTCGGTTTCCCACATCCCTTTCCTTTCCTCTTTCAGGCAGGCACCTAGGCCACTGTTTCAGGCGTCAGGTCCTTCTGATCTTCCTCTTTGCCTCTGCCATGGGCCATGCAGTCTGGCACACCCATCCCGGCAATTCAAATATCTCCAAGTGCGACCTTGAGATCCACCTCCTGCCAGGCGGTATGCTCCAGGTCGTTGCTAGGTAGACAATCAAAAGGTATGAATGGACTCACAGCTACCCTTGAGGAACCTGAGACCCCCCCATTCAAAGGGATCCTGAGCCTCCACACATTGGTGCTCACTGTTGTCTACAGCTACTACTTAGTGGGCCACATTAGGGACTACCGGTATGCAGCGTTTAGAACGCAAGCATTACCACGGAATACCTTTACAACGCGGGCGTAACAACGAAAGTTGTTACCACGCATTGCGCTGGGGGGCGCTCAAGGATAGTAAATGATTTAATTTACTATCCCAACACCTTCCCTACTATCCACGGGGACTGGTGTTGGAATAGTAAATTAAATTAATCAATTTTGCGCCCCCCAGCGCAATGCGTGGTAACAACTTTCGTTGTTACGAACACGTTGTAAAGGTACGCGTTGTCAATGTATGCGTTCTAACGTCATACATCCGGGACTACCTGCTCTTTCGACACCAAATGACACCAGGCAGTTGTCATACTGTTTGCTCTGTCTCTCAGAGCCTCCCCAGTCACCCACTGCCTGTTCCTCTGAGTGTTTTGAGGCATGAGGGTTCCCTGGACTATCTCACTGTCACCCAGGGAGACTAGGGTCATCACCACCACATACTGGGATCAACTCCTCTCCAAGGGCTACACTAGCTATCCTCAGTGTCTGCCCACCGGTGGGGGGGTGTGCACACTTGGGGCACTTGGGGTCCCCTTTGAATTTCCCTTTCTGATTACACGCGAAACATTTCAGGGGTCCATTCTCTGACGGCTTTCCTGAAGGGAAAAAAACTATTTTTTTGGTAGGGGGTTGGGAATCCTTACCCCGGGAACTAGTTTAGGGACCTTTAGAGAACTCCTTACCCTTATTCTTTCTGCCCCCTCCTTCTGTTGGGGACCCTGCCCACCTTTGGCTACGTCACCCCCATACAGCTTCTTGTGCTGAGCCAGAGGTCCGCCTCTTCAGCAAACTTCCTGGGGTCAGTAAGGTTACTGTTAATCAAGTGCTGGCACAGCTCTGGAAAACAAATAATAAGCAAGTGCTCCCATGCAATCAAATTATATAGCTCCTGATAGTCTGTCACCTCATTTTACTGCAAAAGGAATCAACACACTGAAGCCATGCCTGGGAATCAAGTTTAGTTCTCCCTCTAAACTTTTGTCTCTATGCATCTGGGACAAGGGGAAACATCCTTTAAATCAGCAGTCAAAACCACAATGTGCCTTTACACTGCAATCAGTACCCCGACTGCGATGTTACCACATGTTCCTTTGCCACGCAAGCTATTGTAACAACTTTCTATAGGTTCCAACACCATCCCTACTGATACACTGACTGGAGTTGGGATAGTATTCAATACTATTCCAAAGTACCCCCCCCCCCCCTCCCCCCCCCCAAAGCAAGTCGCTGTAATGACTTGTGTGGTAAAGGAACCTGTTGTATCATTGCAGTCAGGAAACTGACTGTGGTGTAAAGGCATTCATGGTAAATGCATGCGGGTACCGTCATACAACCAGGACAAGACCCTTTCTCTTTATGAAGGCTGCCTTCATTTTGGGGTACCTCATCTGGTCTGTTGGTCCTCCACTGCAAAATGATTTCACAAGCCTGCCCCCAAATCTCTATCAGTGATCCTGTGCATGTGTACAGCCTCCTCATAGCCCTGAAACTACTGATCTATGTCTTCTCCCGTCACCTATTAGTTCACCACACACTTGGATATATGTACCTTTCCCCTACACTGCAATGAACATATGCTGCCACCATCTGTACTGGACTTGGCCTTCAAATTCAGCTCCTTCAAGCTCAGCTCTTGAGCAAAAAGCATTTTTCTCACTTCCACAGCTAACCTGTCCTTGTTTATTCAATATTTAGACAATATTTATCTGAGTAAAACAAGACCAAATCTACAAAATTCCAACATACACAAATCATGTTATGGAGTTTTCCATATTCAGTAAAGTTCTTGTTCTGAGGAAAGGATGGTTCCAACTACAGGAGTCAGGCAGAGCCCAGCACAGTACCTTGGATATCTCAAGACTTCAATGATGATTGAAGTGCAAGGGAGGTGAGGCGTAGCGAAAGTAGGTGATGCGCTGATTTCATACTGCTCATATTAACACATAGCTTGTTAATGCCACAGCTATTCCAAGAAATGTGAAATTCCCTTTAAGTAGTAAATTGTCTCCATTTTTTGAAGGCAAATTGATGCTTAGGAGCCTTGCTTATTGGATTTCACAGGCCTTGATATCCTCATAGTGCTAGGCAGCACTCACTTGTGGTTTCAAGAGACAGGAGCATCTCCATTTCCTGGAACTCTGGGGTAGGGCTGAATTAACAGCAGAAACTTGTTCTCAATATCGTTGTATAAAATCATAACATGTATCTGCCAAGTGTGTGCTAGTGCTCCATGTCCTAAAAAATGTATAAACCTGAAATTTATAAATCAAGGGCTTTGCAAAAGGCGCATAATTTGCTTTTGCTTAGTTACATGAAATGTAATCAAAATTATGCATAATTGTGTATAATTATATGAAATGTAAATCCGTTATTTAGCGCTATATAATAGTATGAAATGTGTACTTGCATCAGATTTTGGAACATGGATCTATTTTGTGCTTTACAAAAAGTGCAAAAAAAACAAGAGCACTGCAAACAACAGTTGTTCATGTTCTGTTGTACTTGTGTGTTCACTGTAGCTTTTTTCACGAATGGTGCATAGCGGTGCATGGTGCATAGTAATGGCATGTATATCGGCCTTGCATAAGCCGACTAGCGATCGTGATGAAATAAAATGGGCAAGGCTGGCATATAAAACATCCCTTAAAGTACGTAAAGAGGCCATTGGAAGTGAATTGTGGCAGGCACTTAGGCAAGCCTCCGTCTTAAAGGACATGAAAGGCTTTTGGAAGGCTGTGAATACAGCGTTCTTGGCCCCCAAACACTCCCCTAGTTTAGAAAATACAATTGGGGAGGACCAATGGGTGTCCCATATTTCTAGACTATATGGCAGTTGTTCTGTTCCCACCATTGGTGTGGGCCCTGGTTTGGGCCCTTGTAGCCATCTCCCCATCTGCCTCGATTTTGAGGTGGATGAGGTGATTGAGGCTATAAATGCTAGTGCTGGGAACAAAGCTCCGGGTCCAGATTGTGTACCCGTGGACCTTTTCAAATCATGCCCTAAGTTGTGGAGTCCACTTTTAACATTGGTCCTAAGGGCATGCTGTGTTCAAGGTTTTACTTCGACCTGGACAGAGTCCACCCTTGTTCCCATCTTTAAGAAAGGTGATTGCAATGACCCAGCTTGCTACCGCCCCATTTCATTGTTGGGCTCCCTAGTAAAGGTCGCCGGGCATGAGGTCTTAAATAGATTGCAGACGTGGGCTGAGGATACAGGTATCATTTCAGATTTACAGTATGGATTTCGCACTGGTCTGGGCACAATCGAACAAAGTCTGAATCTGAGCCTCATTTGTTTTTTGTTTTTTTTTGGTTTTTAAAAGACCTTTATTATACAGTAAGTGGTAATCATACATTTCACAATCTACATCTTCACAATGACTGTATGAGCGTATAGCAATTCGCTAGGTGCTGAACAGGATGACACAGCCATTCAGCCGACAACCCGGGGGTCCGGCGGCGAATTCCATGTGGTATCTTGTATAACCATCTGTTGTCTAGTGATATTAGTGACAGATCTCATGGTTTTGTATTTTATCATCAAAATTCGTGTCGCAATGCTCACCCAGCAATGTCGTCATGATTGTAACCTCCCAAGGCCCCGTAGGTCGTGTGAGAGTCAGCTGAGGGCAGCCAGAAATGGGGAGGGGGAGTCGGCTATGTATGCGTCTCCAATGCTGAGTTAGTTTTGCTGTCCGAGTATTGGCAATGTGTGTGTTAGTATAGCTCACTGAGGCATAGGAGTAAGCAGGTGTGGTCAGCAGGGTTAGTCTGCAGCCATGTTGGTCAAGGCTCAACTATCTTGTAGCAGGGTGCCTGTGTGTCTTCCCAGTTACATCACTGGGAGGGCGCTAGGGACATGACAGCGTCTGATGAGCAAAGTATCCAATCCACGTTTAACACATACGTGGCCAAGTGTCTGTGTGTACCTCTGGCAGTGTGTGAGTGGCTCCGCGTCTCCGCAGTTAGCTTGAGGTCTTTGAGGGATTGCCTTCTTTTCGTAACTTGGTATCTCTAGTGTCTTCATTTAAAGCAAGGAAAGGGGGTCCGGTCAGGGAACTTGACCAGTAAACAAACTGTTCCCTACGCCCATACATTGGCTGGGAAAACTGGGGGGGTTGGGGATGTGCGAAAGACAGGGGAGGGGAAAAAGGGGGGAGATCTTTGCGGGTACTGGTGTGGGGCATCTATTGTAAAGTGGGGTCCAGCGAGCCTTCATGCAATGTATAGGGACAGTCGAGGAGGGGGGGGGGAGAGTTGGGGTGGGGGGGGTGTGATTCCCCCGTCTCAGTCAAGGACAGATGGGCGTCAGCCATAGTGCAGGGTCAGTGCGTAAGTCGGCGGTGCGCGGGGTGGCGGTGCAGGCCATCTATGTGGTAATCGTTCCCCTGCAGGGGGGTGGGTGGGGGGGGCGCGCGATTTCTCAAGTGATCCCCCGTTCCTGGCAGGCACGCTGGAATGTCTTTAGGAGGTCGTTCCAAAGTTGGGCAATAGGGAATTTGCAGGGTCCCGCTGTTTCCTCTCGAAGAAGGACTGTGCCCTCCGCTCACGCCCAATTAGTGAAGGAAGCGCGCCAGTGTCGAACGTGGGGGGGGTCGCTGCCTTCCAATGCTTGGTGATTAGGCGCTTAGCCGTTATGAGCCCCATGTCCCAGAAGCGTGTCCGCACTTTATTGAGCTTCGTGCGTTTATACAACCCTAAGATAACGCTTCCCACGTGTGTGGTATCCGCTCGGCAGCGCTGCGTGTGAGGAGTATCACGACCTCGTCCCAGTATGCGTGTATTTCAGGACAACGCCACAGCATGTGTAAAATGTCTGCCCCAGTCAGAGAGCAGCGTGGGCAGGCAGCATCTGTGGTGGCAAAGTATCTATTAATCTTGTCAGGCGTAAGGTAAGCGCGGTGTAGAATATAGAATTGTATAATTTTGAAGCGGGGGCTGCGTGGGATATATGTCGGTCCGGCTAGTATCATTTCCCATTCTTTGTCAGTCCAGGCCCGCCCTCTGTCCGTCGCCCATTTGTCGCGCAGCTGTAACGTGTCTGGCTGTGAATGTGTCTGCAGAGCCTGCGCCAACCAGTGAATGACGTGCGAGCCATTCCCCATAACGTGGAGGTACTGCATAAAACTATGCATCGGTAGTTCCTCCGTCACATCGCCCCAGGAGGTAGTGAGTGTGCGCAAGAGGGCCGCATGTAACAGGAATTGTCCAGCTGGGAGCTCTGTGGTAGCAGCCAGGTCTGCAAAGGTGAGCAGCGTTCCCTCAGCATACAGGTCGCCCAGGGTATCCACCCCTGCCTGTGTCCAGCTAAGCAGACGAGGCACAGTCAGCGCTCCCGTTGGGCTCGGGGTGCCTAGAATGGGCATGGTTGGGGCATACGGTGTAGTAGCCCGGGTGAGTCACAAACAGCGCAGGAAGAACTTGCGTGCCACAGCCAAGTGTAGCTGTGGGGGGCAGGAGGTTCGGGTTAGCGGGTGGAACAGGGTATTGATTTGTGGTTGCGTCCAGGCCGCAGCGTCCGAGGCAGTATCCTCAAGGTGTTTGCCGCCAAGCCACCCCGACACCCATTGCATCTGTGCCGAAAGATAATATAGTTCCATGTTGGGAACCGCCAGGCCTCCCAGCTCCGCCGGCATGTAGAGCTTGGTCAGCGCCACTCTGGGTCGACCCTTATTCCAGATGAGGCTTCGCAGCAGGATCTCCAGATCCCGGAAAATTTTGTTCGGCACATAAGTCGGTATATTAGCAAAATAGTACAGCAGTCTAGGTAGCACTATCATTTTGGTAAGCGCTATCCGACTCGGCACATTAAGGGGTAAGGTGTTCCAGAACGTAATCTGCGCCCGAACCGAGGCAATTGCTCGCAGGAGGTTCCCTTCCAGGACATCCAGCGGAGTCCGATAGATTCGTATCCCCAGGTAGCGGAACGTGGTGGGATACCACTGTAACCTGCCTCCGCCCAGGCGCGCATCGCACTCGGGCGTGTCCGGGTGGAAGGAGTAAGCCGCCGATTTGGACCAGTTGACTCTGAATCTGAGCATCATTATAGGAAAATATGTCCAAGCAAAAAAAGGGAGTCTGTATATGTGTTTCGCTGACTTGAGCTCAGCGTTTGATTGTGTCAATCACCCAAAGCTTTGGAAAAGTCTAGAAGAAATGGGGGTGGAAGGTCAATTAGTTAATTTCTTAAAACAATCCTATCTAGAGGTCTGGGCTAGGGTTCATTACTGCAGAACGGGTGAGCTTAGTTATAGTTTTCCCAGTGGAAAGGGGGTAAGGCAAGGGTGTGTGCTCGCACCATTCCTTTTTACCCTCTATATAAACAGCTTGGGAGACTTTTTAGCACAGGAATGTCAAGTACTGCCCAGCCTTGGCAACAGGGCAATTGGCGTATTATTAAACGCCGATGATACGGTCCTGTTAGCCCGCACCCCGAACTGTCTGCAAAAAATAGTGACGAGTTTCGTATCTTATATGTCAAGCCTGGACCTTAAAGTTAACATCTCAAAAAACTTTGTCATGAAATGTAGTAAGCCCAGTGTAAAGTGCAACAATATTTTCATGCATAGCGGGAAACTTGATTTTGTAGATCATTTTTCATATCTGGGGGTTGTTTTTGACAATAGGGGTTTGTTGGCAAAAGCTGTCAATTGCAGAAAATTACTTTTTGCTAAAGCTTCAGGTGCTCTGATTAATTTTGCAAGGAGGTTGGGCAAGCGCCCTATTGATGACCTCCTGGTAATATATAAAGCCAAATGTATCTCTGTTGCCTTGTATGGGGCTGGCATTTGGGGCCATGTAGATGTGGAGCCACTCCAACAAGTTGAAAATAGTTTTCTGAGATTCCTCCTTGCTGTTCCTGATAGCACAGCTACTTACATCTGCCATGCTGAATTGTGCCTGCCATACCTTTCTGACCTCATTAAAATCCAGCCGATTTTATTATGGCATAAGGTCTGGACAGGTGTGTCTACAGGCCTAAATCGAGAAGGGATTTTAGATTGTTTGAAACTGCAGCAGGTAAATTACATCTCCTGGCTCGCTTATATTAAATCATTTTTTGGTGACCTTGACCACATTTTGTTGTTGGACAATCCTGACTCCATGCTTCATATCTCGAGGAAGGACTTAAAAACATTATGTTTAAATCATCTGGAGACGATCAGGCTGTCTTCTAACATTATGAAACAGACAGTCAGAGCCAATCAATTACTTTTGATTCAAACAGGGATACAAATGTATTTATTGTGTACCCCAAGTAATTATGACACGTCTACGCTTAGGCAACTTCCACAACCTGGTTACATTTCTCCAATTAAACGACTGGTCAAGTTCTCCCTGCCCATGTCCTTGTGACAATGTATCTAAACAGTAGACATTCCACATTATGTTTTTTTGTAAATGTTATACTGTACTTATGAGAAGATGGATTGTGTCTTTTTTGAAGATGCTAGGCTTGAGGCAATGTCGACCCGTATTTATAAGGCTTCAATCTCTAGCGGATGAAAATGTCACTAGTCACATTGAAAAATATCTGAAAAGGGTGGTCAGAACAAGGTCATCGATGCAAGGTCCAACTCTTGTTGAAACTAACTATTCACATGATAATTTTGTTACTACCTGAGCATGCGGTTAGCACTTTGAAATCTGTCTGTTATTTCATATCTATAGTAATTGTAATGGATTTTAATCAGTTTTTAGCTTGATAAACTTTTTAATTATGAATGCTTATTTTTAAATGTTGAATGATATTTCTTGTGCTTTTATGATTTAATACTTGAATCGAATAAAGCAAATATTGATTGATTGATTGATTGATTGATTGAATGGCATGTAATTGCATGAAGTTGCGTAATGTGTAATTTCGGAAATTTAGCATAACGCAAAATTTCTGAAATTGACAATATATAATATCGATGTCAAGAATATCGATTTAGTGTGTTGTACAAAATATCGTTGTTAAGAATATTGATTTTGAAAATATTGTTGTTAAAAAATATTGGTTCTGTAAATGTTGTGACATTTATATTATGGTATATATTTGTAAATGTATTGATTCCTATTTTAATAAATTGCATATGTTTTATAGAGAAAAAAATGTAGGAGTGGGATTTTGGGTTTATAGGGGATAAGGGTAGGGAGTGTTCTAAAAAAAAGTTTCAAAAAGTTTTTAAGTAGTATTAAAGAGATGAAAAAATGTTTTTTAGGAGTGGGATGTTGGGGTTATAGGGGATAAGGGTGGGGAGTGTTTTAAAAAAGTTTTTTTATCATTTTGAATTTTTTTTAATTAATAATAAATACATTTTAAATTGTGTTTTAGGAGCGGGATGCTGGGGTATTGTGTCTTTTGAAAAAAAACTGTAATTATATTGAAAACATTTAAAAAATTTAATAAAATAATTGATAAATTGTACATTTTGGAGATGTTTAATGTTTGATTTTGAAACTAATGTTATAAAATAGAACATCTAAATCTTTTATAATTTAATTTATAAATACAAGAACAATTATTAAAATAATTTAAAAGTCTCATAATTTTTATTTGGATATGTTTTTAGAATTGGGAATAGGATAATGTGTATGTATAATGTGCATTATTTTATGTGTGTTTATGTCATTTCTTTTTGGAATATAGCATTCTAAATGTAAATGCCAGCATTTGTAACGCGCACAGCTACCTCCAACGAAAGTGTCCCGGTGCTGTCCGTATACCGCTATGGAACCCTTCCTGGCTTTTTCCCTGTGAAATGTCGACTCCTGGGCACCCCCAAGGTGAAGCCAGGCATCCAGCGCTGTTGGGGCCGTTGTGGAGATTAGGCAAGCTATTGCCCAGAGTTGCAGAGTGGAACCCATGATTAGAATAGGCACCGAGGCGAGAATTATCAGGTTCGAGGAAATTGAGCCAAAGACCCGCCGAGGCGGGTATTGAACCCTGGTCCCGGGCCAGACCTCTGCATCAGGGTCTGCCGCTCTAACCATTGAGCCACACTTCTCCTCTATAAGTATATTGTTTTGCAATTTCCTTGAGTTAAAACAGTTTGGGGTGGAAACAGTAAATTATAAATGTTTAGTGTCCAGCACCATCCCTGTGTTAATATAGTTTGGAATGGGAATAGTAAATTATATATGTTTAGTGTCCAGCACCTTCCCTGAGTTAATACAGTTTGGAGTGGGAATAGTAAATTATATATGTTTAGTGTCCAGCACTTTCTGAGACTTTTTCTAGTTTGGAGTAGGAATAGTAAATTATATATGTTTAGTGTCCAGCACCTTCCTTGACTTTTTTTAGTTTAGAGTGGGAATAGTAAACTAAATAGGTTTAGTGTCCAGCACCTTCCCTGACTTTTTCAAGTTTGGAGTGGGAATAGTAAATTATATATGTTTAGGGGGTCATTAGTATGGCGGGCGGCCATACCCCCGGGAAATGGGACCACCCGCAATGCTTGCAGCTGTCCCGCAACCACAATTAGGATGCGCCCACCACACTGGTGGGCGCATGCCGCATTTGTAACATTGCGGCGGGCGGTGCTGAAAGCGCCAAGATGCCTTAGGGCATACGCCGCGCTCTATAAAACGCAAAATCAAATCAAATCTCAATGCCACAAAAGCAAGTTGTGCCTTTCAATGCACAACGTGACAGGCACCGCGCGGTGCCTGCCACGTTGTACATTGGAATGCAGGTGGGTACCATAGGTACCCCCCCATGTGCACTCCCCGCCCCTAGAATACCTGGGGGTCCACTACGGGCCCCCAATGGCGAAAACAGCCTGCCTTTCCATGGAAAACCCTGCATATATTCTAATATTGATGGCGGTGTATCCCAGACACTGCCACCATGTTAGCAGCTTTTCCGCCCGGTCGACTCTACGACTGAGCGGAAAACCGGAGGACGGTCTTTCCGTCCACCGGGGTCCCTCCCGCCATGGTAGTGTGGCGGGGGGAAATACGAAGCAGGCGGAGGTTTTTAGAGGACGGATCGCCACTGCCATACGGGCGGTGGCAATCTGCCCGCTATCCTAATGACCCCTTTAGTGTCCAACACCTTCCCTGTGTTAATAGAGTTTGGAGTGGGAATAGTAAATAATATGTGCTTAGTGTCCAGCACCTTCCCTGACTTTTTCTAGTTTGGAGTTGGAATAGTAAATTATCCATGTTTAGTGTCAAGCACCTTCCCTCACTTTTTCTAGTCGGGAGTGGCAATAGTAAATTAAATAGGTTTAGTGTCTAGTACCTTCCCCAGTGGCGGCTGCTGACAGTTGAAAGCAGTGGGGCATAACATTTCGGGATGAAAGGCCTGTGATGATCAAGTGCAGCGAGCGAGCCTACCTGTCTGAAGGTAGTTTTTTTTTTGGTGGGGGGTTCCCGGGAAAATTTTGAAAAAAAAGAGGGAAAAAGGCACATTTTCAATCGCCCATGCAAAGCGCTCCAACACTTTCAGGTCAAGTTTGTGCCATATAAAACTGCCTATACTTCTGAACGCGAGTCTATCAAAGCCAAAGTAACTTTAAAAATCCTGTCTGTCAGGCTCAGGTGCTTAGGATGCATATCCTTCCAACAATGACCTCAGGGGGCCCAGCCCTTGCCATGTCCCTCTGACGGCGAGGGTCGTGCTGCTCATCCTTCCCGAAACAGAGTCCGAAGTGGCTTATCCCTCGGAGTTTGGGCATGGCGCTGCATATCGCTCTGACAGCGCGCCTAGTAGTACTGCCCCGCTCCCTTGAGGATAAATCCTTCCCAAGCAGTGAGTGTGGAGAACGAGTGCACCTGGTTCCGGACACTTGATTAGGCAGCTGTTCATATTTAGCTCTGTCGGAGGCAGTGAAGACGAGGCCAAGCCTCTGACTTTAGAGTTGTGTTGTTGGCTCAAGTATGCACAAGGAGCGCACTGGAATCTGTGTCTACCATTTCAGAAGTTTGCTCTCTCTCAGTGTCAGCACCACATCTACTAGTACTCCACCCCCCTCCCCTCCCCAACTCACTCCCACATCTGACTCCCAAAAGCAATCTCTCTCCCTTATCCCAGGTCCTGCAGCCTTCTCAGGAACTTGGCCTCCAACCCCCCCCCCCCCCCTCCCAGCTCTCCAGCCCTCTTACGAACCCGGCCTCCACTCTCCCCAGCTCTACAAAATATATTCACCACCCAGCCCAGGACTTAAACATACAAGCGAGGCAGTAAATAAACAGACAGGTGGCAATGCTACGCTAATGTCCTATATTATATAATCACATGTGCGCATATGTACATTACCATTCCTTCCGCATTTCAGCCAGTGTTTGCCGATAATAACACAACCTGGCAACTAGTACATTTCTGCAATCCAAGCTGTCGAGTGATTTCTAAGAAAACGTAGAAGGCTGCAGTTCACACCTCTGTGTTTCACCACTAGTTAGAAGGTACTTACTGCCTTTGAGTGCAATACAAAGGACTCAGCCACTCCCACTTCCTCATGCCCTATTTCTCTTTCTATAGTTTGTCTTCAGACTAGAGTTTAGGTAAATTAATTAATTTGAGCGGTTATTTTCAGCACAGGGCACGCCTATGGGACAGCTCATTGTAAAGCCAGAAACAAACAGAGCAGAATTAAAAAAAACACTGAACACATGAAACAAAAGCCAACACAGGTGGAATGAATTAGTTTTATGTTGCAAGTTTCTTTGAGAGATAACATTCGGCTTGGAGTGTTTCTTATTTCCAAACCACAAAATATTTATCATGCATCAGCACTCTCAGCCGTTGAAAATATAACAGCCCCAAAACAAAAGTTTCACTTCATCAATAATCTTACCAGGCCAGCGTTTCCTTAAAATTCCCCAGTGACTGAGTTGTGCTGTGCGCTCGTTTACCATGGCTGTCAAGGCAAGCTTTTCTTTTAACTCGTGATTGTGTTTGTCACTTCAGGTCAGAAGTCGGGACTGGTCTGGAGCAGCTTCATGGTGTCCGAGACTGTCCGTCCGTTGCGCGCAATAACGAGTCAGCCAAGCCAACACCACGTACACGTGCTGAAAAATTCCGGACTTCGGAAGAAGAGCTGAATTAACTAAACCCATGCCCCCAGCAGCTAAAAAATCCAATGGAAAAGCCGCTGATCCAGCACCCCTATAGAAAATATGTCATAGCAACGCTACCCAACTTCACAATATTCACCATTAATCATAAAACACTCACAAGGCCCATAAACTAACGTGACATATTTTGAGCAACTGAATCATGTGACCTAATTAATAAAACCTATTCAGAAATTATATACACATTTATATACAACCGCAATATAATGATTTCACCATGGTTTTTGTAAAGCTTTGCATTTAATTAAGTCACTTAGGCAAATGGATCTGCTGATGGTAATGACCATGAAATAACAAGACCAGCTTGTCTTTTCAAAAATCTTATTTATTAACTATTTATTCAAGGAAAGTGCATTTTATTAGAAGAATAGCAAATTAGACTGACAGTTCCAAGCAAAATCAAATAACATGTTAAATGAAGAATAAACAGTTTCCCATCACCTAAGCCCTAATTTCCCTGTCTAAAATTCACTTCACCTAAAGGAATAAAGGTAAAAGTCATTTAACCCTATTGATCCTTACGTGCTCCAAAGAGTCCGTCAGCACGTCACGCCTAACAGGAATCGGGAGAAGATGAGCAGCACGAGCCCCCTCCCTCCCATGGGGACAGTTTTTATACCTTTTCTAACTAACTAAAGTATCTTTATCGCACATTTTTTCTGAGAATCCAAACTTCCCATTGTCTGAGCCATTTCAGTCCACTATTAGGTCATGCTCTCCTGACCAAGTCCGGGGCCTCATCATATCAATCAATCAATCAATCAAAGCATTTATATAGCGCACTACTCACCCAGAGGGTCTCAAGGCGCTAGGGGAGGGGGGTCCGCTACTGCTCGAACAGCCAGGTCTTGAGTTGCTTCCTGAAGGCGAGGTGGTCCTGGGTCAGGCGGAGGTGGGTCGGGAGGGAGTTCCATGTCTTGGCGGCGAGGTAGGAGAAGGACCGTCCCCCTGTGGTGGCTCTTCGGATGCGGGGGATGGCAGCGAGGGCATGGCCGGCCGACCGGAGCTGGCGTTTGGGAGCGTAGAAGTTGAGGCGACTGTTGAGGTACCCTGGGCCTTGGTTGTGTAGGGCTTTGTGTGCGTGGGTGAGGAGACGGAAGGTGATTCTCTTGTTGACCGGGAGCCAGTGCAGGTCTCTCAGGTGTCTGGAGATGTGGCTGCGACGGGGGATGTCCAGGATGAGTCGTGTAGAGGCGTTCTGGATCCGCTGGAGTCTCTTCTGGAGTTTGGCAGTGGTTCCGGCGTAGAGGGAGTTGCCGTAGTCCAGGCGGCTGGTGACGAGGGCCTGGGTGACCGTCTTCCTGGTCTCGGTGGGGATCCACCGGAAGATCTTACGTAGCATGCGCAGGATGTTGAAGCACGATGAGGAGACGGAGTTGACTTGTCTGGTCATGGAGAGGGAGGAGTCCAGGATGAATCCCAGGTTGCGTGCGAGGTCTGTTGGTTTGGGTGTGCTGCCTAGGGCGGGGGGCCACCAGGAGTCGTCCCAGGCGGAGGGTGAGGATCCAAGGATGAGGACTTCCGTCTTGTCCGAGTTCAGTTTCAGGCGGCTGTTCTTCATCCATTCGGCTACCTCTTTCATCCCTTCGTGAAGGTTGGCTCTGGCGGTGGCGGGGTCGTTGGTGAGGGAGAGGATCAGCTGGGTGTCATCGGCGTAGGAGATGATGTTGAGGTTGTGCTGGCGTGCGATGGCTGCGAGGGGGCTCATGTAGATGTTGAAGAGGGTAGGGCTGAGCGAGGAGCCTTGGGGAACGCCGCAGATGACTTCGGTGGCTTCAGATCTGAACGGGGGGAGGCGGAATCTCTGTGTCCTTCCGGCGAGGAAGGAGGTTATCCACTCCAGTGCCTTCTCCTGGATTCCGACGTTGCTGAGACGCTGTACTAGTGTACGGTGGCAGACAGTGTCGAAGGCCGCGGAGAGGTCTAGGAGGATGAGGGCTGCTGTTTCTCCGTTGTCGAGCAGTGCTCGGATGTCATCGGTGGCTGCGATCAGGGCGGTCTCGGTGCTGTGGTTGGCCCGGAATCCAGACTGCGAGAGGTCGAGGGATCCGTTCGTGTCGAGGAAGGCGGCCAGCTGCTTGTTGACGGTCTTCTCGATGACTTTTGCAGGGAACGGGAGCAGCGAGATGGGGCGGTAGTTCTTGAGGTCGGTGGGGTCGGCTGATGGCTTCTTGAGAAGAGCGCTGAGTTCGGCGTGCTTCCAGCTCTCCGGGAAGGTAGCGGTGTTGAAGGAGGTGTTGATGATGTCCCGCAGGTGGGGTGCGATGACAGCGTCGGCCTTGTTGAAGACGTGGTGGGGGCAGGGGCCGGTCGGAGATCCGGAGTGGATGGAGTTCATCGTGCGGACGGTGTCTTCAGTGCTGATCGGGGTCCAGCCGCGGAGGGTGGTGGTGGGGGGCGGTGGTTCGGTCATGGCGTGCGTTGGTTGAGTGTTGAAGCTGTTGTGTATGTCCGCGATCTTGTTGTGGAAGTAGGAGGCGAGGGAGTTGCAGAGGTCTTGCGAAGGGGTGAGGTCGTTGTTTCCGGCGTTGGGGTTGGAGAGCTCTTTAACGATGTTGAAGAGTTCCTTGCTGTTGTGGGCGTTGTAGTCCAGTCGTTCCTTGAAAGCAGTTTTCTTGGTGGCGCGGATGAGTTGGTGGTGTTTTCGGGTGGCGAGCTTGAGGGCAGTCATGTTGTCCGGTGTTGGGTCTCTGCGCCAAGTACTCTCGAGGTCTCGGCAGTTCTTCTTGGAGCTCTTGAGTTCGTCGGTGAACCATGGGGCTTTCTTGCTGCCGGGTCTGCTGGGCGGGGCCCTCAGGGGGGCGAGGTCGTCTGCGCGGTCGCTGATCCACTGCGTGAGGTTGTTGGCCGCTTGGCTGGGGTTCGTTGCGCTGGTGGGTGGGTTCTTGCTCAGGGAAGTCGCGAGCTGGTCGGCTGAGATCCTGTTCCAGTTTCTGCGTGTAACCTGTTGCTGGTGGTGGTGGATCGTGGGCCTTCTGAAGCTGAAGTGGACGCAGCTGTGGTCCGTCCAGTGGAGTCCGGTGGCGTGGCTGAAGGTGATGTCCTTGTTGGATGAGAAGACGGGGTCGAGTGTGTGTTCGGCGTAGTGGGTGGGGGTGGTCACCAGCTGCTTGAGTCCCAGGTTGGCGAGGTTGTCCAGCAGGGTGGTGGTGTTGCGGTCGTTGTTGTTCTCCAGGTGGAAGTTGAGGTCCCCGAGGAGGATGTAGTCAGCGGAGAGGAGGGCGTGTGGGCTGATGAAGTCGGCGATGTCCTCGCTGAATTGTGTGCGTGGTCCCGGGGGTCTGTAGATGAGGGTGCCTCTGAGGGTGGTCTTGGGGTTGATGTGGACCTGGAAGTGCAGGTGCTCGGCGGGTGCGAGGGAGTCGCCGGTGTTGGTCGTGATGCGGATCGTGTTCTTGTGGATGATGGTGATGCCTCCTCCGGTCTGGTTGATACGGTCCCTACGGATGATCTTGTAGCCGTCTGGGATGGCGATGGCGATGTCGGGCGCTGAAGAGGCGTTCATCCAGGTTTCCGTGAGGAAGGCGACGTCTGGTGAAGTTGTGTCGAGCAGGTTCCAGAGCTCGACGGCGTGTCTGTGGACGGAGCAGGTGTTGAGCAGGATGCATTTCAGGTGGCTGCTGCTGTTGCTCGTCTTGGTCTTGGTCGGTGCTGGAGAGGTGCAGGTCCGGATGCAGGTGAACTTGCAGGAGTGGCAGCAGAAGGGTCCGTGGGTGCGTCTCGGGGTGGCTCGGTAGCAGCCTGGGAGTCTGCCGGCGTTGAGTTCGTAGAGTTCGGTGGCGTCGTAGGTCCGGCGGGTGGGCTGGTTTCTGTGGGGGCCAGGGGTCCTGGCGCTGGGCGCGGTCCAGGCGCGGACAGGCGCAGACGGGCTTACCTTTGGCGCACCTTCGGCGCTCAATCGGTGCTCCCGCTGCGCGCGTCCACTGCGCGGTCGCTCTGTGGGCGTCATAAGAAGGGGGACGGGAGGGTGGGTCAGCTGGGCGTCGGTCGCGGTTCGGCCAATGGGCCGGTGGTGGGCGGGGCCTGTGTGGAGCTGCGGTGGGAAAAACTGGCGAGCGGGCGGCTCTGCTGTGGCTGGGCCGCTCGGGGGAGCAGGGGGGCATCGGCGGCGGAAAATGCGGCAAAAGGCTGGCTTGTCAGGAGCAGGAGGCGGCAGGAGGAGCAAGGGGGTGACCCGGCCTAGTGAGAGGCGCAGCGGTCACTCCCGAGCACTCCTTGCTGTCCCCTTAAGAAGGGGGACGGGAGGGCGGGTCAGCTGGGCGTTGGTCGCGGTTCGGCCAATGGGGCGGTGGTGGGCGGGGCCTGTGTGGAGCTGCGGCGGGAAAAACTGGCGAGCGGGCGGCTCTGCTGTGGCTGGGCCGCTCGGGGTGGCAGGGGGGCGTCGGCGGCGGAAAATGCGGCAAAAGGCTGGCTTGTCAGGAGCAGGAGGCGGCAGGAGGAGCAAGGGGGTGACCCGGCCTGGTGAGAGGCGCAGCCTCATAGCCCTTATTGTTCTTAGTTTCACCATCCTTTTTGCTTCCTCAAAAAGATACTTTTCCAGGGGAGAAACTTTACACTTCCTAATCTTGGCAGGCCATTCAGCATCCTGTCCTTAGCTACGACTCCAAGAACACATCCGACTCGACCATAATTATTTCTGCACAAAACGTTGTCAGCTCAGCAAAATACTCTTTCGTCTGCGCATGAGTGAAGGCTTCACTCTGGTCAAGTTTCATAAACTGCAGCACTGCCAGCCATTTTCTTTAGGCCCATTCGTAAAACTAATGTATAAACAAATACAAGACATCGATTAATGAAAGAAATAGAATTTGTTCTGTTACCCACCCAGCTTTGCTAATTATTAACCCGTTAATAAATGTTACCTAGCCAAAGCATTTCAGCAACAAACATAATTTGTGCAACATGAAGACAAAAAGACAAAACATGAGCATACACAAATAAGCACATGCCATTAATAAAACAGCCGCTTTTAATTCTGACAAAGACAATAGACAAAGTTAGTTTATTATTTTTTCACGAACAAGCATTTGCAACATAAAGCACATATATGAGCACACATATTAGTCCCTTATGTAATGTTTTGCAATTTAATCTAGGTTGGTTTAGTAATATTCACTCCATTCACGTTAATACAATTATTTTGATATGGAAGTTTAACTTTGCGAGTCAAAAACAAATTTATTTTAAAATCTCGCTCCATCAACTCCCTCATCTCGTGATTTCAAAATCACCAAACTACACCCAAAAATGTAGCATTATTTTTATCCCAAAGAAGAACATGTTTTGATTTTCACTGTGTTAGTATTTCTAAAGTCTTGTCTCAGCTGTTTGTCTGCAACTCTCATATTGAGTTCTACGAAACTCTTCCAATGCTATCTCTCTCTCCTGTTCCTTTCTGAGCTTGTATATTCTCTTCTTTTCTCTCTGGTATTTCTTTCTCTTGTGTAACATGCAACTAATCTTTAACAACAGTATCACGAAGACTATAACTAATAAAGGTGTCAGTGTTTTGCCAAGAATTGAACCACCAATCTCTTGAAACCAGGTTTTGATTGCTGCAAATCTTTTGCTCAAACGTTCTGAAAAATCATCCTCTTCTAAGGGTACAATTTCTGATTGCAACTCAGTGATATTTTTGATATACATCTCAATACTCTGACTCTTATCGGGAATATAGGTGCAGCTGTGTTGGACATGCAAAATGCCACAAACTCCTCCCTCTTTTGCTAGCAGAATATCTAAAGCAAGACGATTCTGCATTACCATGGACCTTATAGCAATGAGCTCAGTATCCACTAATTGAAAGCCACTAGCTGTGTCAGTTGACAACCTGTCAACAATTGTGGACAATTTTCTGATTCTTCCTGCATTCAGGGTTATACCCACTAAAGGTATTACTGCTTCAAAAATGTCTCCCAGAATTTCTGAAAAAGTTTCTCTTTTAAATCTATTCAGATGATTGCTGATTTCAAATGAACCTTCTGCATTTCTGTCAACATGGAATATTTTTGGAAAAACAAGTCCAACAAAACACGTCCCATACCAGTGATCTGGGAGGTTATAATAAGCTTTGTCTCCACAAACAAAATAAATTCCAGGGAAAATTGGATCCTTGCCACCTTTGAATCCCCAACCCCCCATGATTTGATAAGTGTCCTCACAATGACTTGCACGTACAAAATAATTGTCCAACAATGTATTGTCTCTCCTAATACAAAATTTTCCACTAATTGGTTTGTCAATGTGAATAGCAACATTTTCAAAAGATTTACCATTAAGTTTTTCGTCCTCTAACTGCCAAAATTTAGATTTGGTCTGTTTGAGCATCTCATTTCTTTTATAAATTGCTCTTCTCTCCTCAACTAAATTCAGGAAAGATTTTTCCTCAGATCTCAATTTACAAGTCAAATTGTTTTTAAAAGCATACTCATAGGTGAGTTCATTTGTCACAATGAAAAATTCCCTCATCTGTTTGGCTTGTTTGTGCTTATTTAAGCTTTTCTCAATTTTCAGGTTTGCAAAAATCTCGTCATAGTTAGAATAGTAATATTCCAAACGACCAGTTTGATAAAATAAGCTAGCTATCACACTACAGGTTATGCCATAAGTAAGAGGAAGCATGTTATAGGTCACTCCCTCCGAAACAGAAGCAGGCAATTTCACACAGATATAACAATCTTTTACTTCCATAACCTTTACATACTCAGCCAAAAGCCTTGAAAAATCACCAACAGATCTATCTTGGTGAATCTCTGGATTGTGATCAATAACTCTGTTAGTTTTGCGTGTTACACTATGTTTGTCTCGTTTAATTGAAGCTTTACTCGTCATGTTAGCCTTATACATTTCCTTATCAATTTCAAAAGGGAAAATGACAGCTAAAACTAACCAAAGTAAGATTATTAGGACCACACAAATCAAAGACATTTTAGAGCATCTCCTAAAAATGGAACACCTTGAATTGTTATTAGTAAAAATGTAAGGCATTTTCACTCTTCTAACAAAATTCTTGCAAAGAAAACAAAATCAAAAATTAGAAATGTCTAAATTTTCTAAATTTCTAATACCCCCTATTTAAATTTTTTTTTTTAATTAAAACCCCACCTTCTAACAACTTTTCTTTGACCTTGCGTCTTACATCAATGTGTTTTTTTTTCTTCCAGCTAACACAATTTCTTCTACCTTGTGTCACCTAACACAATTTCTTCAGCCTCATGCCAATAAGAAAATCTCAAAATTTACAGAAATATTTCAATCCTTGTCACTATTGTCATCTATCTCTTCCTGACTACTGCTGTTCACCTCCACCACAGGTGGGATGATAATATAAGTCCACTCAGGGGACTTGTATTTTTGGTTTGGTTTCACAACTCTCTTTGCCCTACCACTAATGACTTCTATTTTCTTCCCTGCTTCACTTTTCTCTCCAGTGTCACCTTTTTGACTTGACACTTCATTTACCTGTTCTTTTGATCTTTTCACCAATTTAAATTTTAGGCCTTCATTTTCACTTGGCCAGTTATCACCTTTTCTAGGTAATTTCTTCTTTGGCTCGGTCACATTACACTCTGTTCTTCAAGCCCTTTTTCTGAAATTTCTTATTTCGATATCTTCATCACTCTCTTCATTTTCACTGTCAGAAATTTGAATTCTGGACTCAGGTACTTCTTTACTCAGCAATTTCACTCTGTTAGGAACTCTATCTTTATAGCTGGTACTTGGTAATTCGTCTTCTTCTTCTTCAATTACCTTCAACTTCCCAGTGTCAGAATTTCCGTTCCTGCTTTCAGAGCTTCTTTTCTGCTTTTCAATACTCTCCTGGTCTTGAATCACAACTTGATCAGACTCTTTTTCTGCTTCTTTTTCTAGCACATCTTCATCATTTTCAGAGTCTAGT
Source organism: Lissotriton helveticus (assembly GCF_964261635.1). Lineage (NCBI taxonomy): Eukaryota > Metazoa > Chordata > Amphibia > Caudata > Salamandridae > Lissotriton > Lissotriton helveticus. The sequence continues at coordinate 1,570,302,367 of NC_136057.1, read as the reverse complement.
ATCACAATTTCCAAATCTTTTTCATTCGATGCTTGATTTACATTTGAACTTTCCAGATGTCGACTTTCCTGTCGAGCTTCAGGATCTGGATTTTTCTCAGGTTCTTCTTCGGAATCTGAATCATTTGTGGTGTCACTGTCACTTTCGTCAGAATTTTCAGGTGGAGGTACACGAATGGTGTGGCTTGCGTGGATCCACCTCTTCAAACCCTTGCACTTCACTGCATTTGTTGTGACAAGAATGACTTGTCTTGCTTTCTGCTACCTGGGTACCAGACAATTTCTTCTTCGGTAAACTTTTGTCCTCACCCAGTCACCTGGTAACAGATCATGTGCTTGCTCTTTTTCTCTAGTTAGCACGTCAGTTCCCACCTGATGGAACACAGAAGTCATGATGTCAGACAGGTTCTTGCAGTATTCCAAAATGACGCTATCATTAATAGTCATCAATTTTCCTACTGGTATAAATGCCTGTCTCATGACCCTGCCAATGAGAATGTCACGTGGGGTTAAACCTGTCTTTTTATCAGGGGTACTTCTCAAAGACATCAAAACAAGTGGAAGTGCGTCAGTCGACTTCATACCTGTAGCTAAACACATTTTGCCAATCCTATTTTTAATAGTTCCGTTCACTTGCTCAACAACACCTGATGCTTCTGGTCTGTATGCACAATGTAGCTTCTGTTCTATATTTAAAGCTTTACAAATCAATGTTAACAATCTGTTTTCAAAATGTGTTCCACAATCACTTTCCAAAGTCACAGGAAATCCGTACCTAGGTATGATTTCCCTTAAAAGTAATTTTGCAACAGTAACAGAATCATTGTGGCGTGTAGGAAACGCTTCAACCCACCTTGAAAACAAACAAATTATCACAAGGACATAATGTAACTTGTTGTGTGGTGGCATTTCAATGAAATCCATTTGTAACCTGGTGAAAGGACCCCCCTCCCGTCCTATGGTTCCCATGCTCACAACTGTTTTTCTGTTGGGGTTCATTTGTTGGCAAATCAAGCACCTTTGGCAAAGGGATTCTGCAATAATTCTGAACTTTGGGTTGTACCAAGTCTGTCTGAAAAGCCTAATCATGGAATCTCTTCCTATATGTCCCTGACCATGATACATCCTAGCCATGTCAGCAATCATGCTATTTGGTAAAACTGGTCTCTCATCTTTGTATACCCAAATCCCGTCTTCCTCTCGCTGTCTGCAACCTGCTTTTAACCATGTGTCTTTTTCTTCATCACTTGCCTCATCTTGTAAGTCTTTCACTCCCTGCCATGTTTAAACTACAGATGTTAGCATAAGTGAATTCAAGACATGTTCATCATTCTTTTCCCGATTAATTGAACAATTGTTTTTCGCACAGTACCTCGCAATCTCATCTGCATAGGCATTTCCTTTTGTAATAAAATCTTCACTTTTTTATGAGCTGTACATTTCACGACAGCAATCTTTTCTGGTAACTGAATGCCATCGATCAATCTCTTGATCAATTTTGCATTTCTGATGGGAGTACCTGCAGAGGTTAAGTAACCTCTTTGAGACCAGAGCTGTCCATAATCATGCACAACTTCATATCCGTATTGGCTGTCAGTCACTATAGTGATTTTTAACTCTTTTGCTCTTTCACAAGCACGAATCAAAGCAATCAATTCTGCTACTTGAGCTGAACGAATTCCTTCGAGACATGATGCTTCGATTACAGTAGCAACTGTGCAGACAGAATATGCTGCTCTCAGAAAACCCTCCTCTGTTCTCAGGCAAGAACCATCAACAAAGTAAACAAAATCTGACTCAGGCAAAGGAACATCTTTAATGTCCTGCCTAGGCTTGGTGCAATATTCCAAAACATCCAAGCACTCATGGTCAATGTCGTTTTCATTCCTGATTTCTGTTACAGTACCATTAGGCAATAATGTGGAAGGATTTAAATTCACACACCTTGCTATCGAGACGTTATCGGATCCCAAAATAACTTTCTCGTATTTTGTAAGTCTGTTACTTGTTAAATGCTGAGTTTTGCTTCTGGTAAGGAGAATTTCTACTGAATGGGGTACATAGACTTTTACAGGAAATCCCATTATAATTCCCTCGCTTTGCTCAAGGCTCACACTAGTTGCAGCTACCGCTTTTAAGCATCCTGGTAATGCTTTTGCAACAGGATCTAGTACTGCTGAGAAATATGCTATTGGCTTTCTCAGTTTCCCATGTCTCTGAATTAGAACAGATAATGCACATCCTTCTCTTTCACTACAATACAACTCAAAATCCTTTTCATAATCGTGCATGCCTAAAGCTGGAGCTTCACACAAACTTCTTTTTAGCTTTTCAAAGGCTTGCATCTCAATTTCTGTAAGAACAATTGGATCTTTTATATCTGATTTTGTTAATCTCTGCAGTGGTTTTGCAATTACTAAAAATCCACTAATCCATTGGCGACAATAGCCAACCATTCCTAGAAACATCCTGACCTGTCTTTGTGTTTTTGGAGGTTGCATTCCCTGAATCATTTTTATTCTTTCAATTGTCACTTGTCTGATTCCCTTTGCAATTCTGTGCCCAAGGTATTTTACCTCTTGTTTGCAAAACTGTAATTTTCCAGGAGACACTTTATGTCCCTCATCTGCCAGGTGATTCAAAAGAGTAATTGTATCTGTGACACAGTTATCTCGTGTTTTTGCTGCTACGAGGAGATCATCAATGTACTGAACTAATGTCGATTTTCCAGGTAAATTTAGATTCTCCAAGGACTTTTTTAACAACTGATTAAAGATAGATGGACTCTCTGTATACCCTTGAGGGATACGACACCATGCTAGTATGCGGTCTTGGAACCGGAACGCAAAAATTTGCTGGCTGTCTGGATGCAATGGAACAGTAAAGAACGCATTGCAAAGGTCAATGACTGTATACCATTCTGCATCATGCGGAATTTGGTAAAGAATCACTGCTGGATTTGGAACAACTGGGCAACATGGAACAACTATTTGATTAACCTTTCTCAGGTCCTGAACTATTCTGTACGTTCCGTTTGGCTTTTTGATCCCCATGATCGGTGAATTACAAAGACTACTTTCAATTTCTTTTAGAACACCTTGTTTTATGAATTTGTCAATTACAGGAATGACACCCTCAATTGTTTCTGCTTTCATTTTGTACTGTGGAATGTTTGGAAAATCTATTCCCTGTTTCACTGTGATTTTAACTGGATCTACATTTTTCATCAAGCCCATTTCACTCCCTGTCAAATCTCAAATTTCAGCTTTGACTGTCTTTTTTAGTTCATCAGGTAAATTGTCTTTATCAAATGCAGGACATAATTTACTTTCCTCTGCTTCAACCATTAGCATTGTCAATTTGTAAAGCCCATCTTCTTCTAGTGTCTGAAGCTCAATACCCTCCGGTGAGCAGTATATTTTGCAGTTCATCTTGAAGAGAATGTCTCTCCCTAGCAAGTTTACAGGACTGCTGTTACAAACTACAAATCTGTGTTTGTCTTTAAATTTGCCAATTTCTACCTTAACAGGCTCTGTCAAATCGGTTTTAATCTGTTGATTAGCTACACCAACTACTTGGATTGATTCCCCAGAGAGAGGCAGGTTTTCTATTTCCACTGATCTAACAGTAGAACGGGTAGCACCAGTGTCCACAAGAAAAGTGATTTCTACATCATTCCCTTTGCCATTTATAAATGGACCAGACTGGTCAACCTCAAGAGTGGCTCCAAGCACACACTCTTCCCCCTCTCTCAGGTACCGTCATAAGTAATCCTCAGAATCACTTCCACCATTTTCTGTCATCAAACATTTTCGAGAAACATTTGGCACATTCACTCTTTGCGGTCTAATTACCTGATCACCTCCGCTGAATCCGGTTTCCGAATTATACCTCTGACCATTCACACAGTTTGGAAGAGGAGGTTGTGGAATCTGACTCTGCTGATTCACTAACTGTCGCTGTAGCTGTTGCTGCAGATTCAACTCATTTAATTGTCGCTGTAGCTGTTGCTGCAGATTTACATCATTCTGCATCTGTGGATTCAATGATGCATTTTTAAAATTTCTGGGCGGATTTTTACATTCACGCTTCCAGTGTCCAATTTCGCCGCAATTAAAACAAGGCAGCTTTTGTTTTAGCTCTTCAATATTAACATTAAATTTCAGTTTATTAAAATTGCCCTTAAATTTTCCTTGACCCTGATTCTGATTAACATTGACATTTTGGTTTTCCAAATTTGCAATCTGCTGTTCAGCTACTTTCACCTGTGCACACATTGCCTTTTCCTTAAGCTTTTTCTGCTTCGCGTCTATCTCGTCACTTCAGTATTTTGCTTTTCTCAGTATATCATCAACTGAGAGTGATTGCCATCCGACAATACCATTTCTGATCATATCACCAATTTCAGGTCTCAGGCCATAAACAAATCTGTATATAAAGTGGCTTATGTCCTTTTCACTTAATTTTTCATAGCCACTGTACTGTTTAAAAACCAACAGTAGTCTTTCATAGAATGAATGCACTGATTCTTTTGGCTCCTGATTTGTTCTGTCAATTTTGACCCAATCAACTTCTTTTGGGGGAATCTTATTTTTCAACCAATAAATCACTTTATCATACAGTCCCATGACTTCTGATGACGGAGCACCTGTTACTTCATCTCGAGCAGGTTCTACTTTTGGCCAACTTACAGAGACTTTACATTCTGTCCAAAGATCTGATGGAACAACAATGTCAAAGAATCCATCCAGATCAATCCACAGAACTTTCGAAACCTTTATGAATCTGTCTACCTGTCGATACCATTCCACTGGCTTTTCTCTCAACCGAGGAAAATCATTTGTGAACAGCAAGATGTCCTGTCTAGACCAGGGAACATGCACATAACCACCTCCTGCTATTTCTCTCATTGGGTACTGATTAGCCACCATGCCCCTTTCTCTCTTTTCTTCCTCTCTTTTCTTTGTCCATTTCACTCTCCATTTGCTTAAATCACTAAGCATGGGCGAATTTTGCGGATTCGCAATCCGCGAAATTGCGTTTTTACGGATTCGCAATCCGCAAAATCCGCGAACTCTCGCGAATTTTGCGGATTCTTTTTTTTGTGTTCGCAAGTGTTTCTGCCATTTCGCAAGGGTTTTTTACTAGTTCGCAAACGCGAACTTACTTGTTGGGTAGCAACGGTTGTGACCATGTTGTTTCTACGTCTGGTTCATCACAGCCCCCTCTGTTTCACCACTGCCACCCTCTGTTTCACCACTGCCACCCTCTGGCTCAACCATGCCACCCTCTGGTTCATCACTGTAGATTATGGGGGGGAAAAGCACACCTGCCCTGCCTCAACTGACATGAATTAATTTGGGGCTGATGAATGTGTCACTGAATTTGAGCTGGCACCTGCTTTCTTAGCTGTAAGTGCTTCCTCATTAGTGATGAGCTTGAACTTTTGCACCTGCCAAGTGCTTTCAGTTTCATAAAATTCCTTAGCACACCTGCCCTGCCTCAACTGACATGAATGAATTAGGGGCTGATTAATGTGTCACTAAATTTGAACTTCCAGGCTGGCACCTGCTTCCTTATCTGTAATTGCTTTCTGTTGCAGTGTAATTTTTTTTAACAGGACCTTTGTGGCATACTTGTAGCTATTCTCTGAGCCTGCTGTGAGGGTCAGAGCAGGGTCATAGAATAGTTGCAAGTAGGCAACTGAACTCTGAAGGGGCCCCTCAGGAAGCACTACAGGGAATGGTTACTAATGATAAGATTGAACTTTTGCACCTGCTGAGTGCTTTCAGTTTTGCAAAAATCGTTTTTCTGCAATTTCGTGCGATTCGCGGGGCACAAATTCGCGCGAGATCGAATTCGGAAGCCGCAAATTCGTGCAGATACACGATTTGTTTTTTTTTGCGGCGTGTTAGTTCGCGTGATTTTTTGCGTTTTCGCAAGCCGCTTGTAGCGCAACGTTTGCGAAGTTATCCTAGCGGTCGTACCTGGGCGCGGCCATCTTGTTTGCGTGACGTATTTCCGTTTCCGGGCGCTATGTGTAATCTCGCAAAGTGTGCGGCTCGCTAGTACAAGTTCGCTTGTGATCGCGGGGGAAATCTCGCGCGAACTTACCCACGCGATCGTGAACGGGCGCGGCCATCTTTTTTTTCATTCATTGCTTTGGTTCTGGGCATGCTTTCTGTATCCTCTGTCAATCTCTGCCATCCTTTGCTTGTTTGAAGTTTTTTTAAATCTATTTTACTTATTATCTATCCCTCTATTTTTCTAGCTCTATATTTTTGTGTTTTCTGTTACTTTTGGTTAATTTTAAACTACTTTTTTAAACTGTTTTCTTTTCTTCTTCCCTATTCTATTTCTTATTTATTATTTACCTTCCTTTCTGCCCAGACCATGGTAAAGGGAGCCGGGAAGCAGCCTGAGAAGGGGAAGGGTCCCGCACCCCGTGCCCGGCTCCCGTTCGGGCGTTTGAGGGGGGAGCAAGTCATAGCCCGGGAGATTTTCAGCGCGGAGGAGGTGGCCGCACTAGTGTTTTATGTCCAGCGCGGCCTCCCCAGGACCATCATGGCAGGCAGCAAGATCGCTAGCGGCTACGGGCTCCGGGAGCGCCGGAAGCGGTGGGAGAAGGTGTGCGGGGCCATGTTTCAACACTCTCGGGTCCGGCGCACCTACAACCAGGCCACCCACCGTTGGACGGATCTCCTGGACCGGGAACGCGACTTGCTCAACGTGCTCAGCATCGAGATCCCCGGGCTTGGTGAGTAGTAGTAGCTATTTCTAGCTATTTCATCACTACTCTGTTTTCTCCTGCTCTGTATGTTATTATATTGCAAATTTTTGTTTTTTACCTAGAGCAATAATGCTGCCGATTACATTGTAGGTAAATTATATTTCAAAATCTAATGTGCATTTTAGGTGCACTGCTCTCCTTCTCAGTAGCGTTGCTACTATGCTTATTTGTTTTCAATTTTGTATTCATTTCATTGGCCTGAGAAATTATGTATGAGTGTAGTGTAAAGAACTGCGTAATGCTAGACACTAAGGGTCAGATTTTCAATTACCGGCGCATCCCTGCAAAGTAGCAGGGATGCGCCAGTAATTGTGCGCCACGCCACCACCACCCATGGTGCGCCGTATTTACAATGCGGCGCACCATGGGCCCAAAACGTCACCGAAGCGTTACGCATCTGTGCCGTAAAGACGGCGCATTGCTGGAGTTGCGTAGCAACGATGGCGCAGCTCCAGCAATGCTCTGGGGTGCCCTATCTCCCCAATGCTGCGTGAAGCCGTACGTCTGCTTCAAGCAGGTGCAGGGTTTGAGTCACGCATCATTGTCCTAAAAGTGACTGATTGAAATCTTGTCGATTTCCCTCAGCCACTTTTAGGATGCGTTCCTGCGCAGGAACGCCCTCCCTTGCGCCGGAACGCCCCCTGATGGCGCAGGGCTTTACAACGTGATGCATCTCCCATATGCGTCACGTTGTTAATATACGCCGCACCATGGCGCCTCTTTTGTTCTGCTGCTGCGTCACAAAAGTCACGCAACAATGGAGCAAAAGAGCCGCAAGGGGCTTGTAAATCTGCCCCTACAGACTCAAGTCCAGTCCTTCCTTTGTACACCTGGCAATAAGAAGAAATAGTGGTGGTGGATTGATAGTTTGAGTATTTTAATGACTGGTTAATGTAGTAGGAAACTTTTTAGTGTTGTCGCTGATCTGCAATCACAATGGAGTTTGTCTGTCACTTCGCGTGCTGCGGACTGCTGCCTGCCAGTCCTAGGCGAACCTTTTTAGTAGTTTGTTTAGTGAGTTACATAACTTTCCAAGTCGACGGTCCGCAAATCAAGCAATACTAATATCGTAGTAGACCACATGAGATAGGTCAATATATCCCGTGGAATAGTTGTCTATTTGCTATTTCGCCAAAATATGTTGTTATTGTTCTTTTGAAATGTTTGATTTGGTTGACAACAATCATCCATCTTTTCGGGTCTTTCTTTCTTTCATGTTGTACATCAGCTCCCCCCAGGGGCAAGAGGACAGCGGAGGAGGGGTTATCGGCTGCTGCTGCTGTTCAAGGCCAGGATCGGTCAGGCGAGGGCTCCTTTGCTGGCCCGGTAAGTTTTAATTTTAATATAGAGTACCTATTTTTCCTAGCCTTCCTCATTCGATTTTTTCTAAATCGTCTTTGATCTTCTTGTAGACTGTATTTAAATTCTTATCCTGCCTCTACTATGACTCCCTGTGGTATTACTAGATTATTCTTATTAGTCTGTCTGTGTAGCTAACTAAGATTGCACATTTGGTAAAAGGTGTTAAACGAAACTCCCATTCTAGTCAGCAATAGCTCTATGCACTGAGTGCAGTCCTCTGGGATTGTCCATAATGTCTTTTCAAGTCTTCTAAATGTTTATGCTTTGACAATTACCAACAATAAAAAGGTGAATGACCACCAAGAAAGAATAAGATACTACTTTACTTTTGGTTTGGATAGGAGGACAATCCATACTACTACTGTTGCAGGGACAAATCTGCACAAACAGAACTATGGACACTAAATAGTGCATTGTTTATCAATTATAATAGGCGCAGGTAGACTTTCCACATACCTCAGTGATATCAGACTTTGAAGAACCCCTAATCTCCTTACTGACTAGATAGTGTGGCAGAGTCATTTAGCTCCCGAATTCATCGATGATTGATCCCCAATGATGATTATCCAACGCAGGACAAGAGTACGGAGTCAAAGTCCAGAAGTGTCAGAGGCACGGACTCATGCTTAGAAATTGCAAAACCTTTTGCTCATTCACTCTTGACCAAAAACCACAGAGTCTATTTAAGTTTTAAAGCTTTATTAAAAGTAAATATATTTATTAAAATCAAGCTTGTCATAAAACATAAACGGTTGATTAAAAATGGGAAAGTGCTTAGTGATTTCACACATTTATTGTGGGCGAGCCGAGCCCTCACCTGATTTGAACTTTAATTTTTCTTTTTGGTGCTGAATCGTTGGTGACTCCGTCCTAGTGATGATGATTTGTTCTTAGAAGGAAGCTTCTGTCTGTTATGAGAAAAATGGTGCGTGTTAAAAAGCAAGCATTTATCACTTGTGCCAAAAAGTGCAGCAAGACAACACCCTTCCCTGGAAAAAGGGACATTTTTACTTTAGAGTATACAGTTACAAATTATTACATTGTATTTCGTTTTTTTAACATTTCTTTATTCCTCCTAGACCAAATATTATATAGTAGTGAGTGGTGTATTTCTAACATTCTTAAATGTACTTTGTAGGTGTAACATCTGGTGGCGGGGCCAGCGCGGAGGTGGTGGTGTTGGACGAGGACTCTGGGGATGATGCGGTGCAAGTGCCGGACGTTCCTGTGAGGGTTCACACGGTGGTGGCGGGAAGAGGTAAGCTATATATTCCTTACTTATTGCGATTGAAGACTGCATAGTGTGCTTTCTGCACAGGTGTATTATAAATCAACCAGGTAGTATCCTCCTCTAAATGTACTTCGACTTAGCTGTGAAGTTTTTGGTGAGAAGAATCCCAATAAGATCTTAGATGAACTTGATGGATGGGATGGTTTCTGTATTCACATTTCTTCATTCCTAGACAAAATACTAGTGAGTGATGTATGTCTATGACATCTAACATTCTTAAATGTACTTTTTAGGTGGAACATCTGGTGCTGGGCCCAGCGCGGAGGTGGAGGAGGACAGTTCTGGGGAGGAGGCGGTGCAAGTGCCGGACGAAACTGCTGTGCGGGTTGCCACGGTTGCCACGGTAGTGGCGGGCAGTGGTAAGCTCTTATATTCCTTACTTATTGAGATTACAGACTGCATAGTGTGCTCTCTGCACGGGTGTGGTATATATGTTCTACAGTTAAGTTACTATACTGTTAAGCAGACTTTCAAATTTAGAACAAAGTTTTTTATCAACCAGGTAGTAGCCTCCTCTAAATTTACTTCAACTCAGCGGTGATTTTTTTTTCGAGAATCCAAATCAGATCTGAGATGAACTTGATGGATGGGATGAACGAAAAGCGAAAGAAGGGTGTAAGTAAGTGTGGAAGGACGAGCAAGTTAAAAGTAATGATGACTGACAAAGAAGAATGATACGTGTTTGATTGGTGCCCGAGGTGGCTGGGAAGGAATATGATGCATGGCTGGGTGAAGGATGAAGCAAGGATGGGTGGAAGGAGAACAGCCTGCGTGGGTGAAACAGAAACTGTATGTGTGCGCAATATATGCTTTGGTCGAAATTCAAATGCAAGTCAAGCACGGATGTATGGCTTGCGGTTTCCCAAATAAAATGAAAAGGTTGTTTTCCCATGAGAAAACGTAAGGTTTGTCCAGATGAGAGACATGAAGAAGAATGATTGACATACAGTTTGAATGGATGGATGCCTGGATCATGGTACTATCTGACTCTTAGATAGCATATGTGTATCTAGAGAGAGTAGACGGTCACTGGATGAACTAAGTGTTACTTTGAAGAGCATGTAACACCGCACATGCACGTCCGTCCCAGTGTAGGAAAGGCAAGGAAAAGAAGTTGTAATTTTGTCCGAATACTACCATGAATAGTAGCAGTAGTTTGTATTGCAAGCACAGCATATATCCGGCTATTACGATGGCCACTCACTACCTCTGTTAATAAGTTTAGTAGAACTCGGCCATTCATGTGTATCACTGTTCACTCAATAAAAAGCAAAGCACCTAAAGTCATCCCATATGTAAGCAAATACATACCATGTGCAGTGATAGATAACCAGATTATTTATCTTCTTCATTTTCCTTTTCTAGTATTCATTGGCACTGTAGGGTGAAAGTTAAATTAATTAAGCAGTAACCCTTGTAACAGAGTATTCTCAGTGCCACCCGTAATAGAAAAGTAAGAGCATCACCACCTGCATGTACTGGACTGGTACAGTAACGCAAGTCTGTCTCACTCATCATGGCGGGCGTCTGTTTTTCTCGGGTGCAAGTTGACTGCGCTGGCATTATGCCGGCTTGCAGAAGTTAACGCACCAATTTTGCTAAACAAGAGAGAAGAATAAGAATAAGACTGGTGTACTGTCATAGTCGACTCTAATGGAGTGAGTCCATAGTGCTCATAGAATTGATTCCTTAAACTCCCACTAATGTTAGAGCAAGGATGAAGAAGTGGGAGGTTAGATAGATACTGGCCACAATAGTTATGTACTGCGCTTGCAAGTTGCTAGTTCTACTGTGACACAAATTTCTGCTGAATCATTTTGTGTTAATCTTAAAGAGCATTGGTTACAGACTATGTCTTTCTTTCTTCCTATAGATGCTCCTTCCAAACCAACACGGAAGGAGCTGGCTAAAAGGGCCCGGCAACGGAGGCTGGAGGCCACTGTCGCCGAATATCGGCAGCTGGTGGCCCAGGAGGAGGAGGACACGCAGAGTACGTCAACAACATCCACGGCGACACCTGCATCCTCCTCCGCGCTCCCTGGGTCAGCCAGTCAGCGCAGCAGGTCTCCAGCGGTACGGAGCCGGGGTACCGCAGCCACCCGCTACTGCCGAGCAGCAAAGAAATCAGCTGCCCCCCACAGCAGGTGCAAGGCACGCGTGCACCGCCTTTCACTGAGGGTGTCCTACCTCGAGCAGGAGCTCCTCAACACCAAAACCCTGCTCGAGACCCTCCGCAAGGAGCATGCCGACCTGGCCCGAAAAGTCAACAGCAGCCAGCAGTAGGAGGAGACTGTCCCTTGCCCCTTTTTTAAAGACTTCTGGGGGGTGGGAATTGGGAGTTGGGTTTTCTACTTTTTTGGACTTAGTTTTCACGGACATTCTTTGGGGTTTGGGAGGGGGGTGGGTTGGGTCTTGCGGGAGATTATTTATGTTAGGGATATATAAATATACTTTAAACTTTATCTTAGCATACGTGTTTTTTACTGCTTTTGAGGCTGGTGGGTGGGGGTTTAACAGTAAGTTTGTTTTCCTGAAACTTAAGTGGCATCTTGATTCAAGTTGTGTAAGTACTAGTAATTGCCCAAATGTTTTCAAAACTAAGTGCCTGTCACAGAGTAAGTGAATTCAATAGTCCTAGGACCGTCAGTCTCTCGTCTCTCCTAATACTCCATTATACTACCTCCCCCCAAACGCTTATCTTACCTGTAATTTGTGTTTGGAAATAGGGCTAGGCACAGGGCTGGCTACACGGGAAATGGCGATTAAGGTTGGCAATCCTGGGTGGATGAAATGTCATCATTGCGGTGGTACTTGTGGTGTTACACAGTGGCAGTTGCAGCATCTGAAAAAAAAGAAAACGAAACCTTGTTTGTCCTTACCGTAGCATTAGAACGGTACGATAGAGAATATAGCAGGTGACAGTACACTAGAACAGTGCCACATTGTAGCGGAACAAATGGTAAAGTATTGAAAGTACTTGCGTTGAATTTCTTTGGCATTGGCTACTACTACAAGAAATAGTACTGAAGGTGAAGTACACAGCAGCCTAATATTTTGCCACGTCTAGGAGGAGGATGTTCTTGATGACCAATCAAGTTGATGGCGCACATGAAAATCTGCTTTCATTTGCCAATAGTGACTCAGTGTCAAGCTGAGTAAGAATATATCCACGGATTCCTTCACCAGCCTGTTGCTATGACCTTATCCTCCCCAGCAAGTGTGTGGAATTATTGCTGTCATTTAGTCACACATCAATCAAAACCACACAGCCCGGGGGAAGAGGGTTAGGGTTTGGAAAATGGATGGGAATGGGGGTTTTTGGGAAAGTTTTGTTGAGAGAAGAAAAAAAATGCACAGCATGGACAAACAATAATTGAAGATAAACAAATCTTTGGGTACAAAACTATCCATAAATCTTGCAAGTGACATAAAGGAAGTGCATGCACTACTGCATGCATGGTTACTGAAAAGTAAGTAGTACTTTCGACAACCGTGAATGAAAGAATGCGACAATACAGGGCTGCAGTAATAATTATGCGTTTTCACTTGCCTATCTCTGCACTCAGAGAAACACTTCTTACATTAAATTAGGTTTAAAAAATAGCAGAAGTAAAACCTATAGAATGGCTGTAGGGATGAATTTAGAAGCAGAGATCAAAGAAATGCAGAGTCACACTCATAGAAGTTCACAGCAATAACATTACTTAAAAGATAATTAGAAAAGAACGGATACTGTATCTGTATTTTTTTGTAGTTGTCCTGTTGAATTTGGTAAGTTGCATGCATCCAACCATTCCTCTTATTAGCGGGACTCCTCCATTCCATCTGACGCTCCGTCCATCAATGTTGGTGACCAGAAGACACCCTGTCCACTGCCTGCCTGGCGGATGCTGAATTGCGGCTCGCTAATGTGAAGCCTGACTTCATCCTTTTTTTCCCATTGCACTGGCTGAAACCCGGCCTGTAATTATTGGTGGAAAAACAGGAAGTGATATTAGAACACCACTGACAAGTAAATATAAGGTATGTACGCTGTGTAGTGCAAATAGTCACACTTTGAGTTTCCTAATAGACAGTACAATATTTTTGAAAGTGCCTACTGTGTCCGAGTCTCCTTTTGAAGGATAAATAAGTATGGGCGAATTAATTTAGCGGATCTTTCCCCTCAAGCTAGGTGTACTGTAAACTGTGTTTTAGAACAAAATTAGACCTTCCCAGCAGTGCTCCCAGACCCTTACTAAACCCAGTCGCAAAAATGTAGAAGACCCCCAATCAGATCTCCAAAAACGAGGCCTAGTAGAAAATGGTGACAAAACGTACTTTGAAAGTAAAGTAGGCCCAAATCCCCCCTTACCCACCATGGATTGTATTCAAACCACTTGCAAGCAAGCAAAAGTATCCATACCCAGCATTGCTCCAAGACTCGCAAACCCCCCCACAAACACCAGGAACCCCCACAAACAGCGGAGCGAAATCTCAGAAAATGCAAAAACTTTTTCCCCAGGGATTGTCTCCAAAACACTTTCTCTCGGGTATTAGACCTTTCCAGCAATGGCCCCAGAACTTTCAACCTGGGCGAAAACAAGTTTAACCCCCCCCAACAAGCCAAAAGGAAAAACCCGGGAAAAGCCACACTTAAAAAACTTTGGGCCTACCTGGAATTCAGTCCAAAGGCGCTCTGCAGCTAGGCCCTAACTCCCCTTTTCCACCATGGATTTCCTGAAAAACAAATGCAATCAACATTAGACTGTGCCAGCAGTGTTCCCAGACCCCAAAACCCACCCACAAAAACCTAAAAGCCCGCCAAACAGCACCCCAAAGACAGGCAAGTGATCAAAAGCGCAAAATCTTTTTCTGCTCCGATTTTCTCCAAACCACTTTTATCCGGTATTAGACCATCCCAGCAATGGCCCCAGACCCGTCAACCCAGGCGGAAAGAAGTAGAAGACCCCCAAACAGCCAAAAAGCAAAACTACAAAAATGGGGACTTAGAAATGTTCAGGCAAATTTCCAAAATCACTCCACGCGCGCTCTGCAGCTAGGCCCTAACTCCCCTTTGCCACCATGGATTTGCTTCAAACCTCTTGCAATCAAAACTATCCATACCCAGCAGTGCTCCCAGACCCCAAAACCCACCCACAAACACCCGGAACCCCTCCAAACCACTTTTTTCCGGTATTAGACCTTCCCAGCAATGGCCCCAGACCCCTGCAGCCACCCGCAAAAAAGCAGAACACCCCCAAACAGGCAAAAAGCAAAAATGGGCCTACTACCTTCAATTCTGTCCAAATACGCTGTGCAGCTAGGCCCTAACTCCCCTTTTCCACCATGGAGTTCCTGAAAAACAAATGCAATAAACATTAGACTGTGCCAGCAGTGCTCCCAGACCCCAAAACCCACCCACAACAACCTAAAAGCCCGCCAAACAGCCCCCCAAAGACAGGCAAGTGATCAAAAGCGCAAAATCTTTTTCTGCTCCGATTTTCTCCAAACCACTTTTATCCGGTATTAGACCTTCACAGTAATGACCCAGACCCGTCAACTCACCGCAAAGAAGTAGAACGCCCCCACAATTGCAGAGTCTTTCTTCATTGGGCGTAATCCAGCCATCTGCTTTGAGGGAAATAGGAGTCTGGAGGAGGAGGAGGATAGAGGAGCATGTTCTTGTGAACCTGAGGAATGCAGACTGCGACACCTTCAAATCAATAAGCAAATAAGTGAAGACAGTAATGCTGATGGGCTTGTTTTTGTGATTAGGTGATTAAAGGTTTTTTATACAGATTTTGCAAAACAAAGAAAGACAGACACACAGGAATAAAAGTGAATAAGGACGAAAAAGAAAGTTAGTGATTCATTGGCTCATTTTCAGGTCTCGGTGTCAGGGAAGAAGAGCTCGTCCTCAAACTCTGCTAATTCAGACGGGAGTAGGTCAGTTAACAGGGAAGAACTTCCCTCATATAAGTTGGTGTCCTCCTTGTCTTCTTCCTGCGTGCATTCTCGTATTTTGTAATCTGGTGGTATGAAGTGCTGATTCATCTTGATCATTGTTAACCTCTCCACATTTTTGGGGGAGAGGCGGGTCCTTTTGGAAGTTACAATGCCACCAGCAGCACTGAAAACACTTTCAGAAGACACGCTTGCGAGTGGGCAAGACAAGTAATTTATAGCCAGGTTGGTGATCTCTGGCCACACATCTGTTTTCCCATGCCAATACGCCAATGGGTCATGAGAAAGATGGACCTCTGTTGAGTCATTCAGATAGGCCTGCACCATCGACTCAAGGTTCTCCAGGGTTCCTCCACTTTGCTTACTTTTTTCTGGGACCATTTCAGAAGCAAACCCAAGCTGAGTTAGCCAATCCTCTTCTTCACACAATATTACTGTTGTGTCTGGTGCAGATGATACGGTTGCTGGTGTCGTTAACGGCTGAGAGGGAAAATCACTCACTTCTGCCACAGCCACAAATGCAGAAGTGGATTTTTTTGACTGCGGACGGCCTGCTGATGCTGATGTACTGCCTTTTCCTTCAATTTCCTGCCGTTCTCTTTCAACCCGAGTGGCTGACACAGCTAGCCAATGCTTGTACTTTGTAACATCTGCGTCATCAAAAGGAAAGAATACTCTGCCTGCCACTGCCTTTTTGTACCGTGGATCCAGAATAGTAGCACAAATGTAATGCTGTTCTGTGTTGATCATTTCAAGACGATCATCGCCAAGTAGGTGGTGTAATAACTTCTCCGCCAACTCACATGCTTCTTCCTTTCCATCTTTTTCAAACTTAGAACACACCGCCTTCAGTCGGTGCTCTAGCATGCTCAACAATGGGATAGCTTTTCCCAAATTACAGTCCTCCCTGCTGACTGCACGCGTGAAGACCTCAAAAGGACGAAGCACGTCTGTCAGGCTTTTAACTAGGTCCCATTGCTCCACCTGTATCCTCATGTCTATCATAGGTGTACCCAGTTTAAAGAAATACTGATCGACTACCGCATACTGCTCATACAGACGCTCAAGCATGTAGAAGGTTGAGTTCCAACGCGTTGCCACCTCCTGGTTGAGTGCTTTCACTGGCAATTTACGTTCATGTTGCAGGCACCTCAGCTGCTTCCGGGCCTTAAAAGAATGGTTGAAATGTGTGCACATTCTTCGGCAGGTGGTCAGTAACTCGGAGACTGGACTTTCTTCACTCAAGAATTTTTTAACAACCAGGTTTATACAGTGCGCCAGACACGGCACTCTGAAATAGTTACCCATATCCATGGCCTTAACTACATTGGCGGCATTAGCCGTGGAAACATAACCAATCATGCGTTTTCTTGGGGACAGCCATTCAAAGGCCTTTGTGTTAAACTCATGCAAAATCTTTTCTCCTGTATGACTTTTCTCCATGGCAAACATGGCTATTGTTGCATGTTTCCGAGCAGCTTTATGAACTTTGTTCGAGTCAACACCTGTGTTTATCTTTGCTTTAACCCCTGAAAAAGAGACCCAGTGTGCAGTGATGCACATGTAATCAGTGGCTGCGCAACTGGTCCACATGTCTGTTGTCAGATGTATAGTGTGAACAGCACTCTTCTGTAAAGCTGCCCCAATCACCTCCAGCACATCTTCATGTAGTGCTGGAACTGCAACTCTGGCAAAATAGAACCGGCTAGGAACCTTCCATTTAGGGCAGAGCGTTGCCACTATTTCAAGAAAACCCACCCCTTCCACAAAAGAAAAAGGGAGAAGGTCCAGCGCTAGCATTTTAGCCAGCTTAGTGTTATACAGACGCGCCATTGGGTGGTTGCGTTCATATGGCGCTTCTGAAAACAACATGCTTCTAATGGTGGGCTGGACCATTTTACGGGAAGATGATGACTGCTGCGACCCAGTTACGCTCAGTGATGATGAACTTTTTGCATTGGTGGCTCACTCTCTCCCACACTCTTAGTGTGGCTCACATATCTTGCAGGGGTTGTGCTGCTGACAGGGGTACTGGGTGTAACTGAAGAAATGTTTGACGCTTCTTCCTCCTCGTCATCAGCAGATGAAACATCAACGGATACAATTTGTTGACTTGCAATTCGGGCATCCTTGATCTCCCTTAGGTGCGCATGCCATTTGACAGTGTGCTGTCTCTCAAGATGACCTCTCTGGCCTCCGGTACCATAGTTGGTACCAAGCTTACCACGACTAACTCGAACCTTACAAATTGTACAAATGGCTATGTTTTCCCTTGTTGGGCTAACACTAAAGAAGTCCCAAACTGCGGACTTCAAATGCCTGTGGGGGGCGGAGGAGGCGATACTGGGAATGCTGCTAATGCCAGATGAACTGGAGGATGTGTGTTGCTGAAATTTAGTACGTTGGGCACTTACAGCACCACTAATTGAGGAAATGGAGGTCGAGGTGGATGGAGGTCCCTTCTCGCGAGAAAATATCGAAGCTGTAGGTGGTGGTGTACTAGTTTGTATTTGTATATTGTTATTTATAAAGCGCACTATCGCTCCGAAAGGAGCATCCTGGCGCTAACAGATACAGTGTGTTGTGCGGTGTGAGGGAATTAAATGATAGTATTAACAAAGTCTGATGATAGGCTGAAGATCCAAGTCTTTAGTTGCTTTCTGAAAAGGCCTTCTGTCTGAAGGAATCTAAGATCTTTGGGCATGACATTCCAGGCCTTAGAGGAGAGATGCGTCAGGGTTTTTCCCCCTTTGGTTTTAAGATTGAATTTAGGCATATAAATCAGATTGCAGTCTGAAGATCTTAGCCTCCTTGATGGATTATAATGAATGTATCATTTGGTGAGATATCTTGGACCCGTATTATTGAAAGCACGGTGGGAGATCATGAGCATCTTGTAAAGAATTCTCTTATTAAGAGGCAGCCAATGTAAAGCCTTCAAAGCCGCCGATGCAGATGATCGTCTAGGTAATTTTAGTACCAATCTGGCTGCGGCGTGTTGTACGCTTTGTAGCTTTTTTAAAGTGGCTTTATTTATTCCAGCCAAGAGCCCGTTACAATAATCTAGGCTGGCAAGGATTAAAGCCACCGCTACGGCCTTTCTAGCGTCTATTGGCAAGAAGTTAACTGCATTTGTGGTGGTCCCATTCCCATGTCGCCATCATCATCTTCACGCTCAGCAGCATTTCGGGCTAGGGTTAAAATGTCTGTTTGCTGCATGCCTGCTGAGGCTGGAGTGACGTGTATGATGACTGCATCGTCGTCGTGAGAGTCTTCATCAGCAGGAGTATACGCCACTTCTTGTTCAGCGTCATCATCACACTCCATAACTCTGAGACTTTCGGGGACCTTCCTTTTACGCTTAGCTATCTTTGTCAGATCATGGTGTGCCTCACTCTCAGACGGCCGTGGTGGTTCCCAAGTTTCATCCATATCATCAGAAGGAAGGGGGCTTGAAGAAGAAGTAGACACCATCCTTGATCTTTTCCTTGCTGGGGATCTGGAAGACAATGAATCATCAGGAGGAGTGGCTTCCTCATGTGATACCCCCGGCTTGAATGTCGATTTCCTGATGTGCCCCTACTTCGGGAGCAACAACTATTGTGGGCACTTGTGCCGCTCCATGCACCTCTGCTTGCTCCTCTCCTTGCGCCGCCTCTCCTTCCACATGTACTTGGGCTTGTACTTGCACATGGGGTTGTTGTTGCGGCTGTGGTTGTTGAACACTCGTCAGATGAGTTACAACAACCTGTGTTGATTGAGGGATACTGCTACTTTCTTGCGATGAGCCAACATCACTGGTCGATGGTGATTGAACAACTATACTGGCTGCCTCTTCAGCACTCAAGGGCCTGGAACTAAGTTGGCGTGGTGGTGGTGGCACTGAGCCCAATGGAGCGGAGGTGCTGCTCCCAGCTTGGTCCCCAGCAGACCCCGCTGCTGCTGCAGGCGTACTTTTTTTCCCAAAAAATGCGGCGGTCGGCACACCAGTCTCCTTGGTAAGTGGCGCCACTTGCTTCGTCTGCTCCTTACTGGCAACTTTCGTGCTAGAGGAGCTACGGGCAACTTTTTTTGGGGCCATCTTCTTCAGATGTCAGAACAGCAGGCCGCAGTTGCACAAGTTGCAGAGTTGTCTGTGGCCACACGGGACGTTGTGCTGCACACACCGCAGCAGGACTTCTTCCTGGCACTGATGAGGAACGATGAGGCTGATGATTCGTCTTTCTGCACCTAAAAGCAAACGAAGCCAGAGGAACATCAGTTAAATAAATGTTGCATATGTAGCGCTTCAATTAATAGTTTGCAAGTAAGCATTTTTATTATTCCCACCCCCCAAAATGGAAAGACCAATAAAATGCACCACTGACAGAGTACCCCTGGGCATAATGGATGAAAGCATGGCAGACTGGGTGCAGGCCTATGACACAACAAAGCACACTGCCTGGCTTCAAAATTTCCCCTAGACCCCCACCCACATGGCCAGGCCCTGCCTGGACCAGGCCTCAAAATGGCCCCCACCCACATGGCCATGCCCCATCAACACCCCAAAAAATCGAAAAACACACAAAAATCACCACAATCCAATGCCATCCATGCCCTCCATGATCTTTACATTCAAGACACCCCACAGAAAGACTAGGCCCATGCACCACTGAGTACCCCTGGGCAAAAGGCCCCAACAACAGCCAAAAAATCGAAAAACACACAAAAATCACCTCAATCCAATGCCATCCATGCCCTCCATGATGTTTACATTAAAGAGACCAGAGGGTCTCGAGGAGTGTGCCCACAAGAAACAGAGAGCCAACCTATCCCTGCATACCAAAGTGATACAACACAGAAAATTCTCAACAAGATGAGGAAAATACCCATCAGTCACCATACGGATCCGCCCTTCATCATTTGGGATTTTATCCGTACCACCCGTCTGAGAAGCTCGGTGCCACACTAAGAGGTCAACCCGGTGGTAAGGGGGTTCCTCAAAGGAGAATGGCAGTGACAGTGTGGTAGACCACTCGATGTTGGTAAGTGGCCCTAGATATGGGACTGGGGTGTGCAGTGCTAGAAAAAGTGATAAAGTGAAAGAAACCAATAAAGTGTGTGTTTAAAATTAGTTTGAATAGGCACTTGAAAAGAAGTTTATTCCGTGTTTGCCTAACATACCAAAGTATAAAAACAATACAACCTAAAGCCTTCTCATAAGGTAGACTGCTCTAGGTCAGAGTAGGTCAACTAGTTTCTGCAATACTGGGACTATTGTTCCCTTGCATTCTTCAGGACCAATGTAAATAAAAACTACTGCACCAAGTGAATTAAAAATAGTAAGTGAAAGATGACACCAGGATAATAGTGCAAGTGCTAATAAGTCACCTGAACGCTCCCGGTGCCCTTACAGTCTGTGTTGATCACTGAGGAGAAAGAAAGTGGGTTAGGTATGGTTAACAGTATTAAATGGGCTGACCAGAAAGTCCATTCTATGTGGATCAAACTTTGCATCACACTAACTATGTTGACATATAGGCAATAAATACTCATATGGCCTGAATTTTAATTTATTCGGAAAGACAATTTCATAAGCCGAATATATCATCATCCTTACCTAGATCTGTAAGGATGACTGACCTCACCCCACCTGGCAGCGGCTCAGGGGAAAAATGAAGCACCGCTCTATAAAACATGTAAAGAACACGTAAAAAACACAACACACACAACAGGAGTAAAGCACTTCCTCTAAACGATGGCCGACAAAAAGTGGTATCTGTATCTCTACATGATGGATATTTGTGGTATCCATCACTCGCGGAGCCAGGACTGTGTCTAAAGGCTGCTGTTGTTTTTTAGAAAAACGCGGCTCGGCGTGAATAAGGGCAGCAAGCGCGAGGTCTGAGCTCAGTTTCAGAGTTAAGTAACATGAGTAAAAAAAGGGAAGAACGCGGAAGAGCGCGTGGGACAGCGACAGGCTTCTCCTACCTCTCCGTCGGTACTCCGTGCCGGCGTCCTGGCCGACTGGGGAGGTGACGAGAGGCGGAGTGGCAGAAGTATATAAGCCGCGCTCCTATCGGTCGCCAGGTCACATGGGGCGACTAACGGACCTATGAGCATTTTGCAGAATTAGACGAGCCCTCTCATCTCATTGGCTGTTGCAGCGTAAGTCGTGAGCGTACATTGGCCAAACCTGCGTGAAGTGGTCATGGTAACGCGGGTCCATTCCCAATGTAAACACAGCACGAACAGGATCCCACGGGGAGGGGGAACTACGGAATGTCATAAAGATAGTCTAATATCTTATAAAAGATGGTAAAAGTACTCGTTTTCAGTGACTGTCGCCTACTCAGGCGTCCAGGGAGGAACTAGACATGAGGGTTACTGCGGTTAAATCGAACCGCAGGTGCATCTAGTGAGGCATATAAGATACCTAACGCTGTTGTTTGCAATAAGATTACCTAGGCACAGTGATCCATACATATTGCTGGGATCAGTATGGTATGGTCATGTTTATGGGGACTGCATCCCAAGTAGGGTCACGTGGTGATCAGGATGGACAAACTCAGCCAAGTGTTGTGGCTCAGCCCTACTGGCTACATTCAAAGGGGAGGGAGATAAAATGACGACAAACCTCTCATTCGTCATTTCAAGCCAATAATGCAGCTACAGACATGTGGGTTGGAACAGTGGGGCCCTACACTATTATTGTGGGCAGAGTCAAAAAGAGGACCAGGGAATATCATCGTTCAGACCCCCTCTGTGTGTCTTCAATCTCAGCACCCACCTTTGCTCTTTTTTCAGCAGGTACCTTGTCACATCAGCTGTGTGTTTCGGAATAAATGGTTGCTCTAAAATAGTCCATTGGAAATCCGTGGCTGAGTGTTTAGCTTCAAGAAAGTGAGCAGTTAACTTAGTGGCTTGTCTGGCACACCTGATGGTGCTTTTGTGTTCAGATATGCGTATGCGGACCTTACGGGTAGTCATGCCCACATACCTATAGCCACATGGACAGGTAATCAAATAGATCACATGATCACTGCTGCAACTCGTGAATTTAATTTGTTTCCACGGTCTGGCCGTGCCAATATCTATCTCCTGTGACTTCCTAGTTTGTGCACAAGCCTGGCAGTTCCCGCAGGGATGATGTCCCTGGACGGGCGGAAGGTTCCAAAGTGACCCTACCGCCTTTGGTGGTTCTTCATGTGGCCTCGTGTGTACCAATCTGTCTCTAAGATTGGGGCCCCTCTTAAAAGACACCAGAGGACGAGCGAGTGTTAGGCTTCCAGAGTTCAAGATAGGCCAGTGTTTCTTAACCAAGCTTTGAATGTTGTTAGAAAGACTCCCAAAGGTCTGGACAAAGGTGAGGCGTTCTAACTCAGGCTTCGGAGGTCTGGGTTCCAACAAGGCCTCACGATTATTATTCATTGCCCTTTTCAAAGACCTCTTCACAAGTTTAGGGGGGTATTTCCGGGCCACCAGTTGCATACTTAGGTCCTTTGCATGTTGTTTAAAGGCTGTTGTCGTGGAACAGTTCCTCTGAACCCGTAAAAATTGGCTGAAGGGTAGACTCTCTCTCAATGCTTTTGGATGATTGCTATTAAATAGCAGCAGAGAGCTCCTTGCAGTGGGTTTCCTGTAGAGCTCTGATCGTAGTCCTTCCGGGCCAGCAGAGATCAATAAATCTAGGAACGCTAGTTGGTGGTGCCCGATTTCAATGGTGAACTTAAGATAGTTGTTTCTTCCATTCAACCACTCCAGAAATTCAAGGCAACTCGCATTTGACCCTCTCCACAACATTCAAAGCTTGGTTAAGAAACACTGGCCTATCTTGAACTCTGGAAGCCTAACACTCGCTCGTCCTCTGGTGTCTTTTAAGAGGGGCCCCAATCTTAGAGACAGATTGGTACACACGAGGCCACATGAAGAACCACCAAAGGCGGTAGGGTCACTTTGGAACCTTCCGCCCGTCCAGGGACATCATCCCTGCGGGAACTGCCAGGCTTGTGCACAAACTAGGAAGTCACAGGAGATAGATATTGGCACGGCCAGACCGTGGAAACAAATTAAATTCACGAGTTGCAGCAGTGATCATGTGATCTATTTGATTACCTGTCCATGTGGCTATAGGTATGTGGGCATGACTACCCGTAAGGTCCGCATACGCATATCTGAACACAAAAGCACCATCAGGTGTGCCAGACAAGCCACTAAGTTAACTGCTCACTTTCTTGAAGCTAAACACTCAGCCACGGATTTCCAATGGACTATTTTAGAGCAACCATTTATTCCGAAACACACAGCTGATGTGACAAGGTACCTGCTGAAAAAAGAGCAAAGGTGGGTGCTGAGATTGAAGACACACAGAGGGGGTCTGAACGATGATATTCCCTGGTCCTCTTTTTGACTCTGCCCACAATAATAGTGTAGGGCCCCACTGTTACAACCCACATGTCTGTAGCTGCATTATTGGCTTGAAATGACGAATGAGAGGTTTGTCGTCATTTTATCTCCCTCCCCTTTGAATGTAGCCAGTAGGGCTGAGCCACAACACTTGGCTGAGTTTGTCCATCCTGATCACCACGTGACCCTACTTGGGATGCAGTCCCCATAAACATGACCATACCATACTGATCCCAGCAATATGTATGGATCACTGTGCCTAGGTAATCTTATTGCAAACAACAGCGTTAGGTATCTTATATGCCTCACTAGATGCACCTGCGGTTCGATTTAACCGCAGTAACCCTCATGTCTAGTTCCTCCCTGGACGCCTGAGTAGGCGACAGTCACTGAAAACTAGTACTTTTACCATCTTTTATAAGATATTAGACTATCTTTATGACATTCCGTAGTTCCCCCTCCCCGTGGGATCCTGTTCGTGCTGTGTTTACATTGGGAATGGACCCGCGTTACCATGACCACTTCACGCAGGTTTGGCCAATGTACGCTCACGACTTACGCTGCAACAGCCAATGAGATGAGAGGGCTCGTCTAATTCTGCAAAATGCTCATAGGTCCGTTAGTCGCCCCATGTGACCTGGCGACCGATAGGAGCGCGGCTTATATACTTCTGCCACTCCGCCTCTCGTCACCTCCCCAGTCGGCCAGGACGCCGGCACGGAGTACCGACGGAGAGGTAGGAGAAGCCTGTCGCTGTCCCACGCGCTCTTCCGCGTTCTTCCCTTTTTTTACTCATGTTACTTAACTCTGAAACTGAGCTCAGACCTCGCGCTTGCTGCCCTTATTCACGCCGAGCCGCGTTTTTCTAAAAAACAACAGCAGCCTTTAGACACAGTCCTGGCTCCGCGAGTGATGGATACCACAAATATCCATCATGTAGAGATACAGATACCACTTTTTGTCGGCCATCGTTTAGAGGAAGTGCTTTACTCCTGTTGTGTGTGTTGTGTTTTTTACGTGTTCTTTACATGTTTTATAGAGCGGTGCTTCATCTTTCCCCTGAGCCGCTGCCGGGTGGGGTGAGGTCAGTCATCCTTACAGATCTAGGTAAGGATGATGATATATTCGGCTTATGAAATTGTCTTTCCGAATAAATTAAAATTCAGGCCATATGAGTATTTATTGCCTATATGTCAACATAGTTAGTGTGATGCAAAGTTTGATCCACATAGAATGGACTTTCTGGTCAGCCCATTTAATACTGTTAACCATACCTAACCCACTTTCTTTCTCCTCAGTGATCAACACAGACTGTAAGGGCACCGGGAGCGTTCAGGTGACTTATTAGCACTTGCACTATTATCCTGGTGTCATCTTTCACTTACTATTTTTAATTCACTTGGTGCAGTAGTTTTTATTTACATTGGTCCTGAAGAATGCAAGGGAACAATAGTCCCAGTATTGCAGAAACTAGTTGACCTACTCTGACCTAGAGCAGTCTACCTTATGAGAAGGCCTTAGGTTGTATTGTTTTTATACTTTGGTATGTTAGGCAAACACGGAATAAACTTCTTTTCAAGTGCCTATTCAAACCAATTTTAAACACACACTTTATTGGTTTCTTTCACTTTATCACTTTTTCTAGCACTGCACACCCCAGTCCCATATCTAGGGCCACTTACCAACATCGAGTGGTCTACCACACTGTCACTGCCATTCTCCTTTGAGGAACCCCCTTACCACCGGGTTGACCTCTTAGTGTGGCACCGAGCTTCTCAGACGGGTGGTACGGATAAAATCCCAAATGATGAAGGGCGGATCCGTATGGTGACTGATGGGTATTTTCCTCATCTTGTTGAGAATTTTCTGTGTTGTATCACTTTGGTATGCAGGGATAGGTTGGCTCTCTGTTTCTTGTGGGCACACTCCTCGAGACCCTCTGGTACCTTTTGTTGTTGATATGCTTGTTGGGGATTGTACCCAGAGTGAGGTCTGTAAACTTCCCCTAGGTCCCCCCCTACCGTAGTGTGTTTTTTTTTTTGGTTTTTTTTTTACATTAAAGAGACCCCACAGAAAGACTAGGCCCATGCACCACTGGGTACCCCTGGGCATAATGGATGAAAGCAAGGCACATTGGATGCAGGCCTATGGCACAAAGTACACTGCCTGGATTCAAAATGGCCCCTTCACCCCCACCACATGGCCCTGGACCAGGCCTCAAAATGGCCCCCACCCACATGGCCATGCCCCATCAACACCCCAAAAAAATCTAAAAACGCACAAAAATCACCACAATCCAATGCCATCCATGCCCTCCATGATCTTTACATTCAAGACACCCCACAGAAAGACTAGGCCCATGCACCACTGGGTACCCCTGGGCATAATGGATGAAAGCAAGGCACATTGGATGCAGGCCTATAGCACAAAGCACACTGCCTGGATTCAAAATGGCCCCTTCACCCCCACCACATGGCCCTGGACCAGGCCTCAAAATGGCCCCCACCCACTTGGCCATGCCCCATCAACACCCCAAAAAATCGAAAAACACACAATAATCACCACAATCCAGTGCCATCCATTCCCTCCATGATCTTTACATTCAAGACACCCCACAGAAAGACTAGGCCCATGCACCACTGGGTACCCCTGGGCATAATGGATGAAAGCAAGGCACATTGGATGCAGGCCTATGGCACAAAGCACACTGCCTGGATTCAAAATGCCCCTTCACCCCCACCACATGGCCCTGGACCAGGCCTCAAAATGGCCCCCACCCACATGGCCATGCCCCATCAACACACAAAAAAATCGAAAAACACACAAAATCACCACAATCCAATGCCATCCATGCCCTTCATGATCTTTACATTCAAGACACCCCACAGAAAGACTAGGCCCATGCACCACTGGGTACCCCTGGGCATAATGGATGAAAGCAAGGCACATTGGATGCAGGCCTATGGCACAAAGCACACTGCCTGGATTCAAAATGTCCCCTTCACCCCCACCACATGGCCCTGGACCAGGCCTCAAAATGGCCCCCACCCACATGGCCATGCCCCATCAACACCCCAAAAAATCGAAAAACACACAAAAATCACCACAATCCAATGCCATCCATGCCCTCCATGATCTTTACATTCAAGACACCCCACAGAAAGACTAGGCCCATGCACCACTGGGTACCCCTGGGCATAATGGATGAAAGCAAGGCACATTGGATGCAGGCCTATGGCACAAAGCACTTTGCCTGGATTCAAAATGGCCCCTTCACCCCCACCACATGGCCAGGCCCTGCCTGGACCAGGCCTCAAAATGGCCCCCACCCACATGGCCATGCCCCATCAACACCCCAAAAAAATCGAAAAACACACAAAAATCACCACAATCCAATGCCATCCATGCCCTCCATGATGTTTACATTCAAGACACCCCACAGAAAGACTAGGCCCACGCACCACTGAGTGAGTACCCCTGGGCAAAAGGCCCCAACAACAGCCAAAAAAATTGAAAAACACACACAAATCACCACAATCCAATGCCGTCCATGCCCTCCATGATGTTTACATTAAA
This sequence comes from Lissotriton helveticus, assembly GCF_964261635.1. Classification (NCBI taxonomy): domain Eukaryota; kingdom Metazoa; phylum Chordata; class Amphibia; order Caudata; family Salamandridae; genus Lissotriton; species Lissotriton helveticus. Next base: position 1,570,275,018 of record NC_136057.1, on the reverse strand, counting down.
GAGACCACACAGAAAGACTAGGCCCATGCACCACTGAGTGAGTACCCCTGGGCAAAAGGCCCCAACAACACCCCAAAAAATCGAAAAACACACCAACATCACCACAATCGAATGCCATCAATGCCCTAAATGATGTAGAAATTCAACAAAACAGTTGCATCATGCACCCATAACTAACCCTGGTCCTACTGGATACTGTGGCTACCCACAATATATTTTATTTAATGTTCTGAAAAAGTTCCAAAATTGTAGTTGCAGAAACTGTAATGCCCCAAACAAACTTACTTGTGAAATTTCGAATCCAAAAGTGATCCAAAGAAAGTCAAAAAGGCCTCAAATCAAAATATCCAGCAGCATCCACAAAAAGTAATCCTTCCAGGTCAAGATCCAAATCAAAGTGACCAGCACATGAAGAAAGCACTGGGAGGAGCCCCCTGGACAGGAACAGGAAGTTGGAGACTGTGGGGCACTTCCTTCCTCCCATCCCCACCCCCAAAATGGACTCCTTGCAAAAAAAAAGTGCAGGCAAATGTCAACCTGAGGAGTTATTCTTATAATTTTCAAGGTTTATGCTGCCTGCTGGTGGATTTCTTGTGCGAAATTGCAAATTTTGCAATCTCGCAATTGCGAGATTGTCGCTGCCCGCCGCATCTACGTGTTCGCAAGTGTTTACTCACGCGATGCGTGATCACGGGCTTTTATGGCGTACTCGCGTTGCCAAACTCTCGCTGTGCAAGGTGGCAAGCCGCGATGACGTAATCGCCGTCGACAAACTCCTGCGGGATCCCACAGCAAGATCCAAAATGGCGCAGCAGACGCAAACATGGAGAAAAACAACTCTTCAAACGCTGAATGACGGTAAGTGAACGCTGCGCGCCGCAAAATTGTATAGAATTCTATTTGGCAAGTGCGACCAAGCAAAAAAATCACCTTTGCGCGAATTTGCGAATTTTCGGCAAATTCACGAGAGTTCGCGGATTGCGAATTTGCCGAAAATCCACAAAATCCGCGAATGGAACGGATTTTACGCCCATGCTTATAAATCACCCAATTTTTTGATGTACACAATCAAATCTTTTATATGCAGAATTCTTCCCATCGCATTAAAATTCCCAATGTCTTTTTCAGAAAATTCTAATCTGTAATGTTTTCCCAAATTTTTCTGTTTGCTCAAGTCAATTTCTAATTCTGCAGCTAATTCTTCTAACTGATCATATTTATTTTTTGTTTTCCATTGTACTCTTTTGCAAATGGATAACAATTCACCATCTTGATAATGCTTTAAACTGTCATGACCAATTGAGCCAATGATTAATTCCTCCAAATCTGCTTTAAGTCTCGCAACATCAAGCTTTGAGGTTGAATCTGTTTTCTCAACACTCTTTTCTGGAGATTCAGTATCTGACTCTGCACCTATTGGTGTTCTGCATAATGAACCTGGATTAAAAGTTAAATTAGGCATCATTGTTTTCTCTCGATGTATTTCAGTTAATTCCGAGTAAAATTTCTCAGCCACTTTCTGAATTTCTGCATTTAATGGAATAGTCAAACCTGGATGTCTAATTTCTCCCTGATCGAATACAGGTTGAACAGGACCAATTGTTACTGGAACTGTTACTGCTTCCATTCCTTTAGTTAATTGTCGAATTAATTCTTCTTTTGATCGTAAATATTCTGAAGTACTTGGAGTTTCCTCATCTCTTCCAGCACCCAATAGACCTCTGGAAGGAGTCTCATTTCTTGAAACTGGAGTTTCAGGAAAATTTCTACTTTCACCATATGCACTAGAATTAGTTCTCGTTTCTATTCTTTCAGGAGTTTCTGTATTATTCGGGTAAAATCTGGGTGATTCCTCATTAAGTGGAGGTGCACTTGGAGTTGTTCCTGTAGAAACCATCGGGGTAGACCATGAACAAGCTGGTTTTAAAGGAGTCTGTTTCTTATTTGTAAGATATATTTCTTCTAAAACTGGATCTTCCAAATCACTTTCTTCAATATTATTTTTCTTTTGGGTATTCTTTTGACCTGGTATTTCAGTAACCATTACTCTTACTGGATATAAACCATCACACATGTCCGCTTGTCTCCATCGACGCATTCTATCCTCATGAGTTTCTCTTTTAAAATTTGATTTTGGACTTCTTATTATACCACTGCTTTCCCGTTTAAGTTCAAACATCTCATCCTCCCATTCAACTAAAGCCTCAAATTGTGTTGGTCTAGGCTTCGGCACAAGAGCCATCATTTTTTCTCTCAAATTTTTCAAAATTCTCATATTAAATGAGCCAACCTCTGGCCAAGCTAAAACACCATCATTCTTGGTATAATCCATCCAATTATCAAACCAAAGGCAAGTATGATAACCATATTCACCTTCCATATAGGCTGCAGGTGTTTTGTATTTATGAAGTAATTTTCCACCTCGCGTTTCAATTTTCTTATCGGGTGAAAATATATTTTTCAATTTCTGAAGCCATGTAAGCTTCTTTTCCTCTTTTCTGTAATAATAACTCATGTTTTAAATCAAATCCGTTTAATTTGAAATGATCGTAAATGTTTCCTGGTTGTTCCGCAAAACCAACCAATCCGTGCGCGAAACTCACCAACAAGCCAATCAGGTTAAGCTACGTCACCACCTTGCTCAACCAATAGAATTGCCGCTTTCAGGAAGAGCCAATCAGCTTACAGCTCGTCAGAATCACGTGAGCCAATCAGCGCGCTAGCTGTGACGTATGTTAGCCAATCACAGCGCAGACCCTGTGACGTACACAGCTACTGCAGCTTCTCGTCTCTCACTCCTAGCGCTCACCCCTCCTTCACAAAATATTTTAACAGCACCATTTTAAGAAAACTCTTTCAATTAATTTTAATTAATAACAACAAATAAACAAACCATTTGTCCGTTTCGCTAAAATAAGGTGATAGTTTATACAGTCATTCAAATATTCTTTTGCGTGGAATAGACGACGCTACTCTCACAGAATATACAATCGTTGATAAAGTAAACTTTTACTCTACCCTTCTAACAAGTAATAACAAACTTGTTTCCCTCTGAATGCACATTAAGTAGCAATTCAAAGTTTGACTCGAACGAATTTACAAAATCATTTACGCACTTTCAAACGGAAAGTTTCCCTAACCATACATACATAAAATCTTGGTAGGACTTTAACCAACCATAAAAATCCACATTTGCCAGTAAGAATAGACAACGCTTCCTTACCCTTTACACAAGCTCGGATAAAATTCTACTACTCTTTTCGCAGTGAGTTTTAAAACAGGCTCTAAGTCCCTATACTCAAAGGCTACAATTTTATAGACAAACCTCACTATACACTCTACCTAGCACACTTAAAATCCCTAAATTCGTGTTGTACGTCCACAACACTAGTGATATATGACAATACCACTATTTTGAAACAGAACAAATGCACTGTGTAACTTCATTTGTCACACCACTCATATGCCGGCACAACTAGGATTTTTCACACTGCAGGAAAAAACCTTTCGACTACATGTAACAAGTGAACAAACTCAACATATGTTAAACATCGATCCTATGTAACTACCATGTACCATGTCAGTTACCATAGCAACCATCCTCTGCTACCAGAGAATTGATCCAGCGTCCCTATAGAAAATATGTCATAGCAACGCTACCCAACTCCACAATATTCACCATTAATCATAAAACACTCACAAGGCCCATAAACTAACGTGACATATTTTGAGCAACTGAATTGTGTGACCTAATTAATAAAACCTATTCACAAATTATATACACATTTATATACAACCGCAATATAATGATTTCACCATGGTTTTTGTAAACCTTTGCATTTAATTAAGTCACTTAGGCAAATGGATCTGCTGATGGTAATGACCATGAAATAACAAGACCAGCTTGTCTTTTCAAAAATCTTATTTATTAACTATTTATTCAAGGAAAGTTCATTTTATTAGCGGAATAGCAAATTAGACTGACAGTTCCAAGCAAAATCAAATAACATGTTAAATGAAGAATAAACAGTTTCCCATCACCTAAGCCCTAATTTCCCTGTCTAAAACTCACTTCACCTAAAGGAATAAAGGTAAAAGTCATTTAACCATATTGAGCCTTACGCGCTCCAAAGAGTTCGTCAGCACGTCACGCCTAACAGGAATCAGGAGAAGATGAGCAGCAAGAGCCCCCTTCCTCCCATGGGGACAGTTTTTATACCTTTTCTAACTAACTAAAGTATCTTTGTCGCACATTTTTTCTGAGAATCCAAACTTCCAATTGGCTGAGCCATGCCAGTCCACTATTAGGTCATGCTCTCCTGACCAAGTCCGGGGCCTCATCATGGCCCTTATTGTTCTTAGTTTCACCATCCTTTTTGAGTCCTTAAAAAGATACTTTTCCCGGGGAGAAACTTTACACTTTCTAATCTTGGCAGGCCATTCAGCATCCTGTCCTTGGCTACGACTCCAAGAACACATCCGACTCGACCATAATTATTTCTGCACAAAACGTTGTCAGCTCAGCAAAATAATCTTTCGTCTGCGCATGAGTGAAGGCTTCACTCTGGTCAAGTTTTATAAACTGCAGCACTGCCAGCCATTTTCTTTAGGCCCATTCATAAAACTAATGTATAAACAAACACAAGACATCGATTAATGAAAGAAATAGAATTCGTTCTGTTACCCACCCACCTTTGCTAATTATTAACCCGTTAATAAATGTTACCTAGCCAAAGCATTTCAGCAACAAACAGAATTTGTGCAACATGAAGACAAAAAGACAAAACATGAGCATACACAAATAAGTACATGCCATTAATAAAACAGCCACTTTTAATTCTGACAAAGACAATAGACAAAGTTAGTTTATTATTTTTTCACGACCAAGCATTTGCAACATAAAGCACATATATGAGCACACATATTAGTCCCTTATGTAATGTTTTGCAATTTAATCTAGGTTGGTTCCGTAATATTCACTCCATTCACGTTAATACAATTATTTTGATATGGAAGTTTAACTTTGCGAGTCAAAAACAAATTTATTTTAAAATCTCGCTCCATCACCGCCTAACAGTGCGAAGGCGGGAATGCTTCAATTGTTGACATCCACTGCACTGTGTTGCTGTCGGGCAGCGCCACTCCTTCCCCTTCATGTGAATGAGGCTCTGCTGACAGGGCCCTGGGCCACGTCAGAAGCACCCCATTTGAAATCTATTCACGGCTGCACTGTGCAGCCGCTCCCATCAGGCTGACGTCACTTTCCTCGCTTGTGCCTTGAGGGCGAGGAATTATCCTCGCCCCGTTCAGCACATGCGTAAGAGGTGAATCTCGTCAGAGGGTCTGACTCTGACCTCAAAAACAACAATGTTTCAGTACTAGTGGAACACGCAGTGAGCACTGAGTGGCATGCTCACTGTGCATGCCATTTAAGCTGCTTCAGTGCTCCATCATCCATGGTGGTGTAAATTTTAATTTTCTTCCTTTTCTCCGCTCCGAAGCTGGGAGGGCAATGTCCCCTACGCCCATTACTACCAGCCGCCCCTGACCTTCCCTGACTTTTTTTTAGTTTGGAGTGGGAATACTAAATCATATATGTTTCGCGTCCAGCAGTTTCCCTGAGTTGAAATAGTTTAGAGAGGGAATAGTAAAAAATTAATACTTTATTTTGGAGTAAGGTTAATGATAAAAATGTATGTTTAAGTGGTAATAGTATTTTATATCTGAGTATTAAACACATTAATTTATGTATGACAACTAATTTAAGATAAACATTTTATTGTAAAGACAGAAAAAGAATTATATAGGAATTAAATACAAAACAACATTGGTATTTTAGTTATGCCTTTATTTTCATTCAAAGACTCAAGCAAAGAAATAATATAATTTTTTTTAATAACATTGTTTGATATATATATATATATATATATATATATATATTGTCATACAGAGGAATAATAATATTTTTTTTGTTTTTGGATATATTGCATATTTAGTACATATTTAAACATAAACATATAGGGGCTGATTAGGATGGCGGGCAGTTTTAAGGCCGCCTGCCATCCCTGTGGTGTTGGGACCGGCCGCCAGACATGCGGCTGTCATGCACTGTGAATTAGGATGCAACCGCCACAGTTTAACATTGCGGCATGTGCTGTTTACAGCAGCACCTGCCACAATGCCAAATTGCCATGTTGTGCATTTCCATGCACAACGTGGCAGGCACCACGCGGTGCCTGCCATCTTGTGCATGGAAATGGAGGAGGGTACCATGGGTACCCCAAAAGTGCACCGCACAACTCCCGGGGGCCCGCAATGGGCCCCCATAACAAATCCCCGCCAGCCCTTTCATGGCGGCGATGCCGCCATGGAAAGACCTATACATCCCAGTATCCTAATATGGATGGAGGTGCCTGCTAGGCATGGCCACACTATTGTGGCCCAAATCCGCCCAGCCGGCAAACGTTCCGATTGCCGACCGGTGGTAAAGCGGCAGACGCACTTTGCGTCCGCCGCGATACCCCCGCCATTATAATATGACAGGGGTAAATCATGTTACGATGGCGGGCGGAACGCCACCTCCGGGCCGGCGGTGGCTATCCGCCCACCATCATAATCAGCCCCTTCATATTTAAGTAAAGTCAGCATAATGCACATTTTTTACAAATAAAAGATTTAGCTGTCCAGTGGTTTTTATACATTTTTGTAATACATATTTTTTTGGTAACAGTAATAGAATATTTATTTACATTGTAAATCTGCATTACATAATTACATATAGTGTACATTTTTTATAGCATATATTTTTTTTACAATTTTTTCATTGTATAACTTTTTTACATTTGTTGCATACTTTCTAATAAATAATATTTATTTTGTAGAATATTATTTAAATTGTAATAACATATATAATTATCAAGGTAAGAAAGCATTTTGAAAAAGAAAAATATTTTTAACACTAATACTATTTTTCACATTTTTAGCAACAGTACAATTTCTTTTAAATACATTAGTAAGTTACAATCTTTTATTTTAATGTATAATAATACACATTATTTATTTTCTAATATTTACTATTATAATTTAACAATTTTAAATTGGAAAGAAAAAACATTTTGTACATTAGTAATATTAAATAGCCTTTTTTAAACGTTTCTAATGTACAATGAGTTTAATATAGAAAAGTAGTTTTATTATTTCGATTAGGTAGCCATTTTCTAAACTAAGTTGTATTTTGTAGACTGTGTAGTTTTAGGTCATTTCTGAGGGGAGTATCTCGCGGTTGGAACCTACGTCGCATCAGTTAAGGTAATTTACATTTAATTACTTTTAGGCTTATTTAGGTGTGGGGCTAAGGTAGTTAGGTAGTCTATAGTTTATGTAATGTTTGTATTTTGTGTTTTTTGTGAGGTTTCATTGGTAGGTTTGCGTATGCGAAATGCGGTTAGTGCGTTGATAGGTAGGTGTTAGAGTATGTTCTATATGTTTAATAATATTTAGAGTATGGTGTTATTAGTATGTTTATGTGTGTTTTTTAATGATTTTATTGTATATTTGTGCGATAAGGATTGTGTTGTTTTTTCCACATGTTTTTGCTGTTTGGAAGTTGCCTTTGGGAGAAGTCTGCTTTTTTTTTTTAAGAAACTGTGTATTAGTTTCCAGTAAACTAATAATTATTTTACTGTTCCGTTATTAATTGATTCAATTCTATGGATATGTTGCTGGCAGGTTATATTTTACACAGTTGAATTTTTTAATTTCTCTTTGGGACTTTTAACTAAGTTTTGGGATTTTTACACATTATGGATTTATTTATGTCAGTTTGGATTAAATTCTTCAGCAACAAAAAAGTAAGGGGCTCATTACGATGGCGGGCGGACATGATTTCGCCCGCCATTGTTGCGGTGGTAGGGACGACCTGCCAGTAATGCAGCAATCCCACCACACATATTACGATGCTCCCGCCAGTATGGTTGGTGCATCTCTGACCATTAACGTTGCGGAAGGGGCTGCTGAATGCAGCACAGTTCGCAATGTCAAAATGGTATGCACTGCATTTCCCTGCACTGCGTGGCATGCACCACGTGGTGCCTGCCATGCAGAGCAAGGAAATGCAGGGGGTACCATGGGTAGCACCCAGTACAGCAACACCTCCCCCTGGGACAAGGGGGGCCCCCAACTGGCCCGCAAACCACATCCATGCCAAACTTTCCATGCCGGCTTCGCCGCCATGAAAATGCCCTGTCCACACAACATCCTACGATTGCTTTTGGAGGTGTAGTGGCGGACGGATTTTGCGTCCCCCGTGTTACTCACCCCCATCTTTATTGGGTGGTGGCTAAAACGCTTAGTGATGGCGAAAGGACTGCCAGCGCTGGGCAGGCGGTGGCAGTCCTTCTGCCATCCTAATGACCCCCTAAGTTATTTTAAATGATTTAAAATGGGAGGCAAATGTAATTTTTTAAATGACGTTGTTGATATTTTTAAATATATAAAATATATTTATGTCAATTAATTTTTTTTAAAGTTAAAATTAATTGACATAATATTTATATTTGAGATGTTTGCAAAGGAATGTTTATTTAAGAATTCATTTCACAATTACGATTTTTCTATGTTTTTGTATTATTGTTTTAAAGTAGGGATTTAGCTATTGTTTCTTGATATTCTATTCCTTTAGTGTTTGGGTAGAGTCTTACTTTGTATTGTAAGTGCTTGAACATTGTTTAGTTTTGGACCTAGTTGTGTTACCGACTGTTCAAATCTTAGGGGCCTATTACGATCCGCCTGCCACCATAACGGTAAACGGGACCGACCGCCAGAGGTGGGGCAGTCCCACTATGGCAATTAGGATACGACCGCCACCCTGGCAGTCGCATCCAGCACAATTTACATTGCGGCGGACGGTGCTGTCAGCAGCAGCCGCCGCAATGCAAAATATGCATGTTGTGCATTGGCATGCACAACGTGACTGGCACCGCGCAGTGCCTGCCACCTTGTGCATGCCAATGAAGGGGGTACCCCCAAGAGCAGGCATTCACCCCCCCGGGGGCCTGCAACGGGCCCCCCAAGCCAAACACTGTATGCATTTCCATGGCAGCATTGCAGCCATGGAAAGGCCTGATTCCGCACACATCATAATATGGTGGGCCGTGCCTGCTAGGCACATCCACCATATTATGGCCACGGACTGCACGGCAGGCAATCGTAATTATTGCCTGCATGCGGAAAAGTGATGGACGGTCTTTCCGCCTGCCACTGTGCCCCAGCCGTTGTAATAGGGCAGGGGGAAAAAGGCGGGTGGGCGGGGATAGATGTCGAGTTGATCCGCCCAACATCATAATGGCCCCCTTAAATGTTGGTAGCTTTGTTCTTTTTGGATTGATTGTAGTAATGTATCTAAGTTTGGTTGGGTTCGGCCAGTTGTGGCTTGGAAATCATTATGCCATCCTTCCACAGCTTTGTTAGTTTTTGCTTCTTTGTTTTGGGTACTATTATGTACATTCCGCCATGGAATGTGGTATTTGGGCTGTCTCCTGTGTCCAGATCTGTGTAGCTTTCCCACCCAGGTATCCTCGAAATAGTCGAGTAGGGGACTTAGTTTATGTTAATTTGTTTGGCAGTAGGGGCTTTCTGTTATTAGATTGTTGTGTTCTGCTACATCAGTTATTGGGAAGTATGCTAGTGCAATTAGCTTTTTTATTTCATATGCTAAATTGCTATTAGTTGCATATTCTAAGCTAAGTGAAGCTATTTGAATGTGTCTCCATATGCATTGATTAAAGTGGTAAGAGCAACCTTGTATTGCTGTGTGAGGGTAATTTTTCAGGATGGCGTGTATCATTGACTGTTCAAAGTCTATGATATTTTTTGTTGGATAGTAATTATTAGTTTCTTGTTTTACTTTTGCTAAGAGTTCTGCATTGGTAGTGGTTTGTTTGTGGCATATATAAAGGGTATATTGGTATTGTGATACAGTCCAAGGATTGTGTATAATTGGTAAAATGGTTTGGCACATATTTTAATTGTTCCGTACATCATCCATGTCTCACAATTCTGCAGTTTAAGTAAGTTTGTGGGAGTTGCATATCTTATAATCCTTTTGTCGTTAGATTTGTTGTCATAAAGTAGAAATTGCTCTTTATTATGAGTTACAGTGAGTTCAGGTTGTCTTTGAATTTCACTGAATGTTTTAGAGGTAGGTGGGGTGGTAGCAGTTATTTTTTTGTTTTAGCTATTAGCCTTTTTAATTTTGAGACAGGGGGTAATTGGCCAGTTACATGTTCTGGAACTCTGGAGAGTACATCTTTTAGTATTTCAGTAGTAGGTTTTTGAGAGGTAGTGCTAGCTTCTTTCAGAGTGTCTAAAGCGCCTCTCACTTCTATTACAGCTATGTTAGGGGCGTTGATATGTTCTTTAACATTTAATACAGTAGTCTTTTTTGTTGTAGCCCTCCCATAACATGCATTTGAATAATTTTGCTACATTTCCAAATAATTTTGTCTCTTGTCTGTTTTTCGTGGCTGTAGACACATCCCATATAGCATAATAAAAATGTTCCTTTCTGGGAAGTTATGAATTTTGCACCTTCAATCATTCTGATGTTTCAAATGCTATGAGAAATGTATATAAAAATATTAAATGTATTGTAATTGATTTATTGTAATATAGATATTTATATACAAAATGATACTTACATGCTTGAATATGTTGAACTTTTTTGACGCTGGGGTGTTTCTGTTAGTGCTTGGCTTTAGTGTTTCTTTTTATTTCCTGCAGAAAGAAAATGATAATTTTACTGAATGTGTTTAACAGCATTTTCTGTATTTTGTAGTCTGTGTGGTTAGTGGGTGTTTTGGGTTGGGATTTTTAGTTATTGTAGTAGTTCAACTTAGATTTATACTTACTTTTTTGACAAGGTGGTTTTTTGATGATATGCGTAGTTAGTTGAGTGTCTTTTGGAGTTTCTGTAGAGGAGATATAAAAAACAAAATACATTAATTATTTAATTATTGTATTACGTGCTTTTTAAATATTTCATACAGTTGTAACATAAAATAGATATTCTACTTACTTTGTGAAGTTGAAATCATAGCTTTCAATGAGGAAGGCCAATGCTGCAGAAGCAAGGTGGCAGAGATTCCCCATGTTCTTTGCTTTGTTGTTGGAGCATAAAATAATGTTACATTTTCTTTAGTTCATATAATGTTTGTGTAATTGTGCTTTCAATTTTATTAATCTCATTGGGTTACTTAAGTTGTAGATGTTTTTCATTGGTTGTTGCTAATGTTTTCAATTAGTTTGGCAGTTGTTTCCTTATGTTCAGTTAAACTTTTTTTATTCTTACTTTATTTAAAACGTATAATAGTATATTATTTGTAATATATATTGCATTGAATGCATAATGAAAATTATTTAATTTATGTATTGTGTTTTTTAAGGAGTAATTAGTTTCGTGAATTTAATTATGTTATGGTATATTTTTAAATTATAATTTATTTAACTTTAATTTAATTTAATTAATATGTTATTTGTATTTGTGATATTGTTTATATATTTTTTATATATATTGTGTTATTAAAAATATTTTTAAGGTGGCTATATTTTGTTTTTGGCGATAATTGTGTGGTCTATATTTTGTTATTGATATTTGTGTCATTTTGTAGGTTTATTTAATGTTTTCGATATTAATTATAACAATATTTTGTTCATCGATATTATGTTAATATTTGACTATATTTTTGAATCGATATCTGTGTATTTCTTTAAATAAGTATAGTATATTTATGTTATCGATATTTGTGTATCGATAATTTTGTAGGTCGATATTATGAGTGTCGATGTTACGTCAGTGATCCCTAATATCTGCTGCCCAAGATATTCTTATAGCTTTAGTCTAAACTGTCACAATTGTAGGAGTGTGATGGTTAGTAGTTGTGTTGGTACTGTCATTGGCTGCGCTGGTAGGGGCAATGGGCGGTGCAAGCTGGACTGGTCTCCTGATGAGGGCCCTGACACTTTTTTATTTACAAACTAAGCAGTGGTGCGAGTGTGAGGCACATAGCCTTTGACACACGGACCCAGGGAGAGGGTGAGGCAGAAACCTCACCCTCTCACTGGGAGTGAGAGGGTGAGGAGCGTGTGGAGAAGCGTGGCTCAGTGGTTAGAGGCGGCAGACCCGGAAGCTGAGATCGGCCGTGGACCAGGGTTCGATTCCCCGCCTCGGCGGGTCTCGGGCTCAAAAAGTTCCACGGACTCGACAATTCTTGCTCCGGTGCCTACTCAATTCACGGGGTCACATCTGTGACTCTGGGCAATAGCTTGCTTAATCTCCACTACGGCCCCTCGCGGCGGGATGCCTGGCTTTCACCTTGTGGATACCCTGCCGGGGTATCTCACAGGGGAATACCAGGACGGGTTCCCTAAGCAAGCGCTTAGATACCGGGTCGGTGATTTGCGCTATATAAATACATGTACATTTACATTTACATGGATGAAGAGATTGAGCCAGAGGGCAAGACATTATGCCTTTATTAAATGGAGGCTGTGAAAAGGTGAGTCAGAAGGCGTATGCAGGGTGGAGAAAGTAAAATACGGATGTATGACATTACAACGAATGCTTTTACCACGCATGCCTTTACATCGCCGTTTTTACAACGCATGCTGTTACAACGCATAGCGCTAAGGGGTGCTGGATAGTGAATAGTTTAATTTACTATTCCAACTCCAGGCCCCGTGGATAGTAGGGAAGGTGTTGGATAGTAAATTAAATCTATTCCCTATCCTAGAGCGCCCCCCAGCGCAATGCGTTGTAATGACATGCGTTTTAATAGTTGCGTCGTAAAGGCACTGCGTGGTAAAAGTTGCGTTGTAAAGGATGTTCCCCGTAAAATACTGAGGTACCGCTGCCAACCACTCACCATGAGCCATAAGGGACATTGATGGTTGCCAATCCTTTATTTTGCAGTGATTTTGGTACAGATATTTTGCCTGGGCTCCTTCTTCTTCTGTTTGTTGTGTTCTTGGGGGTCCTGTGGCACTTTTTACTAAGGCCAACTAGTCATGCCTTCTAACTGTGTTCTAGTTTGGCTTGACCAGATGGTTGGGTGAGTGGTGGCTCTTGCTTTAATGCTTGGCAATGATCCATTTAACTGTGGGTTGCCCTGAGGTGGATCAGTGGTAAGAGAAAATAACTTGGATTGTTGCCCAAATCCAAAAGATGGCTGGGGCAAAAGCAAATGGTACCAATTCTCTCTCGCTGTTGGAATTCATGAAGAAGAATGTGCCCAAAATCAGAACTGCCCAGGCTATCACGTCTGCTGCCTCAACAACCTCTGCAGTTCACCACTTACAGGCGGAACTGAAAGCCAATTAGATGTACAGAACACAGGGTGTCTTTGTCCTGTGTATGAAGTATGCCTTCTAAGACAGGAGAGAAAAGCTATGCAGCTTCAAGTTAATTTATAGAGAAATATTTGCCCTCTCTATCTCCTCAAGCCTCATCTTCTCCTAGGAGTATGACAACGTTGGGTCCTCCGTTGTGTGATCCTAGATCCGAGGGTGCAAGAGGTACCATCAGTAAATTATTCTCTAAGCCACCCTCGGTTCCCTCCACCCCTTTCTAGCTCGTGTATCGGAGGGTGCTCAGTGCTGATTTGGGAGGTCATACCGTTAAATTGGCCTCCCACACTAATAACTATTCATGCATTAGAAAGTGACCAACTGGCAGAGACTGGGCCTGTCTCTTTTCCCTCTGACAGGTCATGGATCCAATAAGCATAGAAGTACTGCAGCATTTAATCATATGTCTGGGCATGAAACAGGTATATGTAACACACACAGATTCAGATAATCCTTTTTAGGAAGTATAGATAGCTTTCTACACAATTTTATTTATATTTTTATACTTTTGAATGTTAATGGGTGAAATAGATGAAGGTAGCGGCAAGGAGTGTTTGACTTCTAGAGTCCCGGGGGAGTAGCATTAATATTATGCAGATACTAATTTATGATTTCAAGATATTACTGTTCAAATAAAAAAAAATTGGATTCCTAAATTGGGCAAATTATTGCAACGTTGTTATAGTAGGCATATTAATAGCAATAAAATTAGTGCTGTCCAGTACTTATCGCATTTCGTACAAGTAAGAGGACTGTATTATGAGTACTGTGGACCTTCTCTGAAAGGCAGTTTGTGACAGTTTACTGTTCCGGGGCTGCAGTTCGGGCTAGAGAACAGGCCTGAGAGGTTTTTCTGCAATATCACAGATGTGGCGCTGCTCCAGTACCTGCACTTCAAATGAAGGTAGACCCTAATTTGCATGGAGGCATGTCACCAAGTAAAGAATAAAGCATTTTGACTTACATTGGCTCCCTTTCTGAAAGATTCTATAGGGACAATATGTTACACTGATTGTTGTAAACATTTAGCACGTCCCAGCAGGATCTTAGAGGGAATATTTGATGGTCCTATGAAGCATTTTGGTCTCTCTGGATCGTTAAAACTGTAAACTTTATGGGAGGTTGGGAGCCTCTTCAAGGTGTAGCATGGTTTGCGCAGGCCAAAGCTGTCTGTGTCTGGGGCCAAGCAAACAGGGTTTGCACCTACACATCTCAGTCCTTGAGAAGGAACTGGCGCTCATTGAAAGTGGGTGTATTGTAGGACTGCATGCAATTTGAAAATATCCACCTTGAATATTTGGCATTGCCAAGATAGTTCTTAGTTTTTCTCACCTAACCTAAGACATGGAATGAAAAAAGCTGGTTGGAGTTAACCATCTCCAAGTGGGTTATACACCTGATGTAATAGATAATTCCTTCTCCTGTAGTACTCTAACTATAAATCTTAAACAAATGATTCAGTAATAATCCAGGTCAATTACACTAATCTCAGTGCCTTTGATTAGACCTTTCATATGTTTAGGAAGTCCAAATTAATCCTTATTTTGAAAACAGGACCAATACTGATACCAATGACACACTACACCTACTATAATAAAACAACACTTAAGAGCAAGAATCCAACCAACTAACCCACCCATGAAAGCACCATGCAAGAAAATCCACTATCGCTCTTGACATATATGCTGTCAACAGCTAACACCAGATCGGCCACACCTTAGACCACCTCAACGGACATAAACCCACATTCTTATATATTCACAGATTCCACCTCCCAAAACGAGCAATCCAAAAGATCTGATCATCGCATCTACACAGGCTAAAGCAGAACTCTCTGATTCAAATGCTCATCCCACTCCAAAACCCTTCAAAGTAGTGACAAAATGAAGTCTCTTAAGCGCCCAATCATCTCAGAAACACTGTACTAACATGCAGGCCATTATCAATAATGATAAGATGCTCATACTCAGTTTAACAAAAATCTGCATTGTCAATAATTCTATCACTGGCTTCGATGAGATGGTACCCTAGAATTACAAAATTCTGCAAAGGATCAGGGAAAATAGCAGAAAAAAGTCAGATTATTTCTTGGTCAGTGAAGGAGACTGATTTAACATCAGCCAGAACAGTTTACTTATAATGTGATAATATATCGCTCACCCGGATACTGTAACCTTTTACTGGATGCGTTCCTCCCACTAGCATTGATCCTAGGGGACAGAAAGTTCTGATAATGAGAGACTTTAATTTGTGGCAAGACAAACCCAATATCGAAAATGTTTTAGAGTTCCTTGAAAAAATTGCATAGCCTCAGATCTGGTGCAATTGCTCTTTAATATTTGTTCAGTGTACAAATGTATCTTGTGAAGTCCCCCAAAGTGAGTTGAACACAAAGCCCACACAATTCAGACTTCTGAAACCATAAGATGACAAAAGGCTTAAGAAAATGTAAAAAGAAGTTGGAAAGAATATTTCCACATTTCCAGATCCAGAAAAGAGATGAGAAATATCTCCCACAGATTTACCCATTACCCCACATGCTTGCCCCTTCTGATAAGTAAAGTCAAAGTTTGAAATAAAATAACCAACAAAAGGGTCAATGCAGAACTGTCAGAACTCTAAAGAAGAAAAAGCCAACATGAGCAAAAATAGCATAACACTTTGGCAACTGAGGACACAGTATGCTTCAAGAATATAAGGGGATACCCCAAAGCCAAGTAGAGGTGGACCAAATCCATAGAATTATTTACCATATTCAATAATTGTCAACCCTGGAAGTCCTGGAAAATATCCCAAGAGAATCCAACAACATCACAATAACCACCTGACATTATTTGACACAAGACTTCAATAGGCTATCAATGTCAACATTTCTAATCCCCTTTCCCTTCAAATCCTCTACCAATTCTATAAGTAATGTTCTCAACATTCAAACCTCTGGAAAATAAGACAGTACTGAGATTAGTGTTAAGGATTAAAGCATCAATCAAGCAATCAATCAGGATTTATAAAGCACGCCTAATCACCCAATAGAGTATCCAGGCGCTTGCAGGCCCTGGAGATGTATTCAAATAGCAAGGTCTTGAGGGCCATTCAGATTTCCATAAGTGAGGTGTTGGTCCAGAGGTGCATCGGAAGACTGCTCCAGGTCTTTGCTGTGATGTGGGACAAGTGCTATGTAAACAAATGATGGACGGAATGCTGAATAAATCATACAGTCACCCCCAGTCGAAAGATCAGGGTTAAATCCATTGTTCTTTTGGTCCCGCCAAATATGAAGCTACAACCGACCTTTAAGAACATCTCGATGCTGGACTACATCTTTTTGAGCCAGAATCTTCAGAAGAGGTGCAAAGAATATAAGGTGACTAACACTACCGCAAGTGACCACAATCCACTATCAATCCTAGTCAATATAAACACAGCAATGCACTTTGAACATTTAACGGCATGCAAAATGATAGATACGAACTCGGATACTGCCCGGGTAAGACGCATAAAGTGGGGTCCGATTAGGCAAGAGAAATATAACGCCTGGAAAAAGGCAACACGTAAAACTAGTCCACATATGAATTGGCCGGAAATCATTTTGTCAATATCCAGTGCTATGACTGCAGGAAAACAATTGGAACACAAAGGAAAACATCGTAGCAGTAGGCCTGTCATCCTTTCCGACCTTAAAGAATTTAAAGAGAGCAAAAAGCAGTGTCGCTTGGCTGAGCAACAGTATCGGAGGAAAAAATGTTTAAGCCCGAATTACATCTGAAAGCAGCAAGAAGAGCGCACAAAAACACAGTCTGGGAGTTGAAACAGAGAATCATCGAAGACATATGGAAATGTATTTATGCGTAGCTTGCCCCCAGCAAGAGCAGAGGATTCTGGAATTACGTCAATAATCTTAATGGTAGAAGCAATACACACAATGCAATACCTGCCAAGGAATGGGCAGCCTATGCTACCAAGTTATACGTTGACCAGGAAAAATCTAGACGAAAACCAGTGGGAGCTGAAAACTATTGTCTAGAGGAAAGGAGAATAAATTCCTCGCTCTTAGTGAAAAAGAAACCCTGCTCCCATTGAAAGGCATAAGGAAGGATGGGGCCCCAGGACCGAACGGGTTACCGGGAAGTGTTTTTAATGAAGATCGTGCCTTTTGGGCACCACATATGCACTGTCTATTCAACCATTGCTTCAATACCTCAGGAGTACCAGAATCGTGGAAAGGTTCCATTCTGCAACCAATCTATAAGAAAGGCAACATTTTACAGCCTGAGAATTATAGACTAATTGCTCTACTTGACGTGGATGGGAAGGCATATGCAAAAGTCCTACTGAAAGCGCTAGAGGAATGGATAATAGACAACCAAATAATACCATACTACCAGACTGTAAGTAAGTAAAATAAGCTTTATTCGATTTATCAAAAAATCATAAAAGCGTACAAGTACAGTTTATACCATAAATCTAAAAACAGTTTAAACGTAAGCAGGAAATATATAAAACATTTTTCCAAAAATTAAAAGTCTGTAGTAGACATTTGAACGGAAGGCCTCAGACTGGATTCCGGGCAAACTCATCAACAATGGATAATGCCATAGCATTATCATACCTGGTAACTGAGGCCACAGAGGGGATTAACCCACCTCTGTACGCCTGTTTTGTTGACTACAGTGCTGCCTTTGATGGCATCGACCGCAATATACTGTGGGAAAAGCTTGCAAAGTGGGGGATACCAGGGAAACTTCTGGCAGCCATCATGTCCCTCCATACTGGCACATGGGTCCGCACGAAGCTCACACAGTCACACGCAACTGCCAAGACCTATACGAACAAAGGGTTAAAACAGGGCTGTGTGATTGCGCCAACACTGTTTAATCTATATACCGCGGACCTGGGAGCGGCACTCTCTAAAACTAATATTTTTCCACCTAAATTGGGCCACTTTAGAATACCCATCATGCAATATGTGGATGATCTCGTCATCTTGGACCATACCAGAGTAGGCATGAAAAGGGCATTGAAGACTCTTC
This sequence comes from Lissotriton helveticus, assembly GCF_964261635.1. Classification (NCBI taxonomy): domain Eukaryota; kingdom Metazoa; phylum Chordata; class Amphibia; order Caudata; family Salamandridae; genus Lissotriton; species Lissotriton helveticus. Next base: position 1,570,256,587 of record NC_136057.1, on the reverse strand, counting down.
ATTGATATAACTCAGAAAACAAGCTCCAAACTAATGCAAATAAAACCAAGGTATTGGTCTTTGGACATAAACCAAAAAAATCTCTGTTAGGTTGGAACATTGGACCACTTAGAATTGCAACTGCAAATAAATATACCTACTTGGGTGTACAATTTTTAGATACCGGCAGAACAACATCTCAGGCCAAATCATTGGAGACAAAATCTGCTAAGGTCACACATGCCCTATGTAAAATCCATCAGAACCTTGTGAGTCATTCAACCGTGGGCATCCGAAGAGTAATACAAGCCAAACTATTTTCAACAATCAGCTATGGCCATCTGGCTTTCCCGGGCCTATTGTCCGATAAACTGGAGAATCTACATATTAAGGCTTTCAGGAAAATCTTCAGGCTACCATTTTCGACAAGATGCACACTGATCAGACTTGAGTTTAATTTAACATCAATGGACATAGAATGTAAAAAAGACATAGTGAAGCTATACCACTGTGTGAACAAGGCTAGCCTGGGTACCCTAAGGGAAGCACTTCAAACACTCTTCATGGATCAAACCAGTCGATGGGCTAGGTACCTTGCTTCAGCTAATAAAACCCTACGCCTGACAACTGATCAAATATTAAATCTGCCAACTGTTAGCCTAAAAAACCTGTTAAAAAAACAGGGAAAGACCATCTCAAGGCTCCGGTACATAGATACGACCAGAGTTATTCGTGGCGCTGAGGGCCTCGTAAAATCACATGAAGCCACTCAATGCCAACCATACCTGAATGCCGGCCTGGGGAGATATGCTCTTCAAAATGTCTTGAAGACCAGGCTGCTAACCCTACCAATAAAGGACTATAGGGCTCATTGGTCAACAATACCAACTAGAAATAGAGGATGTCGACTGTGTCAATACCACATAGAATCAGCAGAGCATATCATCTGTTGTTGCCCCGCGTTGGTAATCCCGAGGCGCAAATACTTAAGGGCAATATTTAATCTTAATAAAGTAAGAACATGCAAGGAGGCTTTAACGCACATTTATACCACAACAGTGCCAATGGAATTGGCATGTGCCGGGAAGTTCTTTGCCACTGTTGGACAGATCTTATGTCAAACGCAAAGTCCAGAATAATAACAGCTTAACTACAATCCGTACGTCGATGAGCATCTATAGTATCAATAGTGATGCCTCACTAATTTCCATGGTCATGAACATTGCCACCTTAATTGAACTAACAAATAAACAAAGTATTTCATGGCCACCGGTGATTCGGTACCAAGCTTGATAAGCTAAGATGATCTGACATTAGGGCACCGATTGTCCAACCCGATGCATATGTACATGTTTTAACTTTCTCTTTTTCTTTTTCTTTTAAATCTCTTTGCACTTTAAATGTTTTTCTTAAAACGTTTACCTTTTATCAATTTACAGTTTTTTTTATCATGATCGTAATATGCTTCGCTTTTGTAAATGATTTTAGGTAATCATACAATAAAGTACTCATTCATTCATCCATTGTTCTTTTGCTCTCCATGCCACCACAGTTGATATTCAGCTATATGCAAATCAGTCTTGACGTGATGTGGGAGAAGGTGCATCCTCCACGTCTGCTTCGGTAGATGTGGGGAATATGGGCAAGTGAAAAGGAGGCAGAGGATAGTCTTCTTGATGGTTGATGGAAGTTCTGGTGGTGGTTAATGTAGGTGGGTCCTTGGTTGTGTAGATCCTTGTATGCGTGGTCAGCAGATTGAATTGGCATCTCTTCTGTAAGGGGAGCCATTGGAGTTTCCTGAGGTGGGGTGTGTTGTGGGTTCGTCAGGGGAGGCAAAGGAAGAGTCTGGATGCAGCATTCTGTAATGTCTGAAGTCTCTGTAGAAGGTGTGCGGGGATTCTGACATAGAGGGCATTGCTGTAGTCCAGGGCTGGTGATGAGGGCTTGTGTCACTGTGCATGTGGTGTGTAGGGGTCGCCACTTGAAGACCTTATGCAGCATGCACAGAGAGAGAAAGCAGGCAAAGGAGACAGCAGTGATCTGTGATTTTATGATGAGCTTGTTGTCAATGCTGATTCCAAAGTTTCTGGTGTGGTTGGAGGGAGTGGGTCCTAGGTCTTATGGCCACCAGGAGGCGTTCCATGTGTTACTGCTATTGCCAAAGATTAGTACTTCCATCTTGTCTGTGTTCAGCTTCGGGCAGTTGATCTTCATCCAGTCAGTTATGTTTGTCATGCATCTGTGGAAGTTGGTTCTGGTGACCGGAGATCCAGTGCTGGACGCAGGCGGGAATGCTGGAGGGTCTCTGGATCTTTGGTGTTTACAGAGATCCCCTGATTAACACAGTTGGGGGACCTCGGGGCTGAGAGCAGGCTTCAGCCGTGCGAGTGAGTTTTTCCACATCAATGGCTGGTTGAGGGTCAAAAGAATCAAAGCCAAAACCAGCGCTAACCACGGCTGCTATTGCAAGTCCACCCCGGCTGGTACTATAAAGCCCAGCATGCACCTGGAACATCCCAAAGAGGTTGGTGCTGAGGTGAGGATCAAGAAGAAAAGTGATGAGCTGGTTGGCATGGGTGGGAAGAGGCTGGCACGGGGAGCAATCTCTCTGCAACAGCGTAAGGTCAACCAGCAATCACTGACCTATTTCCACTGAAGCATACTAGGACATTGAAAAATTAAGATGTGGACTCTGCTACCGCCCTAACAGCTAGTGCAGCCACTCCTACTCAGGTGTATGAATCTGTGGTAGATGCCTCCGGCAGCATAAAGGCAGGCGTAAAGACAGGTGAGGACAATAGTTATGCAATTACCCCTATGGTGGAAGCAGCAAGAAGGAGACCACAGCCCTAGCAAAGCCCGGCAAATTCCTCAAGTGCTGAAAATGCTGATTGGGGGGGGGGGGGCTTGTGGCTCTCTCTTCCTCCCAACTAGCAAAAATCTGACTCTATTATGCTAGGCTGCGGCTCTCAAGGAAACAAAAGATTATTATCTTCGCCCGATTTATTGTGGGTGGCGATACATATTTTTCACTAACTAATGATTCAGACTCCTCAATGCCAGAATTAAGCTTTTCAACCTCTACGTTGTCATGTTCATCTAGTTGAAGCTCGTTGGACCAATCTGTTGTCATTGCCTGCTGCAAGAGTCGATTTTGGGAAAGGAAAAACAAGAGGAGATCTTTAGGAAAGGAACAGGCAGCAAGCAATAGGAAAACAACCAAAAAATATAAAAACTTCCCTCAGAAAGATACCCCCAGGCTAAGATGGTATTACTCTGCTATCCAACTGACGATCAGCAAGGGCACGGTATGGAGGAACTACCCTCAGGAAGTCTGCCCCAATACGCTGGAACCACAACTGTGATGGAACCCTCAACTTACCTTATCTTGGCTACTATCCAGCATATGCAGGCTGAGGTTCGGACTGATAACCATCGGGCTCTTCAGGCCTCGAAGAAACTACAGGGTTCAGTTAGAAAAATAAGTTAAACCTGCTCTGAGATTTCCTAGAGGATGACCAGTGTGGAGGCACATACGGAAACCCTCGAATTGGAGGTAGCAGGACTAAAAATCTTGAGCACTTCCCAAGATCCTAAGCTTACAGACATGATGTGGAAGCTTGAGGACTACGGAAACAGACAGAGGAGAAATAATTTGAGAGTGCTGGGTATTCCAGAAGGGGCAGGCGGAGGAAATCCCAGGGAGTACATAGGTAAACTCCTAAAGGGAGCATTCCCAGAAATTACAGATGGAGTTTGAGGGAGTCTCCTTTGAATGACCGGACTTTGCCCACTCTACTATGGAGCGTAGATGGCGTCTAAGACAGATGTTTGCTCCCTTCTAGAAGCTGGGGGCGGAGGTGTACCTACAAAAGCCTGCAAAATTGAAAGTGATTTTTAAGGGGTGGACCTGTAGCTTTTTCTTAGAGGTGCTGGCACAGGAATATCTAACTGAGTTACAGGAAGGGACCAGAAATATATGTATCTTGGCGGAAAAAAATAGGAAATCAATAAGATAATGGGGACTCACACCCTATTCTTAATAAGGATACGTAAAAAAAATGGATGTTGAAAGAAGTGGGGTGTGAGAATGCTATGACATATTGAGGGCTGGTGGTGGGGGGCTGGGAGCCCGGCCTGCCTTGTCAGATGGTGTCATTCAGGCTAGGCCTGGTTGCTCATTGGTTGGGAGTGGGAGTGGGTGGTTCGCTTGGGTGGTTGAAAGAGCCCCCACTAGGGGGTTTGGGGAGATACACAATCAGGGGAAAAAGGGGAATAATCAAGAGACTATAAGTTGGACACTAGGGAGTGGAGAAGAAATGCTTCTGGGGTACTTCTGGGGTACTGTCATTATAAAGGAAGGAGTTAAGGGTCTTACTCAAAGCAAGACAATGATTGATAGCCAGGCAATTTGTATTGCCTCTGTTAATATCTGCGGCCTAAATGATCTTGAAAAAAAGAGCTAGAACTGCAATAGGTCTACAATTCTTGAAGGCAGACATCTTCTGCACATAAGAAACGCATATTGAAGCTTCACAGAGGGACATTTCAAACACCTTGGGCTATAGACTTATATGTGGCACCTCACAAGGTGCTCATTCTGGGGGGTTGCGGTTCTGGCCTGGGGCAGCTTGTTAACATTTACTCAAGTAGGGTCAGACTCCAAAGGGAGATGGGTAGCAGTTGTTTGTCCTTCTTTTTGTGGAGGCAAATTTATGTTGTGTTCAGTATACTGTAACATACTTGATAATCCCTCCAATATCAACCAGCTATCTAAAGAGCTACCTTTAGTTTTATGTAGGTACTTTAATATTAATCTCCCCGGCAATTTTGATATAAGGGCACAAATAATGTATTCCGGATGAAAACCTAAAGTGTTTCAAACCCTTAAAGGGGTGTGTAAAGATCATGGTAGATGTCTGGTGCAGAAAGAATTAGATGGGGCACGGTTACACTTATTTTTCTGACCTGCATTCCACACACGCTCGTCTCAATTATTATTTTGTATCTAATAAGTTTCTTGCGTCCTGTAAAATTCAACAATACCCATGGTATCTATCGGACCATAATCCACTTGTACTCGAACAACAAGTTATGGGGGAAACTACAAAGCTCTTGGGGCTATGAGCATGCCCCCCTTGCTAACAAAGACTGTTGTAAGCATATAAGTAGTTGGATTCCAATGTCTGGGATACTCTCACGGCCTGCCTAAGGGGGGAGACTAAGGTTTTCTTTGAGCATGGGGAAGCAAGAGAGACAATTGATACAAACTTAACAAGATAATTAGTGGTAGCAGAGGAAAATTTAGTAAAAGGGATACCACAAGGGGGAGACATAAAGGAAGCACAAATTAAGTTAACAATGGCAAAGGGAGAAATAGATCAGCTTTTCACTAACAAGGCAGCAGATAAGTACATTACTTGGAAAGAAAGAACGTATGAGTATAGCAAATACATTGGACACCAGTTGGCGGTAAGAGCAAGGCAGAGGTCTAAAAATAATGAGATAAGAGAAGTCCAAGACCCTGTTCTTGGGGTAGTTACAGATGCAAGAAAAATCTGATATGCATTTCAAGTGTTTCATCAAACCTTATATACCGAACAAATCAGGGATTAACTTCGGCAAATTGAAGAGTTCCTTGAAAAGGAACCTGCAAGCAGATTATCTTTGGATGAGAAGGATTCCCTTGAAGAAGAGCTATCATGGGAAGAGATTGTTCTTGCAATTTCTAGTCTCCCCTCCGGTAAAGCTGCAGGTGTGGATGGAATTCCTTCTGAATTTTACAGAACACTTGCTCCCCAGCGGAAGGGCCAGATGACAACACTATTTAGTGAAGATCACCCTCCAGATTCTTGGTCTGTGGCCAAAATTGTCATTTAAAAAAAAAGATAAGCCACCTTCAGAATTAGACTCATATCGGCCTATCACATTGATAAATGGGGACTCCAATTTACTCTAAGGTGTTAGCATCACTGCTTGCTCAGGTCATCAAAAACCTGGTTGCGAACCAACAGCATGGTTTTATTGCAGGGAGGTATACTACCGATCACATTCCGAGGGTGATCTCACTTTTTGATGCTTAGGAGGTTTCAGGAGACCCTATTGCCTTGATTTTATTAGATGCTGAAAAGGCATTTGATAGGGTCTCCAGGCAATTCCTAGGCATACAATGTATGCGAGGGGTTATTGGTCCAAGGTTTATTCATGGAGATAAGGTCTTACACTGCAAGCCTGTTGCAAAGGTCTGTATTACAGGAGATATGACAGGGCCTGTGATGATTACTCGAGGAACTCGACAGGGGTGTCCTTGTTCCCCACTACTGTTTGCGCTGTATATTGACCTCTTCATAGGAGAAATAGCGCAAAATATTGCTATACCCCCAGTAAGTATGCATGGATACGGAACTAAAATCTTGGCATTTGCAGTTGATGTTGCAGTGTTGACTCTTGATCCTGAGGCTGCTATCAAGGAAATAGAGATGGAAATGTCTGTTTTGGTAACTTTCTGGTTTCTTGTAAAACAAGGAAAACATGCTAATTATTACTAACAACAAGATCGCTCTGGCAGACAAAAGAGTAGTTGAAATAGCAGTATATCTTTGTTTTTGCATCACTTCTAATGCGGAGGCTATTGTTAACTCAAATCTAGAACCCTTGTTAGATAAAACTAGCAAAGGGTTAGTAAGGTTAAATAATTTGCATCTTACAATGATTGGTCTTAATATTATAAAGATGATCTTTTTTCCGAAAATGTTATATTTTTTTAGCGCAATTCCTTTAGCTTTCCCCAATGATTGCCTAAAAGCTTTTGTCGCTGTTTTTTCTAGATTTTTATGGGCTTATTCTAAACCAAGGAGATCGCTGAGGTATTTATTGCTCCCAAAAGAGAGAGGAGGGTGGGCTCTTCCGAATCTTAAATTATATTATTGGGCCACCTTGTTGCAAAATAGCAGGATTTTGTTTAAGGAACCGATGCCAGAGGCTCCCCCACAGTCTACCCCTACTACATTTCAACTATTGATAGGATAAGAGGCTTAGGGTGTCTTTGGAGACAAGAAGAATATAGCTACTACAAAAAAGTATGGTTTAAATGTCTTTTGGGCACGTTTAGGGTCTGGACAGCATCATCCGAAATTGTTGGGGCCGGGGAGATTGAATTGCTACGCCCCGATTCAGAATAATCCAAACCTACCGGAAATTTGTAATGATGGCTATATGCAAATCTGGTCTTTGGCTGGGATAGTCACATTAGGTACTTTTCATTCTCCCTCTGGCTTTGTCTCGTTCGAGGCACTAAAGGTAGAGTTTTGCATCAACAACAAGGAGTTTTTTAAGTACCTACAAATTAGGGATTATCTACAGCGCAAAGCAGGTGGGCCCAGTGGTTTTGATAAAAATGTTTTGGTCGAAATGTAATCACTCAGAACCATACTCATATTGGGACAATTTATTTGCTTCTAAATAAGGAAATGAAGGAAGATCTTGATAAAGTGTGTATTAAATGGCAAGAGAAGTTTGTGATCTCGGAAAATTAATTTGCAAAGGCCTATCTCAAACTGTTTTATTATCGGCCAAATTTACTAGCACAGTTTTTTTAAAACCTGTTTTATGGTATGCTATACACCAGCGAGAATTGTGAAATGGCGCTTGGGTCGGGGAGCTAACTGTCCTCGATATGCCACAGCTTGAGCTTATAATGTCCTATTATTTGCAACGTGTCCTTCTTTAAACTTCTTTAAGATTGAAATTCAAAATTTTCTTCATAGCAAATTAGAAATAAACTTTTTATTGAATCCCAAACTAATTTTGCTAGGAGTAGTGGAAGAGAAACAGGTGCCGGATAAAGATTATGTTCTTGCTGTTACAATAGCGATTTTTTAGACTTTTAATAGTTACAGCTTGGCTTTAGCGATTTTTAGACTTTTAATAGTTACAGCTTGGCTTGACCCACAGCCTCCTCTCTTTCAACACTGATTGGCCCGCCTATTAGCTGTTCCCAACTTGGAGAAAACAAAATATCTTAGAAAAGGCTCCAAAGCAAGGAAAAAAGGGAAGTTAATATGGGCCTCTCTAGCTAGATTGGAAATGTGATGTTTCATGTTGAGACAGTATTGATTTTTTTCGAAGTTGCTTTGCACTCCGTGAATTTGCACAATGCACTTTAAAAACGGTCTAATTCTTATATGCATGCATCTAGTCATAACAAGATGAGGGGAGTGTCAGAACTATTCAACAGGGGAATGGTGGTGAATATTGATCAGAAATACTGTGATGCAGAGGGGTGATTAGTTGGGTTGCAGGACACCATAGGCACGCACATTCTTGCAATTTTCTTTATTTATGGCCCAAATGACAGCAAGGTGTAGTTTTACGAAGTATTCTTCATACTGCTGGAAGACTTTACTGAAGGTGACTTACTAAAAGGGGATTCCTCACTTTGGGGTCCAATAGGATGCCGGGTGAAGGCACCACCCCGGTGCTGGCGGTGCGGAAAAATGCATTTTTCCGCTCGCGAGCAGCGGCACTCAGGACCGCCATATTAGTATGACCAAACATAGATAATTTCCCATCCACCGCGGTGTGACGTGCACCGCCATCAAAGTGCGGCTGCCACCACGGCGGTGGGAGCCAATAGAGACTCTCCGCCGTGCAGAATGACGTCCGCCCCGCTCCACAAATTAGGATGCCCCAAACAAGCAGAAGCACCGTAGTGGAGACACCGCCCAACCAGAGACGGCAGAAGCTCAGCAGCGGAGCAGAAAGCAGGGCCAGTTCAAGTTAATGCAGGGCACAAACACCACAGGGCCACACCTCCTCCCACCACACATTAGCACACCCCATGGAGGCACATGCCATGTGCCCATCTTGTGCACTCCCATGCACAACAAGCCAGTCAAACCACACCCTGCACCACACAACAAACTACAAGGGAGACAGCCAGAGCAGGAGTGGCTGCACAGGAACACACAGCACAGAAGCACAGGGCCAGGGAAACACACACCACAACACCACCACACACATGGAAACAAAAGATGAGTACAAGCACCAAATGAACACATACAAAGAACAAACATACTAATGGACACATAGCCTGCATAGTCACACATACATACCACACACTGACACACAGACACATACACACCCAAAATGACAACAGCATTGGATAAAAACAAATATTAAAGCCAAAGTGGGATGCACAGAAATGGAAGGCCATGGAGACACACAACAAGCATGTGCACATCACACGCAAGACAAGGAACACAGAACAACACCCTCAGACCATTAAACAACACATGGCTGCTACAGTCAGTAAAGTCAAACCACATGCACCACAGTGCAACAGCACAGGGAGACAGCAGGCCAAACCAGGTATAGGAACAAGGATGAAAGGAAGGCCCCTGGAAGTTAAACTGGGAACAGTCACAAGCACATACAACAATGTCACAGGAGTACACCAGCAGCACGACACACAGGGTCCATTGACACACTCTATGACTGCCAAACACCAGGAGGAATGTACAGACATACCCCCTCACACCAGCAGCACAGACATCAGTGCCAAACACACTGAAGGCTGCCAATACTTGCCAGTCCATACACACACAAACAAACACACACCCTGGGTGCAGCCACAAACATAACACACACAGGGATGCCACAACAAATGTCTGCATAAAAACAACACACAAACACAAAACACAAAACACAACACGTGAGTCGGGTGCTCTCCATGCCACTGGAGTCAAGCTATCCTGGCTGATGAGGGCTGAAAGCCAAAAACTGGTCCTAGGATGCTTGTTTCCACTCCAGGGAGGACCTGGACTGGCAGTTCGGGCTAGACTGTTCCCATTGGGCACAGGGTCCAGGCTGATTTGCATATGGCTGGGTCCAAACTGGAATGTCATGGTGAGCAAAAAATGATGGATTTAGGCCCAGATCTCTGTATTGGGGTGAATGTATGACATTGTTCTGCATTCTGTCCATCAATTGTTCTTTTTACATTCGTCAGCCCGAGTGGCACGGGTATGGTCAGACGTAAGTCCCGTGCTCTCCATGCCACTGGAGTCAAGCTATCCTGGCTGATGAGGGCTAAAAGCCCGAAACCGGCAGTAGGATGCTTTTTTCCTGTCCAGGAAGGATCTGGCCTGGCAGTTCGAGCTGGACTGTTCCCATTGGGCACAGGGTCAAGATTGATTTGCGTATGGCTGCGTCCAAAGTGGAATGGCATGGTGAGCAAAAAAACTGTGATTTAGGCCCAGATCTCTGTACTGGGGTGAATGTTTGACATTGTTCTGCATTCTGTCCATCAATTGTCCTTTTTGTATTTGACACACCGAGTGGGACGGGTATGCTCAGACGTGAGTCCTGTGCTCTCCATGCCACTGGAGTCAAGCTATCCTAGCTGATGAGGGTTGAAAGTCCGAAACCGGTCCTAGGATGCTTGTTTCCAGTCCAGGGAGGACCTGGCCTGGCAGTTCGGGCCGGACTGTTCCCATTGGGCACAGGGTCAAGACTGCTTCGCATATGGCTGGGTCCAAACTGGAATGGCATGGTGAGCAAAGAAAACAATGGATTTATCCCCAGATCTCTGTACTGAGGTCTATGTATGACATTGTTCTGCATTCTGTCTATCAACTGTTCTTTTTGCATTTGTCACCCCGAATAGGAAGAGTATGCTCAGGCGTGAGTCCCGAGCTCTCCATGCCACTGGAGTCAAGCTATCCTTGCAGATGAGGGCTGAAATTTTGAAACCGGTCCTAAGATGCTTGTTTCCAGTCCAGGAAGGACCTGGCCTAGCAGTTCGGGATGGACTGTTACCGTTGGGCGCAGGGTCAAGACTGATTTGCATATGGCTGCTTCAAAACTGGAATGGCATGGTGAGCAAAAAAACGATGGATTTAGGCCCAGATCTCTGTACTGGGGTGAATGTATTATATTGTTCTGCATTCTGTCCACCAATTGCTGTTTTTGCATTTGTCACCCAGAGTGGGACGGATATGCTCAGACGTGGGTCCCGTGCTCTCCATGCCACTAGAGTCAAGCTATCCTGGCTGATGAGGGCTGAAAGGCCGAAACTGATCCTAGGATGCTTGTTTCCAGTCCAGGGAGGACCTGGCCTGGCAGTTCAGGCAGGACTGTTCCCATTGGGCGCAGGGTCAAGACTGATTTGAATATGGCTGGGTCCAAACTGGAATGTCATGGTGAGGAAGAAAATGATGGATTTAGGCTCAGATCTCAGTACTGGGATGAATGTATGATATTGTTCTGCATTCTGTCTATCATTTGATCTTTTTGCTTTTGTCACCCCGAGATGGAAGGGTATGCTCAGACGTGATTCCCTTGCTCTGCATGCCACTATAGTCAAGTGTTGGACTGGGCCCTTCTGGCAGGTTCACCCATAACTTTCTGCCTTTTAGTGTTAAATAATTATAATGATTTCTGGTCTTTGCGCACGTTAGCACTGTGGCGCAGTGTAAAGTGCGTGCGCTCTCTGAGTGCATGTTGTGAGATAGGCCTGCCCTCCCATAGGAATGCATGGGGAATGTGAGTATCCATGGTAGGTCCTGATGCGTGGGGAGTGCAAGCTCGAGTTTGGCATGGGCGGACTCGTGTGATTAAATGCTGCGCGATGATGTGTGCGGCGTTCATGTGTCTAGTGTGGAAGTGCCACTTCTAGAAGTTGGCCTGTCGGTGTACAAAAGGTAAATTGGCTGTCTGGCTTGTGATTGGCTGGGACTGGCTGGTGTGCCTGGCTCCAGGAGGCAGGATGGGTCTGCCCCAGTGGTGAGTGGAGAGATCTGCATGTGGGATGTGAGGGAGGAGTGCACCTGGGACCTGAATAGGGCTGGGCTTTCCCCACACAATGCTGGCTCCGCCCCCTGTGGTGCGACTGATGACCCTAGCCTGTCCTGTGAATAGGCAGAGGGGCTGAGCAAAACAAAGTGCTCAAGAACCAGTTGTTTCTGGTTCGCCCCTTGCCTGCACCTTTGTAGACAAAGGATTTCTCTGTATAAAAGAAGGGCTGTGACCCCATGAAAGTGTTCTTGTTTTTCCTGACTAGAATCTACCAAGGGCGTGCTGCTGCTGGGGCCCAGGGGAAGGCTTGCCTCCCTGGGCCCTGCCCAGCCCCTGGATGCTGTAGGATTTCTTTAGGACCTCTGTGGATTACTTTTGGTATTGCCAAAGCTTGTTCAGCCTGCCCAGCGCTGTGGGAGCGCTTTTACCTTCATTTACAGGAGAAAACCTGGGGGCTACGTCGCACTGACGCTGCAGCCCCGGGCTGAGGGAATCCCCCCTCGCAGGGATTCCATACTTGCAGGAGCCTACCCTGCTTTATGCCCTGCTTATTTCTTACTACGGGTGCCCACCCCTTTTGTAGTGCCAATGCTTCCGCAGGAGCCCACCCTGCTTTGTTTTTAAAATCCCGAGAGAGCCTACCCCTCATTTGCCACCCGATTGCCGCCGCCGTCCGCGGCCCGCCTGGTTGTGGGCGGGGCCGCCGGACGGAAGTGACGCTGGCACCAGGAAGTCCGGCCGGAGGAGGAGACAGGAAGCAGGGCTCCCGCATCGGCGGTGTGAGCACTTCGTGTGTCTCCCACCAGAGAGACCCGCAGGCCCCGGCAGAGAGGAGCACCGGCCGCCAGAGCAGCGAGGCTCCCCGAGTGAAAGGAGAGCCCCTCAGCCCAAGAGGAGCCTCGCCCTACCCTGCGCAGACCAGAGGAGTGCTGCAGAAGACCTCCGGTGAGTGAAGCGGGACTCCGACGTTGGGGGCTCTTTATTGTAGCAGTCCCAGAGCGGGACACCAACGGGGGCATTTGCTGATTCAAGCCCTGAGAGGTTCCCGGGCACCAGTGCATTCAGAGCCCACAAGGGGCCCCGGGGGCCATTATTGATAGAGGGGGCGTCGGGGCACATTGCCGGTGCCCGCCCCCTCCTGCTAAGTGCTACCTTCATTTTGGGCCATAATTGTTTGTCGAGTCCCCCGAGCGGGATTCCAACATCCACGAGGGCATTATTGTTTGAGCCCGAGAGGCTCCACCAGTTTGGGGGCATTTCGGGAGGTAGAACGCCCTGGCTGGCAGCGGGTTGCTCCCCCCACAGTGGGCAGCATTTCTTTAGAGCCCACGAGGCTCCCGGGGCATTGTTGTGTTTAGAGTCCGTGGCTCTGAGGCCCCAGTTGTTTTAAGAGCCTAGCGGGCTCCAGGGTGCACCACCTTTGTTTCTAGAGCCTAGAAGGCTCCCATGTGGCGCAGTTTTGTTTCTAAGGGCCAGTGAGGGCCCCTGTCGCAGATTTGCTCTACAGCTGTCCAGCAAGTAGTGGGCAGCTGCACCGTTTAGGTTCTTTCCTTTCTAGGGACTTGTTCTTTGGACTCAGGAGTGAGTCGCACTCCTTCGCCCCTACTTTGGCCTTCCCCAGCTGCGCAGCACGTAGTGCCAGCTGCAGCGTTCAGCTGCCCAGCAAGTAGTGGGCAGCTGCTACGTTTAGGTTTTGGCGCAGTGGCGCAACCTTGACCCTAATGTGATTTATGTGCTGTTATGATTCATGTGCTATTGCTGGCCTATACCTCTGAATGTGTTTTTATGCATCATGTGTCTTCCCTACACCGCTGAATGTGTTTTTATGCATCATGTGTCTTACTTACTCCGCTGAATGTGTCTTCTTGTATCATGTGTAAAGCTTCTGGCTTATACCCCTAAATGTATTTTTATGCTTAGGTGGTTGTTTTGCCTAGTATAGTTATGCTAGTGAGTTTATGATTGCCTGCGTGATATTTTCCTAAGGCGGTTAGGATTGCGTAGGTGGTACTTACCTCTTACCAGTGGTTACTGGTTGTGTGCTCTATTTTCTATTTTATGCTACAGTTATATGTCCTATGTGCTAATTATTATTCCTACAAGTGCTAATTCTACCAAGTGCTAGTTCTAAAAGTGCTTATTCCTGACAGTGGACCATGTGGCCCTGTCCTGTATATAATCCCCTGTAAATTCTGCCTGTGCCTAGGGCACATTGTAAAGTGTATGTTTATTATCTAATGTGTTTGGTATAATACAAAGGCTATTTTTATATATAACCTTGTGTGGAGTTCCATTTGTGGGGGGCATGGGATGTTGTTGCTGGTGGGTGCGTGCGCAAATACTTAACTTACATTGCCTCCGGGGTAAGCCTTACTGCTCGTGTCACGCTACCAAGGGGGTGAGCAGGAATTATCTTGCCCTGACTAGAGTTGTGGTTTCTGCCTGGTTTTGGCACCAGCCTTAGCCAACCAGAAATCCAATTTTTAACATCAAGCTATCCTGGCTGATGAGGGCTGAAAGCCCAAAACCGGTGCTAGGATGCTTGTTTCCAGTCCAGGGAGGACCTGGCCTGGCAGTTTCGGCTAGACTGTTCCCATTGGGCGCAGGGTCAAGACTGATTTGCATATGGCTGTGTCCAAACTGGATTGGCATGGTGGGCAAAAAACGATGGTTTAATGCCCAGATCTCTGTACTGGGGTGAATGTATGACATTGTTCTGCATTCTGTCCATCAATTGTTCTTTTTGCATTTGTCACCCTGAACAGGAAAGTTATGCTCAGGCGTTAGTCCCGTGCTCCCCATGCCAGTGGAGTCAAGCTATCCTTGCTGATGAGGGCTGAAAGCCCGAAACCGGTCCTAAGATGCTTGTTTTCAGTCCAGGGAGGACCTGGCCTGGTAGTTCGGGCTGGACTGTTACCATTGGGTGCAGGGTCAAGACTGATTTGCATATGGCTGGGTCCAAACTGGAATGGCATGGTGAGCACAAAAACAATGGATTTAGGCCGAGATCTCTGTACTGGGGTGAAAGTATGATATTGTTCTGCATTCTGTCCATCAATTGTTCTTTTTTTCATTTGTCACCCCGAGTGGGATGGGTATGCTCAGACGTGAGTCCAGTGTTCTCCATGCCACTGGAGTCAAGCTATCCTGACTTATGAGGGCGAAAAGCCCAAAACCGGTCCTAGGATGCTTGTTTCCAGTCCAGGGAGGACCTGGCCTGGCAGTTTGGGCTGGACTGTTCCCATTGAGTGCATGGTCAAGACTGATTTGCATATGGCTGGGTCCAAACTGGAATGGCATGGTGAGTAGAAAAACAATGGATTTAGGCCCAGATCTCTGTACTGGGTTGAATGTATGACATTGTTCTGCATTCTGTCCATCAATTGTCTTTTTGCATTTGTCACCCCCAGTGGGACGGATATGCTCATACGTGAGGCCCGTGCTCTCCATGCCACAGGAATCAGGCTACCCTTGCTGATGAGGGCTGAAAGCCCAAAAGCTGGTCTGAGGATGCTTGTTTCCAGTCCAGGGAGGACCTGTCCTTGAAGTTCGTGCTGGCCTGTTCCCATTGGGCGCAGGGTCAAGACTGATTTGCATATGGCTGGGTCCAAACTAGAATGGCATGGTAAGCAAAAAAACGATGGATTTAGGCCCAGATCTCTGAATTGGGGCGAATGTATGGCATTGTTCTGCATTCTGTCCATCAATTGTTCTTTTTGCATTTGTCACCCCGATTGGGACGGGTATGCACAGTCATGAGTCCCGTGCTCTCCATGCCACTGGAGTCAAGCTATCCTGGCTGATGAGGGCTTAAAGCCCGAAACTGGTCCTAGGATCCTTGTTTCCAGCTCAGGGAGGACCGGTCCTGGCATTTCGGGCTGGACTGTTCCCATTGGGCGCAGGGTCAAGACTGATTTGCATATGGATGGGTCCAAATTGGAATGGCATGGTGAGCAAAAAAACACTGGATTTAGGCCCAGATCTCTGTACTGGGGGGAATGTATGACATTATTCTGCATTCTGTCCATCAATTGTTCTTTTTGCATTGGTCACCCCGAGTGGAACGGGTATGCTCAGATGTGAGGCCCGTGCTCTCCATGCCACTAGAATCAAGCTATCCTTGCTGATGAGGGCTCAAAGCCCGAAACCGGTCTGAGGATGCTTGTTTCCAGTCCAGGGAGGACCTGTCCTGGAAGTTCGAGCTGGCCTGTTCCCATTGGTCGCAGGGTCAAGACTGATTTGCAAATGGCTGGGTCCAAACTGGAATGGCATTTTGAGCAAAAAAATCTATGGATTTAGGCCCAGATCTCTGTACTGGGGTGAATGTATGACATAGTTCTGCATTCTGTCCATCAATTGGCTAGACCGCTTCACGCGGCGAGTAGCGGTCTAGCTGTGTAAGAGGAGGGGCTATTTAGGCAGCGAGGAGCAGCCGGCTGACGCGGCTAGGGAAGACAGTGGCAGTGTCCTCCCGATCCGCTTGACGCCAGCTAGCGTGACACAGACATTGACTCTGATTATGGTAAATGAAACCAGATTTTAAAATTGCACTATTTGTAAAGTTTTTACCTCAAATTGTAGCGCCGTTTTTTAAGTGTCACAGAGTTATTATACTACCTGTTTACAGCAAGGGAAGTCCGCTCGATGTTGTAGCCTGCCCGCCCCGGTCCGACTCGGCAAATAGCGCCGTAGAGCGGAGGGCGGACAGGTAAGAGCGAGACTAGCATAATACTCCACTTCCGCTTCAGGCGGCGGGTAGCGGTCTAGCTGTGTAAGAGGAGGGGCTATTTAGGCAGCGAGGAGCAGCCGGCTAACGCGGCTAGGGAAGACAGTGGCAGTGTCCTCCCGATCCACTTGACGCCAGCTAGCGTGACACAGACATTGACTCTGATTATGGTAAATGAAACCAGATTTTAAAATTGCACTATTTGTAAAGTTTTAACCTCAAATTGTAGCGCCGTTTTTTAAGTGTCACAGAGTTATTATTCTACCTGTTTACACCAAGGGAAGTCCGCTCGATGTTGTAGCCTGCCCGCCCCGGTCCGACTCGGCAAATAGCGCCGTAGAGCGGAGGGCGGACAGGTAAGAGCGAGACTAGCACAATACTCCACTTCCGCTTCACGCGGCGGGTAGTGGTCTAGCTGTGTAAGAGGAGGGGCTATTTAGCCCCCTCGTCGCTCTGAGCGCGCAGCGGTCGCACGCAGGGGAGCGCCAGAGGACGCGCCTGAGACAAGCCAGAGAGAAGCCCGTCTGCGCCCGTCCGCGACTGGACGGGGCCAGGGGCCATGGCATTATTTACATCTGGATCCAATGCCCCAAAGAAATGTAGGGTGAGCTACTCCTCTCAGGCTCTGATGCGTTTAATAACTAGCCCTCTGACATTCTGTGGGCTAAAAAACCCATCCCCCTCCCGAAGGGCCGTTCTCATGCAGGCAATGTCAATTTCAAGCTGTAAATGACGCATGCCCCAGGACTATCGATAAATCACTACAATGTACTACATACAAGCCCATCGAAACCATTCAGGGTGGGATGAACCTGTTATGTAATATAAGGTCGCTAGCCAAACATTTTATCGAGGTTTGGGACCTTATTTCTACACTCAAACCTGATCTGTGTTTTCTCACGGAGACATGGCTTAAACCCCATTCCATCCCGGCTATTACTCTTGGGATCCCGGAAGGGTACAAAATCATCAGACTGGATCAACCCAAGAAAGCCGGAGGGGGAATAGCGATCGTACATAGAGACAACATTGCGGTTTCTGTTTTAGACCAATGGTGCAACCCTGCTTTCGAAATGATGGTTTTTAAGGTTGGTTCGTCTGCCAAACACAGCAGGAAGGGAGCATTAGTTTATCGCCCCCCCAGGCCCCATAAAAAGAGTTTCTAGCGTGCTAGTGGAAGCTCTCGCTCCGTATGTTGATCCAGATAAAGATTTTATACTGCTTGGAGATTTTAATATTCACAGCGAGATAAAAGACAGCATGGAGGTTCAATCCTTTTTGACCGATGTATCTCTGCTGGGATTGAAACAGTGTAATAGTGGGCCCACGCATCTGGCGGGCCACACTTTAGACCTGATTCTTTCTAATTTTCCTGGTATTAAGTGCTATGTGCCTAAACAGACTAACTGGACAGATCACTTTGTCCTTGAGTTCTTAATGCCGAAGACTGATATATTTTCCAATTACCCTCCAAAGATCCCGGTTCGGCGAAGGCAATGGCATAAAATATCTGATGAAACCTTTAAAAAGGTTTATGCTGCCCCACATATTTTAACTACTGATGACATTGATTCTGCCCTATTTAAATATGATTCTGCCACTCGTACTGCAGTGGAGCAGATTGCACCGCTAAAAATATTCAAAAGTCGTCCTGCAAGGAAACAGGAAGTCTGGTTTTCTGAAGAACTGCGGTGCCTTAAGCATACTGCTAGGAAAACTGAGAAAGTTTGGAGAAAGTCGCACTTGGAGGAGGATAAAATCAATTATCAGATGGCTATAAACATCTATCATAAAGCCTTCCGATCTGCACGCAAGAGCTATGTTACCTCACAATTGGAGGCGGCAGGTAACGATCCGAAAGTGCTCTTCCAAATTGTAAACACCTTTTTAAAACCAGTGGCATGTGAAAGTGCGGACATGGCGTCCCAACATCTTTGTGACGACATCTCGAGTTTTTTCACTGAGAAAATTGACGCTATCTATGAGAAAATAGAGGCATTCTCTCCACCCATAATCAGTCAGGATGTCCATATGCCGGTGCAAGCAGCTGCCACAAATTCTAACTCATTTTTCAACTTTCCTAACATCTCTCTGCCAGAGGTAGAGATGTTGATCAATAATATCAAAAGTGGGAGCCCTTCTGATCTACTACCAGCAAGATTAATGGGAACGGTGGGGAGAGTACTTGGTCCGGATATTCAGAGCTTGGTGAACCTCTCGTTAACAACGGGAATGGAAAAAGGCTCTAGTCAGACCCATTCGGAAGAACATCTCCTTCCCGTGGACCAACATGTCCAATCTTAGGCCTATCTCCCTGCTGCCTTTTTTGGGAAAAAATCATTGAAAAGCACACTAATAAGCATTTGTCCAACTTCCTGGAACAATCGGGAAGCCTTGATCCTTCACAGTCAGGTTTTAGGCCAAAATATAGCACCGAAACGGCCCTGCTGTCGATAACTGATGATCTCCGTATGTACCAGGACAGGGGGTTTTCCGTTGTCCTGGTGCTACTGGATCTATTGGCAGCGTTCGATACCATCTCTCATAAGATCTTGATCGAACGACTGACTGTGAATGGACTCGGTGGCAAGGCACTGGACTGGATAAAGAGCTTTCTCTCCGACCGCACCCAATGCGTCACCATGGGTGATTTCAGGTCTGATGAGGTTAAGATCACCAAGGGGTTGCCACAGGGCTTGTGCTTGAGCCCAACTCTTTTTAACACCTATGTGGCCCCCCTGGCAGATATAACAAGAGCCTTTGGTTTCTGTCCAGTGTCCTATGCTGACGACACTCAGCTGCTTTTTCCCTTAAATTACTAACTCCGGAGGTTATACAATCTTTCTCCGAGGGGAAGAAAGCAGTATCCCAGTGGATGTCTTCCAACTTTCTTCAGTGCAATGTTGGTAAGACTGAGGTGATGCTTTTCGGTGAGGCTAAGGTACAATGGTCCCCTGACTGGTGGCCACTGGATCTAGGACCAGTTCCCAAACCAAAACAAATAATCAAGAACCTTGGGGTACGTTTGAAGCCGGAGCTGACTATGAAACAACATGGAAACACCACGGTGGGATCCTGTTTCCATGTGATAGGCCTCCTCCGTAGGATATTCCCGTTCCTTCCGGACTCCATTAGAAGGACTCCGGTCCAGGCTCTAGTGATCAGCCAACTTGATTATTGTAATGATCTTCTGGGGTCTGCAAATGAAGAGGTACTAGACCGACTGCAGGTGGTACAAAACACAGCAGCCAGGCTGGTCCTCAATGCTCCCCCCAGATCTTCATCTAAACCTCTGTTGGATAAACTCCATTGGCTATCCATTCGCCAAAGAGTGAATTTTAAGACTTGCTGCATTATACATAAAGGTTTACATGATTTGGGACCTGCCTATTTGGCTAATAAATTTGTTCCATATGTTCCTACACGCACACTCAGGTCAAGTGAGCAGTTGCTGCTGAGGGTACCCAAGATCAACAGGACCAGACTGGGTGGTAAGGCTTTATCAGTGGTAGGAACTATCTTATGGAACGATCTTCCTTTCCAACTAAGACAGTGTTCCGATCATTTTTCCTTTAGAAAGCAACTGAAAACCTTCCTGTTTAGGCAAAATTAGTTGAGCTATGACATATTTAACGCTCAGCTAATCTGTACGTTCTGGTGCGGTATCATCGTCAATGCCCTGACCTATGCTTGTTGCTGTCTTTGAGCGCGGAGATACTCCTTCGGGAGTCTATCCTAGCGCTATACAAACTCGCAAATAAATAAATAAATAAATTGTTCTTTTTGCATATGTCACCCCGAGTGGGACGGGTATGCTCTGACATGAGTCCCGTGCTCTCCATGCCAATGGAGTCAAGCTATCCTGGCTGATGAGGGCTGAAAGCCCGAAAACAATCCTAGGATGCTTGTTTCCAGTCCAGGGAGGACCTGGCCTGGCAGTTCGGGCTGGACTGTTCTTATTGGGCGCAGGGTCAAGACTGATTTGCATATGGCTGGGTCCAACCTGGAACGGCATGGTGAGCAAAAAAACAATGGATTTAGGCCCAATCTCTGTACTGGGGTGAATGTATGACATTGTTCTGCATTCTGTCCATCAATTGTTCTTTTTGCACACAGAGCATGGGGCACAGGAACCATATGCCTTCAACAATATAGCTTTATTCAGTACACTAACAATAGACAATAGGAGTAACTGTCTTTAATCACATATTGCACAGATAGGCACCAACAGCAGAGAAGAGCAAGGCACAAAATGCAGAGCATATCCATGAGAATCTGCACAGAGAAGGGCAAAGCCAGAAGGCCAGTGGGCAGGGCAAAGTGCAGAGCGAATACATGAGAGGCTGCAAGGGGAACAGTCCAACACAGTAAAGAGCAACAAGGCCAGTGTCAGTGGCAAAGTGCAAAGAGAGTACATGAGAATCTGCACAGGCAAGGAGAAAACCGGAAGGCCAGTGTCCATGGCAAAGTTCAGGGCGAGTACATGAGAGCCTGCACAGGGAACAGACCAACACAGCAACGAGCAGCAAGGCCAGTGTCCATGGCAAAGTGCAGGGCGAGTACACGAGAGGCTGCACAGGGAACAGTCCAACACAGCAAAGAGCAACAAGGCCAGTGTCCATGGCAAAGTGCAGAGCGTGTACATGAGAATCTGCACAGGCAAGGGCAAAACCGGAAGGCCAGTGGGCAGGGCAAAGTGCAGGGCGAGTACATGAGAGGCTGTACAGGGAACAGTCCAACACAGCAAAGAGCAACATGGCCAGTGTCCATAGCAAAGTGCAGGGCGAGTACATGAGAGGCTGCACAAGGAACAGTCCAACACAGCAAAGAGCAACAAGGCCAGTGTGGATGGCAAAGTGCAGGGCGAGTATATGAGAGGCTGCACAGGGAACAGTCCAACACAGCAAAGAGAAACAAGGCCAGTGTCCATGGCAATGTGCAGAGCGAGTACATGAGAATCTGCAAAGGCAAGGACAAAATCAGAAGGCCAGTGGGCAGGGCAAAGTGCAGGGTGAGTACATGAGAGGCTGCACAGGAAACAGTCCAACACAGCAAAGAACAACAAGGCCAGTGTACATGGCAAAGTGCAGAGCGAGTACATGAGAATCTGCACAGGCAAGGGCAAAACAGAAGGCCAGTGGGTAGGGCAAAGTGCAGGGTGAGAACATAAGAATCTGCACAGGCAAGGGCAAAATGGAAGGCCAGTGGGTAGGGCAAAGTGCAGGGTGCAGGGGGAGTACATGAGAGGCTGCACGGGAACAGTCCAACACAGCAAGGAGCAACAAGGCCAGTGTCCATGGCAAATTGCAGAGGGAGTACATGAGAATCTGCACAGACAAGGGCAAAACCGGAAGGCCAGTGGGCAGGGCACAGTGCAGAGCGAGTACATGAGAATCTACACAGGGAGTGTGCACGACTGTACCCTTCCATGGGCAGTAACATAGTCAGGGGGGTAACAATGGGCAGTACAGGGCCACCTGTGTGAGAGACAGGCGTGTGAGGGGGACTACCACTCAGACTTGGCTGTCAGGCAGACTGGGAGCTTGCTGTGTTTCGGGGACATTTGGAGCACTTGACTGGGGAGAGAGCGGCCCAGGTGAGGTAGTGCTATCAGTGGCTTGGCAAGGTGGAGGGCTGCTTGGACCAGGTGGTGTAGTTGCATGTGGAGGTGGAATCATGCAGACCTGAGACACAGTGTGGCTGGGAGATTTTGGCGGTGTGCCTTTCCACTTCTTGGGGATTCTAAATGGCATCCCTGACTTGGGATCAACTAAAGGTGGTGTGGACACAACAGGCACACTCACCACCAAAGCTGCATTAGGTGCAGACGCTGGCACACCCTCTGGGGACGTGTGGGAACCAGTGGAACGCTTCCCTTGTTCTCGCCTATGCCCCTCTATGTTTACTAGGTGTTACCGCTTTGGTGCCCTCCTTCCCCTGCTTCACTGGGCTTGGAATGGGGGTCGAGGTGGTGGGTGAATCTGCCTTGGAGCCCTTCTTAGGTGTACCCTTGCCATGCACCACCTTCTCGGTGGGCAAATAAACTGTATCTTTCTCTTTGTGAGATGCTTTGGAGACAGGAGAGTCCTTTGCTGGGGATACCTCTGAGGCATGTGAGCTTGAGGTCTGCTTCATTGGTTTTTGGGCTTTGGTGTTGCCTGATTGGCTTTTGTCTTTGCGCTCTGTGGTGGATTTGCCCTTCTGTGGGGATGGTGTCTGTGGCCAAGACAACTTGGGTTGTTTCTGCTGTGTGCTTCGTGTGCTTTACCGTGACTGTGACGTATGTGATCTGTGGTCATTATCATCAGACGTGGCCACTACCTGGGGGGTGGACAAAGGCCATGGACCAGGAATGGGAGTATGTGCCTGTTGATGGGCAGACGTCACTGGGGACGACAAAGCCTGGACAGTACGGTGCAGCCCACACACGTCGGGCTGTATGCCCTCCATGTAAGCAACCACCTGGGCTAATTTATTTTCATGGTCAATGAAGGCATTGAGTAGAGCTGTCTGGCCCACACACAGCTTGCACAAAAGCTCAACAGACTCAGCACTGAGGGCAGCAGGGGGGAGAGTGGCAGGGGCAGCGGTGCCAGGTGTGAAGGAAACTCGTCCCCTCTTACTGACCAGGACACACGCAGCACCAGAGGAAGTGGCAGGGAGGGTGGGCACTGGCGGCTGTGTGGTTGAAGATGATGCAGAGTCTCCATTCCTTGTACCCGCCAACATGGATGCATCCCCGCTGGCATCAGATGATGTGGTACTTTGTGTCTCAGGCTGGGATTCCTCCTGCATATTCGGATCCCCCTCTGAGGCGCTGGTGACATCTGTGTCACTGGGCTCCTGTGCAGCTGTAGTGCTAGTCTCATCCCCACTGGTGTCTGGCTCCTGTTGCATGAGGGAGAGATGCAGGGTCAGATTTGTGGCAGCAACAGAACTAACCAATGCAATCAATGCAGTACAAAATAGGACCTAATAGACATGTTGCACATCACACTCTGCAATCACATTGCGGCAACTCACTACATAGACCCCAACAATGCATGCAACCCTGACTATCTGTCATGATTGAGCCATGTGATGGCCACACAGCACAACACCTTGCCTGTGACTGTAGTCTACCAGACACACAACTAGTCCTGCACACACCTAGGGACATGATGGGGGCACACCACTTGTTGTGAATGTCGGACCTGGATGGAAAAGGAGGGGACAACACAGACTACAACATGACAGTCCACAATGGCAAAGAGCCCATGCCAACCACCATGTTGTACCCTGGGGCCCAAACACTGGTGCACATTGTTGTCAGATGTCTAGGCCTCAACATTATGGGTGCATGCAATGGACGCTTTGATGAAGTCACACTCAGATTGGGAACACTGCTGTTCACTCCCAATGTGATTCCCCAGCCTAACACAATGTTGAAGAAACCTGAAGAGCACAACTCAGACTGCAATGGGAATGCACAAAATGCAGAATTACCTTTGTAAGAACACGTAGGGCAAATGCATGACACTGGCACCCAGCCCAGCAGCCACTTACATGACACTGCATCACTCCACCAACATCACATAGGACAGCGCTGGCACAGGCCCTGAAAACATGCAGCCACTCCCAGCCAAAGTCACCCTCCACAAATACTCACCCCTGGCTTGCTGCTGATGCTCCTTCAGACGTGCATCCAGATCAGGCTGAGTCACCACCAAGATGCGGCCCATCAGTGGTGTCATGCTGCGCCATGCCAACCACCCAGCGTGAGGAATCAGCCCCAAGGGCGTCTCTGCCATAATCTTTGCCAGCCTGCTGATGGCATCCCACCTCTTGTGGCAGTGGGTGCGCTATCGGTTGTAGACCCCCATAGCTCGCACCTTTGCTGCAATGGCCCTCCACACGGCCTTACGCTGGGGTACCTTGAGCTGCAGGCATGGGAGACAAGATGGGGGAATGATCAGTGACACAGTCTTATGTTCCAACATCTATCAGTATAGCAGCAAGATACAAACTCATCACAAATGCAACAATATGTCTATCGGAGACTAGGCGACATCTCACATGGGATATCTGCATTTGATAAGCTGATGTTATTGCATGAAGTTGTGAGGGGGAACACAGCCCCTGCACATCTCACACACATGCAGGATGCCAGCACTGAAGCCCCTATGTGGCCTGCACACATCTCCAGTCCATTTTTTGGAAGAGCAACACATACATCACATATCGACCTGTGTCTGGGGGTGGACTCACTATGTCCAACACTGCGCAGCACTCAATGTTCCTGCCCTGGGAATCGATAACTGTGTCATGGGTGTCGCATAGAGGGAGATGGACTCACAAACCTAAATACCTCAACACTAGGCCAGTTGTGTGCAATCTACAGGGCTGAGATGGCGCATAGCTGGAGTGCATTGAGAAAAAACTTAGGAAATACACAGTAAGTGAAGTGATGTGTCCTTGTCTTTGTGGGTGGGCACTGTGCTGACCATCTGGGCTCACACTGAGATGACAACAGGGGAACACACAGCCATTCAGCCAAACAATCACTGCCCTGACTCCTGCATGACCAACCTACTGTGACACTGCATGGCTGACAACGCAACACACTTCACTCATACCTGCAACTGCAGGCAGGAAAACCTGTGACATTGGGACACACACATTCTCCCTGGAGACAGCAGGTTTCTCAGTGCATGACACAACCCAACAACCTCAGGCAGATACTGCATTAGTCCAACTACATGTTTGTCCCCCGCCCTACATCTCCACTCCTGAGGACTTACCACGACATTTGGGGCACCATACAGCCTTGGGTACTGTGTGAGCACCTTATCCACCAGGACCTCCAGCTCCTCGCTTGTGAATGGACTGGCACGGATCTTCTCTGTCGTTGCCATCACTGTGGACATGGAACAACTGCAGTGGAATTGGGTATTGAGGGGTCTCAGACAGCAGTCTCTGGAGGCAGCAGCAGATGAGGGGTCTCAGGCAGCAGTCCCTGGAGGCAGTAGCAGATGAGGGGTCTCTGGCAGCATGGCCTGGAGGCAGCAGCAGCAGCAGGTCAGGGGTCTTTGGCAGCAGGCTCTGGGAGCAGTGGAAATGTGAGGCTCCTTACAACACATATATAGCCCCCTGGGGTAGTTTAAAAGGTGCCAAGCTGCAGCAATTGGTGGTCCAGTTCTGCCTCTTTCAAAAGCATCCAATGACCGTCTCCGCGGTGGCGGAGCACGCCTACCATGATTTTCAAAATTGCATCATGCCACCACAATCATCATTCCCATTGGCTCTATGGCATGCTCCATGGTGGTGACACACCGCAGGGGCCTGGTGTGCACTACCGCGAAGGTGCATCTTTCAAAAGAATCCAAAGACCACCTCTGCGGTGGCAGAGCACGCCTACAGCGATTTTCAAAATGTCATCATGCCACTGCAATCATCGTTCCCATTGGCTCTATGGCATGCTCCATGGCGGTGACACACCGCAGGGGCCCGGTGTGCTCTACTGCGAAGGTGCATCTTTCAAAAGCATCCAATGACCTCCTCTGCGGTGGCGGAGCACGCCTACTGTGATTTTCAAAATTGCAACATGCCACTGCAATCATCGTTCCCATTAGCTCTAGGGCATGTTCCATGGCGGTGACACACTGCCGGGGCCTGGCGGTAGCTACCGCGATTTGGGTAGCGGCGCATGCCAACCTCCATTTTGGCATTTCTCCATAGCAAGCACAACCGCACTTGTGTGAATGGGGGGAGCTGGTGACACACCGCCGAGGCCAGACGGTAGCTACCGTGATTTGTGTAGCAGAACATGCCAACCGCCATTTGGGCATGTCTCCATAGCAATCACTACTGCACTTGTGTGAATCGGGGGTGCTGGTGACACACCGCCGGGGCCAGGCGGTAGCTTCCGCGATTTGGGTAGCGGATGCCAACCGCGTTTGGGCATGTCTCCATAGCAATCACTACCGCACTTGTGTGAATGGGGGGTGTTGGTGACACACCGCCAGAGCCAGGCAGTAGCTACCGCGATTTGGGTGCCATACAATGGCAATGGCCATCTGGCACACATCAACAGTACACACTGGCCACATGGTCAATGGCACATCATTGTGCACACGATGCCAATGTTCCATTGACTCCACTGGTCACTACACATGCCATGTTTGTGTATGTGTGCGGTAGATTGGCATGTACTCCCTCACATGTCACATATGAATTTGATGGTCAATGAGGCAGGACAGTGTTGTCGTGGACTCTCCAATGTGTACACATGTCAATGTGTTGAGTTGCAGTGATATTCACGACAATGCTCGTCTCACTGTATGAGTTAGTCACTTGTATGGGCTCTTTTGTCTGCTCATACACACAATTGTCAGTTCTGCGCCAACTGTGGTCATTGTGTTGGATGTGTGCCAGGTTGAGATGATGCTTTAAGGTGTGACAGGTACAGCAGCCAAATACGAGCCAGTGGTGTTGATTTGTTACACAGTAGCTAAATGCCATGTGGTAGCTACCATGATTTGTGTAGCACAAAGCATGCCAACCGACATATGGGCATGCCTCCATAGCAATCACAACTGCACTTGTGTGAATGGGGGGTGCTGGTGACACACTACCGGGGCCAGGCAGTAGCTTCCGCGATTTGGGTGCCATACAATGACATGAGGCACCGCGATTTGTGTAGCGGAGCATGCCAACCGTCATTTGGGCATGTGTCCATAGCAATCACTACCGCACTTGTGTGAATGGGGGTGTTGGTGACACACCGCCCGGGCCAGGCGGTAGCTTCCTCGATTTGGGTGCCATACAGTGACATGAGGCACCGCAATTTGGGTAGCGGAGCATGCCAACCGCCATTTGGGCATGTCTCCATAGCAAACCCTACCACACTAGTGTGAATGGGGGGTGCTGGTGATACACCGCCGGAGCCAGGCAGTAGCTTCCGCGATTTGGGTGCCATACAATGACATGAGGCACCGCGATTTGGGTAGCGGAGCATGCCAACTACCATTTGGGCATGTCTCCATAGCAATCACTACCTCACTTGTGTGAATGGGGGGGGCTGGTGACACACCGCCGGGGCCAGGCGGTAGCTACCGTGATTTGTTTAGCGGAGCATGCCAACCACCATTTGGGCATGTCTCCATAGCAATCACTACCGCACTTGTATGAATGGGGGATGCTGGTGACACACCGCCGGAGCCAGGCAGTAGCTACCGCGATTTGGGTCCCATACAATGGCAATGGCCATCTGGCACACATCAACAGTGCACACTGGCCACATGATCAATGGCACATCATTGTGCACACGATGCCAATGTTCCATTGACTCCACTGGTCACTACACATGCCATGTTTGTGTATGTGTGCGGTAGATTGGCATGTACTCCCTCACATGTCACATATGAATTTGATGGTCAATGAGGCAGGACAGTGTTGTCGTGGACTCTCCAATGTGTACACATGTCAGTGTGTTGAGTTGCAGTGATATTCACGACAATGATCGTCTCACTGTATGATGTAGTCACTTGTATGGGCTCTTTTGTCTGCTCATACACACAATTGTCAGTTCTGCGCCAACTGTGGTCATTGTGTTGGATGTGTGTCACGTTGAGATGATGCTTTAAGGTGTGACAGGTACAGCAGCCAAATATGAGCCAGTGGTGTTGATTTGTTACACAGTAGCTAGATGCCATGTTCCCAGGCGTGCACATGTGAAATGTGGCCATATCACAATGAACCTACACATGGACCTATGTGATGTTTGAGGTACTTGTGTATTGTAGTTAGAGAGGTGTGCTCAACGTCCACACATGTAAGGTGGTGTGTCACTCAATTATTGAGTCAGTATTTGTTTTCCCTGTGTCATCCAGAACGTGATATGCTGAACACATCTCCTGATGTATTGCATTGACATGTGTCCACTTTCATCTCAACTAGGAGGAGGCCAAATCTGCTTCGTCACTTGACAGTGCTGGAGGACATGGAATATGTGGTGATCATCCACAAATTCCGCCTTGATAGAGCCACCCTGAAAACACTTTGTGATATTTTGGAGCTCCACCTGCAGCCTCGCCGGACATATCCAACAGCTTTCACCTCAACTTATAAAGTGATGGCAACCCTCCATTTTTTTGCAACTGGATCGTTCCAGGAGACAGTGGCCAGCGCTGGTGGGATGACTCATGGGATGTTCAGCATGGTGCTGCGTGATGTTCTGTCCACCATGATGATCTACAATGACAGATATATCCATTTCCCCAGGGGTGCTGAATTGCCAGCTGTGAAGGGAGACTTCTATCCCCTTCGGCAAATCCCCCATGTGCCATTTATTGCACACATGTCGGTCTTGTGACACCACAGGCAAGTGAGCACATATTTTGGAATCGCAAACATTACCACTCCATTAATATGCAAGTGGTGTGCCTGGCTGATATGATACATCGTGTGGTGGAGCGTACTTTTGGTCTGCTGAAGTCACGTTTCCGCTGCCTGGACAAAACCGGAGGTGCACTGGCATACTCGCCCAGGAAGGTGTGTCAGATCGTAGTGGCATGCTGCATGCTCCACAACCTGGCCATTCGCAAGGAGATTCCCCTGCTCCTGGATGATGATGAGGACCCAAGGCCCCCGCCTGCACACCAACCTGAGTCTAGTGATGAGGACAGTAGAGAGGAGGAACGTGGTGACATGCGTCAACAGCTCATCACCCGCTACTTCACTTGAAGGTAGGTGACAATGTACAACATACACCTTGTCCGGTGATATTGCTTTTGTCGTGAAGGGGTATGTACAAATTGTAAGAACAGCCAGTTGGAAACTCAGCAGTGGGTGGCTATGTTACTGGGACTTGTCAGTAGTGAATGTATAAGGGACGTGTATGTTGACCACTTGTGTCACATTGTGACGTCTGCATGTTGGCTAATGTAGATTGTAGGTGTTGCGTAATATCTGTGTTGCCACACTCACATCAGTGATTTTTGTTCTGTTTTGTTTCCCTAGGTGCCTTGAACTTATCTTTGCCTACATACAGTACATTTTCCTGATACATTGTGGACATGGTGAAGACTGTACATCCTGCACTAAAGACAGAGGTGACACAAAAAATGTATTTTATTTCTAAAGTTGACATGTGAGGGAGGATGTACATTTACATTGAGGTGGTGGTGGAGCAGTGAGTTGACAGTCATGCTAAACGAGATGAAAGAGTAGTTACCACATTGATGTGGTGACCCAGTCCAACAGACAGATGCCATTCACAAGGTAGTGTGGGGATGGACAGTACAAACAGTCAATGCAGTGGTGAAGAGGGTTGCCATCAGGGCTGGCTCCGTGACTAGCGTTTGGCAGGTGCTTTACCTCCAGATACTCCCAGGCTCTTCTTCGGACGGCACCTTGGTCGCTTGGCAGGGGTGGGCCCTGCTGTGGTGCCAGTGGCGTCTGAGGACTCACCCCTCTCTGTGGGCCCAGGGGAGGATGGTGAACTGTCATACTGCGGCCCACCAGGGGTAGGTGGAGGTGTTGGTTGTGGTGCAGGCCTGTCCCTCAGTAACGCCACTTACTGGCCCATGAGGTCCACCAGTTGTCCAATGCGGGTGTCGATGGACCTCATCAGCAGTATGAGCTCGCATAACAGTTCGTCCGACCGGCCACTTTGTCCCTGGGCCTGTTGGTATTCACCAAGGACTCTGGTGATGTGGTCCTGGGATTCAGCCCCAACCTCCTGGTGTATTGGGGTGACCCTGGCCCTCCCACCAACCCCGCTGCCACGGACCTGTCACCTCGCCACTGTGGGTCCCCACATACTCTCCCTGCTGTCCTCAGGTGGAGGTCTGGGGTGGTCATCCTCTGTGACATGGAGGGTATAACAGCAGGGGTCTGCTGTGCAGTTGGTGTTGTATCATATGTGTAGGTGCGGGGATGGGGTCCTGGGCCCTGTTGCTCCCTGGCACACCAGATGGGCCGGCCTCAAGCTCATCGTCCTGAGAAGCCTGGGAGTCTACATCTGAGAGTCAATGTACAGGGGGGAGACTGTCTCTGCAGGTTGCTGGTGTTGTCCTCTGCAGTAAGTTCTTGGTCACCTGTGGATCAGATGGGAAATGGTCATAGTGGTGCACTCCACAAGCTTTGTGTTAGCTGTGTGTCATCCACTGTTTGTACATTACACAATTGAATGGTCATCACATTGTTTTCTATGTGTACTACTGTGACTCCTGACATGATGCAGTGGTACATGCATTACTAGTCCATGGTGTGAAGTATCAATGCATTCCATGCAACTCTTGCTAAATTCATGTTCACAGGGACCTGTTGCCATGTAGGGCCCAGCACAACATGTGTTTCATTGTTGACCCCTTGTTGATTTGTCTGACCTGGCAGACGTCACATCTAGCCATGGACTGGCCATTGTATTCTCCTGCATTCCTTTGTCCAGTCATGACATATCTTGATTTCTACCACCACACATGCTTACTCATTTTTTAAATGGTCCCTGTTGGTTGGACCCCATGGTGATGCAGTAATCAGTGAGTGCTGTGCATGATTGTGCCCAGTTTTACTTGTACATGTGCATTGGTGTGTCACACTTTGGCAGCTGTGACAGTTTTCTTTGCTTACCTGTGTACACACTGTGCGTGGCAAGGGGGGTTGGTGTGCATATTTGTGCAATGGGAGGGCTGGTGTAATCATATGGCTCCATTTCTTTTGTGAAAAATGTGTGGTTGCACGTACTATCTACTTACCGTTTAGGTGCTCACATTTGACTTTGTGTGGTGGCACATCAGTGTATGCATGGAGGACAATTACATTCTGTTCAGTGGTGTCATGAGCCAGTAGGATATGTCTGCCTACCTAGTCAATAGCTTGAGGTGGTCAATTATATACCGCATGCATCTGTGTGATATGGAGAGCTCCATCTTGCTGTACTGGGGGACAAGTGTACATAGTGGGAGTAGTGGTACAGGTCCCCCACCCCCAGATAGCCCTCCCAGTGAAGATGGCTACCCACCTGTTAGGTGAAGGTGAACAATGCAATGAATGCCACATGCTCCTGGGTGGGAGTGACTGCTCCATCATGCTGGGGTGTGGGACAGGAGGCATGGTGGGAGTTGTGGTTCAGGCCTCCCCCACAGACAGCCCTCCCATTGAAGATGGCTACCCACCTGTAAGTTTGTTTGGTATACTGCAAAGGCTTCCAAGTGCTTCTAGGTAGGGGGGGGTGCTACATCCTGCTCAGGGATGGGACAAGGAGGACTGTTGGGAGTTGTATTGCAGGCCACTCACCCCCACACAGCCCTCCCATTGAAGATGGCAACCCACCTGTAAGTTTGTTTGGTGTACTGCAATGGCTTACAAGTGTTTATGGGTGGGGGAGTGCTACATCCTGCTCAGGGGTGGGACAAGGGGGACTGTTGGGAGTTGTATTTCAGGCCTCCCACCCCCAAACAGCCCTCCCTGGGAAGATGGCTACCTACCTGTAAGGTTGTTTGGTGTACTGCAATGGCTTCCAAGTTCTTCTGGGTGGTGGGAGTGCTACATCCTGCTCAGGGGTGGGACAAGGGGGACTGTTGGAAGTTGTATTGCAGGCCTCCCACCCCCAAACAGCCCTCCATGGGAAGATGGCTACCTAGCTGTGAGTTTGATGTGGGTAATGTAGTGGCTGACACATGCTTCAGGTTGGGGTGGGGGAGGGCTCCATCTTGCTGATGCTGTAGGACAAGGGTGCCTGGTGGGAGTCGTAGTGCTGGCTGCCTGTACACATGCCCCCATGGTGATGTTGCTGGCTACGTTTGGGGCTAAGTAAGGGTGAAATTTGCGATTTCGCGGTACGCAAATTTGCGCAAAAGTGAATTCGCGGTCCGCTAAATCCGCGAATTTGTGTGAATTTTTGGAATTTTTATTTCTGCGTGTTCGCGGGGTGCTTTGCGTGTTCACGGGGTTTTTTTCAGCGCAGCGACCGCGAAGTTACCCATGCGGTCGTACATTGGTGCCGCCATCTTGTTTTCAGTGTTCGCGTTGCGTATTTCCGTTTCCCGGCGCCAGTTGCATGCTCGCATTATGCATTTCCTTTGTGCGGGCCGCAATTGCGTGTTCGCGTCCGTTTTTGCGTGCTCGCGAGGGAAATATCGCGCAAACTTACCCACATGGTCGCAATGGGCGTGGCCATCTTGTTTTTCATTCATTGCTATGCTTCTGGGCATGCTTTTTCAATAATCCTCCCTTAATCTTTGCAATCCTTTGTTTCTTTGAAATGTTTAAAAAAATGTTTTACTCATTATCTATTACTTTATTCTTCTGCATCTATATTTTGTGTTTTTTTCTACTTTTGGTTACTTTAAAACTACTTTTTTAAACACTTTTCTTTTATTTACTTTTTCCCTATTCTTTCTTTCCTATTTTATTTTCCTTTCCTGTCCAGGACCATCACAAAGGGAGCCGGGAAGAACCTGAAGGGGAAGGGTGCCGCACCCCGTACCCGGCTCCCTTGCGGGCGCTTAAGGGGGGATGCAGTAATTGCCCAGGAGATCTTCAGCGAGGTGGAGGTGGCCACACTGGTTTTCTTTGTCCAGCACCACCTCCCCAAGACCCTCGCGGCAGGCCCGGTACCGGGTACGGGCTCCGGGAGCATCGCCAGCTATGGGGGAAGGTGTGCCGGGCATTGTATCAGAAGTCTGGGGTCCGGCGCACCTACAACCAGGCGACGCACCGGTGGTCCGACATCCTGGACCGGGAAAAAGACCTGCTCAACCTGCTTGGCGTCGAGATCCCTGGGCTTGATGAGTAGTAGTAGCTAGTATTTAATCACTACTTTGTTTTCTCCTGCTCTGTGTTATGATATTGCAATTTGTTTTTTTCTGAAGAGCAAGAATGCTGCCGATTACATTGCAGGTAAATTATGTTTCAAAAGCTTCTGTGATTGCAGGTGCTCGCCTGCTCACTGGCGGTGCTACTATGCTTACTTGTTTTAAATTTTGTGCTCATTTGGCCTGGGTGATTAATTATGTATGAGTGTACTTTACAGAAGTGCGTAATGCTAGACACTAGAAATTACATAACATTGCAGGTAAATTATGTTTCAAAAGCTTCTCTGATTGCAGGTGCTCACCTGCTCACTGGCGGTGCTCCTATGCTTACTTGTTTTAAATTTTGTGCTCATTTGGCTTGAGTGATTATGTATAAGTGTACTTTACAGAACTGCTTAACGCTAGACCGAGAGACTCAAGTCCAGTCCTTCATTTGTACTCCTGCCACTAAGA
The DNA here is from genome assembly GCF_964261635.1 of Lissotriton helveticus. Classification (NCBI taxonomy): domain Eukaryota; kingdom Metazoa; phylum Chordata; class Amphibia; order Caudata; family Salamandridae; genus Lissotriton; species Lissotriton helveticus. Next base: position 1,570,222,834 of record NC_136057.1, on the reverse strand, counting down.
AGAGATAGTGGTGGTGTATTGATAGTTTGAGTATATTATGACTGGTTATTTAGTAGGAAACTTTTTAGTGGTTTGCAATCATGACGGACTGTGTCTGTCACTTCGCATGCTGCGGAGTGCTGCCTGCCAGTCCTAGTAGAACCTTTTTGTAGTTGGTTTAGTGAGTTACATAACTTTCCAAGTAGACGGTCCGCGAATCCAGCAATACTAATATCCTAGTAGACCACATCAGATAGGTCAATAAATTTAGTGCAATTGTTGTCTATTTCCCCGAAATATGTTGTTATTGTTTTTTTGAAATGTTTGAATTGGTTGACAACAATCATCCATGTTTGTGTCTTTCTTTCATGTTGTACATCAGCTCCCCCCAGGGGCAAAAGGACAGAGGAGGAGGTAGCAGCGCCGGCGGAGCAGGAACACAAAGAAGGCCAGGATAGGTCCGCCGAGGGCTCCTCTGCTGGCCCCAGTAAGTGTTCCTGTTAATATTATTAATTATAGTTCCCCATCTTTTACAGCACCTATTTATTCCAAACGTTCCTCATAATTCAATTTTTTCCTAAATAGTCTTTGATCTTCTTGCAGACTGCTTCTAAATTCTTATCCTGCCTCTACTATGACTCTCTGTGCTACTACTAGATTATTATTAGTCTGTCTGTGTAGCTAGCTAAGCTTGCACAGTTGGCAAAAGGTGTACTGTTAAACAAAACTCCTATTCAGCAATAGCTCTAGGCACTGAGTGCAGTTGTCTGGGTTGTCCATAATGTCTATTGAAGTCTTCTAAATGTTTATGCTTTGACAATTCCCAACAATAAAATGTCAATGGCCACCAAGAATAGGATACTAGTTTACTTTTTGATTGGATAGGAGGACATACCACTACTGTTGCAGGGACTATTCTGCACATACAGAACTATGGACAAGAAATAGGGCATTGGTTATAAATTATAATAGGCGCAGTTAGACTTTCCACATATCTCAGTCATAACAGAAGTTGAACCCCCAATCTCCTTACTGACTAGCAAGTGTGTCAGAGAGTCAAATTCAAATTTCAAAGCTTTATTCGACAGCGTGTCATAAAAGCAATTGTACATCCTAACACTACACTATAAATACTACAAAGTTAATTTAAAAACTCATTAAACTATTATGCTGTCACTTTCCAAATTAAAAACAATTTATACAAAGTGATTAGAAACAATTCAATAAGACATAATTTGAAAAGTTGATCGTACATAAAGCGGTGTCATAAAATTCATTGGGCAGCATCTGGGAACTGCAAGATGCGGTTGCGTATAATCCAGGCCCATCCTAAGAATTTTGCAACGGCGATCGCCATACAAGGTGAACAATCTGATTCAAGTAATCTTAACGCCTCTATGTACCTACGTGTTCCTAGATTTAAACACACAGGTTTTATCCACTTACGGTGGGGACTTGCATAAAGGGGACATACAAATAGCAGGTGAGGAATGTTCTCAGTCAAATCTTTACAGTAGTGGCATTTGTCATCCTGAGTTGCTGACCATTTATAGGTAAATGCCTTTAGAGGAAGGGTCCCGGTTCTAAATTGAAAATACAATTTTCTATCAAACGGCCTTTCAATGATGTCCCAGTAAGGCTCACATGATGGTAGAGGTTTGATATCAAGAAAACGACCAGTTAAGTTGGTGTTAGATTCAGTACTATAGGCAGTCAACCAAACCATGTCCCAGTACATTTTTTTCAAGGTTGCCTTTGATGGAAAGTTTAAGGCATTGGGATTAATCCATAGGTGATCTAGTTCAAACTTAATTAACATACCCCTTATTTCTTTAAGCCACAGAATGGAATGAAAACGATCTGCCCTGATAATGTCCTTCAGGGCAGTGGCATAATGAACTAATTCAAAGGTTGTCATGATCCGTCTCCAATATAATAAAGGTCGTAGCCGTGCCAAATCCTCTATATTCTTCCTGCCGAGATCATATACCAATGGGACGGTTGGAGTACTTTGGGGAACCCCGACTAGACGGCATAGGAACCTGTTCTCCGCCAATGTTAACTGTTTCAGATTGGAGAATCCCCACAATTCCGAACCGTACAAGGAGGCGCTTATCACCTTCATGTTATAAATTTCTAAAGCAGGGGTGATTGGCTTAGTCAATGAAGCTTTATGCTTGAGTGCCACTACACCCGCCAGCTGATGGAATTTTAGGACAGCCATATCGATGTGATTTTTCCATCTCATATTATACTGAAGGGATATTCCTAAATACGTGAAGGCCTCAACCTGTTCTAAGGGAGTTCCATTAAAATTAATTGTACCTTTAAATGTTTTCATCTGGTTCAGGCACATGAACTTGGTTTTGGAGGTGTTTATCTCAAGTCCACACGTCTGACAGAACTCACCGAATGCATTAACTGCCTTCTGGAGCCCACTCGGAGTTCGAGAAACTATCAGCGTGTCGTCCGCAAACATGAGGACTGGCACGCGTGCTCCTGCTAATACAGGAGCGTCAGTGGGGGAGCGGCTTAGGTGGTCTACTATGCCATTGATGTATATAGAAAACAGTGTGGGTGCCAGAACACACCCCTGCCGGACACCACGTTCGACAGGGAAAGGGTCGGTCACCTCACCCTGAGCCCCCCACCTAATTCTTGCATAATTGTTCTCATGCAAGCGGACAAGAAGTGTTAACATTTCCAGGCCCAACCCAGTTTCAGCAAGTACACTCCAAAGTTTAGAACGAGGGACTAAATCAAAAGCTGATTTTAAGTCTACAAAAACAGCATAAAGGGTCCCATTGGTTAGAGCCACGTTCCTCCAGTAAAGAGCTATAAAAAAGAAAACCTGATCAACTGAACTTGTACAGGGGCGAAAACCAGCTTGGTATGGGGACAAAATATCTTTTTCTTCTATCCAAGATTGCAATTTATTTTGCACTAATCGACCTATTAATTTTTGCGCCGAGTCTATAAGACTGATAGGTCTATAATTACTAGGTAGTGATTTGTCTCCCTTTTTAAAAACCGGAATTATTTCAGCACCCTTCCATGAGGTGGGTATTGGTGCACCCCTAGCCACAGAATTGGCTAACCACTCGAAATACTGACACCAAGACAATCGATCGCTTAAAAACACATCCGCGGGTATTCCATCCATTCCTGGGGCTCTGCCCCCTGTCACACAGTCTAGCGCTATACTAACATCTTTTATAGTGAATAGCTGACGTTGATAGAAAACTGTGGGGGGTAGTGTGCACTCTCCTTCAGCTAGATCCCGAGCATATTGTGGTTTGAAGAAGTCTACCCACTGGTTTTTAGCAACGTTATTTTGCGGGGGTTGTGCTATCCCTCCTCTGTCCCACTTAACTAGAGCCCAGAATTGCTTTTGGTCCTTTGCTGCACAAGCAGATTTCAGATCACGCCAGTGATCCTCGTCCCACTGTTTCTTGGCTTCTTTCTGGGCCTTCCTATATATATCCCTCACCTTTCTCACACCTGAGATGTTCCTGCTTCTAAGTTCAATACTAAGATTCTGGCGGGCTACTTTGCAGGACTGGTTATACCACCATACCTTAGGTAAATTTTTATTAACCTTATCTAATTTTGTGGACTTCTTAAAGAACCCTTGAAGCTTAGCAAAAAAATTGCTGTGAGCCTCTAGCATGATTTCAGGAAAATTTTGTTTTTTACTGTGTGAGTTTATCTTGCCCACTTCTTCGACCACCACTTTTTAAGATCCTCCAGCCTCTCCGGGTTCTTGATCAATCTACCCCATTTTATATGGTGCAGGTTGTTCAAGGCTACAATATCTAGTGTGACTTTGCCGCCCCCTAGATTTGGTTCTCTTGACCCCACTTTTGCTTGGATATCCATACAGAGAGGGTTATGGTCACTCTCCATCCTGTTTTTTACAATCATACCAATCAGCCTATGCCATTCTCTGATGTCCACCAGGAAGTAATCTATTCTACTGGAAAACCTACCATTATCGAATGTTTTCTCCCCCTGGCGATCTGATGGGGTACGCCCATTAGCTGCTCTAAGGCCTCTCGCTAGACATAAAGCCTTAAGTTGGATGGCCACTGTTGTCCATCTTTTAACTGCGGGTAATTCAAGCTGGGGGACGCCCCATTTGCTGTCCTCCTCAGCAGCTAGAATTTGGTCCTCTTGACCAAGTGGTGCAAAGGTAGTGTTGACATCACCCCCCACAATGAGAGACAGCTGGGTTGGAAGCGCCTCAAGCTCGTGGTCAAGAGCAGTGATTACTTCAGATGTTTGCCCCCCCCCGCCACTTACCTAGCATAGATGTTAAAGATAGCCACCCCCTGGCCATTAGCCCATGTAATGTTAACTGACAAAATGTCATTTGATAGGGAACTCCTTTGCTGGATTCTACAACATAATGATTGGCGGATCCAGATTATCAGGCCCCCTGATGGGCGACCTTTAGGGTTTTTTGTAGCTGGTACCTGGAAGTTAAGGAACCCAAAACGATGTATTGGGATCAACGACCATGTTTCCTGAAACAGAATGATGTCAAATTGGTCAATGAAGTTACAACATTCTGGAGATGTTAACTTGTTAACAATTCCGGCAAGGTTCCAAGTAAGAAAGGACAACCCAGCCTCAGTTGCTGGGCAGCATAAAGATTCCTGAATTGTTTGCATGCTTTGGGTTTCAACCTCCAACCCCGATTCAGGTTCTATATTAATAGATGGATAGCCTGATGATTCTAATGGAAGTACCTCTAACCCAGGACTAATACATATCTCCAACAGATTGGAGCAGGACTGTTGTTCGGGATCTTTATTCTCTGTTCTCTTCCCTGAAAAATTAGATTCACCCACCCTTTTTACTTGGGTCGTAGACATAACATTGGTAAGAGTAATCCCCTCAGTTATGGGAGCACACGTTCTATCAAGCTCGGCTAATTCTTTGAGCACAACACTATCAGCCCTCCCAAGTCAATCGCATTCGTTCCAGTCTGACAGTGCCGCAAACCTATTTGCAAGGCTGATTCCCCATTCACTGGTTTGGACACCCCTACCCCACCTATTTGACACCGAATTCCACTTTGTCCTTAACATGCTTGGATTCACTGTGCTACCTCTATAATAGAAAAAATCAAGTGTTAGTGGAATTATATCAGCGCTCCTACATTGTGGGGGGAATATATTTGTCAGGACGTTAGGAAGTACATCTGGACCTGAAAAATTCAAAACTACACAATCTCCTCCAAATTTTTTCGGGCTATTCCCTATCCAGTCTACCCTTCTTGCCATATTGATTTCCCCAGCTAGCTGCTGTTTACCCCATGGAGATATCAACATATTATTCGATAACCAATGCACCGCTTTACTGATCAAAGAAGATGTAGATTCCACCTGGCCAGACTTCAAGGGGGGTACGTTGGCCAGGATCAGGACAAGGGGAGAAGCCTCTACAATAAGTTGGACAGAGCCTTTCTCTGGACACAATGCAGTACGTCTTAATGGGGGTCTTCTTTTGCCATTACCTGGGCACCTTTACCTACTGAGGGCTGAATGGGGGGAGGATTCGATACCACTTTCTCCCCACCCCCCTCCACACTCCCAGAGAGCACCTAATTTGTTTCAACTCTACTTGAAACTAGGTTTGATATGTTACCCACCTCCTCCACTGTCTTGTTTAGGAGTCCTCCTAATTGGTTTACCTCTACTGTTAGCTGGTCAATTTTAGCTACCAATGGTTTAATGATACACTTAATTTTTGATTCGAACATGTTCAATAATTTCTTCATTTGCTCGTCTTCCATGATCACCTTCCCACCATCCACCCCATTTACTTAATTTATAACCATATTTTTGGGTGGAGAGGCTATCCTTTTTCTACCCGAGCGTGACCCACCACGTTTAATCTGGCCTTTTCTGCACGCTCTGACTGCTCTGGTTACAGGCACAGGGGGCGGGGAATTTTCTTCTATCATGTTTAGCTGGTCTTCAGAATCATTTTCTAGGTCAACAATGGGAGGTATACTTTGTTACGAAGTATCATTTGTAGGATAATCAATGTCTAGAGCATCGCTACTATTAACCTGTACCAGAAGTTCTACTTGGGAGGATTCGGAGAGAGAACTCTGCGTAGTGGTGGGGGAAGAACTCAAACCCAGTGACATCCTTCTTTTGCTGTTGATTTGACTCACAACCTGCACTAAGTAATTGTCCATAGTGTTAGATACTGAGGGAGTCCTTTGCTTTGACATGCTGCGCACAGTTAGCTAATGTCACACTGGCACTCAGTAACCCTGTACTAAACAATAAATAACGGTTTCGGGTAAGACAAAAGCACAGGTTATCCACAATATTTGTGGAAGATATTAAGTCTCACTGGATAAATACCACAGGTGTCTCACAGCGGACAGAGATCCTGGCCCAGCCCAGCCCCGGTCAGTCCCGGACTGTCACAGACTGTCTGCCCTAAGTCCGGGCTTCGTCCCGGTCCTCGTCCCGGTGCGCGTCCCGCGTGCGCGGGGGTGGGATGGTTTAAGTAGGAAAAGGCGGGGCGGGTAAGAGGCTCCAGCTGCGGCGATTGCCTGGCCGCTCAGAATGCTGGGCCTCGCAGTCCCGGCCCCGTCCTCACTGACCAACAGTACCCTCAGCCTCTGGTAAGGGCAGGTCTCTATGCTCCTTCAATAAACTGGCAGGGCTCCCACCAATGCAGGTCACGATACTCCTTTGAGGAACTGGCAGGGCTCCCACGAATTCAGGTGAAGAGAGGGATTCCAAAGACTGCTACGGCTTGCGAGAGTCATTATTTAGCCCCCGAATGCAGCATTGATCCCCAATGATTATACAACCCAGAACATAAGACTAGGTAGTCAGAGTCCCGACCTCTCAGAGTCACGGACTCATGCTTGCAAATTGCAAACCCTTTCGCTCACTCACTCATGACCAAAAACCACAGAGTCTATGTAAGTTTTAAATCTTTATTAAAAGTAAAACAACTAGCTCTGCGTGTCCTCTGTAAAAATTTAAATTGTGCATTATATAAAAACACTTATTAAAATCAGTCATATAACAAACGGTGAACGACTGAAAAGTGGCTGATTTCACACATTAATTGTAGTTGGAACTTAAAGTCTTGGTGGGGATGAATCGTTGATGACTCCCCCTAACATATGATGATGATCTTGCTCTTGTTCATAGAAGGGAAGCTTCTGTCTGTTATGAGAAAAATGGTGCGTGTTAAAAAGCAAGCATTCATCAGTTGTGTCAAAAAGTGTAGCATCACATGTTATGGCTAAGCATAAATGAAAAACACCCTTCCCTGAAGAAAGGGACATTTTTAGTTTAGATTAGAGAGTCACAAATTATTAAATTTGTTTATGTAGTACTACTAACTTTTTTTCATTCCTAGACAAAATAGGGAGTGGTGTATATGGCATCTAAAAATATTAAATGTTTTTTCTAGGCGTAACACCATCGGCACAGCCAACCACCAGTGCCGGGGCCAGCGCGGAGGTGGTCACTCCAGGGTCAAATGCGGTGCTACAGCCAGCAGGAACTGCTGTGGGGGATGCCACGGTAGTGGCGGGCAGTGGTAAGCTATTATATTCCTTACTTATTGAGATTGCAGAGTGGGCTCTCTGCAGGGGTGTATATGTTGCACAGTACAAGTACACTTTACTGTTAAGAAGACTTACACATTTAGAACTAAGTTTTTGTCAACCAGGTAGAAGACAGTCACCCTTGACTTCTCATTAGCAATAGGGCCGGGAGTTGACGAGTAACCAATGGCCTCCTCTAAATTTAACTTCAACTCAGCTGTGAAAGTTTTATCGAGAAGCCAAGTCAGATCAGAGATTAACTTGATGGATGGGATGAACGAAAAGGAAAAGAAGGGTGTTAGGAAGGACGAGAAAGTGAAAATTAATGACTGGCAAAGAATGATACTTGTTTTTGAATGCTGCCCGAGGTGGCTGGGAATCTGATGCATGGCCGGTTGAAGGCTGAAGCAAGGATGGGTGGAAGGAGAAAGAAAAGAGACTGCCTGGGTGGGTGAAACAGAAACTGTATGTGTGCGTAATATATCCTTTGGTTCAAATTCAAATGCAAGTCAAGCACGGATGCATGGCTGGCGTTTTACAAAATAAAATAAAAAGGTTGTTTTTCGGTGAGAAAAATTAAGGTTTGTCCAGTTGAGAGTCAGACATTAAGAAGAATGATTGACATTTACTTTGAATGGATGGATGCCTGCCTGCCTGGGTGGTATCTTCCTCATAGTTAGCATAGGTGTATGTAGACAGAGTAGACGGTCACTGGATGAAGAGTGTTACTTATAAAGAGCATGTAACACCGCACGTCCGTGCCAGAGTAGCAAAGCCGAGGAAAGTAGAAGTTGTAATTTTTCAGAATACTACCATGACTAGTAACAGTAGTTTGCAAGCACAGCATATATCCGGCGATTACGGTGACCACTCACTCACTACCTCTGTTAATAATATTTTTTTAAGTCTGTCATTCATGTGTGGCCTATCGGTGTTCACTCAATTAAAAACAAAGCACCTAAATGTCATCCCATATGTAAGCAAATATCCTGTGAAGGGATAGATGATCATATTATTTATCTTCTTCATTTTCCTTTTGTAGTAGTCAGCAGGGGCAGGGCAGGGTGAAAGTTACATTAATTAAACAGTAGCTCTTGTAACAGAGTATGGCTAGTGCCACCCGTAATAGAAAAGTAAGAGCTTCACCGCCTGCATGTACTGGACTGGTAACAGTAACGCAAGTCTGTGTCATCATGGCTTGCGCCTGTTTTTTTCGGGTGCAAGTTGACTGCGCTGGCATTATGGCGGCTTCCACAAGTTTACGTACCAATTTCGCTGAACGAGAGAGAAGAAGAAGACTGGTGTACTGTCTGAGTCTAATGTAGTGAGTCCATATAGTGCTAGTAGAATTCCTGAAACTCCCACTAATGTTAGAGCAGAGGGCGACGAGGTGGGAGGTTAGATAGATATGTGCCACAAATGTTATGTACTGTGCTTGCAAGTTGCTAGTGCTACTGTGACACAACTTTCTGCTGAAATATTTTGTGTTAATCTTAAAGAGCTTTGGTTACAGTATGTTTTTCTTTCTTCATATAGATACTCATTCCAAACTAACAAGGAAGGAGTTGGCTAGATGGGCCCGGCAACTGAAGCTGGAGGCAATTGTCGCCGAATATCGGCGGCTGGTGGCCCAGGAGGAGGAGGAATCGCAGTCGACATCGACAACAGCTGCATCCTCCTCCGCTGCCCCTGGGTCATACGGTCAGCGCAATCCTCCAGCGGTACGGAGCCGCGGTCTGGCAGCCACCCGCCACCGCCGAGCAGCAAAAACAGCAGCTGCCCCCCACAGTACCTACAAGTGCAAGGGTCGTGTGCACCGCTTGACCCTCAGAGTGTCCAACCTTGAGCAGGAGATGGCGAGGCTGAAAGCCCTGCTCATGGACCTCCGGAGAGAGCACCGTGACCACCTGACCAAAGGACACTGCCGGAGGAAGAAGAGAGAGACTGTTCCTTGCCCCTTTTTTAAAGACTTTTGGGTGGGGAATTGGGCGTTGGTGTTTTTGGACTGGGGACATTGATTTCATGGACATTGGTTGGGGTTAGGGAGGGGGGTGGATCGGGTCTTCTTGTGGGATAGTTTATTTTTGTTAAGGTTAAACAACAGCATCCGCGTTTTTTTACTGTTTTATGGGGAAGGCAGGGGTGGGTTAACTGTACGTTTGTTTTCCTGAAACTTACCTGGCTGGTTGATTCAAATTGTCTAATCGCCTGAATTTGTACAAAAGTGCCACTGACAGAGTTAGTGAATTCAATTGTCCTACTACTTTACTAGTACTACCGTCAGTCTCTCCTCTCCTCTTACTCCATTATTCTTCCTCCCCCAAAATGCTTATCTTACCTGTGATTCGTGTTTGAGAATAGGGCTAGGCACAGGGCTGGCTGCATGGCAAATGGCTATTAAGGTTGGCTATGGAATCCTGAACGGATGAAATGTCATCGTTGTGGTGGTAGCAGTAGTGGTACCCCCTGGCAGTAGCAGCATATTAAAAAAAAGGAAATGAAACATTGAGTGGCCTGAGTGTAGCATTAGAACAGTATGATAGATAGTACAGTACACAAGAACAGTGCCATAAATTGTAGCCTAAGCAATGCTAAAGTATTCAAAATATAAGTACAAGTTGCGTGGAGTATGGCTACTACAAGAAATAGTACTGAAGGTGAAGGACACAGCAGCGTAAGCATTCGATTCGTCACGTGTAGGAGGATGTTGTTCATTATCAATCCACTTGATGGCGCACATGAAATTCTGATTTGATTTGCAAATACTCATGGGTGTGTGTCAAGCAGAATAAGAATAAGAATATATCCTTGGATTCCTTCACCAGCCTTGAAATTGATTTTCTGTTGCTTTGACCTTATCCTCCCCAGCAAGTGTGTGGAATTATTGTTGTCATTTAGTCACACCTCAATGAAAACCACACAGCCCGGGGGAAGAGGGTTAGGGTTTGAAAATTGGATGGGAATGGGGTTTTGTGGAGAGAGGAAAAAAAACACAGCATGGACAAACAACAAATGAAGAAAAACAAATCTTTGCAAATGAAGATATCCATAAATCTTTTAAGGGACATAAAGGAAATGCACTACTGCATGCATGAAGTTGTTTGCGAAATGGATGGTTAGGTTACTGAAAAGTAGTACTTACTACAACTTACTAACTATGAAGAAACAATTTGACAGTACAGGACTGCAGTAATTACGCAATTTCACTTGCCTATCTGCCCTCAGAGAGAATAAACACTTATTAGTACATTAAATTAGTTTTAAAAATAGCAAAGAAACTTATCAAATAGCTGGAGGGATGAATTTGAAGAAGAGAGCAAACAAACGCACAGAGTCACACTCATAGAAGTTCACAACAATAACATTATTTAAAAGATAAGGAGAAGTGAAGAGGATACTGTAACTGTATGTGGTAATTGTCCTGTTCAATTTGGGAAGTTGCATGCATCCTGCCATTCCTCTTATTCGCGATACTCCTCCATTCCATCTGACACTCCGTCGATCAATCTTGTTGACCAGACACACTGTCCACTGCCTGCCTGGCGGATGCGGAATTGCGGATCGCTAATGGTAAGCCTGAGTTAATCGCTTTTCCCATCACACAGGGTAAAAGCCGGCCTGTAATTGTTGATGGAAAAACAGGAAGTGATATTAAAACACCAAGGACAAAAAAATATAAGGTATGGTGTGTAGTGCAAAAATAACACTTTCAGTTTCAGAGGTGACAGTATTACATACAAGCATAATTTCTAAAGTGCGTACTCTTAGTCTCCTTTTTAAGGATAGTAATCAGCACACAGCAGGCCAGGGCCATGCAGACGGTCAAGGCAGGCACCACTGAGTGAAGCAACCTGATGTAGCAAACCTCTTTGACACAGACAGACAAAGCATATCTAATTGTATGCAGCAAGCCACATAGCCGCAATTTTACATGAACTGCTGTCTGGACTCTGGCATAACAACACTACACTGGCTCAACCACTCCATACCACGACTAGACAGACATGTAGTTCTACTGTAGTTGTTGTTGGCTTGTTTACCTGTTTGCCACTCACGAAATGGCCATAGTTCTTCCGTAAACCGATGATGATGATCTATCCATCCCAATTCCCAGTGAGTGACTGTAAAGAAAAAACATATTATGTAACTTTGATCATCAAGACTCATCATCATCATGGTATATTGGCAAACTCAATGTTGTTCATGCAGTCGCAGTCTACACACACAGTGAGTCCAAGGACACTTTGCATATTAAAAAATGCAACGTAGTGGCCCCTGCAGTAGAAGTACAATTTGAATTAAACAAGGTAAAAACAGAGTAGACTTGAGTTACATTTAGCGTGTAAAATATTAAATAATAACAGAAGACTTATGATTAATTTCATGCACAACAAACAAACAGCAATTGCTCTCATCAGAGCCAGACAGCCACTGCATGCCATCTCATTATTCATTACCTGTTCCACTTTTTGTCCGCATCTTGTTCTTAAAGTGAAGGCCCACAGGGCAGCCTCTCGTGTCAATTTCAGAAGTAACTGTCAGCAATCAGCATATAGTCAGTAATTCCAGTCCCACTTCTTTTGAGGGGACTCGTCTATGAAGCGACAGTTTCTTGATTCTGCGTAATCCAACCATCTGCCTTGATGAAAATGGATAGGGGGAGTCTGGAGGAGGAGGATAGAGGAGTATGACTGAGATGTGAACTTCAGGAATGCAGACAGCGGCTCCTTCAATAAGGAAATAAGACGAAGACAGTACTGCTGATGGATTTGTTGTGATTAGAGTTTTGTAGTGGTAAAAGTTGCAAAACAAAGAAAGACACACAGGAATAAAAGTGAATAAGGATGAAAAAAAAGGAAGTCAGTTTCAGGCCTAGGTGTCAGAGAAGTAGAGTTCGTCCTCAAACTCTGTGAATTGAGACAGGAGTAGGTCAGCTAACAGAGAAGAACTTCCGTCACCTAAGTCGGTGTCCTCTTCTTCCTGCGTGGATTCACGTATTTTGTAATCTGGTGGTATGAAGTGATGATTCATCTTAATCATTGTTAACCTCTTCACATTTTTGGGCGAGAGGCGGGTCCTTTTTGAAGTTACAATGGCACCAGCAGCACTGAAAACACGTTCAGAAGACACGCTTGCGAGTGGGCAAGACAAATAATTTAGAGCCAGCTTGGTGATCAGTGGCCATTGAGCCCTTTTCCCTTACCAATACAGCAATGGGTTCTGATCAATGAACAATGAAGACCTCTGTTGGTCATCCAGATAGGCCTGCACCATCCACTCAAGGTCATCCAGGGGTGCTCCAGTTTGCGTACTATCTGTGGCCTTTGCATCAACACTGGAACAAGCAAACCCTTGATGAGTTATCCAATCCGCATCCAACAATATTATGTCTGGGCCTGGTGCAGGTGAGGATGATGATGATACGGTTGCTGGTGTCGATAACGGCTGTGAGGGAAAGTGACTGCCTTCGGCCACAGAAGTGGACCTTGACGCCGGATGGCCTGCTGATTCAGTAGTACTTCGGGTGGTTCCTTCAATTTCCTGCCGCTCTTTTTTTAACCGAGTGGCTGACCGAGCTAGCCAATGTTTGTACTTTGAAACATCTGCTTCAGTAAAAGGATGTATTGCTGGCCAGTACCTTTTTGTACCTTGGATTCAGAATAGTGGCACAAATGTAATGTTGTTCTGTATGTAGTTTTTTAAGCCTTTCATTGTCAACCAGGCGGATTAATAAGCTCTCCGCCAACTGATATGCGTCTTGCTTGTCAGTATCATCTTTGAACGTTGAAGACACCGCCTTGAGTTGGTGCTCTAGCATGCGCAACAATGGGATAGCTTTGCCCAAAGTACAGAACTCCCTGCTGATTTCACGCGTGAAGACCTGAAAAGGATGAAGCATGTCTGTCAGGCTTTTAACTATGTCCCATTCCTCCACCTCTAGCCTCATGTCTTTCATAGAAGAACCCCGTGCAAAGACATACTCATTGCACTGCTCAAACAGATGCACAAGCATGTAGAAGGTTGAGTTCCAACGTGTTGCTACCTCCTGGATGAGTCCTCTGACTGGCACTCTACGGATACGTTGAAAGATCCCCAGCTGCTTCCGGGCCTTTAAAGAATGGCTGAAATGTGTGCAGATTCTTAGGCAGGTGGTCAGTAACTTGCTGACTTTGTTTTCTTTTTTCAAGAAATCTTGAATAACAATGTTAATACTGTGCGCCAAACACTGCACTCTGAAATAGCCACCATCATTCATGGCCCTAACTATATTACTGCCATTATCTGTGGAAACATAACCAATCATGCGCTTTCTTGGATGCAGCCATTTAAAGACCTTACTGTTAAACTCCTCCAAAATGTTTACTGCAGTATGAGATTTCAAACATGGCTACTGTTGCATGTTTTCGACTAGCTTGAAAAATTGTGGCACTGTCAACACCTGCAGATATCTTGTCTCTAACCCATGCAAAAGAGACCCAGTGTGCAGTGATGCACATGTAATCAAGGGCTTGGCAACGGGTCCACATGTCTGTTGTCAGGTGGATACTGTGAACAGCACTATTCTGCAAAGCTGCCCCAATCACCTCCAGCACATCTTGATGTAGTGCTGGAACCGCAACTCTGGCAAAATAGGACCGGCTAGGAACCTTCCATTTAGGGCAGATTGTTGCCACAAATTCTAGAAAACCCACCCCTTCAACAAAAGAAAAAGGGAGAAGGTCCAGCGCTAACATTTTAGCCAGCATTGCATTATAAAGACGTGCCGTTGGGTGGTTGCGTTCAAATGGCGCCTCCGACCAAAACATGCTTTTAATGGTGGTCTAGACCGTTTTCATACGTGATGATGATGATCCAGACTTCTTCAACCCAGTTAGGCTCATTGATGTACTTTTTCGCATTGGTGTCTCTAGACTCTTAGTGTGAATCATAGATGTTGCTGGGGTAGAGGGTGTGGGCGCTACCACTGCAGTGCTGCTGCCAGGGGTACTGTGTGCACCAGAAAAAATGTATGTATGTCCAACACTGCGCAGCACTCAATGTTCCTGCCCTGGGAATCGATAACTGTGTCATGGGTGTCGCATAGAGGGAGATGGACTCACAAACCTAAATACCTCAACACTAGGCCAGTTGTGTGCAATCTACAGGGCTGAGATGGCGCATAGCTGGAGTGCATTGAGAAAAAACTTAGGAAATACACAGTAAGTGAAGTGATGTGTCCTTGTCTTTGTGGGTGGGCCCTGTGCTGACCATCTGGGCTCACACTGAGATGACAACAGGGGAACACACAGCCATTCAGCCAAACAATCACTGCCCTGACTCCTGCATGACCAACCTACTGTGACACTGCATGGCTGACAACGCAACACAGTTCACTCATACCTGCAACTGCAGGCAGGAAAACCTGTGACATTGGGACACACACATTCTCCCTGGAGACAGCAGGTTTCTCAGTGCATGACACAACCCAACAACCTCAGGCAGATACTGCATTAGTCCAACTACATGTTTGTCCCCCGCCCTACATCTCCACTCCTGAGGACTTACCACGACATTTGGGGCACCATACAGCCTTGGGTACTGTGTGAGCACCTTATCCACCAGGACCTCCAGCTCCTCGCTTGTGAATGGACTGGCATGGATCTTCTCTGTCGTTGCCATCACTGTGGACATGGAACAACTGCAGTGGAATTGGGTATTGAGGGGTCTCAGACAGCAGTCTCTGGAGGCAGCAGCAGATGAGGGGTCTCAGGCAGCAGTCCCTGGAGGCAGTAGCAGATGAGGGGTCTCTGGCAGCATGGCCTGGAGGCAGCAGCAGCAGCAGGTCAGGGGTCTTTGGCAGCAGGCTCTGGGAGCAGTGGAAATGTGAGGCTCCTTACAACACATATATAGCCCCCTGGGGTAGTTTAAAAGGTGCCAAGCTGCAGCAATTGGTGGTCCAGTTCTGCCTCTTTCAAAAGCATCCAATGACCGTCTCCGCGGTGGCGGAGCACGCCTACCATGATTTTCAAAATTGCATCATGCCACCACAATCATCATTCCCATTGGCTCTATGGCATGCTCCATGGTGGTGACACACCGCAGGGGCCCGGTGTGCACTACCGCGAAGGTGCATCTTTCAAAAGAATCCAAAGACCACCTCTGCGGTGGCAGAGCACGCCTACAGCGATTTTCAAAATGTCATCATGCCACTGCAATCATCGTTCCCATTGGCTCTATGGCATGCTCCATGGCGGTGACACACCGCAGGGGCCCGGTGTGCTCTACTGCGAAGGTGCATCTTTCAAAAGCATCCAATGACCGCCTCTGCGGTGGCGGAGCACGCCTACTGTGATTTTCAAAATTGCAACATGCCACTGCAATCATCGTTCCCATTAGCTCTAGGGCATGTTCCATGGCGGTGACACACTGCCGGGGCCTGGCGGTAGCTACCGCGATTTGGGTAGCGGCGCATGCCAACCTCCATTTTGGCATTTCTCCATAGCAAGCACAACCGCACTTGTGTGAATGGGGGGAGCTGGTGACACACCGCCGAGGCCAGACGGTAGCTACCGTGATTTGTGTAGCAGACCATGCCAACCGCCATTTGGGCATGTCTCCATAGCAATCACTACTGCACTTGTGTGAATCGGGGGTGCTGGTGACACACCGCCGGGGCCAGGCGGTAGCTTCCGCGATTTGGGTAGCGGATGCCAACCGCGTTTGGGCATGTCTCCATAGCAATCACTACCGCACTTGTGTGAATGGGGGGTGTTGGTGACACACCGCCAGAGCCAGGCAGTAGCTACCGCGATTTGGGTGCCATACAATGGCAATGGCCATCTGGCACACATCAACAGTACACACTGGCCACATGGTCAATGGCACATCATTGTGCACACGATGCCAATGTTCCATTGACTCCACTGGTCACTACACATGCCATGTTTGTGTATGTGTGCGGTAGATTGGCATGTACTCCCTCACATGTCACATATGAATTTGATGGTCAATGAGGCAGGACAGTGTTGTCGTGGACTCTCCAATGTGTACACATGTCAATGTGTTGAGTTGCAGTGATATTCACGACAATGCTCGTCTCACTGTATGAGTTAGTCACTTGTATGGGCTCTTTTGTCTGCTCATACACACAATTGTCAGTTCTGCGCCAACTGTGGTCATTGTGTTGGATGTGTGCCAGGTTGAGATGATGCTTTAAGGTGTGACAGGTACAGCAGCCAAATACGAGCCAGTGGTGTTGATTTGTTACACAGTAGCTAAATGCCATGTGGTAGCTACCATGATTTGTGTAGCACAAAGCATGCCAACCGACATATGGGCATGCCTCCATAGCAATCACAACTGCACTTGTGTGAATGGGGGGTGCTGGTGACACACTACCGGGGCCAGGCAGTAGCTTCCGCGATTTGGGTGCCATACAATGACATGAGGCACCGCGATTTGTGTAGCGGAGCATGCCAACCGCCATTTGGGCATGTGTCCATAGCAATCACTACCGCACTTGTGTGAATGGGGGTGTTGGTGACACACCGCCCGGGCCAGGTGGTAGCTTCCTCGATTTGGGTGCCATACAGTGACATGAGGCACCGCAATTTGGGTAGCGGAGCATGCCAACCGCCATTTGGGCATGTCTCCATAGCAAACCCTACCACACTAGTGTGAATGGGGGGTGCTGGTGATACACCGCCGGAGCCAGGCAGTAGCTTCCGCAATTTGGGTGCCATACAATGACATGAGGCACCGCGATTTGGGTAGCGGAGCATGCCAACTACCATTTGGGCATGTCTCCATAGCAATCACTACCTCACTTGTGTGAATGGGGGGGGGCTGGTGACACACCGCCGGGGCCAGGCGGTAGCTACCGTGATTTGTTTAGCGGAGCATGCCAACCACCATTTGGGCATGTCTCCATAGCAATCACTACCGCACTTGTATGAATGGGGGGTGCTGGTGACACACCGCCGGAGCCAGGCAGTAGCTACCGCGATTTGGGTCCCATACAATGGCAATGGCCATCTGGCACACATCAACAGTGCACACTGGCCACATGATCAATGGCACATCATTGTGCACACGATGCCAATGTTCCATTGACTCCACTGGTCACTACACATGCCATGTTTGTGTATGTGTGCGGTAGATTGGCATGTACTCCCTCACATGTCACATATGAATTTGATGGTCAATGAGGCAGGACAGTGTTGTCGTGGACTCTCCAATGTGTACACATGTCAGTGTGTTGAGTTGCAGTGATATTCACGACAATGATCGTCTCACTGTATGATGTAGTCACTTGTATGGGCTCTTTTGTCTGCTCATACACACAATTGTCAGTTCTGCGCCAACTGTGGTCATTGTGTTGGATGTGTGTCAGGTTGAGATGATGCTTTAAGGTGTGACAGGTACAGCAGCCAAATATGAGCCAGTGGTGTTGATTTGTTACACAGTAGCTAGATGCCATGTTCCCAGGTGTGCACATGTGAAATGTGGCCATATCACAATGAACCTACACATGGACCTATGTGATGTTTGAGGTACTTGTGTATTGTAGTTAGAGAGGTGTGCTCAACGTCCACACATGTAAGGTGGTGTGTCACTCAATTATTGAGTCAGTATTTGTTTTCCCTGTGTCATCCAGAACGTGATATGCTGAACACATCTCCTGATGTATTGCATTGACATGTGTCCACTTTCATCTCAACTAGGAGGAGGCCAAATCTGCTTCGTCACTTGACAATGCTGGAGGACATGGAATATGTGGTGATCATCCCCAAATTCCGCCTTGATAGAGCCACCCTGAAAACACTTTGTGATATTTTGGAGCTCCACCTGCAGCCTCGCCGGACATATCCAACAGCTTTCACCTCAACTTATAAAGTGATGGCAACCCTCCATTTTTTTGCAACTGGATCGTTCCAGGAGACAGTGGCCAGCGCTGGTGGGATGTCTCATGGGATGTTCAGCATGGTGCTGCGTGATGTTCTGTCCACCATGATGATCTACAATGACAGATATATCCATTTCCCCAGGGGTGCTGAATTGCCAGCTGTGAAGGGAGACTTCTATCCCCTTCGGCAAATCCCCCATGTGCCATTTATTGCACACATGTCGGTCTTGTGACACCACAGGCAAGTGAGCACATATTTTGGAATCGCAAACATTACCACTCCATTAATATGCAAGTGGTGTGCCTGGCTGATATGATACATCGTGTGGTGGAGCGTACTTTTGGTCTGCTGAAGTCACGTTTCCGCTGCCTGGACAAAACCGGAGGTGCACTGGCATACTCGCCCAGGAAGGTGTGTCAGATCGTAGTGGCATGCTGCATGCTCCACAACCTGGCCATTCGCAAGGAGATTCCCCTGCTCCTGGATGATGATGAGGACCCAAGGCCCCCGCCTGCACACCAACCTGAGTCTAGTGATGAGGACAGTAGAGAGGAGGAACGTGGTGACATGCGTCAACAGCTCATCACCCGCTACTTCACTTGAAGGTAGGTGACAATGTACAACATACACCTTGTCCGGTGATATTGCTTTTGTCGTGAAGGGGTATGTACAAATTGTAAGAACAGCCAGTTGGAAACTCAGCAGTGGGTGGCTATGTTACTGGGACTTGTCAGTAGTGAATGTATAAGGGACGTGTATGTTGACACTTGTGTCACATTGTGACGTCTGCATGTTGGCTAATGTAGATTGTAGGTGTTGCGTAATATCTGTGTTGCCACACTCACATCAGTGATTTTTGTTCTGTTTTGTTTCCCTAGGTGCCTTGAACTTATCTTTGCCTACATACAGTACATTTTCCTGATACATTGTGGACATGGTGAAGACTGCACTAAAGACAGAGGTGACACAAAAAATGTATTTTATTTCTAAAGTTGACATGTGAGGGAGGATGTACATTTACATTGAGGTGGTGGTGGAGCAGTGAGTTGACAGTCATGCTAAACGAGATGAAAGAGTAGTTACCACATTGATGTGGTGACCCAGTCCAACAGACAGATGCCATTCACAAGGTAGTGTGGGGATGGACAGTACAAACAGTCAATGCAGTGGTGAAGAGGGTTGCCATCAGGGCTGGCTCCGTGACTAGCGTTTGGCAGGTGCTTTACCTCCAGATACTCCCAGGCTCTTCTTCGGACGGCACCTTGGTCGCTTGGCAGGGGTGGGCCCTGCTGTGGTGCCAGTGGCGTCTGAGGACTCACCCCTCTCTGTGGGCCCAGGGGAGGATGGTGAACTGTCATACTGCGGCCCACCAGGGGTAGGTGGAGGTGTTGGTTGTGGTGCAGGCCTGTCCCTCAGTAACGCCACTTACTGGCCCATGAGGTCCACCAGTTGTCCAATGCGGGTGTCGATGGACCTCATCAGCAGTATGAGCTCGCATAACAGTTCGTCCGACCGGCCACTTTGTCCCTGGGCCTGTTGGTATTCACCAAGGACTCTGGTGATGTGGTCCTGGGATTCAGCCCCAACCTCCTGGTGTATTGGGGTGACCCTGGCCCTCCCACCAACCCCGCTGCCACAGACCTGTCACCTCGCCACTGTGGGTCCCCACATACTCTCCCTGCTGTCCTCAGGTGGAGGTCTGGGGTGGTCATCCTCTGTGACATGGAGGGTATAACAGCAGGGGTCTGCTGTGCAGTTGGTGTTGTATCATATGTGTAGGTGCGGGGATGGGGTCCTGGGCCCTGTTGCTCCCTGGCACACCAGATGGGCCGGCCTCAAGCTCATCGTCCTGAGAAGCCTGGGAGTCTACATCTGAGAGTCAATGTACAGGGGGGAGACTGTCTCTGCAGGTTGCTGGTGTTGTCCTCTGCAGTAAGTTCTTGGTCACCTGTGGATCAGATGGGAAATGGTCATGGTGGTGCACTCCACAAGCTTTGTGTTAGCTGTGTGTCATCCACTGTTTGTACATTACACAATTGAATGGTCATCACATTGTTTTCTATGTGTACTACTGTGACTCCTGACATGATGCAGTGGTACATGCATTACTAGTCCATGGTGTGAAGTATCAATGCATTCCATGCAACTCTTGCTAAATTCATGTTCACAGGGACCTGTTGCCATGTAGGGCCCAGCACAACATGTGTTTCATTGTTGACCCCTTGTTGATTTGTCTGACCTGGCAGACGTCACATCTAGCCATGGACTGGCCATTGTATTCTCCTGCATTCCTTTGTCCAGTCATGACATATCTTGATTTCTACCACCACACATGCTTACTCATTTTTTAAATGGTCCCTGTTGGTTGGACTCCATGGTGATGCAGTAATCAGTGAGTGCTGTGCATGATTGTGCCCAGTTTTACTTGCACATGTGCATTGGTGTGTCACACTTTGGCAGCTGTGACAGTTTTCTTTGCTTACCTGTGTACACACTGTGCGTGGCAAGGGGGGTTGGTGTGCATATTTGTGCAATGGGAGGGCTGGTGTAATCATATGGCTCCATTTCTTTTGTGAAAAATGTGTGGTTGCACGTACTATCTACTTACCGTTTAGGTGCTCACATTTGACTTTGTGTGGTGGCACATCAGTGTATGCATGGAGGACAATTACATTCTGTTCAGTGGTGTCATGAGCCAGTAGGATATGTCTGCCTACCTAGTCAATAGCTTGAGGTGGTCAATTATATACCGCATGCATCTGTGTGATATGGAGAGCTCCATCTTGCTGTACTGGGGGACAAGTGTACATAGTGGGAGTAGTGGTACAGGTCCCCCACCCCCAGATAGCCCTCCCAGTGAAGATGGCTACCCACCTGTTAGGTGAAGGTGAACAATGCAATGAATGCCACATGCTCCTGGGTGGGAGTGACTGCTCCATCATGCTGGGGTGTGGGACAGGAGGCATGGTGGGAGTTGTGGTTCAGGCCTCCCCCACAGACAGCCCTCCCATTGAAGATGGCTACCCACCTGTAAGTTTGTTTGGTATACTGCAAAGGCTTCCAAGTGCTTCTAGGTAGGGGGGGGGTGCTACATCCTGCTCAGGGATGGGACAAGGAGGACTGTTGGGAGTTGTATTGCAGGCCACTCACCCCCACACAGCCCTCCCATTGAAGATGGCAACCCACCTGTAAGTTTGTTTGGTGTACTGCAATGGCTTACAAGTGTTTATGGGTGGGGGAGTGCTACATCCTGCTCAGGGGTGGGACAAGGGGGACTGTTGGGAGTTGTATTTCAGGCCTCCCACCCCCAAACAGCCCTCCCTGGGAAGATGGCTACCTACCTGTAAGGTTGTTTGGTGTACTGCAATGGCTTCCAAGTTCTTCTGGGTGGTGGGAGTGCTACATCCTGCTCAGGGGTGGGACAAGGGGGACTGTTGGAAGTTGTATTGCAGGCCTCCCACCCCCAAACAGCCCTCCATGGGAAGATGGCTACCTAGCTGTGAGTTTGATGTGGGTAATGTAGTGGCTGACACATGCTTCAGGTTGGGGTGGGGGAGGGCTCCATCTTGCTGATGCTGTAGGACAAGGGTGCCTGGTGGGAGTCGTAGTGCTGGCTGCCTGTACACATGCCCCCATGGTGATGTTGCTGGCTACGTTTGGGGCTAAGTAAGGGTGAAATTTGCGATTTCGCGGTACGCAAATTTGCGCAAAAGTGAATTCGCGGTCCGCTAAATCCGCGAATTTGTGTGAATTTTTGGATTTTTTATTTCTGCGTGTTCGCGGGGTGCTTTGCGTGTTCACGGGGTTTTTTTCAGCGCGGCGACCGCGAAGTTACCCATGCGGTCGTACATTGGCGCCGCCATCTTGTTTTCAGTGTTCGCGTTGCGTATTTCCGTTTCCCGGCGCCAGTTGCATGCTCGCATTATGCATTTCCTTTGTGCGGGCCGCAATTGCGTGTTCGCGTCCGTTTTTGCGTGCTCGCGAGGGAAATATCGCGCAAACTTACCCACATGGTCGCAACGGGCGTGGCCATCTTGTTTTTCATTCATTGCTATGCTTCTGGGCATGCTTTTTCAATAATCCTCCCTTAATCTTTGCAATCCTTTGTTTCTTTGAAATGTTTAAAAAAATGTTTTACTCATTATCTATTACTTTATTTTTCTGCATCTATATTTTGTGTTTTTTTCTACTTTTGGTTACTTTAAAACTACTTTTTTAAACACTTTTCTTTTATTTACTTTTTCCCTATTCTTTCTTTCCTATTTTATTTTCCTTTCCTGTCCAGGACCATCACAAAGGGAGCCGGGAAGAACCTGAAGGGGAAGGGTGCCGCACCCTGTACCCGGCTCCCTTGCGGGCGCTTAGGGGGGAGGCAGTAATTGCCCAGGAGATCTTCAGCGAGGTGGAGGTGGCCACACTTGTTTTCTTTGTCCAGCACCACCTCCCCAAGACCCTCGCGGCAGGCCCGGTACCGGGTACGGGCTCCGGGAGCATCGCCAGCTATGGGGGAAGGTGTGCCGGGCATTGTATCAGAAGTCTGGGGTCCGGCGCACCTACAACCAGGCGACGCACCGGTGGTCCGACATCCTGGACCGGGAAAAAGACCTGCTCAACCTGCTTGGCGTCGAGATCCCTGGGCTTGATGAGTAGTAGTAGCTAGTATTTAATCACTACTTTGTTTTCTCCTGCTCTGTGTTATGATATTGCAATTTGTTTTTTTCTGAAGAGCAAGAATGCTGCCGATTACATTGCAGGTAAATTATGTTTCAAAAGCTTCTGTGATTGCAGGTGCTCGCCTGCTCACTGGCGGTGCTACTATGCTTACTTGTTTTAAATTTTGTGCTCATTTGGCCTGGGTGATTAATTATGTATGAGTGTACTTTACAGAAGTGCGTAATGCTAGACACTAGAAATTACATAACATTGCAGGTAAATTATGTTTCAAAAGCTTCTCTGATTGCAGGTGCTCACCTGCTCACTGGCAGTGCTCCTATGCTTACTTGTTTTAAATTTTGTGCTCATTTGGCTTGAGTGATTATGTATAAGTGTACTTTACAGAACTGCTTAACGCTAGACCGAGAGACTCAAGTCCAGTCCTTCATTTGTACTCCTGCCACTAAGAAGAGATAGTGGTGGTGTATTGATAGTTTGAGTATATTATGACTGGTTATTTAGTAGGAAACTTTTTAGTGGTTTGCAATCATGACGGACTGTGTCTGTCACTTCGCATGCTGCGGAGTGCTGCCTGCCAGTCCTAGTAGAACCTTTTTGTAGTTGGTTTAGTGAGTTACATAACTTTCCAAGTAGACGGTCCGCGAATCCAGCAATACTAATATCCTAGTAGACCACATCAGATAGGTCAATAAATTTAGTGCAATTGTTGTCTATTTCCCCAAAATATGTTGTTATTGTTTTTTTGAAATGTTTGAATTGGTTGACAACAATCATCCATGTTTGTGTCTTTCTTTCATGTTGTACATCAGCTCCCCCCAGGGGCAAAAGGACAGAGGAGGAGGTAGCAGCGCCGGCGGAGCAGGAACACAAAGAAGGCCAGGATAGGTCCGCCGAGGGCTCCTCGGCTGGCCCCAGTAAGTGTTCCTGTTAATATTATTAATTATAGTTCCCCATCTTTTACAGCACCTATTTATTCCAAACGTTCCTCATAATTCAATTTTTTCCTAAATAGTCTTTGATCTTCTTGCAGACTGCTTCTAAATTCTTATCCTGCCTCTACTATGACTATCTGTGCTACTACTAGATTATTATTAGTCTGTCTGTGTAGCTAGCTAAGCTTGCACAGTTGGCAAAAGGTGTACTGTTAAACAAAACTCCTATTCAGCAATAGCTCTAGGCACTGAGTGCAGTTGTCTGGGTTGTCCATAATGTCTATTGAATCTTCTAAATGTTTATGCTTTGACAATTCCCAACAATAAAATGTCAATGGCCACCAAGAATAAGATACTAGTTTACTTTTTGATTGGATAGGAGGACATACCACTACTGTTGCAGGGACTATTCTGCACATACAGAACTATGGACAAGAAATAGGGCATTGGTTATAAATTATAATAGGCGCAGTTAGACTTTCCACATATCTCAGTCATAACAGAAGTTGAACCCCCAATCTCCTTACTGACTAGCAAGTGTGTCAGAGAGTCAAATTCAAATTTCAAAGCTTTATTCGACAGCGTGTCATAAAAGCAATTGTACATCCTAACACTACACTATAAATACTACAAAGTTAATTTAAAAACTCATTAAACTATTATGCTGTCACTTTCCAAATTAAAAACAATTTATACAAAGTGATTAGAAACAATTCAATAAGACATAATTTGAAAAGTTGATCGTACATAAAGCGGTGTCATAAAATTCATTGGGCAGCATCTGGGAACTGCAAGATGCGGGTGCGTATAATCCAGGCCCATCCTAAGAATTTTGCAACGGCGATCGCCATACAAGGTGAACAATCTGATTCAAGTAATCTTAACGCCTCTATGTACCTACGTGTTCCTAGATTTAAACACACAGGTTTTATCCACTTATGGTGGGGACTTGCATAAAGGGGACATACAAATAGCAGGTGAGGAATGTTCTCAGTCAAATCTTTACAGTAGTGGCATTTGTCATCCTGAGTTGCTGACCATTTATAGGTAAATGCCTTTAGAGGAAGGGTCCCGGTTCTAAATTGAAAATACAATTTTCTATCAAACGGCCTTTCAATGATGTCCCAGTAAGGCTCACATGATGGTAGAGGTTTGATATCAAGAAAACAACCAGTTAAGTTGGTGTTAGATTCAGTACTATAGGCAGTCAACCAAACCATGTCCCAGTACATTTTTTTCAAGGTTGCCTTTGATGGAAAGTTTAAGGCATTGGGATTAATCCATAGGTGATCTAGTTCAAACATAATTAAACATACCCCTTATTTATTTAAGCCACAGAATGGAATGAAAACGATCTGCCCTGATAATGTCCTTCAGGGCAGTGGCATAATGAACTAATTCAGGGGTTGTCAAGATCCGTCTCCAATATAATAAAGGTCGTAGCCGTGCCAAATCCTCTATATTCTTTCTGCCGAGATCATATACCAATGGGACGGTTGGAGTACTTTGGGGAACCCCGACTAGACGGCGTAGGAACCTGTTCTCCGCCAATGTTAACTGTTTCAGATTGGAGAATCCCCACAATTCCGAACCGTACAAGGAGGCGCTTATCACCTTCATGTTATAAATTTCTAAAGCAGGGGTGATTGGCTTAGTCAATGAAGCTTTATGCTTGAGTGCCACTACACCCGCCAGCTGATGGAATTTTAGGACAGCCATATCGATGTGATTTTTCCATCTCATATTATACTGAAGGGATATTCCTAAATACGTGAAGGCCTCAACCTGTTCTAAGGGAGTTCCATTAAAATTAATTGTACCTTTAAATGTTTTCAGCTGGTTCAGGCACATGAACTTGGTTTTGGAGGTGTTTATCTCAAGTCCACACGTCTGACAGAACTCACCGAATGCATTAACTGCCTTCTGGAGTCCACTCGGAGTTCGAGAAACTATCAGCGTGTCGTCCGCAAACATGAGGACTGGCACGCGTGCTCCTGCTAATACAGGAGCGTCAGTGGGGGAGCGGCTTAGGTGGTCTACTATGCCATTGATGTATATAGAAAACAGTGTGGGTGCCAGAACACACCCCTGCCGGACACCACGTTCGACAGGGAAAGGGTCGGTCACCTCACCCTGAGCCCCCCACCTAATTCTTGCATAATTGTTCTCATGCAAGCGGACAAGAAGTGTTAACATTTCCGGGCCCAACCCAGTTTCAGCAAGTACACTCCAAAGTTTAGAACGATGGACTAAATCAAAAGCTGATTTTAAGTCTACAAAAACAGCATAAAGGCTCCCATTGGTTAGAGCCACGTTCCTCCAGTAAAGAGCTATAAAAAAGAAAACCTGATCAACTGAACTTGTACAGGGGCGAAAACCAGCTTGGTATGGGGACAAAATATCTTTTTCTTCTATCCAAGATTGCAATTTATTTTGCACTAATCGACCTATTAATTTTTGCGCCGAGTCTATAAGACTGATAGGTCTATAATTACTAGGTAGTGATTTGTCTCCCTTTTTAAAAAACGGAATTATTTCAGCACCCTTCCATGAGGTGGGTATTGGTGTACCCCTAGCCACAGAATTGGCTAACCACTCGAAATACTGACACCAAGACAATCGATCGCTTAAAAACACATCAGCGGGTATTCCATCCATTCCTGGGGCTCTGCCCCCTGTCACACAGTCTAGCGCTATACTAACATCTTTTATAGTGAATAGCTGACGTTGATAGAAAACTGTAGGGGGTAGTGTGCACTCTCCTTCAGCTAGATCCCGAGCATATTGTGGTTTGAAGAAGTCTACCCACTGGTTTTTAGCAACATTATTTAGCGGGGGTTGTGCTATCCCTCCTCTGTCCCACTTAACTAGAGCCCAGAATTGCTTTTGGTCCTTTGCTGCACAAGCAGATTTCAGATCACGCCAGTGATCCTCGTCCCACTGTTTCTTGGCTTCTTTCTGGGCCTTCCTATATATATCCCTCACCTTTCTCACACCTGAGATGTTCCTGCTTCTAAGTTCAATACTAAGATTCTGGCGGGCTACTTTGCAGGACTGGTTATACCACCATACCTTAGGTAAATTTTTATTAACCTTATCTAATTTTGTGGACTTCTTAAAGAACCCTTGAAGCTTAGCAAAAAAATTGCTGTGAGCCTCTAGCATGATTTCAGGAAAATTTTGTTTTTTACTGTGTGAGTTTATCTTGCCCACTTCTTCGACCACCACTTTTTTAAGATCCTCCAGCCTCTCCGGGTTCTCGATCAATCTACCCCATTTTATATGGTGCAGGTTGTTCAAGGCTACAATATCTAGTGTGACTTTGCCGCCCCCTAGATTTGGTTCTCTTGACCCCACTTTTGCTTGGATATCCATACAGAGAGGGTTATGGTCACTCTCCATCCTGTTTTTTACAATCATACCAATCAGCCTATGCCATTCTCTGATGTCCACCAGGAAGTAATCTATTCTACTGGAAAACCTACCATTATCGAATGTTTTCTCCCCCTGGCGATCTGATGGGGTACGCCCATTAGCTGCTCTAAGGCCTCTCGCTAGACATAAAGCCTTAAGTTGGATGGCCACTGTTGTCCATCTTTTAACTGCGGGTAATTCAAGCTGGGGGACGCCCCATTTGCTGTCCTCCTCAGCAGCTAGAATTTGGTCCTCTTGACCAAGTGGTGCAAAGGTAGTGTTGACATCACCCCCCACAATGATAGACAGCTGGGTTGGAAGCGCCTCAAGCTCGTGGTCAAGAGCAGTGATTACTTCAGATGTTTGCCCCCCCTGCCACTTCCCTAGCATAGATGTTAAAGATAGCCACCCCCTGGCCATTAGCCCATGTAATGTTAACTGACAAAATGTCATTTGATAGGGAACTCCTTTGCTGGATTCTACAACATAATGATTGGCGGATCCAGATTATCAGGCCCCCTGATGGGCGACCTTTAGGGTTTTTTGTAGCTGGTACCTGGAAGTTAAGGAACCCAAAACGATGTACTGGGATCAACGACCATGTTTCCTGAAACAGAATGATGTCAAATTGGTCAATGAAGTTACAACATTCTGGAGATGTTAACTTGTTAACAATTCCGGCAAGGTTCCAAGTAAGAAAGGACAACCCAGCCTCAGTTGCTGGGCAGCATAAAGATTCCTGAATTGTTTGCATGCTTTGGGTTTCAACCTCCAACCCCGATTCAGGTTCTATATTAATAGATGGATAGCCTGATGATTCTAATGGAAGTACCTCTAACCCAGGACTAATACATATCTCCAACAGATTGGAGCAGGACTGTTGTTCGGGATCTTTATTCTCTGTTCTCTTCCCTGAAAAATTAGATTCACCCACCCTTTTTACTTGGGTCGTAGACATAACATTGGTAAGAGTAATCCCCTCAGTTATGGGAGCACACGTTCTATCAAGCTCGGCTAATTCTTTGAGCACAACACTATCAGCCCTCCCAAGTCAATCGCATTCGTTCCAGTCTGACAGTGCCGCAAACCTATTTGCAAGGCTGATTCCCCATTCACTGGTTTGGACACCCCTACCCCACCTATTTGACACCGAATTCCACTTTGTCCTTAACATGCTTGGATTCACTGTGCTACCTCTACAATAGAAAAAATCAAGTGTTAGCGGAATTATATCAGCGCTCCTACATTGTGGGGGGAATATATTTGTCAGGACGTTAGGAAGTACATCTGGACCTGAAAAATTCAAAACTACACAATCTCCTCCAAATTTTTTCGGGCTATTCCCTATCCAGTCTACCCTTCTTGCCATATTGATTTCCCCAGCTAGCTGCTGTTTACCCCATGGAGATATCAACATATTATTCGATAACCAATGCACCGCTTTACTGATCAAAGAAGATGTAGATTCCACCTGGCCAGACTTCAAGGGGGGTACATTGGCCAGGATCAGGACAAGGGGAGAAGCCTCTACAATAAGTTGGACAGAGCCTTTCTCTGGACACAATGCAGTACGTCTTAATGGGGGTCTTCTTTTGCCATTACCTGGGCACCTTTACCTACTGAGGGCTGAATGGGGGGAGGATTCGATACCACTTTCTCCCCACCCCCCTCCACACTCCCAGAGAGCACCTAATTTGTTTCAACTCTACTTGAAACTAGGTTTGATATGTTACCCACCTCCTCCACTGTCTTGTTTAGGAGTCCTCCTAATTGGTTTACCTCTACTGTTAGCTGGTCAATTTTAGCTACCAATGGTTTAATGATACACTTAATTTTTGATTCAAACATGTTCAATAATTTCTTCATTTGCTCGTCTTCCATGATCACCTTCCCACCATCCACCCCATTTACTTAATTTATAACCATATTTTTGGGTGGAGAGGCTATCCTTTTTCTACCCGAGCGTGACCCACCACGTTTAATCTGGCCTTTTCTGCACGCTCTGACTGCTCTGGTTACAGGCACAGGGGGCGGGGAATTTTCTTCTATCATGTTTAGCTGGTCTTCAGAATCATTTTCTAGGTCAACAATGGAAGGTATACTTTGTTACGAAGTATCATTTGTAGGATAATCAATGTCTCGGGCATCGCTACTATTAACCTGTACCAGAAGTTCTACTGGGGAGGATTCGGAGAGAGAACTCTGCGTAGTGGTGGGGGAAGAACTCAAACCCAGTGACATCCTTCTTTTGCTGTTGATTTGACTCACAACCTGCACTAAGTAATTGTCCATAGTGTTAGATACTGAGGGAGTCCTATGCTTTGACATGCTGCGCACAGTTAGCTAATGTCACACTGGCACTCAGTAACCCTGTACTAAACAATAAATAACGGTTTCGGGTAAGACGAAAGCACAGGTTATCCACAATATTTGTGGAAGATATTAAGTCTCACTGGATAAATACCACAGGTGTCTCACAGCGGACAGAGATCCTGGCCCAGCCCAGCCCCGGTCAGTCCCGGACTGTCACAGACTGTCTGCCCTAAGTCCGGGCTTCGTCCCGGTCCTCGTCCCGGTGCGCGTCCCGCGTGCGCGGGGGTGGGATGGTTTAAGTAGGAAGAGGCGGGGCGGGTAAGAGGCTCCAGCTGCGGCGATTGCCTGGCCGCTCAGAATGCTGGGCCTCGCAGTCCCGGCCCCGTCCTCACTGACCAACAGTACCCTCAGCCTCTGGTAAGGGCAGGTCTCTATGCTCCTTCAATAAACTGGCAGGGCTCCCACCAATGCAGGTCACGATACTCCTTTGAGGAACTGGCAGGGCTCCCACGAATTCAGGTGAAGAGAGGGATTCCAAAGACTGCTACGGCTTGCGAGAGTCATTATTTAGCCCCCGAATGCAGCATTGATCCCCAATGATTATACAACCCAGAACATAAGACTAGGTAGTCAGAGTCCCGACCTCTCAGAGTCACGGACTCATGCTTGCAAATTGCAAACCCTTTCGCTCACTCACTCATGACCAAAAACCACAGAGTCTATGTAAGTTTTAAATCTTTATTAAAAGTAAAACAACTAGCTCTGCGTGTCCTCTGTAAAAATTTAAATTGTGCATTATATAAAAACACTTATTAAAATCAGTCATATAACAAACGGTGAACGACTGAAAAGTGGCTGATTTCACACATTAATTATAGTTGGAACTTAAAGTCTTGGTGGGGATGAATCGTTGATGACTCCCCCTAACATATGATGATGATCTTGCTCTTGTTCATAGAAGGGAAGCTTCTGTCTGTTATGAGAAAAATGGTGCGTGTTAAAAAGCAAGCATTCATCAGTTGTGTCAAAAAGTGTAGCATCACATGTTATGGCTAAGCATAAATAAAAAACACCCTTCCCTGAAGAAAGGGACATTTTTAGTTTAGATTAGAGAGTCACAAATTATTAAATTTGTTTATGTAGTACTACTAACTTTTTTTCATTCCTAGACAAAATAGGGAGTGGTGTATATGGCATCTAAAAATATTAAATGTTTTTTCTAGGCGTAACACCATCGGCACAGCCAACCACCAGTGCCGGGGCCAGCGCGGAGGTGGTCACTCCAGGGTCAAATGTGGCGCTACAGCCAGCAGGAACTGCTGTGGGGGATGCCACGGTAGTGGCGGGCAGTGGTAAGCTATTATATTCCTTACTTATTGAGATTGCAGAGTGGGCTCTCTGCAGGGGTGTATATGTTGCACAGTACAAGTACACTTTACTGTTAAGAAGACTTACACATTTAGAACTAAGTTTTTGTCAACCAGGTAGAAGACAGTCACCCTTGACTTCTCATTAGCAATAGGGCCGGGAGTTGACGAGTAACCAATGGCCTCCTCTAAATTTAACTTCAACTCAGCTGTGAAAGTTTTATCGAGAAGCCAAGTCAGATCAGAGATTAACTTGATGGATGGGATGAACGAAAAGGAAAAGAAGGGTGTTAGGAAGGACGAGAAAGTGAAAATTAATGACTGGCAAAGAATGATACTTGTTTTTGAATGCTGCCCGAGGTGGCTGGGAATCTGATGCATGGCCGGTTGAAGGCTGAAGCAAGGATGGGTGGAAGGAGAAAGAAAAGAGACTGCCTGGGTGGGTGAAACAGAAACTGTATGTGTGCGCAATATATCCTTTGGTTCAAATTCAAATGCAAGTCAAGCACGGATGCATGGCTGGCGTTTTACAAAATAAAATAAAAAGGTTGTTTTTCGGTGAGAAAAATTAAGGCTTGTCCAGTTGAGAGTCAGACATTAAGAAGAATGATTGACATTTACTTTGAATGGATGGATGCCTGCCTGCCTGGATGGTATCTTCCTCATAGTTAGCATAGGTGTATGTAGACAGAGTAGACGGTCACTGGATGAAGAGTGTTACTTTGAAGAGCATGTAACACCGCACGTCCGTGCCAGAGTAGCAAAGCCGAGGAAAGTAGAAGTTGTAATTTTTCAGAATACTACCATGACTAGTAACAGTAGTTTGCAAGCACAGCATATATCCGGCGATTACGGTGATCACTCACTCACTACCTCTGTTAATAATATTTTTTTAAGTCTGTCATTCATGTGTGGCCTATCGGTGTTCACTCAATTAAAAACAAAGCACCTAAATGTCATCCCATATGTAAGCAAATATCCTGTGAAGGGATAGATGATCATATTATTTATCTTCTTCATTTTCCTTTTGTAGTAGTCAGCAGGGGCAGGGCAGGGTGAAAGTTACATTAATTAAACAGTAGCTCTTGTAACAGAGTATGGCTAGTGCCACCCGTAATAGAAAAGTAAGAGCTTCACCGCCTGCATGTACTGGACTGGTAACAGTAACGCAAGTCTGTGTCATCATGGCTTGCGCCTGTTTTTTTCGGGTGCAAGTTGACTGCGCTGGCATTATGGCGGCTTCCACAAGTTTACGTACCAATTTCGCTGAACGAGAGAGAAGAAGAAGACTGGTGTACTGTCTGAGTCTAATGTAGTGAGTCCATATAGTGCTAGTAGAATTCCTGAAACTCCCACTAATGTTAGAGCAGAGGGCGACGAGGTGGGAGGTTAGATAGATATGTGCCACAAATGTTATGTACTGTGCTTGCAAGTTGCTAGTGCTACTGTGACACAACTTTCTGCTGAAATATTTTGTGTTAATCTTAAAGAGCTTTGGTTACAGTATGTTTTTATTTCTTCATATAGATACTCATTCCAAACTAACAAGGAAGGAGTTGGCTAGATGGGCCCGGCAACTGAAGCTGGAGGCAATTGTCGCCGAATATCGGCGGCTGGTGGCCCAGGAGGAGGAGGAATCGCAGTCGACATCGACAACAGCTGCATCCTCCTCCGCTGCCCCTGGGTCATACGGTCAGCGCAATCCTCCAGCGGTACGGAGCCGCGGTCTGGCAGCCACCCGCCACCGCCGAGCAGCAAAAACAGCAGCTGCCCCCCACAGTACCTGCAAGTGCAAGGGTCGTGTGCACCGCTTGACCCTCAGAGTGTCCAACCTTGAGCAGGAGATGGCGAGGCTGAAAGCCCTGCTCATGGACCTCCGGAGAGAGCACCGTGACCACCTGACCAAAGGACACTGCCGGAGGAAGAAGAGAGAGACTGTTCCTTGCCCCTTTTTTAAAGACTTTTGGGTGGGGAATTGGGCGTTGGTGTTTTTGGACTGGGGACATTGATTTCATGGATATTGGTTGGGGTTAGGGAGGGGGGTGGATCGGGTCTTCTTGTGGGATAGTTTATTTTTGTTAAGGTTAAACAACAGCATCCGCGTTTTTTTACTGTTTTATGGGGAAGGCAGGGGTGGGTTAACTGTACGTTTGTTTTCCTGAAACTTACCTGGCTGGTTGATTCAAATTGTCTAATCGCCTGAATTTGTACAAAAGTGCCACTGACAGAGTTAGTGAATTCAATTGTCCTACTACTTTACTAGTACTACCGTCAGTCTCTCCTCTCCTCCTACTCCATTATTCTTCCTCCCCCAAAATGCTTATCTTACCTGTGATTCGTGTTTGAGAATAGGGCTAGGCACAGGGCTGGCTGCATGGCAAATGGCTATTAAGGTTGGCTATGGAATCCTGAACGGATGAAATGTCATCGTTGTGGTGGTAGCAGTAGTGGTACCCCCTGGCAGTAGCAGCATATTAAAAAAAAGGAAATGAAACATTGAGTGGCCTGAGTGTAGCATTAGAACAGTATGATAGATAGTACAGTACACAAGAACAGTGCCATAAATTGTAGCCTAAGCAATGCTAAAGTATTCAAAATATAAGTACAAGTTGCGTGGAGTATGGCTACTACAAGAAATAGTACTGAAGGTGAAGGACACAGCAGCGTAAGCATTCGATTCGTCACGTGTAGGAGGATGTTGTTCATTATCAATCCACTTGATGGCGCACATGAAATTCTGATTTGATTTGCAAATACTCATGGGTGTGTGTCAAGCAGAATAAGAATAAGAATATATCCTTGGATTCCTTCACCAGCCTTGAAATTGATTTTCTGTTGCTTTGACCTTATCCTCCCCAGCAAGTGTGTGGAATTATTGTTGTCATTTAGTCACACCTCAATGAAAACCACACAGCCCGGGGGAAGAGGGTTAGGGTTTGAAAATTGGATGGGAATGGGGTTTTGTGGAGAGAGGAAAAAAAAACACAGCATGGACAAACAACAAATGAAGAAAAACAAATGTTTGCAAACGAAGATATCCATAAATCTTTTAAGGGACATAAAGGAAATGCACTACTGCATTCATGAAGTTGTTTGCGAAATGGATGGTTAGGTTACTGAAAAGTAGTACTTACTACAACTTACTAACTATGAAGAAACAATTTGACAGTACAGGACTGCAGTAATTACGCAATTTCACTTGCCTATCTGCCCTCAGAGAGAATAAACACTTATTAGTACATTAAATTAGTTTTAAAAATAGCAAAGAAACTTATCAAATAGCTGGAGGGATGAATTTGAAGAAGAGAGCAAACAAACGCACAGAGTCACACTCATAGAAGTTCACAACATTAACATTATTTAAAAGATAAGGAGAAGTGAAGAGGATACTGTAACTGTATGTGGTAATTGTCCTGTTCAATTTGGGAAGTTGCATGCATCCTGCCATTCCTCTTATTCGCGATACTCCTCCATTCCATCTGACACTCCGTCGATCAATCTTGTTGACCAGACACACTGTCCACTGCCTGCCTGGCGGATGCGGAATTGCGGATCGCTAATGGTAAGCCTGAGTTAATCGCTTTTCCCATCACTCAGGGTAAAAGCCGGCCTGTAATTGTTGATGGAAAAACAGGAAGTGATATTAAAACACCAAGGACAAAAAAATATAAGGTATGGTGTGTAGTGCAAAAATAACACTTTCAGTTTCAGAGGCGACAGTATTACATACAAGCATAATTTCTAAAGTGCGTACTCTTAGTCTCCTTTTTAAGGATAGTAATCAGCACATAGCAGGCCAGGGCCATGCAGACGGTCAAGGCAGGCACCACTGAGTGAAGCAACCTGATGTAGCAAACCTCTTTGACACAGACAGACAAAGCATATCTAATTGTATGCAGCAAGCCACATAGCCGCAATTTTACATGAACTGCTGTCTGGACTCTGGCATAACAACACTACACTGGCTCAACCACTCCATACCACGACTAGACAGACATGTAGTTCTACTGTAGTTGTTGTTGGCTTGTTTACCTGTTTGCCACTCACGAAATGGCCATAGTTCTTCCGTAAACCGATGATGATGATCTATCCATCCCAATTCCCAGTGAGTGACTGTAAAGAAAAAACATATTATGTAACTTTGATCATCAAGACTCAT
This sequence comes from Lissotriton helveticus, assembly GCF_964261635.1. Lineage (NCBI taxonomy): Eukaryota > Metazoa > Chordata > Amphibia > Caudata > Salamandridae > Lissotriton > Lissotriton helveticus. The sequence continues at coordinate 1,570,187,519 of NC_136057.1, read as the reverse complement.
CATCATCATGGTATATTGGCAAACTCAATGTTGTTCATGCAGTCGCAGTCTACACACACAGTGAGTCCAAGGACACTTTGCATATTAAAAAATGCAACGTAGTGGCCCCTGCAGTAGAAGTATAATTTGAATTAAACAAGGTAAAAACAGAGTAGACTTGAGTTACATTTAGCGTGTAAAATATTAAATAATAACAGAAGACTTATGATTAATTTCATGCACAACAAACAAACAGCAATTGCTCTCATCAGAGCCAGACAGCCACTGCATGCCATCTCATTATTCATTACCTGTTCCACTTTTTGTCCGCATCTTGTTCTTAAAGTGAAGGCCCACAGGGCAGCCTCTTGTGTCAATTTCAGAAGTAACTGTCAGCAATCAGCATATAGTCAGTAATTCCAGTCCCACTTCTTTTGAGGGGACTCGTCTATGAAGCGACAGTTTCTTGATTCTGCGTAATCCAACCATCTGCCTTGATGAAAATGGATAGGGGGAGTCTGGAGGAGGAGGATAGAGGAGTATGACTGAGATGTGAACTTCAGGAATGCAGACAGCGGCACCTTCAATAAGGAAATAAGACGAAGACAGTACTGCTGATGGATTTGTTGTGATTAGAGTTTTGTTGTGGTAAAAGTTGCAAAACAAAGAAAGACACACAGGAATAAAAGTGAATAAGGATGAAAAAAAAGGAAGTCAGTTTCAGGCCTAGGTGTCAGAGAAGTAGAGTTCGTCCTCAAACTCTGTGAATTGAGACAGGAGTAGGTCAGCTAACAGAGAAGAACTTCCGTCACCTAAGTCGGTGTCCTCTTCTTCCTGCGTGGATTCACGTATTTTGTAATCTGGTGGTATGAAGTGATGATTCATCTTAATCATTGTTAACCTCTTCACATTTTTGGGCGAGAGGCGGGTCCTTTTTGAAGTTACAATGGCACCAGCAGCACTGAAAACACGTTCAGAAGACATGCTTGCGAGTGGGCAAGACAAATAATTTAGAGCCAGCTTGGTGATCAGTGGCCATTGAGCCCTTTTCCCTTACCAATACAGCAATGGGTTCTGATCAATGAACAATGAAGACCTCTGTTGGTCATCCAGATAGGCCTGCACCATCCACTCAAGGTCATCCAGGGGTGCTCCAGTTTGCGTACTATCTGTGGCCTTTGCATCAACACTGGAACAAGCAAACCCTTGATGAGTTATCCAATCCGCATCCAACAATATTATGTCTGGGCCTGGTGCAGGTGAGGATGATGATGATACGGTTGCTGGTGTCGATAACGGCTGTGAGGGAAAGTGACTGCCTTCGGCCACAGAAGTGGACCTTGACGCCGGATGGGTGGAAGGAGAAAGAAAAGAGACTGCCTGGGTGGGTGAAACAGAAACTGTATGTGTGCGCAATATATCCTTTGGTTCAAATTCAAATGCAAGTCAAGCACGGATGCATGGCTGGCGTTTTACAAAATAAAATAAAAAGATTGTTTTTCGGTGAGAAAAATTAAGGTTTGTCCAGTTGAGAGTCAGACATTAAGAAGAATGATTGACATTTACTTTGAATGGATGGATGCCTGCCTGCCTGGATGGTATCTTCCTCATAGTTAGCATAGGTGTATGTAGACAGAGTAGACGGTCACTGGATGAAGAGTGTTACTTTGAAGAGCATGTAACACCGCACGTCCGTGCCAGAGTAGCAAAGCCGAGGAAAGTAGAAGTTGTAATTTTTCAGAATACTACCATGACTAGTAACAGTAGTTTGCAAGCACAGCATATATCCGGCGATTACGGTGACCACTCACTCACTACCTCTGTTAATAATATTTTTTTAAGTCTGTCATTCATGTGTGGCCTATCGGTGTTCACTCAATTAAAAACAAAGCACCTAAATGTCATCCCATATGTAAGCAAATATCCTGTGAAGGGATAGATGATCATATTATTTATCTTCTTCATTTTCCTTTTGTAGTAGTCAGCAGGGGCAGGGCAGGGTGAAAGTTACATTAATTAAACAGTAGCTCTTGTAACAGAGTATGGCTAGTGCCACCCGTAATAGAAAAGTAAGAGCTTCACCGCCTGCATGTACTGGACTGGTAACAGTAACGCAAGTCTGTGTCATCATGGCTTGCGCCTGTTTTTTTCGGGTGCAAGTTGACTGCGCTGGCATTATGGCGGCTTCCACAAGTTTACGTACCAATTTCGCTGAACGAGAGAGAAGAAGAAGACTGGTGTACTGTCTGAGTCTAATGTAGTGAGTCCATATAGTGCTAGTAGAATTCCTGAAACTCCCACTAATGTTAGAGCAGAGGGCGACGAGGTGGGAGGTTAGATAGATATGTGCCACAAATGTTATGTACTGTGCTTGCAAGTTGCTAGTGCTACTGTGACACAACTTTCTGCTGAAATATTTTGTGTTAATCTTAAAGAGCTTTGGTTACAGTATGTTTTTCTTTCTTCATATAGATACTCATTCCAAACTAACAAGGAAGGAGTTGGCTAGATGGGCCCGGCAACTGAAGCTGGAGGCAATTGTCGCCGAATATCGGCGGCTGGTGGCCCAGGAGGAGGAGGAATCGCAGTCGACATTGACAACAGCTGCATCCTACTCCGCTGCCCCTGGGTCATACGGTCAGCGCAATCCTCCAGCGGTACGGAGCCGCGGTCTGGCAGCCACCCGCCACCGCCGAGCAGCAAAAACAGCAGCTGCCCCCCACAGTACCTGCAAGTGCAAGGGTCGTGTGCACCGCTTGACCCTCAGAGTGTCCAACCTTGAGCAGGAGATGGCGAGGCTGAAAGCCCTGCTCATGGACCTCCGGAGAGAGCACCGTGACCACCTGACCAAAGGACACTGCCGGAGGAAGAAGAGAGAGACTGTTCCTTGCCCCTTTTTTAAAGACTTTTGGGTGGGGAATTGGGCGTTGGTGTTTTTGGACTGGGGACATTGATTTCATGGACATTGGTTGGGGTTAGGGAGGGGGGTGGATCGGGTCTTCTTGTGGGATAGTTTATTTTTGTTAAGGTTAAACAACAGCATCCGCGTTTTTTTACTGTTTTTTGGGGAAGGCAGGGGTGGGTTAACTGTACGTTTGTTTTCCTGAAACTTACCTGGCTGGTTGATTCAAATTGTCTAATCGCCTGAATTTGTACAAAAGTGCCACTGACAGAGTTAGTGAATTCAATTGTCCTACTACTTTACTAGTACTACCGTCAGTCTCTCCTCTCCTCCTACTCCATTATTCTTCCTCCCCCAAAATGCTTATCTTACCTGTGATTCGTGTTTGAGAATAGGGCTAGGCACAGGGCTGGCTGCATGGCAAATGGCTATTAAGGTTGGCTATGCAATCCTGAACGGATGAAATGTCATCGTTGTGGTGGTAGCAGTAGTGGTACCCCCTGGCAGTAGCAGCATATTAAAAAAAAGAAAAAGAAACATTGAGTGGCCTGAGTGTAGCATTAGAACAGTATCATAGATAGTACAGTACACAAGAACAGTGCCATAAATTGTAGCCTAAGCAATGCTAAAGTATTCAAAATATAAGTACAAGTTGCGTGGAGTATGGCTACTACAAGAAATAGTACTGAAGGTGAAGGACACAGCAGCGTAAGCATTCGATTCGTCACGTGTAGGAGGATGTTGTTCATTATCAATCCACTTGATGGCGCACATGAAATTCTGATTTGATTTGCAAATACTCATGGGTGTGTGTCAAGCAGAATAAGAATAAGAATATATCCTTGGATTCCTTCACCAGCCTTGAAATTGATTTTCTGTTGCTTTGACCTTATCCTCCCCAGCAAGTGTGTGGAATTATTGTTGTCATTTAGTCACACCTCAATGAAAACCACACAGCCCGGGGGAAGAGGGTTAGGGTTTGAAAATTGGATGGGAATGGGGTTTTGTGGAGAGAGGAAAAAAAAACACAGCATGGACAAACAACAAATGAAGAAAAACAAATGTTTGCAAACGAAGATATCCATAAATCTTTTAAGGGACATAAAGGAAATGCACTACTGCATGCATGAAGTTGTTTGCGAAATGGATGGTTAGGTTACTGAAAAGTAGTACTTACTACAACTTACTAACTATGAAGAAACAATTTGACAGTACAGGACTGCAGTAATTACGCAATTTCACTTGCCTATCTGCCCTCAGAGAGAATAAACACTTATTAGTACATTAAATTAGTTTTAAAAATAGCAAAGAAACTTATCAAATAGCTGGAGGGATGAATTTGAAGAAGAGAGCAAACAAACGCACAGAGTCACACTCATAGAAGTTCACAACAATAACATTATTTAAAAGATAAGGAGAAGTGAAGAGGATACTGTAACTGTATGTGGTAATTGTCCTGTTCAATTTGGGAAGTTGCATGCATCCTGCCATTCCTCTTATTCACGATACTCCTCCATTCCATCTGACACTCCGTCGATCAATCTTGTTGACCAGACACACTGTCCACTGCCTGCCTGGCGGATGCGGAATTGCGGATCGCTAATGGTAAGCCTGAGTTAATCGCTTTTCCCATCACACAGGGTAAAAGCCGGCCTGTAATTGTTGATGGAAAAACAGGAAGTGATATTAAAACACCAAGGACAAAAAAATATAAGGTATGGTGTGTAGTGCAAAAATAACACTTTCAGTTTCAGAGGCGACAGTATTACATACAAGCATAATTTCTAAAGTGCGTACTCTTAGTCTCCTTTTTAAGGATAGTAATCAGCACACAGCAGGCCAGGGCCATATAGACGGTCAAGGCAGGCACCACTGAGTGAAGCAACCTGATGTAGCAAACCTCTTTGACACAGACAGACAAAGCATATCTAATTGTATGCAGCAAGCCACATAGCCGCAATTTTACATGAACTGCTGTCTGGACTCTGGCATAACAACACTACACTGGCTCAACCACTCCATACCACGACTAGACAGACATGTAGTTCTACTGTAGTTGTTGTTGGCTTGTTTACCTGTTTGCCACTCACGAAATGGCCATAGTTCTTCCGTAAACCGATGATGATGATCTATCCATCCCAATTCCCAGTGAGTGACTGTAAAGAAAAAACATATTATGTAACTTTGATCATCAAGACTCATCATCATCATGGTATATTGGCAAACTCAATGTTGTTCATGCAGTCGCAGTCTACACACACAGTGAGTCCAAGGACACTTTGCATATTAAAAAATGCAACGTAGTGGCCCCTGCAGTAGAAGTACAATTTGAATTAAACAAGGTAAAAACAGAGTAGACTTGAGTTACATTTAGCGTGTAAAATATTAAATAATAACAGAAGACTTATGATTAATTTCATGCACAACAAACAAACAGCAATTGCTCTCATCAGAGCCAGACAGCCACTGCATGCCATCTCATTATTCATTACCTGTTCCACTTTTTGTCCACATCTTGTTCTTAAAGTGAAGGCCCACAGGGCAGCCTCTCGTGTCAATTTCAGAAGTAACTGTCAGCAATCAGCATATAGTCAGTAATTCCAGTCCCACTTCTTTTGAGGGGACTCGTCTATGAAGCGACAGTTTCTTGATTCTGCGTAATCCAACCATCTGCCTTGATGAAAATGGATAGGGGGAGTCTGGAGGAGGAGGATAGAGGAGTATGACTGAGATGTGAACTTCAGGAATGCAGACAGCGGCACCTTCAATAAGGAAATAAGACGAAGATAGTACTGCTGATGGATTTGTTGTGACTAGAGTTTTGTTGTGGTAAAAGTTGCAAAACAAAGAAAGACACACTGGAATAAAAGTGAATAAGGATGAAAAAAAGGGAAATCAGTTTCAGGCCTAGGTGTCAGAGAAGTAGAGTTCGTCCTCAAACTCTGTGAATTGAGACAGGAGTAGGTCAGCTAACAGAGAAGAACTTCCGTCACCTAAGTCGGTGTCCTCTTCTTCCTGCGTGGATTCACGTATTTTGTAATCTGGTGGTATGAAGTGATGATTCATCTTAATCATTGTTAACCTCTTCACATTTTTGGGCGAGAGGCGGGTCCTTTTTGAAGTTACAATGGCACCAGCAGCACTGAAAACACGTTCAGAAGACATGCTTGCGAGTGGGCAAGACAAATAATTTAGAGCCAGCTTGGTGATCAGTGGCCATTGAGCCCTTTTCCCTTACCAATACAGCAATGGGTTCTGATCAATGAACAATGAAGACCTCTGTTGGTCATCCAGATAGGCCTGCACCATCCACTCAAGGTCATCCAGGGGTGCTCCAATTTGCGTACTATCTGTGGCCTTTGCATCAACACTGGAACAAGCAAACCCTTGATGAGTTATCCAATCCGCATCCAACAATATTATGTCTGGGCCTGGTGCAGGTGAGGATGATGATGATACGGTTGCTGGTGTCGATAACGGCTGTGAGGGAAAGTGACTGCCTTCGGCCACAGAAGTGGACCTTGACGCCGGATGGCCTGCTGATTCAGTAGTACTTCGGGTGGTTCCTTCAATTTCCTGCCGCTCTTTTTTTAACCGAGTGGCTGACCGAGCTAGCCAATGTTTGTACTTTGAAACATCTGCTTCAGTAAAAGGATGTATTGCTGGCCAGTACCTTTTTGTACCTTGGATTCAGAATAGTGGCACAAATGTAATGTTGTTCTGTATGTAGTTTTTTAAGCCTTTCATTGTCAACCAGGCGGATTAATAAGCTCTCCGCCAACTGATATGCGTCTTGCTTGTCAGTATCATCTTTGAACGTTGAAGACACCGCCTTGAGTTGGTGCTCTAGCATGCGCAACAATGGGATAGCTTTGCCCAAAGTACAGAACTCCCTGCTGATTTCACGCGTGAAGACCTGAAAAGGATGAAGCATGTCTGTCAGGCTTTTAACTATGTCCCATTCCTCCACCTCTAGCCTCATGTCTTTCATAGAAGAACCCCGTGCAAAGACATACTCATTGCACTGCTCAAACAGATGCACAAGCATGTAGAAGGTTGAGTTCCAACGTGTTGCTACCTCCTGGATGAGTCCTCTGACTGGCACTCTACGGATACGTTGAAAGATCCTCAGCTGCTTCCGGGCCTTAAAAGAATGGTTGAAATGTGTGCAGATTCTTAGGCAGGTGGTCAGTAACTTGCTGACTTTGTTTTCTTTTTTCAAGAAATCTTGAATAACAATGTTAATACTGTGCGCCAAACACTGCACTCTGAAATAGCCACAATCATTCATGGCCCTAACTATATTACTGCCATTATCTGTGGAAACATAACCAATCAAGCGCTTTCTTGGATGCAGCCATTTAAAGACCTTACTGTTAAACTCCTCCAAAATGTTTACTGCAGTATGAGATTTCAAACATGGCTACTGTTGCATGTTTCCGACTAGCTTGAAAAATTGTGGCACTGTCAACACCTGCAGATATCTTGTCTCTAACCCCTGCAAAAGAGACCCAGTGTGCAGTGATGCACATGTAATCAAGGGCTTGGCAACGGGTCCACATGTCTGTTGTCAGGTGGATACTGTGAACAGCACTCTTCTGCAAAGCTGCCCCAATCACCTCCAGCACATCTTGATGTAGTGCTGGAACCGCAACTCTGGCAAAATAGGACCGGCTAGGAACCTTCCATTTAGGGCAGATTGTTGCCACAAATTCTAGAAAACCCACCCCTTCAACAAAAGAAAAAGGGAGAAGGTCCAGCGCTAACATTTTAGCCAGCATTGCATTATAAAGACGTGCCGTTGGGTGGTTGCGTTCAAATGGCGCCTCCGACCAAAACATGCTTTTAATGGTGGTCTAGACCGTTTTCATACGTGATGATGATGATCCAGACTTCTTCAACCCAGTTAGGCTCATTGATGTACTTTTTCGCATTGGTGTCTCTAGACTCTTAGTGTGAATCATAGATGTTGCTGGGGTAGAGGGTTTGGGCGCTACCACTGCAGTGCTGCTGCCAGGGGTACTGTGTGCACCAGAAAAAATGTATGTAGTTTCTTCACCTCCCCCTGCACGATCAGCCCCTCCTCATCATCAGATGCAATATCAATGGATATGTTTGGATTTGTTGTACTTTTGGCTTCCCGGATCTTACTTAGGTGCGCCTCCCACTGGATAGTGTGGTGTTTTTGGAGATGACCTCTCTGGCCTCCGGTACCATAGTTGGTACCAATCTTACCCCGACTAACTACAGTTTTACGATTTGAACAAATAACTAGGTTTTCTGCCTTTTTGCTAATATTAAAGAAGTCCAAAACTGGGGAGTTGAGATTTCTGGTGGTGATGGAGGTGCTACTTTTAATGCCAGATGAAGTGGAGGATGGGCATGGCCGAATTTGACTCAGTTGTGCACTTACAGTTACAGCACCACTACTTGAGGTAACGGAGGTCGAGCTGGATGGAGGTCCCTGCCAGCCCTTGTGAAGAGACAATATGGCAGCTGTAGGTCAAGTTGGTGTAGTGGTTACCTGTGTTGGTGGTGGTACCAGTGCCAAGCCGCCCACATCCCACTCAGCAGCAATTCGGGATAGGGTATAAATGTCTGTCTGCTGCATGCCCGCTGGGGCTGGAGTGACGACTGTGATGACTGGGTCGTCATCGTCAGACTGTTCATTAGCAGCAGAATACACCACTTCTACTTCTTGTTCGTCGACATCACCCATAAGTGAAAGCCTTGCGGGAACCTTCCTTTTAGCTACCTTTGTCGGCTCATGGCGTGCCTCCCTCTCAGACTGCATTGGTGAGTTCCAATCAAGATCTAGATCATCAGAAGGAAGGGGGCTTGAAGAAGAACTTGTACTAGCCCTCCTTGACCTTTTTCTTGCTTGGGATCTGGAAGACAATGGATCATCAGGAAGAGTGGCTTGTTCGGATGATACCTCCGCTTGAATCTCGATTTCCTGATGTGCCCCTACTTCTGGAGGAACAAGCATTGTGGGCAGTTGTACCTCTCCATGCGCCTCTCCACGCGCCTCTACTTGCGCCTCTCCATGCGCCTCTCTATGCGCCTCTACTTGTGCCTCTACTTGCGCCACTCCTTGCGCCACTCCTTGCGCCACTCCTTGCGCCACTCCTTGCGCCTCTCCTTGCGCCTCTCCTTGTTGCACCTGTGGTTGTCTTTGCGGCTGTGGTGGAACACTCATCAGATGAGTTACACCCTGCGTTGATTGGATGCTACTTTGCGATGAGTCAACGCCAACATCACTGGTCCATGGTGAAAGAGCAATTAAAGAGGCTGCCTCTGCGGCACTCATGGACTTGGACCTAACTTGGCGTGGTGGCACTGAGACCAATGAAGCGGAGGTGCTGCTCCCCGCTTGGTCCCTAACGGACACCGCTGCTGCAGGCGTAGTTTTTTTCCCCCAAAAAAAGTGTCTGTCGGCACACCAGTCTCCTTGGTAAGTGGTGCCACTTGCTTCTTCTGCTCCTTCTTACTGGCAGTGGCACTGGCAACTTTCTTGGTAGAGGAGCTACGGCCACCTTTCTTTGGGTCCATCTTCTTCAGATGTCAGAACAGCAGAACTTACCTTTGCCACTCATCTCCCTCTGAAACTTCTGTCCTGCCTTCTCACCCCCCGCGCAGCCGAGGTGAACGCTGTTTCGGGTCAGGCTTTCTTCGACCGCCGCCATCGGCGAGCCTCCCCTCTAGCCACGCCCACCTTCACCAGGCCACGCCCACTTCTCTACTTAGAGAGGAGCTGAATACTAGCTCGGATGACTTGACTCTCCTCAGACTCCGTGGGAGTACAGTTTATTTAATTCCCTTATTTTAATCTTTTGTGTTCTTGCGCCCGTGGTTTTAAAACTTACCTTTGCCACTCATCTCCCTCTGAAACTTCTGTCCTGCCTTCTCGCCCCCCGCGCAGCCGAGGTGAACGCTGATTCGGGTCAGGCTTTCTTCGACCGCCGCCATTGGCGAGCCTCCCCTCTAGCCACGCCCACCTTCACCAGGCCACGCCCTGAACGCCACTACAAATCATGTGTCCCCCACGTACGCGCAGCGGACGGGTGCAGCGGGCACGCCGTCTGCGCGCTGAAGGCGCGCCTAAGGCAAGCCCGTCTGTGCCCGGCCGGGACCGGCCGGGACCAGGGGCCACACACCCTGCTTCTCCTTTGGTCTACTCATCTGCTCAACTCTCTGCACTCATGGCCCCTTGCTCGCTTCCCCATCTATTGATGCAACGTCTCGACACTTCTGGTATTCTTGCACCCCATTTCCCCCGGTCTTACCCTCCCTCTCCTGCCCCTATATCAGCATCCTGTCCCCCATCCCCCCCTTTCGCAGCCTCAGCCTACCTGCTCAACACTCGCTCGGCAGTCAGGCACCAGATGGAACTTTTTAATCTGCTAAGCACGGACTCCCCAGATTACCTATTCCTCACAGAAACCTGGTTTTCCACCGATTCTCTTCCGGACCTTCTGGCCATTCTACCCGACACTTATTATGGTCTCCGAGCGGATCGCCCGGCCGGAAAGGCCGGAGGTGGTGTGGCGATGATCATTCGCTCCACCCTAAAATTCCAGCTTCTTGACCATTCCCCCATACCCAATGTGGACTACCTGGTGGCCCGATCCCTCAACCTTCCTGATCCTCTTACCATTGTCCTCATGTACCGCCCTCCCCAACCCATGCCCCTATTTGTAGCCACCTTGCAGGATCTCCTGGCCACCTTGGCGGTCAATAATTCATCGGTCATCCTACTCGGCGACTTTAACTATTGGCCTGACGACCCAAGGGAAAACTCCACCTCTAAAGATTTTTCTGCCACCCTTCAGTGCTTAAATTTCACGTCTCTTATTACAGCCCCTACCCATGTTAAGGGCCACACTCTTGACCAAATTTGGTCACTGCGCCGTGATGTTTCTTCCCCCTCTATCTCTCCGTGCATCTGGTCCGACCACTTTATTATCTCGTTTCGCATTTTTTCTGTTTCTCCCGTCAAACCCCCCCTACCTAAGAACGTGTTAGCCCGTAGCTGGAATCAAACGGACCTCACCCTCCTCTCGTCTTCCCTGTCCTCCTCAGTGCCTGACCTTACCGGCCTTTCTCTTGACTCACAGACTAATGCCATCAGCACTTGGCTCTCTTCCTCCTGTGATCAGGTCGCCCCACTCAAGAAGGTCAAATCTGTCCGCCTGCATGATGCACACAAATGGTTCACTGGGGAGCTAAAAGTTCTTAAACTCAATCTCAGGCGCTCGGAACGTCATTGGAGACGTGACTACTGCCCCATACTTCGGGCTAAATACAAACTCCTTCTTAACAATTATAAAAAAGCTATCTTGACGGCCAAAACCAATTATTTCACGGAGAGAGTCGCCCTCTCAGCAAGCAAACCCCGAGAAATCTTTTCCCTTGTCCAGCAACTTGCCACCTCCGATCGCACGAGCACCAGTCCCGCCCCCACTCAGTCCCTCTGTTCCTCACTCAATGAGTATTTTATTGACAAGATCGCTAACATTAAATCTAACATTCCCGTGGTCTCCCAACCCTGTGTTCCTCTTCCCCTGCCTCTGCCCCCTTCCTCATTGGATCATTTTCCCCCCATTTCCACCGACAACTTTCTCAACTTGCTTTCTAAAGTCAAGTCTGGCTCTCCGGCTGACTGTGCCCCGGCACGGATTCTTAAAGCCCTCTTCTCCAGCTGTCCTGCTCCCCCCCTCGCCCAGCTTAGTACTTCTTTGGCTCTGGGCTCTGTTCCAACTTCATTAAAAACCGCCATGGTCCTCCCCATTCTTAAAAAACCCGGACTCGACCCTTCCCTCCCCTCTAATTTCAGGCCTATCTCTCTCCTTCCTTACTTGGGGAAGATCCTTGAAAGCTATGTAACATCTTGCCTGTCTGCATATGTTGAGGAAAATTGTCTCCTGGCCCCCCATCAGTCGGGCTTTCGACCAGGACACTCTACGGAGACTGTGATCACTGCCGTTCTGGACGAACTCAAGGGGAAAGCAGACATCAATCTTCTCCAAGCCCTGGTGCTCATCGATTTGTCAGCTGAGATTGACACGGTCGACCATGCCATCCTTCTCGACCGTGTCAGCGCAGCTGGCATCAGGGGAACAGCTCACTCCTGGCTAGCGTCTTTCCTCCAAGGCAGGTCCCAAGCAGTCCATCTTTCGGGCTTTTCTGCTCCTCCACGCTCAGTCGTGTGTGGGGTGCCCCAAGGTTCTTCTCTCTCCCCCCTTCTTTTCAATCTCTACATCTATCCTCTTATTCTTTCTCTCCGCGAGCAGGGGGTCTCCGTGTATAACTACGCGGATGACCTCCAGCTCGTCTTTGACCTCTCTACTTCTTTGGACTCCCCTCTTTTTCTTAGTTCTACCTTAGTTTTTATCTCTGAATGGATGAGCACTAACCATCCAAAGCTCAATCGGATAAGACGGAGCTCGTCCTTACAGGCGGCCCCTCCAATCCCTGGTCCCCTACTCATTGGCCCTCTTCATTTGGTCCCCCTCACCTACCGGTCTCCTCCGTCCGAACCTTGGGCATCAAGGTCAGTCATGACCTTACCATGCATGCCCAAGTCAGCTCCGTCGTATCCTGTTGCTTTCTATCCCTCCGCCTCATCCGGAAAATCTCCCGGTATTTCTCCACAGAAGCCCTCAAATCCATAGTCATGGCCCTTATCACCTCCCGCCTTGACTATGGGAATGGCCTCTACGTGGGCATACCTGCTTACGAAACCCGACGTCTACAGGCCATTCAAAATCAGGCGGCCCGCCTTATTCTCCGCCTCCCCAAATTCTCCCATATCACGCCCGCACTCAAGTCCCTCCATTGGCTCCCAGTGCACTTCAGATCCTTCTTTAAATTGGCTTGCCTGGCCTTCCGGGCCTATACCCATTCAGCCCCCCTCTTCATTATTTCTTTGATCACCCCCTACACCCCGACCCGCACTCTCCGTTCCTCTTCTCTTTCCCTTCTCCAAGTCCCCCGTTTCCGTAAATCCAGAACTGGGGGCACCCGCTTCTCGGTTCTTGCTCCCCAGTTCTGGAACAGTCTTCCTCTCTCTATTCGTTCTATCCCTATCTATACTTCTTTCCGTAAAGCCCTGAAAACGTTTCTGTTTGTCCAGGCATTCCCTTGTTAGTCCCTCTGGTTTCTTTGTAGAGTCCGGTTCAGCCCTCAGCGCCAGGAAGCCGCTTGGCCACAGTGCGCTTTAGCAAGTTCCTTTTTCATTCATTCATGCTGTTGCACGAGTTCCAGAGTTGTCTGTGGCCACCACACGTGACATCACGTGACGCTGTGAACACACCGTAGCAGGGCGAATTCCTGGCACTACAGCAAGTGATGATGAAGAGGATGATTTTGTCAGTCTTTGTGCACCTAAAGCAGAGGAGGCCAGAGGAACATCAGTTAAATAAATGTTGCATATGTCATGTTTCAATTAATATATGCAACAAGGCATTTATTATTATTAACACAACACACCCAAAAACGGAAAGACCCAAAATAAAAATTGCAATTCTAATCTAAAATGGATGTTTAAATTATTAATAGAAGAGAGAGAGACCACACAGAGAGAGTTGTTTCATGCACCACAGAGTACCCCTGGGCATAATGGATGAAAGCAAGGCAGACTGGTTGCAGGCCTATGGCACAAAGCACACTGCCTGGCTTCAAAATGGCCCCTAGACCCCACCCACATGGCCAGGCCCTGGACCAGGCCTCAATATGGCCCCCACACACATGGCCAGGCTCTAGACCAGGCCCCAACAACACCCAAAAAATCAAAATACACACAAAAAATCACCCCAATCCAATGGCATCCATGCCATAAATGATGTTTAAAATCAAGAGAACACACAGAAAGACTTGGCCCATTCACCACTGAGTACCGCTGGGCATAATGGATGAAAGCAAAGCAGAATGGTTGCAGGCCTATGGCACAAAGCACACTGCCTGGCTTCAAAATGGCCCCTGGACCCCCACCCACATGGCCAGGCCCTGGACCAGGCCTCAAAATGGCCCCCACCCACATGGCCAGGCCCTGGACCAAGCCCCAACAACACCCAAAAAATCGAAATACACACAAAAAACTCACCCCAATCCAATGGCATCCATGCCCTAAATGATGTTTAAATTCAAGAGACCCCACAGAAAGACATGGCCCATGCACCACTGACTAGCCCTGGGCCTACTGGCTAGTGTGGCTTTAACACGCACCCCAAAATTACAAAAAACATACACATAGATATAATAACAGTCAGCTATTCAATTCCATGCCGTCAATGATATTTAAGTTCAACAAAACTCACAGAAACAGTTGTATCATGCAGCCATGACTAACTCTGGGACTACTAGATACGGTGGCTACCCACAATATATTTTAATAATTTTTTTAAAAATTGTGAAAAAGTTTATAAATTGTAGTTGCAGCAACTGCAATGGCCCAAACAAACAACACCAACTTACTTGTAAAATCTCAACTCCAAAAGTGATCCAAACAAAAAGTCCTCAAATAAAAATATCCAGCAGCAGCCACAAAGAGTAATCCTTTCAGCTCCAGATCCAAATGAAAAGTGACTAGGACATGGACAAAGCACTGGGAGGAGCCTGCTGGACAGGAACAGGAAGTTGAACACTCTGGGGCACTTCTTTCCTCCCAAACCCCCAAAAATGCACTCCTTGCACAAAAAAGTGCAGCCGAATGTCAATCTGAGGAGTTATTCTGATCCAAATCATCAATTTCAGGAGGTTTATGCTGCCAGCGATAGACTTCTTGTGCAGAATTGCAATTTTTGCGATTTCGGGAAAACGAGAAGTTCAAAGCTCCCGCCGGAAGTCAGCTGCGCGGTGCATCTACGTGTTCGCAATTGTTTACTCTCGCGATGCGTGATCGCAGGCACTTATGACGTATTCGCGTTCTGAGCGTCTCGCAGTGCAAGATGGCGGGACGCTATGACGTACTCGCGGTGAAAAAGTCTTGCGCGATCACGCAATGACCTACTCGCGGTCGAAAAGTCTTGCGCGATCACGCAGCAAGATCGAAAATGGCGCAGAGCACGCAAACCGGGAGGAAAACAACTCGGCAAACTCAGAATCACGGTAAGTCAACGCAGCGCACGCGAGATTGTACTTTTGAAGCGCGACCAAGCAAAAAAAATCCGCCAACTCGCGAATTCTTTGACAATTTCACGCGATTCGCAAACCGCTAAATTGTCAAAAATTCGCAAATGCCGCAAGCGTAACGGATTTTCAGCCCATACTTATTTGGGATGAATGGGAGTGTGTGAATGTTGGCACTGTGAGATATGTTTTTGTGTGTGTGTGGTGCAGGTGAATGGGATTTGTCCTAGGTGGTGTGGCTTTGCAGTTGAGCAAAACAGTACATATCAGTGTGGTGTTAGTCATTTGTTTGTACTTACCAGCCTTCACTTCCCCGGCTACTCCTGTGAGACTCTCTGGATACAGTATGGCCAGCACCTTTTCCTTCCATGGTGTGAATGTTTTGGGTGGAATGGGAGGGCCACCACCAGTCCTGTCATTCAGCTCCCGGTTCTTGCTTCTCTTCTCTTTGAAAACCCTCTTCAGACCATGCCACTGCTTCATGATCTCCTTTTTAGATCACGGGGTGGGCCCTACTGCATTGACCCTTTTGACTATCCTGGCCCACATTTGTGTCCTTGTGGCTAATTGTGTCTGTTGGACCAGGCTACCCAACAATTGTGGTTCCACGCTGACTATCTCATTTACCATGACTGCCAACTCACTCTCTGTGAATTTGGGCATTTTGTGGGTTGCCATGGTGTGTGATTTGCAAAGTGTTTGTGGGTGCAGGGGTATGAGTGGTGGGGGTGGAAGTAGAAGTGATGTGTATGGTGTGTTATGTGCTGGGGGGTTAGTGGTGCAGGTGTGATGCTGGTGGTGGTGGTGATGTGTGTGTGCTGTATTCTTTAGCCTCCCCTCTGAGATCTGGTGGATGCCCTTCTCTTCTGGGGTATGGTCAGTGAAAGGGCTGGTTTTATACTCAGCTATGTGGGTGTTTCCAAATGGGGTGTTCCTTTCAGGTGTGGTGTGTGTGTTCTCCTGGGAATTTTTTTTCTTCATTTTGGCATGTGTTTGTGTCATTGGGATGTGTTTTGTGTATTTGTGGGGCATGGGTAGTTTGCTTTGTGCAATGTTTGGCCTTATTGTGGTGTTTTTGCATCGTCTGCCATGTTTTTCACGGGTCGTCCTCAGCGGTGGCTATGCTGCAGCTCTTCCGCTGGTTCTGCCATTCATTTCAATGTGCGACCGCGGCGGTTGGAAACAGCAGAACGTACAGCGGGACCATCAGGGATGTCCTAATTTCCCGTGCGGTGTCTCCACTATGCTTGCGGCGGGTTGTTGTTTTTCTGCTGCGTTTCCGACCTTCACGGTCAGATTTTGGACATCACCGCCCGCTACAGTCGTTTTTTCTTGAGCCAGTTCCGCTGCGGTTGGTCTTTTTTGGCGCATGATCGTAATTTGACTGCGGGTTTTTCCATGGTCCCGGCGGGCGGTTGTTTTCCGCTTCCATGGCGGTCTGGGTGATTTTGCAACCACCAACCTAATGAGCCCCTTTGTTAGTGAAAGGCGATTTCAGCACTGCCCTATACTGGAAAGGTCCATAGTCAGATATTACATTTGTCCTGTGCCTCCCCCCTAAATCAGGGCATTCTAAATCTGAATTTGATTGATATCTGGAAACTACAGATTTTATTTCTAATGTACATAAAATATATATTGATTATTTTTAAATGTTATGGGCCCTGATATCTAGAATTTTGGAGGCTGAAATAGGCTCCCAGAGGTTGTCAAATCATGCCCCAATTAAGCTTTCACTAAACCTAGGTGCTCACCCCCAATCTTCTCCACGTACCTGGTATATCAATGAGATAGCTTCTACCTCCTGGCACAGACCAATGCTCAGGGTGGAGCTAATATATTTTTTTAGAAAGATGTTTTTACTGAAAGGGATCCCAATGGAAGAAAAATAAGGGTATTAAAACTGTCTAAGTTGGTACCCCTATCCTTTTTTATTCTGGGTCCCCTCTTGACAGGATTAAAAATGTATTGAGGGAGTATATTATCCATTATCCTGTCCGCTAGTATCAACATGTTTCGGCCTATCCCTACCGCCCTGATGAGTCCCCGGCCTTCTTCAGGCTAGAGATCCCTTAGTGAAGTCCTAATCCCTCCTAGTTGACTAAACTGAAAGGTAGGGATAGATATATGCCAATACTTTCCTTTGGTAGACACACTGGAAGCCGAGGGGGCCCCTCGGGCAAGGGTAGAACTCACAGAAGGCCGAGTCCAGCAGCACCAGCAGAATTGCAGGACATCTTTTGTGTCCCTGAGACTTCTGAAAACGGGAGGCAAGCAAGGAAGCCCTTGGATATCACATGGAGGGAAGGCAGTGTCCAGTTCTCCTTCAGCAGAGTCAGGGAGCAGCAGGCAGCAGGGCAACAAGCAGAAAAGCAGTCCTTCCAGAAAAGCACTTGAGTCCTTTAAGCAGCACAGCAGTCCTTCTGAGAGAGGTTCGGTTTAAGATCCAGAAGTGTCTGATTTTAGGGGGCCAGAGACCCAGCACTTATACAGAAAAGTGCCTTTGATGTTGGGGTGACTTCATAAAATCTCTCTGAAGTACACAAGGATCCCTTTCAAACCATTCCTGTCTTCCAGGCTAACCCTGGGGGGTAAATCAGTGCTTTGTATGTGCACAGGACACTACCTATTGAAGTGTAAGCATAAGACCCTCACTTTCCTCCCTGCCCAGGAAGACCCATCAGGATGAAGATGAATGAAGATGAGTGCTCAGAATGCAAGTGAGCCTCACATTAGTGTGTTTATGGATGTCACCCAACCCACGCCTGTATTGGAGACCGGCTGTCAGGCACCAAGAGCAGTAAGAACATAGACATTTCCACTTTCTAAAAGTGGCATTTCTAATGCAGTTAGGGTACATCCAACTTCACCAGTAGGGATGATTTATCATTAACATTCCAAACATATCAGACATGAAAACTCTACTCCCCTCTGATCATAAATTACAGCTTAAAAACGTCTTAAGGAATTCTGAATGCTGGCCTATGAGAAGGGTTGGTTTCAGAGTAGTTGAAAACGAAATAGGCTGTTTTTTACTATCAGGACATGCAAAACATACAGGTACATGTGATATAATCGAAGATACAAAGTCATGGAAGCAATATAGAAGATTAGGGATTTAATGAAAGTACAGAGTAGAAGCTGGTGTTCCCACTCAAGGCTCAGGAGCAACTGGCAAACAGAGAATGCAAGAACATCAAGTAGCATCATGACATCAGCAAAGTTAGAATGTTCTGAATTAAAGTGAAATGCAAGCAGAAACAAAATTAGAGAATACAACATATCCTCGGTCCTTCTAATCAAAAGTAAAAACAAAACAAAAGAAAGAGAAAAAAAACAATAAACAACAAAAACATATGCCCATACTCTCCATACACAAACTTAATGGCACACAAAATCTTGAAGATGTCTGGGTTGCCTTCTGATCCTTGGTGGCAAAACACTGGTATCGCCACAAATGGTAGTATCATTTTCATTTTGTTTATCAGAAAAAGAATGAGACTGAATATCACAACCATTGTCACCATTCGCTTTCTTGTAGAGGGCAACCCTCCTCAAATTCCAGTGTTCACCATTATAAAGTGTCACAAATTTGTCATGGACTGACTTAACTTTGAATGGGCCCCTAAACTTGGTTAAACCCGAACAAACACGACCAGGTTTAACTTTTACCCAATCATTCGCTGCCAATCTTTTCCCAATCAACCTATCACAAACCTTAGATGCATCACCACCCAAATCTGCCTTAGATGCATCACCACCCAAATCTGCCAGTCCAATGCACTCTTTCATCCAAGCTGGAACTAATTTGGTAGCAGCCAAACGTCCTCTCATCATGTCGAATGGAACTTTACTGGTGACACCATTCACCCTAGTCCTATACGCCCAAACTAAGTCGTTAACCATGTCTCTCACACACCCACCAGAACTAAGAGCCATCTGAATGGCACCCTTCACCATTCTGTTAGCCCTCTCGACGATACCATTACCCTGTGGATTGTATAGTGAGGTCCTGGTGTGAACAATACCACAAGCATCCAGAAATCTCACCATATCCTCTGAAACCAGCTGGGTTCCATTGTCAGTAATTAGTCTAACAGGGTAACCCTCTTCCCTGAAAACTTCAGACAACACGTTGATCGTGGATTTAGTTGTTATCTCTTTCGTAAATTTCACCACCAACCACTTTGAAGTTACATCAACCAAAACAAAACCGAATCTCATGTCCTGACTCAAAGAGTAAAAAGGACCAATAAAGTCAAGACACACAGTGTGCCAGGGCAAATTTGGATTATCAATTTTCCCAAAATCACCCTGACACCCAACTCTCAATCTCTTCTCACTCTCAAAGCACTCTGCGCACTTCTCAACCCACTCAGAGATCTGCTGGTCCATTCCTGGCCACCGGAAGAACTCCCTAATTCTCCTCTTCGTAAGAGATTGCCCCAGGTGTCCCTCGTGTGCCAACTTAAATAAGACAAACCTTAATTCCTGAGGTGGGATGAATTTATCATTCTTCATAATAACATTCCCCTTAACATGTAAAATTGACAAATCCTCTAGAATCTTCACATAGGGACGTACAGCCAAAGGTAAGGTACTCTCTCTCCTAGAACCTTTCACAATCAAATCCCTCACACACCTTAACACCTCATCATTAGCCATACAAGAGTTCCATCTGCTCTTGTTGATAGCACCAGTGCAGATATCCACCAATTCGTCAATAGCCGCCACAGATCCTTCCGGTTGCATAGCTTCAATGCCCAGTTTGTCAACAACCTCCCAAGGCAAAGGAAGCCTAGACAAGCCATCCACCTGACCATTCTTCCACCCAGGAATGTACTCCACCCTATACAAAAACTCCTGGAGTCTAGCGGCTAATCTTGCCAACCTCGCTGACCCTTTTCCTGCACCGCCCGGAGACAATAATTTGATCAATGGTTTATGATCTGTCAACATCCTAAACTCAAATACCCACAAGTACATTCTAAAGTACTCGCAGCCCCAAGCGGCCGCCAACGCCTCACGCTCAATAATGGAATAATTCCTTTCAGAACTGGTAAGTTTCCTTGACGCAAAAGCAACTGTCCTCAACCCTGAATCATGTTCTTGTGCTAACACTGCACCAATACCGACAGCGCTGGCATCAACCGTCAACACCGACTTGCGCTTAGTATCAAATGGGGTTAGGATTTTAGCATCACATATCGCCTTCTTGATGTTAACAAAACACTCATCCTGTTCAACACCCCACACAAACTTGCACCCCTTCCTCAATAACAGTTTAATCATCTCAGTCCTTGCTGCAAAATTCTCCACAAACTTTGCATAATATTCTATAAGACCAAGGAATGATCTTAATTGATCCTTGTCACAGGGTGCCGGTGCCTTCCTTATTGACTCCAAAAGATCTCTCTTAGGTCTCACACCACTTGCAGAAAGCGTATAACCCAGATACTCTACCTCCTCTACCGCAAATCTACATTTCTCCTTAAGCCCTGACTGCTCCATTCTGTTCAAAACCTCCTTCAAAATCTGATTGTGTTGCTCAATCGACTCTCCAAACAACAAAACATCATCCTGAAAATACACAACGTTACTTATCCCCTTCAAAACTGAGCGCATCATCCTCTGAAAAACCCCAGCCGCCGACGCGAGACCAAAGGGCATACGGGTAAACTGGTAAACTCCTTCAGTAGTGATAAAAGCAGTCAACACCGTAGAATCTCTGTGCAACTTTATTTGGTGGTACGCACTTCTTAAATCAAGTTTCGAAAAAAACTTACCACCCTTTAATGACAAAATTAATTCATTGATATTTGGTAGTGGAAAATTATCCACAACAATATTCTGATTGAGTGTGCGAAGATCCACACAGAATCTAAATTTGCCATCCGATTTAGTCGTGATCACAACTGGCGAAACCCAAAGTGAAATTTCAATCTGTTTAATCACACCATGCTCAAGCATATTATCTAACAACTTCCTCCCTTCTTGTCTAAAGATAAATGGCACTTTCCTCACTTTGTGCTGCATCGGAACTGCATCTTCTCTTAGCACAATTTTATGAACGTACCCTTTCAATTCACCAATACGTTCAGCAAATAGGTCTGGCATACTTTCAACTATAATTTCAGCAGTCATCTGATCCGCAACCATCACCTGCTGACTTGCTCTAGGATCAATGACAATGTGAAGGTCATACTGGTGACCCCAGCCTAATATTTCAGGTCCAGAACTTTCCCTTGAATAGATCTTCCCTGAAACCCAATCACAGCTTCCATGTAGCCCAACAAATCAATACACTCTCCCTGGTATCCACAAGGATTGATATCCTTAGGTAACAAAACGGTTCCTTCCCAATTCTCTTTGAATAAGGATTCTGGAACTATTGTCCAAAACGAACCAGGATCAACCATCAATTCAACAACTTTATTATTTATGTTGAAGCTAGCTTTAGGCCTATTCTTCCTTCCTGGTTCCATCCGTAGCGCATTCACTTCACCTAAACATAATATTTTATCAGCACCTTCCACATTGTCTTGCACTCTAACTTCACGCTTCACATCAACAATCGCAACTTTGTCACTATTTGACGTTTTGCACATCCTCGAGAAGTGACCACGCTTTCCACACTTCCTACATTCCTTATCGATAGCAAAGCAACGTTTATAATCTGCACCATGGTAGGTGCTGCCACACCTGCTACACATCCTAACTTGATATCTCCCTTTCTCTCCACTGTTGTACCCTCCTGAATTCCTCTTTTCTGTTTTTTCATTAGCTTCAAATCCTTTCTTGTTCATTATCGCAACTTCATTCTGTGCAATAGACGACACATTTAACCCACTCCCACTCTCTCTCACAGTCTCTTTCTTCTCCATTTCCTTCATACATGCAGTAGATTTCTCGACAACCTTGGCTATGTCTATTGCGGCTTGCAGAGTGGGATTCTTTGCCGCCCAAAGTTTTTCCTGCATTTTCTTGTTTTTGCATTGAACGATCATCTGTTCTCGTAATCTAGTCACGAATTGGTCAACAGACTCCTCAGCCCTCTGCGGCTGCGTATAAAACTTATGTCTCGCCATGACAATATTTACTTCCTTCGAATATTGTTTCTTCATTCTTGCTTTAGCTTCAGTGTAAACATTGTTAATTGGTCTACCATCCTGGTTTTCAACCCAAAGGTAAGTACTTGAAAGAATGTTGACCCTCTTTTCCAAGAACACTCAATAATAATGCTTTTTTCCTTGTGGCGCTGAAGTCTTTACCATCCAGTGCCTCTATATAATTTTCAAAAATGTCAATCCACTCATCCCACTCTATGGGCGGTTCTCCACTCAACTGTAAGAACATAGGGGGTGCATAACACTCGGATTCTCCATAATGCTCTCCCCTTGTGCACTTCCCCCTGTCAGATGAGATATTCCTTATGCACTTCCTCCTCTCAAGTAAGAGATGCCTTATTCACTTCCTTCTCTCAAGTCACAAATGCGGTGTAAGTGGTGAGAACTTTCCGAAATAAAGAAACAACTTAGAAGAACAGTACACAAATGTCACTTTTTTAAAGTTACTCACATATGTATATCATATTTCTTCTTCAAGTGAATTCTTCCGAACGTAGTGGGTAAGCGTTGAAATAACAGGAACAAAACGCTAGTTCATACACTCGTAAAAGGAAACATTTCTCGCTCATTTGGTTGCTAAGATACCGATTCAGTGTGTCAAAATGGCCGCCACGTTATTTTACGCACTACGCATGCGTACTGCACTTCTTACGTGGAGACGTGTCGCGTCTTAAGAGAACCTGACGTCAGTAAGAATGAAGAGAACGAGGCATCAATACATGGTCGGCTCGTGAAGAAGAATTAGTGAGTAGTTTCAAATGACGCTATAGTTTGCAACGGAAGTTTAAACGTGTATAATCACATTAAATCTTCTTCATTTAAAGAATTAACTTTCTTTTTTAAAGAAATAAGCGTGCTCACTGCTGCAGTATTCCGACAATCCAGTTCTGTTTTTTAAATGAAAAATACAGCGCTCTGTTCACTGCTAAACTGCTCCGTAGTTTCTGCGCACTGTTCACTGCTTAACTGCTCCGTAGTTTCTGTTCAGTTTCTTTAAAGTAAAAACTCACTACGCTATTCCTCTTTTCCACTTTGAATTCTTCTCTCTTTACTCTTCATGAATTCAGCTTTGATGTATTCCAAGTTTAATCACTAATGTGTTCCACCGCATGGGTTCTTTTTCACCAGTCAAGTTTCAATACATAAACTCACTCTGTACTCTACTTGCTCCAAAAGCCAATCGTCGCCATCTGATATAATCGAAGATACAAAGTCATGGAAGCAATATAGAAGATTAGGGATTTAATGAAAGTACAGAGTAGAAGCTGGTGTTCCCACTCAAGGCTCAGGAGCAACTGGCAAACAGAGAATGCAAGAACATCAAGTAGCATCATGACATCAGCAAAGTTAGAATGTTCTCAATTAAAGTGAAATGCAAGCAGAAACAAAATTAGAGAATACAACAACATGTCCTACCTTTTAGTTACATGGCACCCTGCCCTTAAGGTTGCTTAGGGCCCACCTTAGGGGTGAAGTATGTGTAATAAAAGGGGTGTTTAAGGCTTGTCAAGTTGTTTTAAATGGCAAGTTGAAGTGGCAGTAAACTACACACACAGGCACTGCAGTGGCAGTCCTGAGACAGGTTTAAAAAGGCTACTTCCGTGGGTGGAACAATCAGTGCTGCAGCCCAATAGTAGCATTTGAAGTACAGGCCCTTTGTGTATAGTATATCACTTTACAAGGGACTTACCATTACAACAAATATGCCAATCAGGTATATACCAGTGTCATCATATTTAGGGGAGAAGCACACACACTTTAGCACTGGTTAGCTCTGGTCACTAACCTGCTTTATGCCGACGATCTGGTGCTTTTAAGCCACACAAAAGTGGGTCTCCAGAGATTGCTGGATGAATTGCTTCCCTATACGACAAGTAATCATCTAGAGCTCAACTTGTCAAAAACCAAAACCATCTCTTTTTGGAAGCAAAAAAGGTCAACAGAAAGGTGGTATTTTAGCAAAACAAAGTTAGACTCAACTCACAGCTACAAATACCTGGGCATCTATCTGGATATAAGAGGCTCCTTTATCAAGCACAAAGAAGCCTTAAAAATTAAAGCTCTGTCGTTAGAGGTGGTTGCTGCAAAGCTGGCAAAACAGCTACTAGGTCACAGCTTAATACCTATGTTAAAAGTAATGAAAACCAAAGTAATGAACTCCCTGACCTATGGCCACGAAATCACAAAAGGCGCTACCAGTACTATATTAAACAAGTTAATAACAAAAATCTTCAAAAGAGCCTTTGGGTTGCCAAAATCTGCCTCGCCAGCTCAAGTGAGACTTGAATTGGGTCTCCAAGACCAGCATGGAGTGGAGGCAGGTGCATTCATCAAACTGTGCCATAGTCTGCGCCATGCCGAGGTGGGTTCCTTGAAGGCCCGACTCTGGCAGGAAATACAGCATAAACAGACCAGCCACAAGCATCGGCAACTCCTGGACCACAGCCTACAGTTATTAGGCGCAAAAGATCTCTGGGACATAAATCCATCTGTCCCGGTGCTAAAGTCTGCTATCAAAAAATCTGTTAGATTGTGGTCCTTCCACTCGGACAGGGCGATCCTTTCAAAGAGGAGACATGCCTGGGCTGTAATCGCCAATCTTAAAGTGGGTGTTCCGCCGCTCTACTTGTCAAGCACATACGCACTTTATTGGAAACGCAAGTTTTTAGCCGTGAGGATGGGAGAATGGCCCTTTCTGAAGAACCTCCCGGAATGGCGGCGGCCGAGTAGTTGCACGAAATGCAGATTGTGCGGCTACCATTCAGAATCAATTGAACATATCGTCTGTGCATGCCCTGCACTGCTTACAGCCAGACGGTCACTGTTGCGAGGCCAATGTATCCAGTTGGAAGTTCGATCTTGCCGCCAGGCAATAATGGCCGCTCTCGACCCTGACAACGTCAAGCTAAACATTGGGCTTTCAAAATGTGTCCATAAAGCGATAAAATCCCTCGAAGCCACTCTCCAACCCAAAGTCTCCTCATTATAGCAGACGGTGGTGTTAACAGTCACAATATCAGAACCAGTCCACAAAAAAATCCAGATTTAAGTACTGTACCGGAACATTACTAGAACGCATTGGCCCCCTGAATCCCAAGCTATTTTAAATTAACTGTTTTAAACTCATTTTATCAGGTTCATTTTTATAAATTTTTTTGTCATGTTGCAAATTGTAAATGTTTTTTTTAACCAATCAATAAAGAAAGACTAGATACACTGGTTAGCAGTGGTAAAGTGCTCAGAGTCCTAAGGCCAACAAAAGGAATCAGCACAATTTAGAGGCAAAAAGAAAAATGTTGGGGGAAAGACCATCTTAAGAATGACAGGTCTAATAAATGGGAAGCCGAGAATGCCTAGGACGACAGTGTACAAATAAAGTACTGGAGGGTGGTTAGGACTTCCAAATATAGTGCATTACATTTAAGCACCACAGCTTCACCCATCATTAGACTGGCATCACCTCCCATACACCAAGCCATGACAAAATTATTGGCAGGATTGTTCTCCCATCTCCCTGAACCATGTGCTGTGGATCAAGCCTAAGGGCAGTTTTCCAACCATATCACCACTCCATTTCATGAGTACTCTGTTAAAATGTTGGGATAAACTCACAAAGACATTTTGGATGACAACATTTCCCTTTCCTTTTCACCTATACTTAACAACCCAGATTTCAGACCGGGCTTGGAAGACAAATGCTTTGAGGACCGGTGAGGGTGGAATTCATCCCACTAGAGGAATTCTATCAAGGGGGAAAAGTCTTGGATATATAATCTTGTAGGTAACTTTTTTATCTGGCAATCTCTGATAAATTCAGATTTACAGCGCTTCTATAGTGGGCATCCAACAGAATTACGAAGTGGGAGGGTAGTAGGGCCCTCACCTCGTAGGTAATCCAATTAACACAGGGTTCCACCAAGTAGGGACTCGGCCACTGTTACGCAGTACTGTGCACCCTATCACACACACAAAAACATAACCATGAACAAAAGTGGGAGCAAGATCCGAAGACAACTATAGAAGAGGACACCTGAATACATATCTGGTCTAAGGCATTAAAAATCTCCATCTGTCTTCAAAATAAAGCAAATGCTTATAAATTATTCACTTGGTGGTATTTCATACCAGTACGTCTTCAGTCTATGTTTGAGATTTCCGA
Source organism: Lissotriton helveticus (assembly GCF_964261635.1). Classification (NCBI taxonomy): domain Eukaryota; kingdom Metazoa; phylum Chordata; class Amphibia; order Caudata; family Salamandridae; genus Lissotriton; species Lissotriton helveticus. The sequence continues at coordinate 1,570,161,223 of NC_136057.1, read as the reverse complement.
TGTGTGTTGGAGGGGCTGGGGTGAAAGTGGCACCTACATACATATGTGATGGTCCTTGCAGTGGTGAAATGATTTTGGGTAGAGGTACCTCAACAGGTTCAGAATATATGTAATGTGACATTACCATGTGTGCCCACTGGTCTTGTTCCTGAGGGATTCCAGGGATGATAGTGCCTACCCATTTACCATGATTAGGGATACATTGTTTTTTTTATTTATTTTTTATTGCAGATACATACAATGCATAATCATTCTTATCTACATTTCTGCTTTGAGATTGACAAGGAATAAGTCGTTAAATAAAACATTACACAGCCATCGGACCCGTATCCCGGAGGATGGGCGGCGTTATTCATAAAAGCAATATATGTATATTAAGAAAGAACAAGTGTAACTTTTCAGCAGGAAGTCCTTGCATCTGCTTTTCTATTATCACCCCCCCTCCACCCAATCCCCAACATATAAACTTGTTATAACTCCAGGAGGCAACAGCACAGTATCAATACAGTTGTTCTAGAATGGTTGTATCCCATTCCCCATAAGGCAGTATCCTAGCCATGCTTGCACTCATCCGGCAGTGGCCCTACATTCCAGACCCCCTATCCCGCCCTCTTCCGTCTAAGTGTACATTATCGTATTTTTTTAGTCTAGGTGTTCCTCTATTACAGGTCTTTCTGCGCTTCTCATCCACCATCTCGGGGCTCCCCATTTCCCTCACCCCTACTGGCCCGCTCCTATGTGTTTTGGTCCCTTCAGAGACCCCCGTCCAGACCATGATAGCGTCTCCATTTACCCCATACTTTGCGGAATTTCCTCGGACAGCCTCTTGCTTTATATGTAACTCTTTCTGCCACCATGTAGGTATCCAATCCCTTCCTCAATTCCCCCATCTGAGGCGTGTCGGCCGCTCCCCACTTCTTAGCTACATCTCTTTTGGCCACCACCAATGCCAGTACCAGAAATATTAGCTGTGGGCGGGGCAGATCTATGTCATTGGTCATTCCGAATAGGACCAACTTCGGTTCCAGTGGAATGTCTATCTCTAGTATTTTACTTAACTCAGTAGTAATCTCGCTCCAGTAGGCCTGTATATGCGGGCATGACCATAGTAAGTGCAGGAAAGTCCCGCTCTCATGTATGCATCGTACGCAGCTGGGGTCTGATACCCTCCCCATTCTACAGAGTCTTACCCTGTCCTAATATACCCTGTGCAAGATCTTAAACTGGATTAGGCGTAAGCGCGATTTGATTGCTACTTCTCTAGGGTGCATTAGTACTCCCCCCCGTCTACCTCATCCATTTCCCCCACTTCCTGCTCCCACGTGGCTCTGAGGCTTATCAGCGTGTTCGGTCTATTATTCATGATTGTTTTGTAGGTTAAGGACACCGCCCTATCTGGGATCTTCTCCTGCAGTAAACGGCCCTCTAGTGGTGCGTATTCGGGGAGTAGCTCCCGCAGTGTCTCTTCCACCATATATGCGTGTCTGAGTTGTAGGTATTTAAAAAGTTGGGTTTCAATGTGCCGTTTTTAACGACGTCCCCTAGTGTGAAGATGCCGATATCATCCCACCCCCAGAACCCCTTCAGTTTGTGTAATTCTTTGAGCCAGATGCATTCCCACAATGGCGTCTGCTTCGTAGCCCTGTGCGTCCACCCGATGGCCTTCGTGGCTCTATTCCACGCCTCTAGTGTAATCCTTGTGGCCGTCAACGGTCTGGCCTGTCTCTTTCCCTCATATATGTAGTGTAGACTTGAGTGTGTGCCCATTTGGTACCGTTCTAAAGCATAAGTGGGGTGAGTGGCGGGCGCGTGGATCCAGTCATTAATGGGAGCTAGGTGTTCTGCCCAATAATAGGTCTCTAGGTCAGGAAGAGAAATCCCCCCTCATATTGATTTCTCTGCAGCGTTTTCAGTGCGACTCTAGGGTGTTTTCCCAGCCATAAAAATGACCGGAGGTCCGCATGTATGTTCTTGAGCGTTTTAGTTGGTATCTGGTAATATTCATTTTGGAAGGCGTAGAGGAACTTTGGGAGCGATATCATTTTGAACATCGCTGCCCTACCAAGTAGTGTCAGGGGGAGAGATTGCCACCTATCTGCATCAGCGTTGGCGTCGCGCACGATCCGTGCAATATTATGATCATATGAGGTGTCTCTGTCAGCAGTGATGAATATTCCTAGGTACCGGAAGCCTATGTCGGTCCTCTGTAGGTTCTGTGGCAGCTGGGGCCATTCCTCTCGTCCTCGGGGATCATATAGTACCGATTTGTGCCAATTAATCTGATATCCTGATCTCGCGCCATATTTTGCCAGCTCCTCGAACAGCGCCGGTATTGAGCTCTCAGGACGTGAGACGTAGAGGAGAACGTCATCTGCGTAGAGGGACAGTTTTTCATCCCCTGTGTCTGTTTGGTTAATATAGAACCCCGTGATCCTCTCGTTTTCTCTGACCGCGGAGGCCATCACTTCGATTGTTAGGGCGAACAGCAGGGGTGACAGGGGGCAACCCTGCCGGGTGCCCCGTTGTATGGAGAAAGTCCTCGACAGCACCCCATTTACCCTTACTCGGGCCCCAGGACCTGCATACAGCAGGCCGATTTTCTTCCTGTATTTGGGTCCAAACCCCATCCGTTCTAATACCGCCTCAAGGAAGGGCCAGTGGACAGCATCAAATGCCTTTTCAGCGGCGAGGGATAAGAACCAGTGTGGGTCGGCTCTGTCTTTTACCACGTGTAGCCAGTTATGTGTCCTCCTCAGATTATACCTGATGGTCCATGTGTATCAAGTCTGGGATGACCCTTCTCATACGTGACACCAGTATGGTTGCATATATCTTGGCCTCCACGTTTAGCAGTGAAATGGGGCGATATGAGGTGCAGTCCTCCAGGGGCTTCCCTGGTTTATGGATCGGGACAATCGTAGCCTGCCTCAGGTCTAGTGGGAATTGCCCCTCGTCCTCTGCATCCTGGAACATGCCCAACAAATGGCGCGGTAAGAGGTCAGCCATGCTTTTAAAGAGTTCCGCAGGAAAGCCATTCGGGCCCGCTGCCTTCCCTGTACGGAGTTTGGCCAGTGCCTCTCGAACCTCGTCTTCTGTAATGTCGAACTCTAGGTCCTCACAGTCATTTTCCTCAAGAGCTGGGAGGGTAATGGGCGCCATGTACTGCAGTGCCTCTGTTTTGGAGCCCAGATCCCAGTACAAACCTTCATAGCATTCAGCAAAAGCTTCCGATATCTTATCATCTGTGCATGCCCATGAGTCCGGGGCGACCCTTATTTTCTCCACCCCGCGTTCATCTCTCTCCTTCCTACTGAGCCAGGCCAGTAGTCTCCCAGACTTATCACCTACATCATAGATGCGATGTAGGGTTGCCAGTGCTTGCGTCCTGGCCTCTCCCGTCACTAGCTGTCTATACTGTGCCTGTGTATCTACAAGACGTCTTTGTGTCCTTATATCTTTCGTGAGTAGGTGTTCCTGTTCTAGTTGCAGTATTTGTGCTTCCAGGGTCTGTATTTCAGCCTGGTTCCTTCTCCTAGCCTCCGCCAGTCTACCGTGGGCCCTATCACACAGTACTACCTTGAGCGACTCCCATAGGACTACACGGGAATCCACAGATTCCTCGTTTTCCCGCAGAAACACCTTCACGTCGGCTCTGAGCCCCTTCCTAATGTCCGGGTTTTGTAAAGCCCATGCCGAGAGTCGGAGGGTCCCGGGACCCCTCTTCTGTCGTCTACCTGCTTGAGTCACCAAGGGGGAGTGGTCAGATATCCCTCGAGCATGATAGTCCGCTAAGTCCGTAGCCTGCAACGCCTGTCGTGCCATGAAGATGTAGTGTAGGCGAGAGTAGACTTTGTGCGCCCCCGAAAATAAAGAGTATGTCCTAGCGTCTGGGTGTAGCCAGCGCCATACATCCAGGAGGCCCAATATCTCCATAGATTTAGCTAAAGGGGTCTTGTTTTGAGGCCTATCTCGCTCACCTGTCCGGTCTGCAGAGGAGTTCATCACATCATTAAAGTCCCCCCCTAGAATTTGGATCGTGTCCTAGGTGTTGAGAATTATGTCCGAAATGCCCTTCATAGTGTCTGCCTGCAGTTTGGGCGGGGCGTAGGCTGATATGAGTGTGTACTCCCGCCTTCTACATGATCCCCGAACCCCTACATATGTGCCCTGCCTATCAGTCCAGACTTGTGTTACTCTCATTGGCGTTTTTTTTTAATGAGTATTGCAGTCCCTCCAGACCCCGAGGTGAACCCTGCGTGTGCCAAGACTTTGTATTGTCCCCTTGCCAAAAAGGCGCATCTATTACCCTGCAGGTGTGTTTCCTGAAGGAGTACAATATCGGCCCCAGACCTCTTAATGTAATTGTTCACCAAGCCTCGTTTAATCTTGCAGCCTAGTCCGTTGACATTCCAGGTCATCACCTTAATGCCCTCTTCGAGGGCAACCCCCCTCTCAGAGTCTCCCATAGTCATGCTGGTGTGGAATGAACGGCTGGCCTTGAAGCATCTGGGACAGTGTCTGTCGTGGAGCAGAGGCCGTTAATTTACATAATGTGTCAGGTAGCACTGGGTAGTCTCTGACTGTGTGTGGTTGGATGTGTTGCCTTTTGTGCGTGTCCATTCGGGATACATTTGCGGTACTTCGGTGGTGTGCTTCTCCCCCCCTTCCCCTCCAACTCCTCCCAACTCCCTCACCCTCCCCCTTGCGCTAACCCCAACATTCTGCTTCAACACAACAGATCCCCCCCTTCCTCCCCCCACCCCACCTCCCTCCCCTTTCAGTCCCATCCCAATGCAAGGTAGAACCGTCAGTAGAAGAAGGTCTATCGCCCTCCCAAAGGTCCCCCTCCCTTTTAACCTACTCTGATGGACTCAATGCAAAAAACATATATCGCCTTTCCCATGAAATAGTCTTAAAAGTCAAATTCAGGAAATGCGCACTAAAGAGTCTGCGCCCAACAGAGCCGATAGATAAAAGAGGGTTAACAACTTGCGTGTCTTCTTAGCGGCGAGCTGCAATCTCGGCTGCCCAATCTGCCCTTGGTCAAGAATGTGAGTCCTGCGTATCCGGACGGGGATCCGTCGGTTGCCCAGAAGCTTCCTGTTCAAGGTCATGGATCGCCCTTTCCAGCGGATGGATGGAGCGTTCCTCTCCCTCATCCTCCCCCGATGAGTGAGCTGCGGAGTCTTCTCTCTCTTCTCCTTCCGAGCGAGAGGTCCTGTTTAGACGATTGGATCCAGGCCCCGTCGCGTCTCTCCCTCCGGGTGATGCCGATTGTCCTTTTCGCCTGTTCATCTGAGTATGTCCCGGATAGGGCGTAGTTTGTGTCCGCCTCCTATTCCTCTGCGCCTGTGGTCGTCGGGTCTTCGGGCGTTCCCACAGCGGCCGTCGTGGAGTCGGTCCGTTTGGTCCGCCCCTCGCAGTATTTTCTTGTCTGTGGAATATGGGACGTTCCTCCAGCCACTGCCAGGCATCCTCCGGATGATTAAAAAAGTGGGCTTTGTCTTTGTAGATCACCTTCAATTTCGCCGGGAAGAGCAGCATATAAGTGACGTTCATGTCTCTTAGTTTCGCTTTGACTGCATCGAAGGATCTGCGTTGCTTTTGCACTTCCTGGCTATAGTCGGGGAAGATCATAATAGTTGCGTTCTCCATGCGTATTTCCCCAAGCTTTCTGGATTCTCGCAGTATCAGGTCCCGATCTGCGAAGTTGAGGAAGCGCGCAATGACGGGCCTGAGTCTTGCTCCCTCCGGTGGTCGTGCCAGTAGGGCCCTATGTGCCCTTTCGATGATGAAACAGTTCGAGAACTGCACCGCCTGGAAGGTTTTTGTTAGCCAGGTGTGGAGAAAGGCCACCATGTCCGTCTCCTCAATTCCTTCCCTAAATCTAACAAAGCGCAGGCTGTTGCGTCTCGCCCTATTTTCTGCATCGTCGACCTTCCACAGCAGCTGACGATGCGAGGCCTGGAGTTCCGCCATATCCTTCCTCAACGTGGAGATCGAGTCTTCCGCCTCCCCTATTCGTGTCTCCGCCGAGGTCACCCGGTCTGACAGTTTCCGAAAGTCTTGTCGCAGCAGCGTCACCTCCGATCCCACTTCGCCGATTTTCACCTCCAGCGCCGCCCTGGATTCCTGGATGTCGGCCCTGGACGCCTGGATAGCCGCCATCAAGAGTTCCATGTCTGTTCGTGCGCCATTAGCCGGAGGCGCGGCCTCTGTGTTTGGCCGTGGCGCGGCAAAATTGTCCATGGGGCCCTGTTTGGCAGTCTTGGGTGGCACATCTTTCTTTGCCATGCTTAATGGCGCCACGCAGCGACCTCCAACCGGGATCGTAGACTTCCCCCTCTCGTGTTATGGGTCTGCGGATTTGCGACTCGTGGCCCTTAGGTCTTGTCCGTAGTCCCGATTCGGGCCCCGGGTCCTTGCTGCAGCCCACGTTCTTCTCAACACCCTCCGTAGAGATCGGGGTACAAGGCACACACTCCCTCAGGTGAAGCGCCGTGCGTGTGTACAGTGGTCCGTGGTATCCTGCCTCTCTCCCGCCTTAACCCGGTCCTCCTTGCCGGCTTCGAAGTGGCATGCAAGCAAGGTATTCAGTTGGAGAAATGCCACGCAATTGCCGTTGCCCCCGGGGACCCACAGACCCAATGACCGCCTCTGCCTCAGGGAGATCGTCTCACCTCCAAAAACGCGGTTGCGTTGGGGTCCAGGTCATGCATCTCACACCGGGCCGCCACCAAGTCCCAGCCCCAGCTGCCAAAGGGAAGAGAGGGAGCCGTCCCGCACCACAGGAGAACGTGTACAGGGCAGTTTACCGCATCAGGCCTTCTCCGACCCGTAAGGCCCGCCGCAGGTTGCTCGTGCCGGTTTCGAGCCAGGAGGCCAGGTGTCCGTATTGTGAGAGGGGTTCGGGAGATCTCTCCACTTCCCGGGAATCGGCGGCGCTGTGCGGACCTGCAGGTCTCGCACCGGCCGTCTCAGCTGAAGTTAATGCTCCACGGCGGCCGTTTCTGTCATTGCGCCCCGTCCGAGTCGCGGACGGGTGCAGGCCGGCGTTGGCGCCTCCTTGCTCCGTAGGGGGAGGGGGGGAATGGTTCGTCGTCCCGGTTGGGATCCTCCGCCAGGCCCCGCAGCTTCAGTGCGCTTCTCGGCCGCAGTGGCACGTCACTGTCCCCCAGCCTTAGGTGTCTCTCAGGCGATCGGATGCGCCCGGCAGTTGTTCCGACGTCCTCGCGGAGTTCCGCTCAGCTCCCTGTCTCTGGGAATATGCCGGGGACTCAGTGCGCCGCCATCTTGGGTACCGCGGCCGGGCGTGCGTCCGTCTCTACTTCGCTGTTTTCTGCCAGTTCCTCCACAAATACGGTGAATTGCGGGTCACAGGGAGGTACCGAGGCCAAAGGACGTTATAAAATGCAGTTTTGGGCTATGTGGCTTGTTTAGTTCGTCGGATTAGTAGCAGCTCGCCCGGAGCTACGGGAAGACACGTCCTAGCTGGCCATGCTGCTGGCCACGCCCCCTAGGGATGCATTGTTGACCCACTTTCTGGTGATGACATGACTTACTATTGCTCAAACCTGGAAGAGGCGTCTTTCTCCTGGGCTTTCACTTTGGTGGACTAAAATATTGCATATGTATGCAATGCAAATACTGTCTGCCATAATATCTGATAAGATGTTTAAGTATGATAAATATGGTTGCATTTTAAGTCATATGTCAAGAGGGAATGGTCCACAGAATGCCAGACACTCTCCTTGCTGTCGAATTGGGGGGTGGTGACATTTTAGGGGAGTGACGAGGATGAAAATGATGTTGTCATGCATACTTGAGAGAAAATGAGTGGTATACTATACTGTGAACAGCTTACCAGTGCCTTCACGATCGATCTATACCTTAACAAATATTTGTTTGCTGATGCTTGCTTTTTGCCCAGGTATGTTATTGTATGATCATGTTCCATGTCCAGAATTTCAAAACTTAAATAAAGTGTATAAAAAATGACTTTCTTGTAGAAATTGTGCATCCGTGGTTAATTGAAGAGAGTCCTGAGTGTATTTTAAACTAGTATGGGATAATAGACTGTAAGTTTTAGTCAGCTTTTAGTGCACAATACATGTAACCCAACCACTCATATATTCCGATATTATAGTTAGCATATTTTAACTCAGAAATAATCACAACAGGTGACTTCAACTGAATTGAAAATCCACCTTTGGTCAGAAAAACATTGATAGGTCAACAAAAACCAAAAATTATGAAAGCATAGGGCAATGTGAAATTAGGTGTAGTAGATATTCAGTGTCGGCAACATCCAAACAGGCATAAACATATGCCATTCAGTCAGATTCAAAACAACAACTGGAACAGATCATTTAACACTTTTTTTTAAATCTCTTCAGCAGGCAAACATACAACAAAAAACCTCCTAGCTTTTTGGATCATGCAGCTATAATGCTATAACTGGATTGCACAAATAAGCATTCAAAATTTAGATGGCAGTTTAAAAAACATATGTTTTGCCTAAGATTCTACAAATCATCCACCAATTCACTAATAGAAAACCCTAACAATTTCAACTCTGGGACATATTGCAGTGGTTAAAATGTTAATCCTTCCCCTTTTTATTACCCTGTTTCATTACTATTTGGAGTCAAAGAGCCTCGTTTATAAGGCCCCTGTGCCACCGGAACGTCACTTTTTGCAATGCTCCTGTGGCCCTCTCTCCTGCTCCGTATTTACAAGGCAGCACTAAGCCACTTTGCGTGCAGTTTTCTGGTTTAAAGGGGCATGCAATAGGTGTTGCTCTGGGTATTTTCACCAACACCTATGGCTTTTTGACGCAGCCCCAGATTTTCAAGGAATCGTAAATCTGAGGCAGCGCAAAAAACTTACGCCTCCCTAGGGGAGGCGTACAGGTGGTGCAACGAGGAGAAATACTTTTATTTCTCCTCATTTTTTGCTTGTTCTATGTGTGCTGCATTTTGAACCATGGTGGAAAGTTGTCCGCGTTGGCGCACGGCTGCTGTTTGTGCACCTGCCCAGGGGTGAGTACAGGAATGTCCATATTCTTGTAAATACATTGCATTCCTGCACTTAGACAATGACACAGCTCAGAGCACCAAAATTGCTTGAGGCTGCACCATTGTCTTGTAAATATGCCCCAAAGTGTTTCAAGAATTTGGAAAATACGATGGAGTCTTGTATTTGGACAGATAAAAACAACCTCAATCTAGCCTCGACCCAATCACCTATAATTGCCAATAGAACAGGGCGGAGCAGGACTTCCCAGTCTACAGATCAGACCTGATATGGCATTTCTGCAGATCTCTGAATACTTTACATTATGGTCGATCAAAGATGTGACACATGCTTGGGAAACATTACTAGAGCATATGCCAGTATCTTGTTAATTTACAGCATACTTGGAAACAGCATCAGTGACTAATTCACGTGAGTAATCACTTAGTGAAAAAACTTGCTCTTCTGCCAGTTACACAAGGGGCACATCATACATACTTGTCTGTCATCTGTCAAGTAAGATGTATTACAAGTGCGGTGGCTTTATGATTCAGGACTAAACCTCATACCCCGAAGGTAATTTACAAAACAGTGTGCCTCATGTACAAAAATTCCAAATATGAAATCGTAAGTCGTGACCAATAATGATTCACAATGTGTGATTTTTCTTTGGCATGTACTAAATGGATTTGATAAAGGTGATTGCAATGTGTGCACCACCTTCTCCTGAATTTCTTGGTACTTTGCAAACGGACCTATGAACTAATAGTTTGGGTCTCAACATACTGAATTGTAGTGATCACAAATCGACCTACCTCAATAATGTGCATGAGGTAGGTCCCGAATTGCAACCTACTACAATTGACCACGATCACAGGGATGGTCGCCTGTTAGGGTCAGCAGACCAGCATGTCTTTTCAATAAAGCAATTTTTTTTTCTAATGCAGCCTGTTTTCCTATAAAGAAAACGAAATGCATTTAAAAAAGTAAAATTAAATATTTTACAACTTTTTTTACTAGTAAGTAATTATCCCATGGACCCCTCAAAAATATTTTTGTAAACACTGATAAAGGGAAAGAGCACCCTCGGGGACCCCTTCCCTTTTGGAAACAGGTTACCACCTGTTTTGAGTAGGTGGTAAAATATTAATATTTTGAGAACATATTTTGGTCACAAAACATTTATCCATAGCATATGGAACCTTTTCAAAATCATTAAATGATCTTAATACATTTAAAAACAGACTTTAACATTTGCAAACCCTTTGATTTACCCGATGAGAGGGTTTCCGAACACTAACACCCTTTGCAAGTGTGGCCCAAAGTTATGATAATAAACAAGTGTAAGGGATATGATGAACTAGCTACGGAAATGTTATGATCAGTGCATTTTTATTGATAATGTGTCATAAATGATACAGTATACATGATGTCGTAGTAACGTTTTTACAAACTACACAATAAAGACATGTTCAGCGTTTGCTATATGCATTTCCATTATAAATGCAAAACCTTTCTTTAGAAGGCTTCCCTCTAAATATGTCCTCGGCAGAAAACTAGATAAAATAGGGACTGACTTTCCTTAGTTTCAGTCAAAGGTTCTGCGTAAACACAGAAAAAGTAAAACTGAAGTGCTTATCCTACTCACTATGTTGGTTTGAATTTGGATCTGGATTTCAGATTCCTAAATCCATCAGTGATTCAATCCAATCTTCCATCCAAAGTTATCCCAGCATATTGATGGACTAGAATTCAAAACCTGGGGCTTGATGTCAGATTTCAGTATTTTATATATATATAAGATGGATGGTTTCCACATGAAGTATGCAGGTTGGAAGAAAAAAGAGTCATGCTATATTGAAATATATTTCAGAGGTTGGCATTGTAATGGAAATCATGGGAATAACAACAGAAGATGGAAATCTACTATAGGTTGCATGGATCCACCAAAGAACATTCCAAGTCCACCTCACCAGCAACCTACAAGCTATGTAAGAGCACAGCTAATCATGGCACTATGGAGAAAAGTGGGAAGTCAGGACGAATAATCTTGGCATTATCTGGACACTGCGACCCAGAATGGGGTGAGTGAGGTCCCTGATTGGCTTACAACTCTGCAACACGGTGGCTGGCTGGAAGTTGGACCTGGGATGACAACCGGATGTGACGAGCATGGAGACACCGCCACAAAACCATGCGACCACGGACATAAGCCTCAATTCCCACAGGGCGAGGCCATAGGAAAGGACTTTAGCAGCCCAGGCAAAGGGGTATCAGGCCGGGAACAGACAGTTGAACAACACCGGCCTGACTAGTAGGGGCCCTGTGAGACATAGTCACTATCTCCATTGATTGACAGGAGAGGAGACTGGTGGATTGTGCCTGTGGGCTCCGAAGTGGTAGAGCAACTGTGTGGGTGCAATTTGGACCCTAAAGAGCTGCGAGTGGAGGTTGAAGTGTTCTACATTTTCTGAGCAGGAGCTGTGGCTGAATGAAGGAGGGGACAAACTACCACTAAATGTGGACAGGGTGGGGGCCATTTTGCCATCTGAGCTGACAGTGGGGATGGGAGGGAAATGAGAGACACAGCCATTTATCCATGAAATCATTCACTGTGATTTCAACCCTGCTCGAACCTGAAGTGTGGGTTACTGGAAACCGGGGGCAAATACAGGTGTGAACTGACCAACATTGAGATCCCTGCAGCAGGTTGCCCCAGCAGTGATCTTAGGAATTTATTTGAGACATGGCTCCCATGCCACCTCAAGTGAGTAAACTGGACAAATATGCATTCAGGGGCAGCAACGTGGAGATCACACCCGACATGGCACAGATGGAGGGCCCATGGGAATCTGGGGACCTGTTGCTGCGGGGTCATCATTAGGCCGTTAAAGATTCCTGAACAGCTCTTAAACACAAAATAGACACATTGGCAGTGGCGTTACACTTTTGCGGGCTCATTTTCAAAAAATGTAGACTAGGATTGTGACAGCTGGATTAACCCTGTCCATCCATATAACATCCATTAAACACCTGGAGATCGAGGTCCGATGCCTCACGGACACCACTCAAAGCCTGCATGCCCAGGTGGAAGATGGGGAGGGCTGCTCCCTACACAATAATCTGCACTTTGTGGGCTTGCCAGCAAGGGTAGAAGGAGTAATAGTGGAACATTTCCTGAGGATATGATCAAAAATATGATGGCCCTGTGGCCTCTGTCCCACCACTTCATGGTAGAAAGAGCATATAGAGTGGGCTATTTCTCTGAGGCCTGTGGCGATGCCTAGGCCACTGATAGTGTGTATGCTGAACTGCAAAGACTGGGACACTATCCTGCAGGCTGCCTGTCAGAAGGTCTATTAGAAAGTTATCCTGTTGCCATGTTCACCCCATGTTTTGCTGACTGGTATTGGTGGTAACTGACTCTGACTGTGCATGGGCTCTGCTAACCAGGCCCAGGGCCAGTGCTCTCATTAAAAAAGGTACATGCAATTGGGTACACTTACCATTGGCAATGAAATACCTCTATACATCTTTAGTAAATAATGGGGCCAGAGGGTGCAATCCACCTATAAGTCCCTAGTATATAATAGGGCATGAAGGGTTGGAGGCCCAGCAAATTTTCTGCACTTGCATGTATGCACTGCTTTGTGCTTTGCTGTTCTTTTATAGACAGCCCTGCCTTGCAGTGTTTCTTTAAAAATAAATTCTTAGAATGGGTATTGACAAGGTCTCCACTAGATGTCCCAGGGGTGGGGGACCATGTAACTATAAGCAGGGACCTTATAAAAGATGTTTTATATGCCGTGGTGAGGGAAAAACTGCCCACTTCATTTTTTACCGTTGTAGATACTTAGCTCCATAGGCTAACATGAGAATGTGTTATTAAATTATAACTATTGCTAGGAAGAGTCTCAAAATATGATTTGAAGACTTAAAAGATGTGCAATGATAAATGCAACAACTTGCCATTGGTGAATTAATCATAACTAGTACAGAGACTACTTTATAGAATTTTCTCTTCTGTAAGCCAAAAGCCAGCCTTCTAGTAGTCTCTGCTTATTAGCCAGGCTGCCTTGATGAGGCTGTAAGTGGCCACACAGAGCAGGAGTTATCTGATGGAGAGCTTTGCAGCTACAGAGGATAGGTCATAGAGAATGGGGGCTGTGTAAATCAAACTGAGCTCAAAGAGAGAGTAAGGAGTGCCAGGTGTACCTATCCCCACATCCTGTACCCCAAGCCAGATGGCAGGCTTAGGAAAGGATTTACAGAGGTCAGGAGGAGGAGACCTAATGGAAATGAGCCACACTGTGGGTTGGTTTAGCCAGCTATTACTCCTCTGGAGAGAAATCATCCATGTTGGATTTTGAAAGTGCAGTGCTTTTTGGGACAAGAAGATGTCACTCTTTGGAGGAAGCTGTCAGGCTTTTGGGTGGCACCCAGCATCTCTTGGGACAGAGGTCTTGTGGCCTCAGAACACTGAATAAATATGAGAGCTGCATAGGCTCAATGACCTGCTACCTGGAACTGCAAGGAGAAAGGAGAAAATGGACGCCCTGCTTGAATCTGGAGTTGCACCTAAAGGCCTGCACACTCACTGACTGTGCCTATTGCACAACCAGGTACTGAAGCCCTGGGGATTGTACCTTCTTTCAAGAAGGATTAAGGACTCCCTGTAAGCTACAGTTTAACATAGCCTACCAGCATCATCTCCACCAAGAGTCCCCATCTTGGAGTGATTTCAGGGACTTTTAAGGATTTGGCTAGTTGCATTGAGGGAATTGTAGTCCAGACATCCCAGGTATCATTTAGGGGATTCTAGACCTGTAGATTTGTATTTTGGACACGTACAACCTACCTTCAGGGAGCACCTCCTGAAATTTGGAGGACTTTAGTAAAAACGCTTCAGGAGATGACAGATCTGCCATCAAGAGTCAAGTCCACTACCTTCAAGCATGACCTGGTCAGGATTTCAGGCTCATCCCACTGAAAGCTCCAGACTTCTAGGATTTCATTGGAACCTCGCAGAAAGTCAAGCCAGCGAACCCCCACTGAATCCAGCCTGCTGTGGAGGGTCTGTCAACACCGGAAGAAAAAACTCTGGAAAATGTTTTAAGTGTAAAGGCAAAGTGTATCCGACCAAAGCTCCATCGTGGTTGGCCTCAAACTTAGACTTTGTCTCAGTCAAGTGTAACCAGATGTGCAAATGTGTCTCTAAAGGCTTTTAAGCCCTAGAAAGTGTTAATTCTTTAAAAAGTCATCTCTCCGGTTCCCTACATTGGACTTTTTTCATTTTGGTGTCTATTGGTTCAAAAAAGATAACTTATTTCTATAAATTGGTGTAGGATTTTTTTATTGTGTTAGGTGTCTTACTTATTTGGTGTTTTAAATGTGTTGCACTCATGACTCCTAAATTAGGCTTGAGTGCCCGCTGCCAGCTACCAAGGGTTGAGCAAGGGACCAATTTATTGCATACTTACCCCTACTAATAACCCACTTTCTAACATTTGAGGTTCAGTGGTGTGGTTTTGGACTTGTGTTTAAAGTACACCATACAGTAATTAAGTCAAGATCTTTAAAAATCCTCTAAATTGTCTTAGAACACAAGTTTTGATTTCTCAAATTTTTTTAAATTTGGACTAAACTAATTTTTCATCCTTTTTTTGTTTCTTCCAAATGTGTTCTAATTAAAATTGACAGTTGTTGTGACCCAAAACTAGGGTTGTCATGGAGCTGGAGCTGGATGAACTAACTAAACTCTCAGTGGCAGAGCTAAGGATTCACAGTATGGCTAGGGGGCTACCTTCTACTAACAAGATGCGGAAGGCAGAGTTTGTAAGGATCCTGAAGGCCTGAGCCAAGACAGCGCCAGAGAATGGAGGGGAGGGGAAGGCTGATCCCCAACTTCACCCAGGAGGAGGAGGAGGAAGATACCTCCTCAATTGCATCCAGCACTAGGTACAATATTCCAGATGGTGTGGGGAGAACAAGGTCCCCCACACAGGGACCCTCGATGGACATTATAGAGAGGGCGCTTGAGGCCCAACTAGCTTCAATCGCCTTGGAGAAGGAGATAGCTAGGGAGCAGTGGGATGAGAAGAAAGCACGAATAAGTGATGTAAGTGATAACAAAAAAATGAGTCTGATGTCCAGGAGTGTTGGAAGTGAATCCAGGCTCCCCAAGAAAATAGTACCCAAGTACAGAGAGAGGTACGCCATTGGCAAATGGCTCATAGTATTTGAGAGAGCCCTTGAGAGGCGGGAGGTACACCCCAAGCATTGGGGTTCACTCTTGTGAGAACTAATTCCTAAAGCTGGGAGGGATAGGCTCCTGATCCTAAACGGGGAAGAATCTAAGTCCTACACCCACATCAGAAGATGCTTAGTTGAGAAATTTGGTCTGACCCCAGAGCAGTACAGGGTGAAGTCCAGAGACACCCAGAAAGTGAACACTCAGTCCTGGGTGGACTTTGTGGACCTCTCACAGAAGGAACTAGGAGGTTAGATAAAGGGAAACCAAGTAAACACATATGAGGGGTTGTATAATCTGTGTCTGAAAGAACATATTTTGACTCATTGTGTGCAAGAGAAGTGTGAAGAGAATCAGGAGGCAGGCATAGAAAACCAAGTCGCAATGCAGATGCACCAGGACCCTGGGGGCACCAAAGAACAGACAGTGAACATTCTAGTGGGGTGAAACACAGCGTGAGATGCAGAAACCAATGAGAATAAGAGAGGAGAAGACAACGGTGATGGTGCTGAAAGCCCAGAGGACAGCAAAGATCATGGAGTTGTGAGAGTGCAGGAAAAGGGAGCAACAACAACGAAGGACAAGGAGGGGGCGTCCTAAAAAACAGCAGCGGGACCAACAGGAGTTGGAAAAGAAGATTATGAGAGAAGCCTGGACGGACCGGCGGTAGCGGAGATGAAGTAGGAAGAGGCGTTCACCCTTGAGAGAAGCACTATGTATGGGGATGCCTCGACTAGACCACAGAGCTCTGGCACCAGGTAAGTGGCTCACAGGTATTGGGAAACTAGACAGCGGTCGGTGACCACAAGGGTGGTTCTAGTGGGACTCCAGTACGGGCTGCTGGGTAGACGACAAGTGTGCACAGCTGGTCATTTTTGGGTACTCCATAAAAATTGAGAGACTGTACACCAGCATATGAGGGAAAATCATACGGGCACCACTGGCAATGGGAATAGAGTGGGAAGTCTTATTAACACTGAGCACCAGTGGATGTGTGCTCTATCCTTTTAACAATGAAAGGCCTGTCCTCTAATTCCCTGTCATTTTATCTCGAGGGTCACCATGCCAATGCCGAGAAGTCCAAGGAACCCGGCTGAAGAACAAGGAAGGGGCTAGTAAACAGTGTCTACCCCTTCCACATACTGTTAACTTTTGTATGCAGAAGATATAAATAAAAGTATTGGTGGTGTCTGTCCCATCTTCCTGTTACAAGGTGTTACATCAGTAACTGGTGGACACTCAGTTGTCTAGTCCTAAAGAACTAGCCAGGGCAGCTGATGAGTGGGCAAGAACCTGAATTTTCAATCAGCACCAGGGGGTGATCAGAAGAAGGGAGGACAGGTTCCCCTCCCCCACGGTAAAGTCCGGGGGAAAGAAGGTCAAAACAGAAGGAGTCCTCAAAAGACCCACAAAAACCTGAACAGGGAGGGGGGCCTAGAGCCAATTCAACTTGAGGGGATATCAAGGAAAGAATGGTAGGTTCTTTGATCCCAAAAGGTGAGAAAGTTATTTGACTGTATTCAGCCAGTGCACAAGAAAGGAGATGCTGTCTGCAAAAAGAAGCTCCCCACTTGTGGACAGTGTCCACGATTTGCTAGTGCAAGTGTGGGGGTGGACAATGCCCCAGAGATGTATAGGGGAGTGACGGGGGCAACCTTAGTGTCCCTGGGTGGGGTGGATATTGCCACCCTGGCCACCTTACCTCCAAGCATGGATATGTACAGGCAGAGGCCTATCATTAAAGGAACTGAGGTTGAGGTTCTTAGCGATACAGGAGCCAGTGTGACTATGGTAATGGACACACTTGTGTCTAAAGAACAGATCCTACCTGGTGAGGTTCATCAGGTGACCTATGCAGACAGCAGAACCAAACACCATCCAGTGGCTATGGTGGATTTGGATTGGGGAAGTGTGACAGGCCCTATGAAGGTAGGTGTGCTCCTGCACTCCCAGTACAGTGTTTACTGGCAAGTGACTTTGAATCATCTGAGTGGTCAGAGGTGGAGAGAGGGCTCCATGTGAGAATTATGGAGCTCCCTGAGTGGGTATGTGCGGTGACCAGGTCACAGACTACCCAGAAGGGAAATGCTGGACACTTAGACCCTGGAACAGTGGGCAACGCATCCAAGGACAGGGGCACTGGGTCTGGTGAGTCAGCCCAGGGAACTCCAGAAGGCCAGCAGGAATCTGACACTGAGGGGGAGGATCTAGCCTCTGAGGAAGGGCCTTCTTCCCTGCCAGAGCTGTCAGACTTGGCAGAACTGACAGAAGCCGGTGGACTCTCGAAAGAGGAGTTTTGTTAGGGGTAGAGAGACTATCCCACCCTTGAGGGCTTGAGGTAGATTGCCTTAAAGCAATGGGAGAGGTGTGGAGCCGCGGCCAGGGCGACTGACGCTGGAATATGGGGATCAGGGTTCGATCCCCTGCTCCGGTGGAAGGTTAGCCCAGCACCATGTGACTCTGGGCAATAGCTTGCTTAATCTTCCCGACGGCCCCCAGCGCCTAGAGACCCTTACGGGTGATTGTGCGCTTTACAAATGTGGATTATTATTATTATTAAAGCAAGACAAGAGGGGTGATGGGGGTTTCACAGAATCTACTGGGAAGATGGTCTTCTCTTCACTGAAGTCAGAAACCACAATGAGGGAGCCACAAGAAGGTGTGTGGTGCCCCCCCAAAGTACAGAGAGTTCATCCTGACTTTGAGTCATGATATCCCCTTGGCAAGCAATTTGAGGCAGAACAAGACTTGGAAACGATTGGTGAATCATTTTTACTGGCCCCATATGTCTGAGAAAGTAAATTATCTCTTAGTCCTGTGTCACCGGTCAGGCCAATGGAAAGACAGGGGGCAGGTCAAAGGCTCCCTTGATACCACTGCTAGTGGTTGGAACTCTCTTTGAGAGGATGAGGGTTGACATTATTGGTCCCCTAGAACGCCAACTGCATCAGGGAATAGGTATATCTGGTAGTGGACCATGCCACAAGATACCTTGAGGCAATATCCCTGAGAACAGTCACTGCCCCTAGTGGCTATGGTCATGCTTTGTATGTTCACCAGATTGGGTTTCCCAAAGTAGGTTGTTTCAGATAGGGGTACGAATTTCATGTCCAGCTATCTGAAAGCGATGTGAGGTGAATGTGGTGGTACCAACAAGTTTACCACCCATATCACTCTCAGACTAATGGTCTGGTGGAAAGGTTCAATACGACCCTGAAAGTCATGGTCAATGGCTTGTCTGACAAACTCAGGAGGAGATGAGATGTTCTCCCCCCATGCCTACTGTTTGCCTAAAGGGGGTCCCACAAAAGAGGTTAGTTTCAGTCCATTTTAGCTGTTGTTTGAGGATCCTGTAAGTGGACCACTATGTCTGCTGGGTGATTCTTTGGAAAAGCTTCTTGAGGAAGCAAAGGACAATGTGCTTCATTATGTGCTTGGCATGCGTTCCCGCATGACAGTGTACATATTCAAGGCAGGCAGGAAACTGAAAAGCAGGCAGGAAACTGGAAGCCAGTCAGGAGCTCATGAAGCACTGGTATGATCAGAAGGCTGCAATGCCTGAGTATACTCCAGGACATTGGTATTGGTGTTGGGGCCTGTAGCTCCTAGGCCCACCATGACAAATGGATTGTGCCCTAAACAATCATTGAAAAGAAGGGTGTGGTTACCTACCTGGTAGATCTTAACACACCCATGAGCTCTCATAGGGTCTTGCATATGAATAGATTGAAATCCTACCATGACAGGACAGACATGACCATGTTACGGGTCACAGATGAAGGAGAAAAGGAGGAGACAGAGTCAGTGCCGACCCTCCTCTCTAAAAATGTGCAAGGTGGGTCACTGGAGGGAGTGGTCCTCTCTCCCAAATTGACAGACCAGCAGCACAGAGGCTGCAAGCAGGCATTGAAGCAGTTTACTGCTCTGTTCTATTTGACCCCAGGTATCACTGATTGATGTGTACACTACATTGACACCGGTGACAGCCCAGCTGCCAAAATAAACTGTACACATGGTCTGACCAGGTCAGAGCCAGCATCAAGGCTGAGGTGTCTATGATGCTGGAGGTGGGGGTAGTAGAACCCTCTGACAATCCATAGGTCAGTCAAGTGGTGCTCAACTAATCTCTGGGCGGGGGGAGAAGACGTTTAAGGTTCCATGTGGACTACAGAGGACTGAATGCAGTCACAAAGACTAATGCTAACCCTATACCTATAGCTGATAATCACATTGATAGCTTAGAGGCTGCTACGTATCTGAGTACATATGATTTGACTTCAGGTTACTGGCAGATTGCCCTCACTGAAGGATCAAAGGAAAGGTCAGCATTCTCAACACCAAGGGACAATACCAGTTCAAAGTAATGCCCTTTGGCTTATAGAAGCCCCTGTCCCCATTCTCTATCAGGTGCCATTGCCTGGGGGAAGGAATTCAGACCATGCAGCAGGCAGGTCTGACTATTAAGGTCAGCAAGTGCTGAATAGGGCGGAGTTAAGTGATGTATCTGGGCCATCTGGTAGGTGGAGGCCATGTACAACCTCTCCAGGGCAAAATACAAGCCATTTTGGATTAGGCTGCTCCTACTACCCAGACACAGGTCAGGGCATTCCTTGGTCTGACTGGGTACTATAAAAGATTTGTTCAGAACTATGGGAACATTGTGGCTCCCCTGACAGAATGTACTTCTAAGAAGAGGCCAAAGAAAGTGATGTGGACCCCAGAGTGTCAGAAGGCCTTTGACACTCTGAAAGAGGCTATGTGTTCAGCACCAGTGTTGCTGGCCCCTGACTACAAAAAGGAATTTGTGGTTCAGACAGATGCTTCAGAACAGGGGATTGGGGCAGTGTTGGCACAGGTAAACGAGGAGAGACTTGAACAACGAGTTGCCTTCATTAGTCTGCGACATCTCCCCAGAGATAAAAGATGGAGTGTAATTGAAAGGGAAGCCTCTGCTGTGGTATGGTCCATTAAAAAGCTGAAACATTACCTGTTTGGTACTCACTTTTGTGTTCTAACTTACGACACATCTTTCAGATGGCTCATGCAGATGAGAGGGGAGAAGCCCAAGCTATTGAGGTGGGCCATCTCTCTACAAGGGATGGACTTCAAAGTGCAACACAGACCTGGGAATGCCCTTGCAAATGCGGATGGAATGAATGAATGAATGAATAAATATTTTTTTATTTGCATAATTACTTAAAATCACAGCAAAGTTGCAGTACATTATCAAAATTATGCTAAAATATGTGTCCCACACAATTAAAATACAAATGTCTAATCATATGTAAAGAATTAAAAGTGTCATTTAAACAGCGATGACAGATCATTTCTAAAATGTGTGTAACATTCTAACATTCAGTGGTTTAAAAATTGCATATTAGAAAAAGTCTCTGTTCCTTATCTGTTCTTGAGACAGAGTCACTTGGTTCATTGGGGGTCTTGTGAGGATCGTGCAATCCTGTCCTGGCTGGGGCCCTTCACCGTTCGTCTCCTTCTGTAACTCCCGGCGACACGACAATTGCAATCGCACGATCTTCCTCTGTGCTGTTTTCAATTAGGACCCTTCGTGTCATATTTATGAATTTGGCCAAGACCGAGGGCTCCGTGCTGGACTGGTGCAGGGCTACTGTGTCAGCGCATTTTCTGATCCCATGCCTTGAAAACATTGGTTTCAACAATCTACATTGGTGTAGCAGTAATACGGGGCAGCAAAATAGTAGGTGTACTAATGATTCTGCTCTATAATTGCACAGCGTGCATCTGACTATTTTGCTCAGCGATTTCTAGCCCGGATTCAGTTATTTAATTGGCAGGGGGACTAGGCGTGCCCATTGAATTTCTTTCAAGCACTTCTTCCAAAGGGTGTTGTTCAGATATGGCTCAATTGTGTACATCTCATATGCTTTAGTTAGGCCAGTCAACCCTCTGATGGCCTTCAGTCTTGCTATATCTTCACACCTTGATATCTGGGTGGTGTGATTGTTTAGCAGCCTCTTTATTGCAGGATTGTTTTGTTCTTCTTGGAACCAGGATGGTGTGGATAAGCCCAGCGTTGGCACTGTCTCCACACAGTACTTCTGTCATGGGTTCAGTGCCCCCTCAAATATAGTTCTCAATACCTCCTTAAGGGATCCCCGCTGGGCTTTTACTGTCTTGAACCAGAATTTTTAAAATCTGCTCCTGCATTCATACTTTTGTTGTACCAGGCAAAACTTGAGCCGAATCAGAGTGTGACGTGTATACGTGGGACCCTAAAAAGCATTTTATAACACTGGCACTGGGCTTTTTCCATCATCTTTTCCATCTTCCCTGGGAATGCGTGTGCTACACGAATGTATGACATTACAACGCAAACAATTACAACACATGCCTTCACAATGCAGTTTTTACATCACAGCATCCATTAGAAGGCATGATTTTACATTGCACGCCATTACAAGGCATTTTTAGGAACTACATTTACAACGCATTCCATTACATCGCAATATACCATCACAACACATACCATTACAATGCATACCAATACATTGCAGGTAAGGTAAGTGATGGATAGTTTAGGGGTAACAATTGCTATTCCCACTCCAGTGAGTGCAACAGTAGGGTAAGTGTTGGATAGTGTACGGGTAAAAATTACTATTCCCACTCCAGTGAGTGCAACAGTAGAGTAAGTGTTAGTGTCAGGGTCAAAACTATGCATTGTAATGGTATGCGTTGTAATGGTATGCGTTGTAGTGACATGCGCTGTAATGACATGCATTGTAGTGACATGCGATGTAATGACTGCGTTGTAATGGCATGCGATGTGAAGGATGTTGCTTTGTAATGACTGAGTTGTAAAGGTAGTGCGATGTAATGACTGCGTTGTAAAGGTTGGTTCCCGTGATGCATACCCAGCAACAGCAAGGAGTTTAGATTTTGTTACTCACATGATAGCTTTCGTGGTAGGGCTTTGTAGTTTACCTTGAAATTTGCACAGAGCTTAGATGGTGGCTTGTAGTTTGGCTTGCATCTTGGCCCGGTGCAAGGTTGCCTTGCCTTTGCGTTCAGCCATGCTCCTAGGTAGTGGTATGCTCTTTCTGTGGCTATGTTGTTACTGACCACTCTCCACTTTAAGCATGTTTTCTTCAGATATTTGCCAAGCACCACGACTTTCGTTTTGCTGGAGTTGGCCACAAGCTTGTTCACCTGGTTGTAGCTATTTAATACATTCAACCCTCTTTGCAAACCTACTCTGGTGTGATCAAGAATTACTAGGTCATCAGCATACTGGAGTATGTCTAGCCGTTGCTGTCCAATTTTCGGGATTGCCAAGCTTCCTCCTTGCATAGCTTTCCCCAAGTCTGCCGAGTAAAGATTAAAGAGTGTAGGTGCTAAAACACAGCCCTGCTTTAGGCCTCGGTCAGTTGGCAGCTTGTGTGTGACCATGTCCCCCATCAGTTTGATTCTCACCCTAGTGTGGGTGTACAGTGACATAATTGCCTTCAGTAGTTTTCCGGGGATCTTCCAGTCAGACAGTTTGTGCCGTAGCTTACTTCAGTTTACCCCATCGAAGGCTGCTGAATAGTCTACAAAGCAGGCAAATACTGGCAGGTTTTTACTGGTGTATGACTGTAGTGCCAAGAACGAGAGAGCCATAATGTTCTTTATAGTGGAACAGCCTTTTCGGAAGCCAGTCTGGTAAAAAGGTAGTATTTCATTGTCTTCGATCCAGGCCATTAGTTCCTGTAGCAAAGTACTGACATATGCTTTACCGTTGATGTATAACAAGGAAATGAGTCTTTAGTTTTTTGGGTAGGTTTTTGTTCTCTTCTTGTGTATTGGCTGCAATAGCGGCCCACGCCAGGCATCTGGCTCATCTCCAAAGCTCTGCATTCCATGTACAGGGGTGATAGCAACTCCGCCCACCCATTAGGGTCCTGCTTGAACAATCCGCCCAGTAAGCTATTTGGACCTGGGGCTCCGTCCCTTTTTATCCTTTTTATGACCTTTAACATTTCTTTCGGGTCCTGAGCCTGGCCCACCTCGTCTATCCGGTCTTCTTCCTCCATTTCGGCCCCTTCTGATCTAAGGGGTCTGCTGACATTTTGGCCTCCTGGTTTCATTGTATATATTTCTGCCCTGTGGTCCAGCCAGGCTTCGGCTGTGCCTGCATTCCGCCTGTCTGTTTTTGTGTTTTCCATCCTGGCTATGTACTCCCAGAATTGCTTCTATTTGTTCGGTTTGCATAAATCAAATAAGTTGATCCATTCCTTCTCTATCATCAGGCATTTTTCTTGCCATAATAAATGTTTGTGGGTCCGCTGGCTTCTTTATGAACTCTCTCACCCCCGGGGAGTCACTTTTTGATATGCCAGTTTGGCCTGTCTGAGGATGCGAGTGCGGGTCTTCAACCTTTTGTTGTATTTTCTGGTTCGTTCTCGGTGGCACCACTGATATGGGGGCTGTGTTCCACACTTCTTTCAGTAGGGCACCAGCAATTCATCGATCAAGGTTGCCCAGCTCCGGATGGCTGGGTAGGGATACTTCTTATGTCCTAGATGTGCTAATCCCAGCTTCCAAGCTTCCCAATTGAAGACTGTGAAGTGGTTCCATCTGATCCCCTTCACTAATTTGTGCCCCTCCCACCCATGTGCATTGCTTAGGGGCACCAATTCTTCACAGCAGTCGCACTGGATGTCAAATTCTGCCATAAGCATTGCATGGTCACTTGTGTCATGTTGGTGTATCTGGAAGTCCAGAATTCTGTTCTACATGTCTTTCCTGATGAAGGTAAAATCAATTGTGGTGTGACCCCTCTGACCCTAACAATTTCAGACCAGTAACAAATATTCCCATGTTAGCCTAAGTCCTGGAAAAATGCGTACTACAACAATTGAGCCAACATATCTCTGAATTTAATCTGTTGAATGATTTACAATCAGGATTTAGACCTAACCATGAAGAACTGGAGCCTTAAAGGCCCGGC
This sequence comes from Lissotriton helveticus, assembly GCF_964261635.1. NCBI lineage: Eukaryota > Metazoa > Chordata > Amphibia > Caudata > Salamandridae > Lissotriton > Lissotriton helveticus. The sequence goes on along the minus strand of NC_136057.1, from coordinate 1,570,136,993 downwards.
GGCGCAGGGTACGCCTAAATCTTCGAGTTCTCCTGCCTGATCGAACAGAGACACCGGACACTCCGTTGGCGTCGAATAGCATATTTTATTAGCTGGTCTCTTCTCAATCATCAAGGGGTTAATTGCCAATAACACTGCACAAACGTACTTACCCCTTGGCTTCGGCCACTGCAGAGGCCGGAAAAAAAAAAAAAACAGAAACAAAACAAATTTGTGGGAGCGACCCACCAAATACTTAACTAAGTGTCTTCTTACACCACCGGAGGTCCATTTACCGTCTCGCAATAGCAATCATCACCGAAAGGTCCAAGGCAGGGCGGCAGTCAGGGTAGCAGTCATCAGCAGCCGTCAGCAAAAAGGGGGAAGCCGCGCTGTAAAGACCTTCTGTCCACTTATGACATGCAGGGGCCAATCGTGTGGTGCGCTTCCTCCGGAATTTCATGCGGGGCTCCTCACAATCCTCAGGCTGAACCGGTCCCACTGAAGCCGCCCCACGCTGGGCGTCAATTGAAGAACCAGAGCCTTAAAAGCCCGGCGGCGCAGGGTACGCTTAAATCTTCGAGTTCTCCTGCCTGGTCGAACAGAGACACCGGACACTCCGTTGGCGTAGAAGATCGTATTTTTTTAGCTGCAGCCAGCACAGTTGTCCCTGAAGTACAGAAAGTATGTTCAAAGGAGACTGCTCTCGAACTCCGTGGCACACGGGTTTATATACATTTGAGATACACAATGAACAATCCCAAGACATACAAATCAGACAAATGCGAGGGGCTCGGAAAGCAAAGTATTACGTAACTTCAAACAAGCTTAGTTGTCGGCTGTGTTTGTTACCCAACCCCTTAAGCTATTTGCAAATGAACCCACACAATCCAACTTGCAGGTGAAGAAACACATTTGTATGTTTAAGAAGGACAGTTGTGGAATCAGAGAGTTCATGGAGGGAATGGCGAAGGACAGCAGATAAGATAGCCTCAGGAAAGAATGGTGCGAACCTACAGATAGTCTGGACGGGGATTAGTTAATGAGACATGGATTGTTGTACTCGGTCAGACCCTGACACTAGACTAGTAAATAGAGGCGAAAAGGTTACTTAGTATGTGAATGCAGGAAAACGACAACCAAAAATACCTGGTTGGCCGTGCTGCCTGAGTGAGGGCAACACAAAATGGAGGCAAGTCGCAAAATGGCAGCCGAACACTAACAGAGTCGCGAAATACAGAACCTCAGACCCTCCTTTTGCCATTACTCTGGCAAAAGCACCAAACTCATGTTAGTCTGAGTCGGAGTCGACCTCAATGGCCATAAGGTCATCAAACTGTTGCTGTACCATCATCCTAATATTCTCTGTCTTCTTATTTTCCCTACGTGATGTACCATCCATCCTTTCTAAATAAATGTTGTTGCTCACGGCAATCTTCCTCAATCAGTTAGCTGTAGTTATTTGCTTTTATGACACTGCAAATCCTGGGGGTCCTAGCCACCAAAACAGGGTACAGTCCAAGACTCCTACCGTGTCCCTGCAACGGGGACAGATGGCACATCAATAATCTCGTAAAAAATTGCAACAAAAAGGAATAAAAAAAGTTCAAATGTCTTTAATAGTTCTAGGCCTGAGGTTGTAGCGTCCTTTATTCGATATAGTCTGATCTTGAAACAATGTTTCTGGATTCGTGGTGTCTATTCGAAGATGTGGTGGTATAGCTTCTTGAAGAATATCATCATCTTCTTTCTCGGACTGAGTTCCATCCAACCGGGCGCTACTAAAAGGTACGAAACGGGGAATCTTCTCTCTTTCAGACTCACCTATGCCCCTGCGGACCCACTGGTAGAAGGGCAAGGGCAAGGGTACCTTTTTGCAGTGCACGCCGTTAACCCAGTTTTTCTTCCCCTGGACTTTCACCGCCGTGCGTGTGACAAGGAGTACTAGGCGAGGGGCTGTCCAACGGGGCTCCAAGTTTTTGGTTCTCTGAAAGTTCTTCACACAGACCCAATCCCCAGGTTTGATCGAGTGACCTGGGTCTGTGGAGGCTTCTGGCAAAGCACTTTGAACCTGTTGACGAAGAACACTCAATTTAGTAGTCAAATCATGTAAGTAATCAATCAACATTGGGTATGGTATGTCTGAATACTTTTTTGGACAAGGGACTCCCCAGATATTTGCCGGGCGTCCGAAAACCACCTCGTAGGGGCTTAGTCCCACTCGAGAATGTACAGTGGTCCTGGTAGACAAGAGAGCTAAAGGTAAAGCGGCAGGCCAGGCAAGACCTGTGCTGGCCTGAATCTTTGCTAATTTGAGCTTGAGAGTGCCATTATAGCACTCTACCAAACCCGCTGATTGGGGATGGTTTGCCGCATGGAATTTCTGTCTAATACCAAGACCAGCACACACTTTTTGCATAATTTGGCCCACGAATTCACTTCTATTGTCACTCCAGACAATTCGTGGCAAACCGAATCTAGGGAAGAACTCTTTAAGCAAAATTTTAGCAGTTGATAAAGCAGTGTTATCCTTCAAAGGATAGGCCTCTATCTATCGGGAGAAAGCACATACCACCACTAGGACATACTTGAGGTTGTTGCACCGATCCATGTGAATATAGTCAATTTGCAAGACTTCAAAAGGGTATGTCGGGGGAACAAAATGACCTGGTGGAGTTGGGGTTCCCTTTCCTGGGTTATGCATTAGACAAATAATGCAGTGTTTCACCACATTTTCCGCACACTTCTGAATACCTTCATTCTGCCATACAAGGAGCCAACTCCTTAGATATGCCCTTTGCACTGATGTGGGCTGGACCATGTGCCATAGTAACTACAGGCAACACATAGGCGTCTGGTAACAGCCAACGCTGGTGCTCTGACAACTCCGTCCAACATCCCATTGCATCTAACATTCCCGTCCCTTTTTTCCACTTACTTAATTCTTTCTCTGTAGCCTCTCCTTGAATTGATCTTACAATCTTAGTGGTGTCCTCACACATTCCAGTTTCTCTGACCCAATTTGCAGGGCCCGCAACATACATGCGACTTGTGGCATCTCTAGCTGTAGTTTTTGCTACCTCATCCGCAAAAGCATTCCCGCAACCCACATCATCCGTGACCTTCTTGTGTGCCCTACACTTTATGATTGCTATCTGTGTAGGCATAGCAAGTGACTCAAGAAGGTCAGTCACCAATTGACCATACTGTGTTTTCATTCCATGAGATGTAAAAAAACTCCTCTCTCCTTCCACAAGCGACCAAAACTGTGTGCCACGCCAAAGGCGTATTGGCTATCTGTATAGACATTCACTCTTTTCCCTCTTGACAGCACACATGCTCTGGTCAAGGCTATTAACTCAGCTGCCTGGGCTGAATTGTGTCTAATCCGTGCTGTTTCAACAATCGAATGCAGGGTAGTAACAGCATAGGCTGAAGTTGTTTCTCCATTAGGGAGTTTAAAACAGGAACCATCTACCCATAGGATCCCATCCGGGTCCTTAAGTGGAGTATCCTTCAGATCAATTCTGCCTTTCGTTTCCTCCTCTGTGAGGGGAAAACAATCATGCTTCTCCTGAGCATGTTTTTCATCTGGGAGTGGTAACAATGTGGCTGGATTTAAAGTGTTACATCATTTAATATGTACATGACTCGCCAAGAGCGTTAGCTCATATCCAGATAAACGAGCACTATTGAGGTGTTGTGTTTTAGTTCTGTTTAACAAAGTGTCCACTGCATGTGGTACCATAACAGTAAGTGTGTTATCCAATACTACTCCAGCAGATTGGCGAATAGAGATTGCTGCCGCTGCTGTAGCTCTGAGGCAGCTAGGCAATGCTTTAGCTACTGGGTCTAATGTGGCTGAAAAATAGGCACATGGCCTCTGTTTATCTCCAAACTGTTGGGTCAAGACTGACAATGCACAACCTTCTCTCTCATGAACATAGAGCCTAAAAGGCTTACTATAATCTGGGGTACCCCACACAGGAGCAGAACACAGAGCAGTACGTAAGTCAGAGAAACTCTTCTGGCACTCCTCAGTCCAAGGAAGCGGATGAGGGGTATCCTTTAATGTAAATGCTAACAAAGGTTTAGCTAATAAGGAAAAATTGGGGATCCACTGTCTGCAATAAGAGGTAATGCCCAAGAAGGCACGCACTTCTCTCTGAGTAGTCGGCACAGGCACTCGTGCAATAGCTTGAATACGTTCTGGGGTCAATCGCCTTCCCTCCTTCGACAAGAGATGACCTAAGTAGGTAACCTCTTGGCGGGCAAACTGCAATTTGGAGGGTGGCACCTTATGATTGAGATCAGACAAATGGTGCAGCAGTGCAACAGTCACGTCCCTACAAACATCCTCTGAATCAGCAGCCACCAACAAATCGTCCACATATTGAATAAGGGTAGCACCTGAAGGCAAAGGGAAAGTATCAAGCTGGGATTTAAGAGCCTGACTATAAATAGAGGGACTCTCACAATAACCTTGTGGTGCTCTTTTAAATCGGAAATTTCGACCTCCTAAAGAGAAGCCAAAAATATCCCTACTCTCCTCAGCGATGGGAATGCTGAAGAAAGCATTCTTCAAATCGATCACAGAGAACCAAGCTGCCGAAGCAGGTATCATTGTCAGCAGGACTGTGATGTCCGGGACGACAGGAAACTGTGGGACAACAATTTTGTTTACTTCTCGTAGATAAATCACAATTCTATAAACAGGGGGCTGGGAAGGATCTGTTCTTTTAAGAATCGGCAACACAGGACTATTGCACACATTTCCTCTCGTTTCCTCAACCACACCCTTCTGAACCAAATCATGAATAATAGCCAAAAGCGCTCTCTCTCCATCACTGGATATTTTGTATTGAGGAATACGTGGCAATTTGATATTGGGCTTAAGTGTAACAACATAAGGTGGAATTTCAAGGCGGCCCACATAATTTGGGCCTGTAGCCCAGAGTTTTTCAGGGAGAGAAAGCAACTCAGGTGAAAATTGGTCTTGGGACAAGTACATTGAAGAAGTCAATTTTCTTCCTAGTGTGAGATGCACACCAGTAGGAGAACAATGTAATGTTGCATACAACCTTTTCAACAAATCCAAACCCAATAAGTTCTCACCACCACTAGCTGTCAAAATAAGTGGAGCCTCCAAGTTATAAGGACCAATTGTGATAGGCAGTGGGCAAGAGACCGGATTACAGACAGGGGCGCCAGAAAATCCTACAGATGTATTCATTGAGCCAGACAAAGGTGCCCCAGGGAGTTCAGAATGAATGATAGAACTTCTCATCGCACCAGTATCCAAAAGAAATGGTTCTAAAAACCCATAGTATTGACGATAACATAAGGCCCATTCTGGTCTACTGGAATCGATACAACTCCCTCACTTTGTCCATGGCTGTCCTATTCAGTGTGGAAACCTTCGTTCCCATTGTCCACATAACAATCATCAGTGTAGTATTGGGCAGACTGAGCTTTCTGTTGATCGAAATAATTCGTAGCATTCGGAGGAGGGAAAGAACGCTGTTCTTGAGGAAACACACCTCTTCCTCTACCCCTGGATGGTCGCAGAAAACCACCGCGACCATGTGGAACAGACATCCCATTACTACGCTCTAATAGAACCGGGCAACTATTCTTAAAATGGCCATCCTCTTTACAATAAGCACACTGGTTAGGACCCAACAAAGGTCGTGGAACACAAGGCTCAGGTTTTTGAAATACCTTCTGAAATTGCGGGGGCTGGGGGAACTGACGCTGAGGAAAACATGGAGGATAAGCCTGTTGTAAAAGGACCTTAGTTTTCAGATCTCTATTCTTCTTGTCTTGCTTATCTTTCTCCTCCTTATCCCTATCCTCATAATATTGTGCAGTGGCTAATATCTGGGCAGGAGAGGAAACAGCCCATGAACTCTCGGAACTTTTCAATTTGTTGGATAACTCGGGAAGTAAATTAAATACAAACTTGTCCACAAACAAACGCTGGCCACCCTCAGTAGTCATGTCCTGCCCGCTGTGATCAATAAATGTCTCCTCGAAACGAGTAAAGAAGTCGGAGACACTCTCATCTATCTTTTGTTTACATGCAGCCAACTTATCTCAATTTACTCGTACTGCGGGCATCATTGTCTTCATTAGAGTAATAATTCTACCAGGGAGTTCCGTAATCAGAATATCGGGCTTCGCACCGCCCACTTGCGTTGCGTCTGCGGCGCGTATACCAGCCCAATCACCAGTTAATTCTACTGCATTGTCCTCTCTACGAACCCGAGCCCATAAGGATTGCGGGACTACATTCCCACATAACATATCGATATCGGCTAAGTTCATAATACAATCCTCAACCGTCTGGGACAATTCTTTATAGTAACCAGCAGGGTTTTTACGAGGGTCTGGCAGAGTTTGTTTAAGAGCCAAAACTTCAGACCTTTTCCAGGGGACATGAACCCATACACGCTGAAAATGGGCTGGTACGGGATGGGCGCCACCCACTGTGTCTCTCCATACTGGAGGAACTTCACGCATCGGAAAGTGCTTTAATTCCCGTCCGACAATAGGATCACATTCTGGAAGAGTCAAGGAAGAGAATATCGTTCTAAAAGCAACGAGCGCATTTATAGCCTCCTCGACTTTTGGTCCCACTATAAGACCCTTGTGAAAATCAGCCTGAACTCTCAACAAATCCAGGGAACTATATCCAACTCCCTATCCTCCCATCCCTTAACCAGAGTGTCACACATAACATCGAAAACATATCGCTGGGTGGGCTCGGCCCATTGGCGGAAAGAACTCATAATATCCCGTGCACTATATATTGGACCTTCCTTAATCCACCTGCGAGCGAGAGAACCTAACACCGTTTTCTCGTCTGAAAGCAGAATTTGCCGACGGGATTGCCGTCGAGAAAGAGCCGGAGACATATTTAACGATCCAAGTAAAGGAGAAAAGAAACCTGAGACAGCGTCTACCAGTCGCTTATGCGTGGTCGGGGTATCACTTAAAAGAACAGGGGACATAAGGGTAGTGGAAGGTGACACCGGCGGACGCATAGTAGATTGCAGAGGCAAAGGAGTTGACAACGAGGGGGGTGGGGGCTGAATGACAAGGAGAGGCAAATGTGGGAGAATAGGAACAGGCAAAGCAGTAATGATCGGTTGTGCAGGTGGCTGGACAATCGGCAACTGAATGGCCACTGGCTGAGCGGGAGGTGCTAACGGGGGTGCAGTAGCACCTTGTGCATAGGGCGGTGGCAACCTCAATAAGCGGGCCATTAAAGGATCTTCCTCAGGATCCCTACTCTTCTCTGGAGGGGAAATAGGCAACGTTGGATAGCACCTATCTATCGCTATACGATGTTGTCTTTCCGTTATCTCCATCGCATAATCAGACTCATTATTTGCAAACTGTTGGGCAGCCTGTGTAATCGTCATCCCTTGCACTTTCCTATCTCTTTTTGCCTGCTTTATTTCTCTCTGTTAGGCTTCTTTTTGCCAGAGGCGGAAAGAGTCAAACATTGCCGGACAGGTTTTCTTTTAAATAGACTCGTTTCTAAATTGTCTAATATATCGGTATCAAAGCTACCATTCTGTGGCCATTGCAGAACACCATCCTTTTTAGTATATCGGATCCATGTCTCATTAAAGGTAATGGGGCTGATACCATGTTTCGAATATAACTCATAAGTGGGAGTTCCAACCGGAGGGATCGGACAAGAGTCCTCCAGCTGGGAATCCCTATCACAAGAACAACAACACCAACGTTTAAACTTACTGAAACCAGGCATCGTTATTTCACTGGTCTCTTCTCAATCATCAAGGGGTTAATTGCCAATAACACTGCACAAACGTACTTACCCCTTGGCGTCGGCCACTGCAGAGGCCGAAAAAAAAAAAAACAGAAACAAAACAAATTTGTGGGAGCGACCCACCAAATACTTAACTAAGTGTCTTCTTACACCACCGGAGGTCCATCTACCATCTCGCAATAGCAATCATCACCGAAAGGACCAAGGCAGGGTGGCAGTCAGGGTAGCAGTCGTCAGCAGCCGTCAGCAAAAAGGGGGAAGCCGCGCTGTAAAGACCTTCGGTCCACTTATGACATGCAGGGGCCAATCGTGTGGTGCGCTTCCTCCGGAATTTCATGCGGGGCTCCTCACAATCCTCAGGCTGAACCGCTCCCCCTGAAGCCGCCCCACGCTGGGCGTCAATTGAAGAACCGGAGCCTTAAAGGCCCGGCGGCGCAGGGTACGCCTAAATCTTCGAGTTCTCCTGCCTGGTCGAACAGAGACACCGGACACTCCGTTGGCGTAGAAGATCGTATTTTATTAGCTGCAGCCAGCACAGTTGTCTCTGAAGTACAGAAAGTATGTTCAAAGGAGACTGCTCTCGAACTCCGTGGCACACGGGTTTATATACATTTGAGATACACAATGAACAATCCCAAGACATACAAATCAGACAAATGCGAGGGGCTCGGAAAGCAAAGTATTACGTAACTTCAAACAAGCTTGGTTGTCGGCTGTGTTTGTTACCCAACCCCTTAAGCTATTTGCAAATGAACCCACACAATCCAACTTGCAGGTGAAGAAACACATTTGTATGTTTAAGAAGGACAGTTGTGGAATCAGAGAGTTCATGGAGGGAATGGCGAAGGACAGCAGATAAGATAGCCTCAGGAAAGAATGGTGCGAACCTACAGATAGTCTGGACGGGGATTAGTTAATGAGACATGGATTGTTGTACTCGGTCAGACCCTGACACTAGACTAGTAAATAGAGGCGAAAAGGTTACTTAGTATGTGAATGCAGGAAAACGACAACCAAAAATACCTGGTTGGCCGTGCTGCCTGAGTGAGGGCAACACAAAATGGAGGCAAGTCGCAAAATGACAGCCGAAGACGAACAGAGTCGCGAAATACAGAACCTCAACAATAGTACTGAGACAGCAATTCTGCACATCGTGGATGACACACTACTTGCCCTCGACCGCAATGAAACCTGTCTCCTAATCCTGCTCGACCTCTCTCCACATTCAACATGGTTAACCACGCCAAAATACTAGATCACACGAAAAATAGGATGGGATTAGAGGGTACTGTCCTAAAATGGTTTAGATCGTTCTTAGAGAACAGAACACAAAAATTCACAGTCAACCAAACATTATCAGCTTCTTCCAGAAATGCGATCAGATTTCCTTAGGGCTCAACACTATCCCTGGCATTATTCAATCTGTACGTAGAGCCACTCACAGAAACCGTACAACAAGCAAAAACCTCCTTCCACATGTATGTAGATGACACACAGCTGTAGATCAAAATTACATTGGCAGAGGAGATAGATATTATGAACCTAGCACTAAAGAGTATCATCCATTGGCTAACCAGCAATCACTTGAAACTTAACCCCCATAAAATGGAATTCCTGCTGATTTCCCCACAAAAAAGTGCTACAAACATCCTAGAGTGGACCAATCTGATCACGGCACTAAACTGTACACCAAGGATTGTTGACTCTACCAAATCCCTGGCGATCATACTAGACAAAAACCTGAATGTGCTATCTCATATTAACACAATGGCAAAAAATGCCCGGTTGCACTTAAGCTACCTCAGAAAACTGAAACCCTTCTTAAATAAGTCAGACCTTAAAACAGCAGTCCAGGCACTAGTAATATCAAGGATTGAGTATGGTTGCACAACCTTATCTGGTCTCTTCAAGATTTCAACATCCCCACTGAAAGCCTGTCTCAATGCGGCCACAAGACTTATAACTGGCTCCAGGAATTTCGATCACATCACCCCTCATCTGAAAGCACTTAACTGGCTGCCTTACGAAGCGAGACTACAACTAAAAATGACATGCATTACCCACAAAGCGATATGCAACAAAACACCAGTGTACCTAGTCCAGAAAATGACACAATCAGGAGGATGTCGTGTGCCCCGGATCCATGGAGATCTATTACTAAAACTGGACCGATTCCATAAGAAAAGAACTTATGACCGAGCATTCTCTGGTGCAGCGCCCAGAATCTGGAACGCTCTCCCCCCTAACATTCATCAATCTCTGCTTTCAAAAACGAAGCCAAGTCTTTTTACATGAGAAAATATCTCCCATAATTGCGGCAGCCCCGCCACTATCATTGTTCCACCACAATTATATGCTTGCTACCTCTAATCGAACATTAACCTCTTTGGGGTATTGTATATATGTTTATTAGGCTTTAATGTTTTTCACAAAATCATTGTACAACTACTGTTTAATGATATGTAACTGTGAAGCACTCTGATAGCCCACTCAGGGTGATGTTTGCGCTATAGAAAACACCAAATAAATCAAATAAATAAAGATTATTGAAGGTCAAAAACCTTGGGGCTGGGTTGCTCAGTCCTGGCTGAACTGAGATTAGACCATACGGCCTTAGAAAGTTATTAAGTTCTCTTTCCGCCGGTGAGCCTTGATGGTTGTCTGGATTCAGGTGGTGAAGATTGAAGTCCCCAGTAATAATCAAGTCCAAGTGGATGTATTCAAAGAGTACTTCCTCTAGGGTTGCAATAATTCGTTTGGTGTTTGCCAGTGTTGGAGGTCCATTATGGTTAAAATATACATTGATAATTAGGAGTTCTTTTCTGGATTGACCATACCTTAGACCGTTTATCACAATACACTGTGCCATGTCCGTTGGACTCCCAATCTCTTCAATTGAGACCTCTACTGCGTGTTTGACGTAAATTGAGAGAACTCCCGAGGGCCCACCGTAGGCATGAAGTGTCTTCGCTGGCACGTGGATACCAGCAGAGTCATGTAGGTGAATGTCCTCTGTGGCCCATGTTTCCTGCAGGCAGAGAATGTTTCCCTCCTGGATCTTTTCAATTGCAGAAACTCTATTTCTTTTACTTACAATTCCTGCCACGTTCCATGTTATGAGCCTCAGGCTTGCCTTGTGATCTATATTTACAGATCCCTAAAAGTTGTATGTACTGGAATTGGGACGTTTGCATTTTTTTGCTCTTTAGGGCTAGGAGTACCGATTGATGAGACCAGCGTGCAATGTGGTGGCTTTGCAGGGTGCTATTCTTGTAGGGGGTCTATGGAAGCCTCCGTCTGCTGTGCTCTTTTCAAGTACTTTCCTCTCACTGTGGCCCTTTTTTCACTAATTTCAATTGCGAAGTCGTGAAGGCTTGATGGCGTGTCTAGGGGGGGTGGCCCTTTTAGGAAGCTTTGGGTCTTTGAACCGTTTCTATGTTGTTCGGTCAAACCACCCTCTTGTGTGACTAGCATGTATGAGTATCTTTCATCTTCTAATTCCCGGACCACTATGCCCCATTTTTCGAAACTTAACTTTTCTCTGAAAACCATGTCAGCTTGGGTAGATGTCTTCCATGTTGTTAGTGTGTTTTCCATGGTGGGTTGCTGCTTATTCATCTCAAATTGTTTACTGCACTCCCAATCTCGTGTCGGACTCTTTCATGCCGCTCCAGCCACATTTGATTTTATTGCCCGTTATTTGTGTTAACGAGGGGATGTGATCAAGCAACTTCCAAATATTTTCCCTACTGATGGTGTCTGTCCTTCCACGTGACATATACTGGGCGCGCCCATGCCAATGCGGATGGACTTTCCAGGTTTTTCCACTTAGCTTATGAGGACTACCAGAGTGCAGGTTAGTTACCCATTACCTTTCGTCTGGGGGGGAGCCTGTTAGAAAGTCATCCTTTTGCCCTGTTGTTGACTGGTATAGGTGGTAACTGACTCTGGCTGTGGCCTGGGCCCTGCTAACCAGGCCAAGGGCCAGTGCCCTGATTAAAACAGGTACATGTAACTGGGTACACTTACAATTGGCAATCACAGATTTCTATGAGTACCTAGTAGATAGTAGGTCCAGGGGGTGCAATCTACCTAGTATATATTAGGGCATGGAAGTTTAGAGGTCCAGCAGATTTTATGCATTTGCATGTGTGCACTGCTGTGTGCTTGTTGTCCTTTTAAAGGCAGCCCTGCTTTGCAGCCTGTATTTAAAAATAAATTCTCACAATGGTTATTGCCAGACCCTATAAGTCCCTAGTATAACATAGGGCCAGGGGATTCAAACTACCTATGAGTCCCTAATATATAATAGAGAATGGTAGTTTAGAGGCCCAGCAGATTTCCTGCACTTGCATGTGTGCACTGCTGAGTGTCTGCTATTAATTTAAAGGCCGCCTTGCTTTGAAGACTGTCTTTAAAAGTAAATTGTATCCAAATTTGACTTTGGTGGCAGGGGCACTTAAAAAGTGAAAATCGACCTTACTTTTACATATTAAGCACCCTCAAGGTCTCCCCTAGGTATCTTAGGGGTGGGGGCATAATCAGGGAATTATAACATGTGTTTTATATGACATGGACAGGAAAACACTGCCCATTTAAATTTTCCCCATTGTAAATACTTAGCTCCCTAGGCTAACATGATAATATGTTATTAAAGTATAACTATTGCTAGGAGGGAAATAACATGATTCAAAGCCTTTAAAGATGGGCAATGATAAATGCAACACCTTGCCAATGTTGAATTTATCATAATTTGTACAGAAAATAAGTACTAGAACTTTCTCTTCTGCAATCCATAATCTAGCCTTCTAGTAGTCTCTGTTGATTGGTCAGCCTTAACAAACTTAGCCAGGCTGCCTTGATGAGGTGATAATTAGCCCCACTGAGCAGGAGTTATCTGATGGAGAGAGCTCTGCAGCTGCAGATGATAGCTCATAGAGAGGGGGCTGGGTAAATCAAACTGAGCAGAAAGAGAGAGCAGATCAGTAAGGAATGCTAGGTGTACCTACCCCCACATCCTGGACCCCCAGTCAGATGGAAGGCTTAGTCCAGGAATGTGCCGAGGTCAATAGGAGAGCTACTGGAAATGAGCTACACTAGGGGTTGGTTTAGCCAGCTCCTACTCCTCAGTAAAGAAATCATCCATGTTGGATTTTGGTAGTGCGGTGCTTTGTGGGATAAGAAGATGCCACACTATGGTGAAAGTTGTCATGCTTTTAGGTGACAGTCATAGAATAAACAAACAATATTCCAACTGGTGTTACTGTGGAGACAATTAAACATGTATGCAAAAAGCATTACTTGAGCGGAAATAAGGAGACTAAATTTGTTTTTAAATCGTGCTCATGGCATCGCATTAGAGAAAAGTAGAAAATACAGTTGTAGCAGCTCTGTACAAAAATGAATAACAAAACAACCCGAATTGGACTTGGTGCTAGGTATGTGCAAGTGACACATAAAGTGGTGACGCAAGTGACAATTGTGGACAGCGTGAACGGCGCAAAGTGTGAGAGTGTAATAATATATACAGTGAGTCAGACGAATAATGTGGCTCAAGATAAATGACAATGCAGAAGTATTTGATTTGGAAGCACTGCCCGCTCCCGACCTTTAATGTCAGCGACAGCATTCGCCCTGCTCCCTTCTCCTTTGTCATCCCCTACCTAACCTTACCTTTCCCTTTCCTTCCCTGTACAGCACCGCCCACCAAGTGCAACCCGGTCCTGAAGATGATCCCAAGTCACGAGGATCGAAATGTCATCGACCACTCAGCGCAATAAATGGCGTAGCCCCCACTGTGGCTCACCTGAATTATATATATAATCTGACTCACTGTATATATTATTACACTCTCACACTTTGCGCCGTTCACGCTGTCCACAATTGGCACTTGCGTCGCCACTTTATGTCTCACTTGCACATACCTAGCACCAAGTCCATTTCGGGTTGTTTTGTACAGTGCTGCTACAACTGTATTTTCTACTTTTCTCTAATTATACGATGCCATGAGCACGATTTAAAAACAAATTGAGTCTCCTTATTTCCGCTCAAGTAATGCTTTTTGCATACACGTTTAATTGTCTCCACAGTAACACCAGTTGGGATATTGTTTGTTTATTCTATCCTTCTACCCAGATCCCATCGTGGTTTATGGGTCATACTCCTGTAGTAATTGACTACTTTAGGTGACAGTCAGCATCTCATTAGACAGAGAGGACCCCCTGCTTGTGGCCCCAGACCACTGAATCAATATGTGAGAGCTGCACAGTCTCTCAGATCCGCTGCCCACAACTACAAGGAGAAGAAGGACTACAATGCTGGAATCTGGATTTGCACCCAAAGGCCTGCAGTCTGACTGACTGCACCTGTTGCACAATCTGGTACTAAACCATGGGGACTATACCTTAACGAAGGATTAAGGAGTGGACTCCTAGCAAGCTGCAGGTTACCATAGCCTGCCATCTGCATCATCTCCAACAAGAGTCCTCATCCTGGAGTGGTTCCATTGGACTTTTTGGGATTTGGCCAGCAGCATTGTGGGAATTGTAATCCAGACATCCCAGTGACCAACTAGGAGATTTCAGACCTTTGGTGTTTCGTACACTTAAATCCTGCAAAGATACCTTCAGGAAACACCTCCTGAAGTTTGGAGAACTTTGGAGAACTTTTTTGAAAAAGCTCCAGGCGGTGACCGACCCTACAGTGGGAGTTCAGCCAACTACCTTCAACTGTGACCCAGCCAGGATTTCAGGTTTGTCCGCTGTATTTCGCCAGGGCCTCGTAGAAATTCAAGCCAGCACATCCTCACTGAATCTGGCCTGTTCTGGAGGATCGACCGATGTCGGAAGAAGAAGCTCCAAAAAGGTTTTAAGTGTGAAGGTAAATGTTCTACCGAGGCCTCCTGCTTAGTGTATCCGACTAGGGCTCCATCGCGGTTAAGTCTAACCAGATGTCCCAAAGTGACGCTAAAGACTTTTACGCACTAGAAAGTGTTAATTCTTTAAAAAATCATATCTCCTTCACCTACATTGGATATTTGTTATTTTGGTGTCAATTTGTTCATAAAAATATAAACATTTTTATAAATTGGTGTGGGATTTTTATTGTGTTTGGTGTCTTACTTATTTGGTGTATTGGTATTTTTAAAAGCTTTACCCTCCTATCTCCTAAGTTAGGCATGAGCGCTCACTGCCAGCTACCAAGGGTTGAGCATAGGACTAATTTATAGAGACCTTTAGTGGCCTTATTGCTAGTGGTAGTTGCATACTTATCCCTACCAATCACCGACTTTCCAACATGGTCCTAATCTCTTTTGCCAACGCAGAATTGTGGGTGTTCCTGTGCTACACGCAGGAAGTACAAAATAAAAGGCAGTCCTTTGCAAATCAAGATTTGAACTCCACAAACGGAAAATCCCACACTCTATGATCTTTCCTGTGAAACTACGGCAGGTGGTGGGGGGCAAAACCTGGTTCTTTCTCCCTCTCAAAGGGGTCTGGACTGACTGGAGGACTGACACGCGGAGCGCCAGAAAAGATATAGGCGCCGACCCAGTCTATTGGAGGACAGAGATCAGTCGACCAGTGCAACTGGAATGGCAGATTTGGAGATTCAGGACAGTGGAGCACATGGAAATTCTGAGCCAGAAACCGAAGGCACACAAAACGTTGGAAACCGGTGAAGCTCTGGGGTGAGCCCATAGAGATATTCACACTTTCAGGAGGGCACTTTCATTCTTCCAGAGTGGATTGGTAGCATTTACTGTAGTGGACACTCTATCAGATTTTTAAGGTACATTTTTTGGGGGTACAGATGCCTCAAGCATGGGGAGATGGACAGTTAAAGGCTCACAGCATGAGGCTGTAGGGATGAGGGTAGGGCACGGAGAGTTGTTCCCTCTACTGGTAACCGGGGGGAGCACACTACACAGACGATGGGGACAGGGCTAGGACGTGGAGGTGGTAAGCAACACTATACACCATTGCAGGGAGGAACAACACATCACAAATATCCTTTATTAGAATATGAATGGGATAGGCCACAAAATTAAGAGAGGACTAGTGCAGAAATACCTTTATTGCCAGGTCCCAGACTTAATTGTGCTACAGGAGACGCATCTAGTTGGAAAAATATGTATTTTTTGGTGGAGGAGTTGATTCAGAGTCATGGCACACTCATGGTTTTCCACAAGCTTACAGGGTGCCCCCATACTGGCTCGCAGATTACCACCTTTCCATGTGATGCAGATATGGATGGATCAAGCAGGTGCAACACTGCAGCCAAGGACAGATGGTAGGGCAAGTCATGTGGCAATAGAGATGTGGTATGTTCCTCTGGGTCTTCAGACAGTGATGCTGGCAAAAATGGGGGGGGTGGCTGCTTCAGATCACAGATATACTGACAATTATAGGCCGGAGCAAATGCAGACAAGGATAGGAAGACAGTGGCACAATGACCAGGCTGTATATGTACAAGACTGATGGACTTTACAAGGGCTTTTGGTCTGATGGACCTTTGGGGAAACTCATACCCCGGAGAACTCCATCACTCGTATACGGCTAATGGGATGAGGGTTATGTAATGACTGGACTCTTTCTGGTACGGAACCTTCAGGGTGGTAGGTTTGGGGAAACACTCATCCTCTTACAGGAATTTCAGATCATTCACCTCTCTGCACCTCACGCCATACTATATGGGCCCTCGACCAGGATGGAGACTGGACCCCTTGGACATCTGAGACTCAAATAGCAAAAAGATTCTCCAGTAGGGCACAGTACAATTCTTCACAGAGAATGAACTTTCTGTTGGATCTAAGATCTCTATGTGGGAAGCCTATAGAACAGTTTTCCGGATGTAACTTGCAAACAAAAAAGGCAAGCATAGGGAAAAATTATGGGCAGTCCTAGAACTTGATGGGCAACTGACTCAATGGGAATGAGAATAAGTGTTAGACCAGGACGCTATTTTTGCCCTTAAGATTGCGCAATGTAGGGAATAGTACCGACAAACACTGGAATGAGAGTCTGGAGTGTTAATGTGCACAAAACAACACAGACTCTACAAAGTGGGAAATAAGGCCGGAAAGCTCCTGGCATAGCTGGCCGGTAGAGATGAGGGTCAGCCGTGGGTAGGGCGGGTGATGAAAAGAGAGGACTCCTCATGGAAACCTCTCAGGAGATAGTGGAGGCGTTTACTTCTTATATGGAGGGGGTATATCAGCTGGAGTGCAGATGATCGGCGGGATAACTCGATTGCTTTGTCCATGACAATCCTACCTCCAGCTTACTAACAATGATAGGGCATGGCTAGACAGACCAGTGAAAACACAAGCAATTGGTAAAGCCATGGTCCAGCTCAAAAGTGGGAAAAGCCCAGATCCAAATTTCTTCTCGACTAAATTTTTCAAGTGCCACAAACTGACAGAACCATTGTTGCAAATGTATGTAGAGGTTTGAGAGATGGTCCACCTGGCAAACAATCTCCGCCAAGCAACAGTGGTGCTAATACACAAAAAGGGGAAATCAGTATAGGGTGTACATCCCACAGACTTATTTCTCTGCTTAATATAGAGGTTAAAATTCTGTCAGAGGTGTTGGCCAATCGTCTACACTGGATCATTCACAAATTGATTAAACCTGATCAGTTGGGCTTCATGTCGTACAGATCACACATCATCACAACCTCCAGTGATTGTATGGAGCCTTGGGCAACAAGAGCAGGGTGAAAGCGTGAGTACTAGTATCCTTTGTCTCCAGTGTCAAGCTGCCTTAGAGGCCTGAGTCTCTGCTCGACGTCATCTGCTTTCAGGGTTTGCCATCGCTCCTTCTGCCCCTCTCCAGTCCAAAACATTTCCCTTTGGGACCCTTTCAGATGACTACTGTCTTGCCTCTTGCTTCACCAATGGCACTATCACCCCTGAACATGTCTCCTAAATGTCTGACTCGCTTTGCCTGCTCACAATAAATCATTTATGGCTTTTATGCCCCGCCATTTTCAAATTCTACCAGCTGCTACTGTTGCTGAGCCACTGAGTCTTGAGACACAGCGACCCACAGTGATTATATACTGCGTGAGCACAATATAACTTTCGAAGACTACATACATGTCTATGTTACCCAACACATGTCTGAAACAGGAAGCTTTTGGTTCACAAGAAAAACATGCAGTATGCTTTCACTTCGTCTCATGAGTTTTATGATACACTATTCAATGTTTTTCCATTGTGCAACATTTCGTCCATCATCTTGTGTGTTTTGCTGTTCACCCTATGTGGGAAGGGTATGCCCAGACGTGGGTCCGTGCTCACAAAGCCACTGGAGTCAAGCTATCCTGGCTGAAGACGGCTGATAGCCAGAAACTGGTTCTAGGAAGCTTGTTTCCGGTCCAGGGAAGGCATGGCTTGGCAGTTCGGCTGGACTGTTTCCATGAAGCACAGGGTCAGACTGATTTGCATATGGCCATGTCTGAACTGGGGTGGCTTGGTGAGCACAATAACGATGAATTAAACCCAGATCTGTGACTGGGGGTGAATGTTTCGCCATTGGGCAACATTCCGTCCATCATCTTGTGTGTTTTACTCTTTAGACAGTTGGCATTGTCCTGCCTTACCCATTTAGTTCCTGTAGCCTGTCTCTGGTAACATGACTGGGTGTAGTGTACAGTTGCATATTCCTCCTAGACAGCCACACCCAATAGGGAGCTTAAGTGTGCCTGGATGGGCCATCCCTGGCAGAATAGGAGGGAGGAAATGGGAACAGCCCGACTCACACTTGAATAGGCTGTGTCCTACATCTACAGAAAGGGCTGCATACCTCTTGTAGTTAGTCTGGAGCCAGGACAGGGCATGCAGGATGTTGGGGACTCCAAAAGGAAACCTCCAGAAGCTTCTCCCCACTTTAAAGGCACAACTGGTTGTAAATACTGGACTTCAGACACTAACTATTCAGTACACTTCTGGACCTGCTGTGCTGCTACAATGACTGCCTCTCTGCTGCTCTGAAGGAACTGCTGCCATCTTGCCGGGGGAAGTAGAACTGGACCTGTAACATCATCCTGTACCAAGGACCCCAGAGTGACTTCAAGGGCTTGACTGCTGGTCTCCTGTTCTGAGTTTCAGGGACACAAAAGGCTCCCAAACAGCTCCTGGACCCTGGATGGTGCCCCTCAAGTTCTGGGCCCTTGGGGTGGTCCAGCAAGCTGTCCTCCTGTGCTGACCTGTTGCCCTCTTGCCTGGGGAAGAAGAACTTGACCTGCAACCTCATCTTGAACCCAGAACCCCTGAATGACTTCAAGGTCTTGACTGGTGGTCTCCTGATCTGAGTTTTAGGGACACAAATGCTCCCAAACAGCTCCTGGACCCTGGAAGGTGCCCCTCAAGTTCTGGGCCCTTGGGGTAGCCCAGCAAGCTGACATCAAGCTGTTGGGCTCTTAGTGACTGCAAACAGGCCTGTTCACACTGAGACCATACCTCTCGCACTGAAAATCCGTGAGGAGCACCACCAGCCCATCTCTTCCCACTTCAGCATCAATCACTTATGGGGGCCGCCAATGAGAAGCTCCAGACCACCCGTCTGCGGTGCTTAGCCGGTTCTTCATGCCACAACAGCAGTCTTCTGCGACACTCTCCTAGATCTTCTCTGCCCTCTCTAATGTGAATTTTGGAAAAAAAGTTGAGAAAGTAAAACTTTAGTGGGACTAATTTGGGACTTTAATCGACTTGCCTTCCATCGTGGTCGGTCTAAACTTGTGATTTTGACCCGGTGCAGCGCGACCGGATATCTGTGGTTGGAGCTTTGTGCTTTTAGGCACTATTTGGGACTTTATTCTTTAAATATTCATAACTCCTGTTCTATTGTCTGGAAGTTTTTCATTTTGGTCTTGTTTACTTCATCACATTCTGCTATAATTTTGTAAATTGGTGTGGGATTCTTTTGCAGTCTATTTTCACTGTGTTACTGTTCAAAGTGTTTACAAAAGAAACAATTGATGGATGGAATGATGGACAATGCGAACATTCACCCCGTCACAAGGATCTGGGTTTAATCCATCATTCTTTTGCTCACCACACCATCCCAGTTTGGACCCATCCATATGCAAATCAGTCTTGACCCTGTTCCTTGTGGGAACAAGGGATGGCCCATCCAGGCACACCTAAGCTCCGTATTGGGTGTGGCTGTCTAGGAGGAATATGCAACTGTACTCTACACCCAGTCATGTTACCAGAGACAGGCAAAACACATTTAAGGGTTTTTCACTACCAGGACATGCAAACCTTAAAAGTGCATGTCCTACTTCTTAAATACATTGCATGCTGCACTCTGGGCTGTCTAGGGCCTAGCCTAGGGTTGACATATCTATTGAAAAGGAAACCTTTGGGCCTACAAAAGGTAAATTTTTCCAGGTCGAAATGGGAATTCAAAACTGCAAGCACAGGCTGCAAAGGGAAGCCTGATACATATTTAAAGTGCTACTTGAGTGGGTGGCACAATCAGTGCTGTAGGCCCACTAGTAGAATTTACTTTACAGGCCCTGGGCACATATAGTGCCACTTTACTAGGGACTTATAAGTGAATTAAAGATGCCAATTGGGTGTAAGCCAAAATTACCATGTTTTCGAAGAGAAAGCACACGATCTTTAGCACTGGCTAGCAGCAGTAAAATGCACAGAGTCCTAAGGCCAACAAATAAGAATTCAGCAAAAAATATAGGAAGAGGAAAGCAAAAAGTCTGTAGACAGGGCAACGTACAGCATAGGGCTTCAACAGCAAATAACCACGGGTGTTGCGGAGAGTGTGAGAAATGAACGCGGCAGCACATTCATGTGCTTACCATCTGTACATTAGCATTGTTATATATTGAACATGCTTTTAATGAGGCCTATATCATCCTTGACTACAACAGGATATTGTGCCAAGCACAGTTGCAGGAAAGGAAGTAAGAGTCAAGATTGTCAATAATTTACTGAAGTTCTATTCCAGCTAACAGTTTCATGAGCATAACCTCTGGTATATTAATGATCTCACATTATTTTAAACCATTTGTGGAGATTCTATATGCTCTTAAAGAAGTCAACTAATTTTTTTCAGGAAAATAGACGTTTTACTGGATTACTGAATGCCAAGAAATTGCTGATAATTCTTTATTTTCTTGTGTAAGTTGTTATATAGTTTTCAGTTTGTACGAAGAAGGGAATTCCACTTAAACATTTTTTTTTTTACTGAAGTAGAGGATAATTAGGAACAGTGTGGTTCTCAATCTAAAGTATCTTCTTTAGGTATAGAGTTTGAATTTGGATGGGAGAAAATGGGTCCAGTCCTATGGTGATGCATAGGGCTTTCAAAGATAGTCATCTGGAGACAGGTAACCAATGAAGGGCATTGGAGCAGGAATAATGAATCTATATCTGTTCAGGCTAAGAAATTGTCTAATGGCGACATTCTGGATCTATTTTAGGGCTATAGTCTGCATTCCTGTATAGTTTAGGCTTTTGAGAAGTTGTTGGTGCCCTATAGTATCAAATGCAGCTATAAGGTCCAGTAGAGGAAGTGTTCCACTCTATTGAAGTCTACTGTGCTCTTGCTGTCCTTCTAGACTTAATGCTGTTACTGTACTAGGTCGGAACCCTGTTTATTGGTGTGAAAGGAAGTTTCTTTCTCAATTTGAGATTGTAATTAATAATGTTTTTTAATCAATTTACCCCAAAATGGCTTATTTGTTAAAGATCTGTGAATTGTTGGTTCCTCGGGATGTAGTTCTAACATTTTTTAAGGTTGACTTAATGTGAGACATTGAAATTGAAATACTTTATTGTATGATTACCTAAAATCATTTACAAAAGCGGAGCATATTACGACCATGGTAAAAACAAACAAAAACAAAACATTTAAAGTGCAATGAGATTAAAAGAAGAGAGTTAAAAAAAAAAACGTGTACATATACACCGGGTTGGACAATCAGTACCCTAATGTCAGATCATCTTAGCTTATCAAGATTGGTACCGAGTCACCAATGGCCATGTAATACTTTGTTTATTTGTCTGTTCAATTAGGGTGGCAATGTTCATGACCATAGGAATTAGTGAAGCATCACTATTAATTCCATGGATGCTTGTCCATGTGCAAATTATAGTTAAACTGTTATTTTTCTAGACTTTGCGTTTGACATAAGATCTGTCCAGCAGAGACAAAGAACTTCCCGGCACGTGCCAGCTCCATTGGCACTGTTGTGGTATAAATGTGCGTTAAGGCCTCCTTACATGTTCTTACTTTATTAAAATTGAATATTGCCCTTAAGTATTTGCGCCTCGGACTTACCAACGCTGGGCAACAACAGATGATATGCTCTGCCGATTCTCTGTGGTATTGACACAGTCGACATCCTCTATTTCCACTTAGTGTGGATGACCAGTGAGCCCTATAGTCCTTTATTGGTAGGGTTAGCAGCCTGGTCTTCAAGACATTTTGAAGAGCATATCTCCCCAGGCCGGCATTCAGGTATGGTTGGCTTTGAGTGGCTTTATGTGATTTTGCGAGGCCCTCAGCGCCACGAATTGTTCTGATCGTATCTATATCCCGGAGTCTTGAGATGGTCTTTCCATGTTTTTTTAACAGGTTTTTTAGGCTAACTGTTGGCATATTTAATATTTGATCAGTTGTCAGGCATAGTGTTTTATTAGCTAAAACAAGGTACCTAGCCCAACGGCTGGTTTGATCTATGAAGAGCGTTTGAAGTGCTTCCCTTAGGGTACCCGGGCTAGCCTTGTACACACAGTGGTATAATTTCACTATGTCTTTTTTGCATTCTATGTCCATTGATGTTAAGTTGAACTCAAGTCTGATCAGTGTGCGCCTTGTCGAGAATGGTAACCTGAATATTTTCCTGAAAGCCATAATATGTAGATGCTCCAGTTTATCGGACAATAAGCCCGGGAAAGCCAGGTGGCCATAGCTGATTGTTGAAAAAAGCTTGGCTTGTGTTACTCTTCGAGTGCCCTTAGTTGAGTGACTCACAAGGTTCTGGTGGATTTTACATAAGGCGTGTGTGACCTTAGCGGATTTTGTCTCCAATGTTTTGGCCTGAGATGTTGTTTGGCCGGTGTCTAAGAATTGTACACCCAAGTAGGTATATTTATTTGCAGTAGCAATTCTGAGTTGTCCGATGTTCCAACCCAACATAGATTTTTTTGGTTTATGTC
Organism: Lissotriton helveticus; assembly: GCF_964261635.1. Taxonomy (NCBI): domain Eukaryota; kingdom Metazoa; phylum Chordata; class Amphibia; order Caudata; family Salamandridae; genus Lissotriton; species Lissotriton helveticus. Next base: position 1,570,114,020 of record NC_136057.1, on the reverse strand, counting down.
CAAAGACCAGTACCTTGGTTTTATTTGCATTAGTTTTTAGCTTGTTTTCTAAGTTATATAAATGGAGAGTCTCCAATGCCCTTTTCATGCCTACTCTGGTTTGGTCCAAGATGACAAGATCGTCCACATATTGCATGATGGGTATTCTAAGGTGGACCAGTTTAGTTGGAAAAATATTGGTTTTAGAAAGTGGCGCTCCCAGGTTCGCGGTGTATAGGTTAAACAGTGTTGGCGCAATCACACAGCCCTGTTTTAGCCCTTTATTTGTATAGATTTTGGCAGTTGCGTGTGACTGTGTGAGCTTCGTCCGGACCCATGTGCCAGTATGGAGGGACATGATGGCTGCCAGAAGTTTCCCTGGAATCCCCCACTTTGCAAGCTTTTCCCACAGTATATTACGGTCAATGCCATCGAAGGCAGCGTTGTAGTCAACAAAACAGGAATACAGAGGTGGGTTTATCCCCTCTGTAGCCTTGGTTACCAGGTATGATAATGCTAGGGCGTTATCCATTGTTGACGAGTTCGCCCGAAATCCAGTCTGGTAGGTTGGTATTATTTGGTTGTCTGTTATCCATTCCTCTAACTCTTTTAGTAGTACTTTCGCGTATGCCTTCCCGTCCACGTCAAGTAGGGCAATTAGTCTGTAATTCTCAGGCTGTAAGATGTTGCCTTTTTTATAGATTGGTTGCAGAATGGAGCCCTTCCATGAGTCTGGTACTCCTGAGGTATTGAAGCAATGGTTGAATAGACTGTACATATGAGGTGCCCAAAAGGCCCAATCTTCATTAAAAACACTGCCTGGTAAGCCGTTTGGTCCTGGGGCCCCATCCTTCCTTATGCCTTTCAATGTGAGCAGGGTTTCTTTTTCGCTGAGAGCGAGGGCCTTATTCTCGTTTCCCTCTAGACAATGGTTTGCAGCTGCCACTGTTTTTCGACTAGATTTTTCCTGGTCGACATACAACTTAGTAGCATAGGCTGCCCATTCCTTGGCAGGTATTGCATTGTGTATATTGCTTCTACCGTTGAGATTATTAACGTAATTCCAGAATCTCCTGCTCTTGCTGGGGGCAAGCAATGCATAAATACATTTCCATTTGTTTTCAATAATTCTCTGTTTCAATTACCAGACTATGTTTTTATGCGCTCTTCTTACTGCTTTCAGACGTAATTCGGACTTTGGACATTTATTCCTCCGATACTGTTGCTCAGCCAAGCGACACTGCTTTTCGCTCTCTTTGAATTCTTTAAGGTCGGAAAGAATGACAGGCCCACTACTACGATGTTTTCCTTTGCGTGGCAATTGTTTTCCTGTAGTCATAGCATTGGATATTGACAAAATGATTTCCGGCCAATTCGTATCTGGATTAATTATGCGTATTTCCTTTTTCCAGGCATTATATTTCTCTTGGCTAATAGGACCCCATTTTATACGTCTTATCTGTGCGGTATCCGTGTTCGTATTGATCATTTTGCCCGCCGTTAGATGTTCAAAATGCATTAGTGTGTTTATATTGACCAGAATTGATAGTGGATTGTGGTCACTTGCGGTGGTGTTAGTCACCTTATATTCTTTGCACCTCCTCTGAAGGTTCTGGTTAAAAAAGATGTAGTCCAGCATTGAGATGTTCTTAAAGGTCGGTTGTAGGTTCATATTTGACGGCACCACTTGATTTGCAAGTTCCAAGCTGAATTTGTTGATGCAGGCTTCCATGATATTCAGGGCATTGTCTCCACGGTGGCCAGTCGAATTGCACAGGTCTCTCATATTGAAGTCCCCGGTAATGATGCATTCATGACCTGGATTTTCGTAGATATATTCTCTAATTAGACCAGTAACCAACCTTGAGCTTGCAGTTTTTGTCTTATTATTTGGATTTCTGTATAGGTTAATTACTGCAATTAGGGTTGGAATTCCCTCTATTCTTACCCCCTTTAGACTAACAATCAGGATGTCGGGTGAATTTGTGGGCCATTCCTCCATCTGAACTTGCAAACTCAGGTTTACATAGATTGATACCCCACCAATAGGTCTTCCGAATAAGTTCCTCTTGATTACTAAGGTGTGGATTGCCTGATAGCCTTTAATGGGTGTTGGAGATGCCATCCATGTTTCCTGTAAACATAAGATGTCTCCCGATTTAAGGAGGCTTGAGGCTTCCTCGTTTGCTAACGTTGATTTGAGGCCTGCCACGATCCAGCATATAAGTCTGAGCGTTGTTCTTGTTTTAACTACTTCAATGCTAGGGATTTGTCCTCCCTTTAGAGTGTAGAGCCGTTGAGATCCAAGCCCAGTCTTCTGCGGTAGTGCCCAAAGTCGCTCTTGTCTCCGTGCATTGTCTGGTCGCTTCCCCCTTCACGAGTTTGATTTTAACATTGTTATGCCAGTGTAGGCTCGGAGTCGATCCTATGCCCTTTAGAGTGCAATTTCGTGACGCTTCTGCAATCGATTTTTACTGCCTCTGGAGCAGTATGTGCGGATACTTTTCAGTTGGGAGTGTGTCTACACGAATCCCCCAGCCACTGAGTACAACTTTTTCTCCCATTATATTTTGAGTGTCCTGCTTGTTAGTCCATTTAGTTAATGTAGACTCCCTATGGCCAATGAAGGGATAGCTTTTAAAATGCACCGCTTCAAGATGTGCTGATTTTAAGTAGGCCAATGAGGGTATGCAGGACAGGATATATAATTTATTTGAGCGATTTAAGGTGGCACCTGGGCCTCTTGTCTCAAATTCAGGTGTAAAAATTAATATATGCTCTATTTCTGGCTGGTGTGCTTTTCCTGGATTATTTCCATTCTGCACGTTGCTTTCGCTCTCATATTCATTTGATTGGATATTAAGGCCTATTTGGTCATTGTTCCAGCCTGATGTAGTTTCCGGCTTCCCGTCTAAGGTGACAGAGGAGCATTCAGAAGTCTGATGTTGATTGGCCGAAGTCATCTGCCGTACCAGTATTCGTTTCGAGGCTGCTTTGTTTTGTGTATTATGTTGAAATTCCGTTATGAAAGCGCGTTCTTTCATTAGGCTACTTTCCTGCATAGGTGCGCTTGTTTTCTTTTCTGCCTTTTCGCAAGGTTGTGTTTCTGTGATGTTACGTCCTAATGGTTGGCTTATCTTGTTTTTGTTACTCTTAAGTAATGCCTTTGCCTCCGGGCTTTCTGCTGTTCTGATATCTTTGGTCAAGACGACTTTTGTAACCTCAGCAATCGATTGAGTTTGCAAATTAATGGCAATATCCGTTTTAAGCTTAGTGGTGGTTGCCTTGGCTGAGCCCTCAGTTGGATTTTCATGTAGAGGATTTGGAGCCGGGGTCTCCGGGCTAATGTTTTTGGGATAAAAATGGGATAGTACCTCAGATCCTTATATGTTGCTTATTGTGCCCTTATCACTCTGACCATTGTTTATCCTGAGTGTATTCGGCTCTTCCTTCATTTTTTGTAGAAGTGCCATTGCGTTTTTCCTTTTGTTGGTTTTCAAGGATTTCCGAAGTTTTTTCTTTTGCTGTCTGGATAGTTGTCCTTCAAACGGTCTTTGAACTGATGTCCTGCCATCATCTCTGGCCTCTGTGCTGGGTGTTGGACTCCTGCACTTCTCTTCTAGTTTGTTATTGATTGTACTTAATATGCCCCCACTTGAGCTCCTACATTTGTCCACTGATTGATTATTGGTTGTGCTTGACATGCCCATTGTTTTTTCAAATTTATTGGATATTGTAATTTGTCCGGGAAGTAGGGGCCCGTTTTCTGTCTTTATTTTACTTTGTGTTTCGCTTGCTCGTGTTTGGCTACATTCTTTTATTAAGATTATTAATAGGTCAGGCAATGAGGCTAATTTTTCCACTATTTCTGTGAGACATGTTTAATGTGCTAGGGAAATTGTTAGTTGAGAACTATTTGTTAATTATTGCTCTGCCTAGAGAGGTGGCTTCTAAGATGTACTTGAATATGCCTAGGGAGTACGGTACTGGTGATCCAGTGTTGGTGCTTGTCATTATTATCTCATCTGATTCTTTTATAGATAGCAGGGTAACTTAACACAGGTGTGGGCCTTTGTAATTGCCAAGAACTTACTATGGAAATGGTTGATGATGAAACTCTTTTAAGGTCTATTAAAGATGCTGTTAGATTGTTTTCGTGATCGTGGCATTGTAAGTAGGTTTATTAATGACACAGTGATCACACCAGATGATGTGCTGTGTTCATTCAACAGAGATAACATTACTTGAGAAGCACATGGCCCCTGCTACGTGTAGGCCAGATATGATTGTTTTAATTGAGTAGGCTTGTTGTCCTGTAGAGACCGGGTTTGTTGATTAGGTTTTGAGGTCTCCTAGGACACATATTGTTAGACCTGCCATCTTTGGCGTGGTTTTCCCCTATCTTTTTGCCTCTACCTCCTGTATTTGTGATGCTGTGCTGGATTTCGTTTTTGCTGGTTTAGATGCTTTGGACACTCTGCCACTGCTGATCAGTGCCAGAGTGTAAGTGCTCCCTATGTAAATTGTTATGATGATTGGATATACATGATTGGCATATTTGTATCACCATGAAGTCCCTAGTAAAGTGCACTGGGTGTGCCAGGGCTGGTGATGACAAATGCTACTAGTGGGCCTGCAGCACTGATTGTGCCACCCACAGGTGTAGCCCTAAGATGGTGTCTCAGGCCTGCCACCGCAGTGACTGTGTGCAGTCTCTGAACTGCCATGTCCTCCTGGTCAGTGTCCCCACTGACCAGGCCTAACCCTTCCCTTTTTTGTGCACATTGGTCACCTCTATGGAAGGCCCAAGGTACCCCCCTGGGCAGGGTGCAGTGTATGTGAAAGGTAGAGCATGTACTGGTGCAGGTGACATGCTCTGGTAGTGAATGGCAGCCATTTTCGTTTTTCACTACTGTAAGGCTATCTTGCTCCATAGATTAACATGGGGGATGCTGGCTACAGTGGCTATCAGCATTTCTTCTCATTGGAACAAGATAGGACATAAGAGTCTAGTATCCCTGAACTCAGAATTTAATAACACATGTTTTAGGAAAGGTTGTTTTTAAATCCTGTGTTTGAGAACAGAACTTTTAGAAAGTTGCTGTTCTCTTGTCTGACCCTTCTGTGTGCCTTGGCCTGTTTGTGTATTGACTGTCTGGTTTGAGAGTGACAGGGGCTGAGGATTCCCCAGGAGGCTGGCTGAGTCAGCCCTAGGCTAAATGACTGCATTTGCAACTTGAGTGGTGGGAGGAGTTAGCACCTGTGCCTGAATAGAGCTCTGCCTGCCTTCCACAATGCTGGCTCCACCTCCTACTGGGTGGCTGACGACCTTGCCCCTCACTCTGAAAGGAAAGGAGAAGCCAGGCAAACAAAGTGCTCAAGCAACACCCAGAACTGGTACAGACCGGGATCAGGGCCCACTTGCACAAAGAGAACAAAAACTTTTAGGGGTATAAGTACAGGACCCCTGACAACAGAAAATTAGATCATCCTGGAATCAAGAAGGAACCTCTGCCAATGAGAAAGCTGAAACTAAAGAAGGAAGATTGTCCAGCTGTTGCTCTGCTGGATTGCCCTGCTATTGCTTTGCTGCCAAGGAGAGTGGAAGGACTTTGCTTTGTGTTGTGTCTCCTTGCTTGAAGGAATCTCCAAGAGCCTGAGAAGAGCTGGCTCCCTGTTCTGAAGTCCCAGGAACAAAAGGACTTCACCCCCAGCTTCTCCTGAGCTCTACTGAGAGAGTTCTGTCCTTCCTGGAGTTCTTGGCCCATGTGTGGTGCCTCTGGAAGTTGTACCTGTGTTGGGAAGCTGGAAACTAAGCTTGAGAGACTTTGCTGAAGAAAAGTTATTGCATCGCTCTCTGTGGAGCGCATCCCCGACAGTGCGAGAAGATTCCCACCGCTACGAAGGCCAAGATCGTCTCAGCGCCTGTTGCCGCTGTCAGAGCCGTCGCATCCTTCATTTGCGGGACGCACCCGATCGGTGCGGGAAATCGAACATCGCTGCGAGTGTCGTCGCAGAGCCTGTCGTCGCTGGGTGAGATCGCCGCACTGCTTGCTTCCGGACCGCATCACGTCGCTGCGAGTGTCGTCGCAGAAACCATCGCTTCGAGGAGCTGCGAGAGAGAATATCACCGCTGGTCCGCGCATCGTCACCCCGGAGATCGTCGCAACTCCAAAAATCGTCGCATCGTGCCTTTTGCGAGAACAAACTTCCTACGGAACCTACGCACCGGAATCCATACAAGTGGCCTTCCTCCCCATACAGACCGGATTCATCGTAACACGCCCGCTGCTGCAGCGGGGCTGTCGCAACCGCCTCCCCAGGGTCTCAGGAGCAACGCATCGCTTGTTTTCCACCGCACCAGCTTCTGCTTTTGGAACTATGTCGCAACTAAAAGGTACTGTGAGTAAACGTGACGCAACTGTGAACTTTTCACACATCTGTGGATTATTTTATCGCAACCTAAAGAACTTTATCGCAAACCTTAAGAACTCTTTTGAAACCATATTCTTGAACTGTGTATGTTGGATTTTTGTCGTTTTGGTCTTGTGTAGTTTAGATTAAATACCTTTATTTTTCTAAACTGTTGTGGAGTCAGTTTGTGGTGTTTTCACTGTGTTACTGTGAGTGTTGGTACAAATACTTTACACATTGCCTCTGGTTAGCCTAGACTGCTCGTGCCAAGCTACCTAGAGGGTGAGCAGGGGTTATCTCAGAGGGTTTTCTCCTTACCCTGACTAGAAGCAAGGGTCCCTATTTGGACAGTGGTGCCTACCTCTGCCAACTAGAGACCCCCAGTTCTCACACATATATTAAAGTGACCAATTGTGACAATATGCATGGAGTACAAGATGTCAAGGGGGTCAGTTCATTAGAAGGAATGAGGCGGTGAAACTCTTCACTGCGAGACAACGAATAAGTACAAATTTAAATTCTGGTGTTAAAAAATATTTGAGTAAGGTAGTTACTAGTGAGATTTTGTACACTACCTCTAGTCCTCCACATACTATTATGTGACCAGAGGGAATGAGCTCTTCCAGGGAGGCTGGAGCATCATCTCACATCCAAGCATCTGTGCTAAAGAGCAGGTCCTGCTTGAAGGGATATTTTATTTTTTTCTATTACTATACAATCTTTGTGAACTTATCAAGTTTGTTAATTTTGTTTTAATAAGAAAAAAGGCAGAATACCATCTCTAAATGTGTCAGTGAGAGACAGCCTAGCATTTGATGTAGAGTTCTCCTGGATGAAGGATTTTGCAAGATATTTATTTTAACAAAAATAGTTTTTGAAAATATCTATCAGTTTACAATGTTAAGACTGGTTACTTTGCCTTACTTCGAAAGTGACTTTCAAAACTTAACACACTAAATGGCATATTTACGAGGAAGTGGTGGTGAGAGGTGTTAGCCTCCTTGGCTTAACGTCACTGCCACTTCGGAAACGCCTGGCTGCACCCTATTCTCAAGGGTGCAGCCTGTCCCTTCCTGCACATAAACAAACCTAAAATGCCGTTTAGTAACTTACATATGTGCTGCTTCATGCAGCACACATGTAAATTACAAAACGGCATTTTTTAAAATGTTTGTTTATGTGCAGGAAGGGACTTCTTCCCGTACATAAACAAACCATGGTATTTTGCTATGCCCATGTGTGTTTCACAGGGCAGCACACATTGAAATAGGAAAAACAAAGAGAAATTAAGCATTTCTCCTCTTTTCGCCACCTTAACACCAGGATTTTCTGGTCTTAAGTTCAGTGCTGCCACCTATTATCAACCCCCCATGATAATGGGTGGCAGCGTCAAATTCAATGGGTGTTGCGGTGGTACGCCCACAGCAACACCCCCTGCACGCCCCCTTTCACGCTAAGTTTAGCGTGAAAGGGGCCCTATATTCAAGGCAGCTTTAAGCCACTTAACGTGGATTTAAGCCACGTTAAGCGGGTTGATGTTGCCTTGAGAATAGGGGGCTGGCCCTAGCGCCACGGGAACGTCAAAAAAAGGACATTCCCGTGGCGATAGGGGCTTCAGAATATGCCCCTAATTCTTTGTTACTAATAAATGTATGTGAAGGTATTTCTATTGCCTTTCTCTATTTTCAACTGCAACAGATATACATACACATTCCACATGCTTTTGATAGCACTGCATTCTTTACTAGCTGCTCACATGTGTAAAGTTCAATGCACTCAATACCTCTCAGCTTTGATACAAACTACCTGCAGCAATAAAAGCAACAGTACAAGGATAAAATGTTAGACTTAAATGAAAAGTCATAGGTGAGAAACACCTTGAGTGTAACATTGTTGAAAAATGTTATGGCAAGACCGGAGACTCCTATTATGCTTTCTTATCTTGCATTTATTATCACAGCAGCCAAGATAAGTGAAAAACTACAGTTCCCAGGGGCCCAGGTAAACAAACTGGCCAATGGGAATGAAAGAAGAACGAGACCATATAACCAATCATAACATAGCAACCTATAAAACATCATATCTGACTGCGTAGCTTCCTCTTTTCTTGCTGCTCGCAGTCAGATAAGTGTTTTATCTTTGCGCTCCCTTTGTTTCTTATATTGTTAAGTGAATATTTTCATTTACTGTGTCATTTATTTATTCTGTATTTTCGCTGCTTACTGCGAGTTGTCTCTGCCGCTTTCACACAGTTGTTTACTGCATCCGCGCTGACCAGCTCTGCTCCCCCCCGCAGGTGCGGCGTCGTTGGTTCGCCCCATGGCGCAGTTCCAGGTCTGTACTCTCTGAGCGTCTTTGTTCCCGGTATTCTCCTACTCTCATATCGTGAAGACTTCTACTCTGTTTTTCAGCGCGCTGCATGGCCTTTTCCCCTTCTTGTCAGCAGAGCTCTCTGCCAGGTCCTTGCGCTCGTCTTTCTGAGCGTTGGCTTGTCTAGGGGCTGAGGCACGCCCCTTCAGGGAGTGTTTTCCTGATATTCCCACCCTCCTGTGAGGCAGTTAACCCCTTCCTTCCTCCCACGCTTGTTTTTTGTTTAAGACATGAAAATAGATAGCTCTCCAGAGCACATACAACTGAATGAAGAAGGCGAAGCCTTCAGGCATGATTTAAATAAGTTTATCAATTCTTCTGTTGAAAATGCTGTGGAGGTGTCCATGAAACGCATGTCTAAGGGCATGGAAAACTCCATGTTGAGTCTTTTGTCCAAAGCATTGGCCCAGTCTGCGGGGATAGCAGAAAAAGAACGTTGGTTTCCTCTGCTCCTTTTCATGCTTCAAAAACTGCGTCTTTTTTGACAAGCGAGGTTTCCTGCTGTTTGAATGAGGACCAAGTGCCTCCCAGGCCTCCTACTAAGGAGGGGTTGTTAGGTTCCGAGGGCAAAAGCACATGTAAATCTAAACATGCAGAGTTACCAAAGAAGTTGGTTATTTCCACCATAATGGACACTGATGACGACATGGATGACGCAGATGACCTATTTGATATTTCCGACCCTCCTTCCCCCCCTTTTAAAAAATCCAGGTCTGATTCTTTTACTTTTGAGCCTGTTATGGATTCAGAGGGTGTGCCGATGTTTGACCCTTCCTCTATACGCCACCCTAATTCCACTGAATGGTTTCCTGCCCCTCATGTGGCGAATACATAACGGCCAGACTACGTCTTCCCTTGGAGTCCACGGTCAGGTCACAGCTAAAGTCCGAATGTCCTAAACCCTGCTTGGCGGAGAAGATTGCCATGGTCCCTTCTATAGACCAGCCTCTACTTACTTTTTTCTCCAAATTTGAAAAGACCCTCGTAAGGGTGTGGACAAGGCTTGGTCCACTTGTCAAGATAAGCTACTTGACGTGATATTTTTGATATGTCAGAATCTGCCCGTCTGGATGGTTCTGACCTTTCGGCGGAAGATGTTTCAATGTGGGTCCAGTGAGCCTTTTGCCTTCTGGGCAACGCCAATGCTGCCATCACACATGAACACCGTAAAGTGCTGCTTATTAAATTAGGCCCCCTGTTGGCCAACTTAGCTCCTCAAGATCCGGGCACCTTCGCCTCTTTAGATAAGGTACAACAATCCATAAAGAAGGTTTTCTCGGCCCGGGTTTTTGGGCGGGCCGGCAGAGCGCGGGGTCGCTCTTCCGGCCGTCCCTACAACAATCAAGGCTCCAAAGGTTTCTTCCATTCCAATTCCCAGGACTACAAACCCAAATTCTATCCGCAACGGGGCAGAGGTTACAGAGGTCGGGGTTAAAAGAGCTACCGCACCAACAACAACAACCAGCAAGGTACGCCTTTCACCTCCCCCCCCGGTGGGAGGGCGTTTAAATTTATTTCTCCTGAAGAGGCAAACTGTCAGTACAGATCCTTGGGTGCTAAATACCATTCAAGGTTATCTTACAGAGCTTTATTCACCGCCTTCCCAGACTGTATTCCTTCCTCCACTGATTTATTCAAACAAGATGTCCCAATTGATCTCATCGTAGATCCTAGCCCTGCTCCAAAAACAGGCTATACTAGTTTCTCCCTTCGATCCTTCAGGCTTCCTAAGTTCAATTTTTCTAGTTCAGAAAAAGAACAAAAAACTGTGTCCAGTCATAAATCTAAAATGGTTCAACCAGTTTGTGGTGTATCGCCACTTCAAGATGGAGACGATCATCCACTTAAGAGATGTCGTCCCTTCGTCCAAACGTTTCGATGATCAGACTGGATCTGCAGGACGCAAACCTCACCATTCCCATTCATCCTTCTCATTCCAAGTTTCTTCAGTTCCAGTGGTTGGGAGTGACTTATCGCTTCACCTCCCTCCCGTTCGGCCTCTCCTCAGCGCCGTGGTGCTTTACAAAACTCATGAAACCGGTGGTGGCTTTCTTTCGATCGCTCGGGATCAGGCTCATTATATACTTGGACGACATTTTAATCATGAACTCGGACATGCAACTCCTTCTGTCCGATCTCAACACCACGCAATCCCTGCTACTGGATCTGGGTTTCCTTCTCAATCACGAGAAGTCAAGGCTTATTCCATCTCAGACCATTGAGTTCTTGGGATTTCTCGTAGACGCTTCCATGTCTTCCCTTCTTCTTCCTCAATCAAAGGTCTCGACCATCAAGTCGGAGATTTCCCTCGTTCTTTGGTCCACCCAGATCTCTCTCAGATCGCTGGCACGGATTGTCAGACTGCTCTCTGCTTCTATTCAAGCCTTTTTTTCCGGGCCCCCTTCATTATCGGGCCCTTCAACGTCTAAAGATCAGACACTTCCGTCAGGGCTTGGCATATGCCGATCTTATCGCTTTGGATCAAGAATCTCACATCGAGCTGCAATGGTGGATCGACCATTTAGATGCGTGGAACGGCCGTACGATCTTTGCTTCTGCCCCAGATCTTGTGTTAGAATTAGATGCAAGCCTGTCGGGTTGGGGCGCCCGCTATGGACCAATATTGACTGGCAGTACATGCTCTTGGGAGGAGTCCAAATTGCACATCAAGGGGCAGATTTATGAGTTCTGGCTCTTCTCTGCAAATCAGCAGGGATGCGCCAGAACTGATGCGTCACGCAATTCCCTCCTTGCGGCACCACAGATGCGCCGCATTTACAATGCGGCGCACCATGGTGCAAGGAAGGGCAGATGCGTGACGCATCTTGTGGTGTACGGGCGGCGCATTGCTGGAGTAGTGTCGCAAGTGCGATGCAACTCCTGCAATGTTCAGAGGCCACCCATACATAACGTGGTGCGTCACTCCGTACGCCTGCTTCAAGCAGGCGTAAGGATTTCACCCAGCAGCGTCGTAAAACTGACTCAGTGAAATCTTGTAGATTTCACTGCGTCAGTTTTACGGGGCTTTCCTACGAGGGAATGCCCACCCTGCGACAGAACGCCCAAATGAAACCTGACGCAGGTTTCATGCGGCGCAGGGCTTTACAACGTGACGCATCTGCCTAGATGCGTCACGTTGTAAATAGGTCGCAGGGATGCGCCACGTTTCCGCGCCATTGCGTGACGCAATGGCGGCGTAAACGTGGCGCAAGTCCGACATAAATCTGCCCCCAACTGTTTAGAGATGCTTGCAATCCAAAGCTTTTCAAAGAGCAGAGTGCGATGTTTCATTCTCCTTCGTATGGACAATGTTTCTGCAGTCCGTTATATCAATCATCTCGGCGGTACCAAGTCCAAACCTCTGGCAGAGTTGGCGAAGAGTCTTTGGGAGTATTGTCTGTCAAATCAACTTTCCCTGACAGCAGAATATTTCTCGGGAGATCTCAATGCAGTGGCGAATTGGCACTCCCATTATCTTCGAGACTCCAGCGATTGGGAGCTGCTGCCATCCGTCTTCCAATCCCTTTCTCTAAAATGGGGTCCCTTTTATATCGATCTCTCTGCTTCCCGCCTCAACGCCCAGTTACCCCGTTTCTTCAGTTGGCAATCAGATCCTTCAGCTTTAGCAACGGATGCTTTCCTTCAGGACTGGTCCCTCCATCTCAATTACGCGTTCCCCCCTTTTCTCATGATCAGCAGAGTGCTTTCCCAAGTTTGTCGCCAGGCGACTTCCCTGGTCATTGTGGTTCCCCTTTATGGCAGTCTCAAGTTTGGTTTCCGTCCCTGTTGGAAATGGCTGTGGATTTCCCGGTGCTTCTGCTGGCTCGCGAGGACTGAATCCATTAGGATGTCCTCACAGCCTGATCCTGAATGACTCACTGGTGCTGTCAGCTTGGAAAGTTTCCAGCCTCTCCCTCCTGACTTCCTCCTTTCACAAGAGGCTTCTCTCTTTATCAGCAAGGCCTGGGCCCTAAGGACCTCTAAAGCTTACAAGTCCGCCTGCTCTCTTTGGGCAAGCTGGTGTATGAAAAGGCATATCGATCCCCTTCCAGCCCCTTTAAATTTAGTGGTCAACTTCTTGGCCTCTGAAGGCTAATGCAGGTAACTCCTATATGACGGTCAATTTGTACAAGTCTTCCATTTCCCTTAATCACTCCCCTATTGATGGCAAGCCAGTGGGTGTCCATCCTTAATCTGTCATCTCCTGAAAGGAGATCGTTTTTCCAAACCTCCGTTGGCTAAGTATTCTAGTTCATGGGATGTTTCTGTTGTTCTCAAACTGTTTGCTGATTGGCCAGATAATTCTGCTCTTTAAAGATGTTGTCAGCCAAGCTTACCATGCTTTTATGTTTGGTTTCCATTAAATGTGTTTCTGATGTTAAAGTTTTGGATATTTCTTCTCGTCAATTTTCTCCTACAGGTGTTGTGTTCGAGGTTCAGAGGCGAACTAAGACTAATTTGAACACTGTGTTTTATCCTTATTTTCCCTCTCATCCTAAGTTATGCATAGTCAATGTTTAAAAGTGTATGAACAACGGAGTTCTGATCTCAGAGCGTCCTCGCATTCCCAACTCCTAATTTCTTTCCGTGAACCCCATCTTCCTGTCTCTTCTGCAACCCTGGCCCGGTGGGTGCATTGGATTATGTCTCTTACAGGCATTGACGTCTCTGTTTTTGGAGCTCACTCCACCAGAGGGGCCATGGCTTCTAAAACCTTTTGGGCTGGCTCCCGTCTTGAGGACATTCTGAGATCAGCAAACTGGACTAATGACAGTGTTTTTCGAATGTTTTACTGCAAACCTGTTGATACTGTGGCTTCTTTGGTGGTTGATATGCTTTGAACAAGCATAACAGGAGCCTCCGGTTTTGCCATAAAATATAGATTTTCCTAGTTATTATGACGGAAAGTCTTAATTTTATTAAAGACATGGAGACGAGTATTATCCCACTTCTACACTGCTAATCTGTGTTCTCCCTCCCTTCAGCGAATCCGGCCCTGCCGTCTGCATCTTCGTAAGGGTACTGTTCCTCAACGGATTTGGTCTCCTCCTCGGCAGTTCATCTCTCACACATGAATCCTTTCCAAGGTTACAGAAACTTGAAACATAGCAGGAGGTCCAAACAAGGTAGAATTTCAAAAAATAAAATTACGGGGCAATTTGCAAGTTCTCAGAAAGAAAAAAATGTACCCCCTACATAGCAAATCAGGTTCCTCTTCTTCCTAGGTCACACTTTTTCAATATTTATGCCCATGTCACTACTGAAGAAACACCATCAAGTCATAGTTCAACTATGGTTCAACAGTGCACTGATAGATGTCAGGTTATTTACTAATAGCTATCTTCATCACTTTGATTCACTTGTCCTCAGGCCAGAACTTTAGGCCAATGTAATATCATCTCAGTATAGTTCAGAAGAATACCAATTGATGGAAAATGTTTCTGGGAAAACCATAAAAATTACGAATTAGGTTTTGATTCAACTTGCAGCGATATCAAAATTAAAAAGAAAACTAGTTAGTTGGAAACTATTCCCAGTAATAACACTTTTTAACTTTTGAAATACCTGAAATCCTACCTCCCTTTTCCCAGCCACTGTAACAATCTTTACACTTGGCCTAGTGGTGACCTCAACCCATACCTCATTCATTCCTCATTCTTATGTTCTAACATAACCCTAGTGGTAATTGTTCTCACCCATGTCATTACTCAGCCTTGACCCTATGTCATGAACACTGTAACAGTTCCCAAGTATGCCACTTCTGTTTTATCCTATGCCTCCTTTTAGAGTGTTTTATCTCTTTTTAGAAAGTGTGAACTTCTTAAAAGTCTGACATATTTTATCATTTTCGGTTATGGATGCTACCATAGTGTGAGATCGCGGATTATTAGTTGAGGTGGATGGTAGTCCCAGCAAGTTTCTTGTTTGGTCCAGTAAAAGTTTTAGTAATATAAAATTTAGCTCAACCCTTGTAGCTATGGGACAGAGCAGACAGGCAAACTTAAGAAAATGTGCAAAGCTTTTAGAACTACCAACACAGTGAGAAAGTCATAAAGAACACAATAAAATTCCCACTCCAATTGTGGTAAATAAATAAATAATACCCTATTTTTGACTAGATATATATCATAACAGATAGCTCAATAAATAAGAGTCAAGATTCGAGGTAGTAGGAGTTTTGCAGGTTTAATACAGCATAAGGACAGGAACAGGACAACCTGCATAGGAACAGGACAACCAGCAGGATGACAGGGGCCCAGCAGCTGCTGGGGCTGGGTCTGGGATGAGCGCGCTAACGTTTAATAACAATACATGAGCTTATATACATAGCGCAAACACATAGCATTACATTGCAGTAGGCGTAGCAGTGGGTGGAGCAGAAGGCGTGACGCGTAGCAGTCGCGAAAGATAAGAGTAAAAGTAGGTGTAACTGGGCGTATACTTAGACATGTGGTGCAGACGTAACAGAATATGTCATGAATGGGGCGGAAACATAGGAGGGGGCTACCTAAGGAGCCGGGACCTCTAACCTAATGGTGCGCGCAAACTGGCAATGACGTGTTACTAGGAGAAGCTGGGGGCTATGAACTCTGTGCTAGGAGCAGAGACTAAAGTCTGGAGGGTCGGAGCGACATGTACCTAAACCCTATCTAGTATCTGATGTTTAGGGAACATGTTGATATAAACTAGAAGTCAGGAGGGGAAAGGCTAACTTGATTCTAAGACTGGACCATACATTTATTCTACATGTAGTGCGTGATGAAGAATATTAAATGACCATTAAATACAGTATTTCTCTAACGTGGAGACGAGAAGGCTAGACAATGACGGAAACTATTGATGCAGTTCAGTAGCTTAGGAATGCAGAGAAGGAGGACTGAACTGATAACTGGAACTATAACATACTTTTGGCAGACTCAGAGGCAGAGCCAAGCTGCACCGGGCACTGCGAGGCAGGAAGTAAGTGAAAGGTCGAGGATACAGGTGGGGGCTGCATCGCTCCTCAGCGAGGCTTCAGGAGACAGGAGCTGAATCTGATGTCCAGGCCCTGTTGAGGCCTAGAAACGGGGACTTTATAATGGAATAACGTGTACACTGAGAAACGTGGCAACATTACTTTACATAGGCCTGATATTCGTAGTATTCACGAGGACTGGAAACTGGCATACTAGAGGTGGACACAACTGTAATTGCGTCATTAATCGGACATGGGGAGTACATATGCATATTTAATCATGCACACATAACATATGATGGATGAGGCGTAGGGACACAGAACATGACAAAATTTACTTTTCCACATTCCCTCCTTGTCACTACGTTTCCATCAGGAAACATCAATATTCATGATACCATCTATCATTTCATATAGTATCATTTGCTCGTCTCGAATTATCTTGGAACGAGATTTAGAACGGGGCTTGGGACTAGGAATACAAGAGGTAGCACACATGCCGCAAATCGCAGGGCCACATTGTATACAGAGGCAGCAGCTGAATATGATCGCTACTGCAATACCTAGAAAGGACAGGACTTTCCATCCCCATGCGGAAATTATATTCCAGAACCAACCGGACCATGTCCAGGTGCCTGGATTCTGGTGTAACAGATGGGCAATTTTATGGAGTCTGGTTATAGCTGAATAAACAGACGGCGCGTTATTTGGAATGAAAATGCAGCAACTAGATCCGATGACTCTACAGGCCCCGCCCCTATCGGCCAGTATGACGTCAAGGACGAGACGATTCTGTAAAACGACAATTCTCATAAAGGATTGCTCTTCGGTTAAGTTACCTAGAGCAGAGGCAGTCTCATCTACTACAGCTTCAAGGGTTCTTGTTAATCTACGAATTAGCTTACTATTTACAACTGTACCTAAATAAGGGAACACACCTTTATCAATATCAATGAATTGCTCTGCAGCAGTTTCAGTATAATCGACAATCGGGAGATTTCTCTTGTGTCTAGTATGTACTAGGAAGGAATTCCTATGGTAGTCAGGTGGGGCTAGGAAAACAGGTGGCAGTAGGAAAGCAATGTAACAGGTTCCCTCCCAATCGAGGGGCAGACGAACATATGCGGTCTGACCACAAACAAAATAGAAATGACGTGAAGCTTTGAAAATAGATTTCCCACTGTCACTATACTTGACAATAGTAGTACAATCACTATGTCCTACGTGTGCGGAACCCTTATTTCGGACACATAATTCGCCTTTGACTGGTAGTACTGAAATAGCGGGTAAATCTGGAGTAGTATCAGACTGAACATTCAGGACCATAAAATTCGACGAATAGTTACCTAAATTATACACTTCATTTTCTAGATCTAAACCTGTTCTGTGGGGAAGACCTTGCTTGTCTGGAAAACATGTACTGTTAAGAAAAGACATATCTGTTGAGGATAACGTTAACGTGGACCATGCTCCACACGAACCATTATGTGAGAACGGATAAGGAAAAAGTGGCAGAACTCCCTTCGGTGTCTGGAAAGGGGGGAGTCGACCACACACCCAACAATTAGTGGCATTGCTGGTCTGGTGTGAGTAATGTAACATACGGATAAATGAATTATTACGCATAGCGAGGCGGTATGAATATTCGTGAGGAGGTAGATCACTAAACGTGTGCGCTACTGTAGCATTAGCAGACTTATTTACATGAAGAACTGGGAAATATAGGAAAAAGGCATAACTGATGCAGGAAATCATAATGCTGATGAATAATATGAAACTTAGAAAAACGATACATTGAATTGAGTTTTGACTAACTCTCTCACTATGGGGGTCTATTTTATACATGTCAGAAACAGTCTAACCGTTTCACCTAGGGGAGGACTTATACAATCAAACTGACTGACTTATTTTACTAGACCGGAGTTTTTGCTTATACTCCTGCTGCGGAGTTTTCTCTACCAAGGGAGGGGTTGTATCAATGTCATTTGCGGGACAGTCCTTAGGAACAATATTTTGGCAGTCCTTAAAATCCTGGGAAATGTTCTTAAAGACGGGTTTCAGTCCTTTAAAAAGTTTAACGTGAGAAAGGTGTATCCATCCTTTTCGGCCTTCCAACTTCACGGCTGTACGGGTGGTGAGGAGGACCTGACGGGGCTCTTTCCATCGAGGCTCCAGCGGACTTGATCTGTCAAAGTTACGGACCATCACCATGGAACCTGGAACGATTTCATGCGGTGCCACCTCGGTATTGTCTGGAAATGCGGCAGCAACCTGTGAACGACATGAGTTGAGGGCAGACATCAAGGAAGCTAGGTAATCTGTCAGCATATTACATGAAACATCAGTAATACTTCGGGGTCTAGGAGTACCCCACATGTTAGGGGGGCGGCCGAATACGACCTCATACGGGGACAGACCTGATCTGGAATGTGCGACCATGCGCATATAAAATAAAGCGACTGGCAGAGCTACTAGCCAGTCCACACCCTTATCTTTACATATCTTTGCAATTCGAATTTTCAGAGTCTGATTATGTCTCTCGACTAGACCGGCTGCTTCGGGATGGCGTACACAATGAAACTTCCACTGGTACCCTAACAACAGGGAAACGTGCTTCATGAGTTCAGATGAGAATGGCTGACCGTTATCAGAATAGGGAGTCCATATCGAGGGAAGAATTCACGAACCAACTGCTTGGCAGTGGTCGCGGCTGTATAATCTGGGACTGGATATGCTTCTGTCCATCTGGACAAAGCGCATACAACTACAAGGACATACTTGAAACCTCGACATCGCTCCATCTGAATATAATCCATCTGGAGGACTTCAAAAGGGTGGTCAGGAGGCTGGAAACCACCTTGTTCCACCGGAACACTTTTACCTGGATTAAACTGACAACATATCATACAGGTACGGACTTTCTGCTTGGCTGCAGCTCGTAAATGCTTGTTAAACCAAATGTTCTGGATACTGTCTAACATAGCTTTTTCTCCTAAATGTGCTGGACTATGTGCGGTATTAATAATGACTTGAACCATAGAGTCGGGGAGAAACCATGTGGCTCTACCCTTCGTTAACCATCCTTGATCTGTCTGGACCCCTCCTTGTTCAGACCATTTCTTGATTTCATCGGGAGTAGCATGTAACTGGATATCTATGACATCTTGTGTAGGGTCCTTAACTGTCATACATGTAATCGGATCTGGAGTATGTGTCAGGTTAACTGGACTGTCTGGAGTCTGTGCTGTAAGCTTGGCTGTGCGATCTGCTAGATCGTTACCTTGGGAAATAATGTCAGTAACTTTCGTATGTGCTTTGCATTTCATGATAGCAATGGATGTCGGTAAATGTATGGCATCTAACAGAGCTTGAATGAGGAAACCATGCTGAATCTTGGTTCCATGAGAAGTCATGAAACCTCTCTCCTGCCAGAGCACTCCGAAGTCGTGTACAACTCCAAATGCGTAACGTGAATCTGTGTAAACATTAACTTTCAGGTTCTTGGCGTGTATACAGGCTTGTGTCAGAGCAACTAGCTCTGCTGCTTGAGCGGACAGGGTGTCAATACGGTGTGTTTCAATAACTTCGGTGTCAGTAGTCACTGCATACGCGGCGACTAGTTCTCCTGTACTAGTTCTCATACATGAACCATCCACATAAAGTGTCAGGTCCGGATCTGGTAACGGAATGTCTGTCAGGTCTTGTCTTGGCTTTGTCGTAATGTTGACTACTTCCACACAGTCATGTGGGTCAGGATTTGAATTAACTGATGGTAACAGTGTAGCAGGATTCAGGACGTTGCAGCGTCTAATTTCTATGTGTGGCTGGAACAGTGTCAATTCATAACCTGTTAAACGTGCAATTGTCAAGTGCTGAGTTTGTGTTCGGTTTAGAAGAACTTCTACTGAATGTGGGACTTGTACTGTCAAGAAGTGTCCTAAAACTATGGAATCACTTTGTCTGATAGCTAGTGCTGTGGCTGCAACTGACTTGAGGCACGCAGGCAACGCCTGGGCGACTGGATCTAATGTGCTCGAAAAATAAGCACAGGGCTTGTATTGTCCTGCTTGATCTTGTGTGAGAACAGATAATGCTGTACCTTCGCGTTCAGTAACGAAAAGTGTAAAAGGCTTACTGTAGTTCGGTGTAGCTAGAACTGGAGCTTGACATAGGGCTTTCTTTAACTCGTTGAAACTAAGTGTATGTTCAGATGTCCAAGGGAGAACAGTCGATACGGCTGCCTCCTGTGTCGTTAACTGTATCAGTGGCTTGGCTAGAAATGCATACTGGGGAATCCATTGTCTACAATAAGAAGTAAGGCCGATAAAGGCACGTACCTCCTTCTGGGTCTTGGGCTGAGAAAGACTCGCTATTAACTGGATACGGTCTGGTGTCAACTGCCTACCCCTCTTGGACAGCAAGTGTCCTAAGTATACCACTTGCTGGACACAGAATTGAAGCTTCGAAGGGGACACCTTGTGCCCCATCTCGGCTAGGAAATACAAAACCGTGAGTGACGCTCGCTCGCAGTCACGTTCAGAACGGGCTGTGATCAGTAGATCATCGACATACTGGAGCAGGGCAGTGTCAGTTGGCATGTGAATGTTGTCTAGTTGTCTCTTAAGTGCTTGACTGTAAATACTAGGACTTTCTGTGAAACCTTGAGGAGCGCGTGTGAACATATAGCTCCTTCCATTTAAACAAAATCCGAAAAGAAACTGGCTGTCTGGATGAATTGGAACACTAAAAAATGCATTCTTGAGGTCTATTACTGTAAAGAACGTGGCTTCGGAATCAATGGCTGTCAATAGGGAAGAGATGTCTGGGACAACTGGGTACTGCGGAATAATACATTTATTAAGCTCTCGTAAGTCAATCACTAATCGATATACTGGGGGTGCATTTGGATCAGTACGTTTCATGACTGGAATGATCGGAGAATTACATACATTGGAGTCAGTTTCTACAACTACTCCTTGAGCGATGAGCTCGTCAATAATTTTGGATAAGGCTGCTACAGCCTCGGGTGGCAATCTATACTGCCTGATTCGTGGTAACACTACACCTGGTTTGAGAGTCACACGATAGGGTGTGATTTGCATGTAACCTACATCAGTTGGACCTTGCGCCCATAAATGCTGCGGAACATTAGACAGTCTGGAATCAAAATCTCGTAATACATAGTGACCCTTAAAGTCACGTAGGAACAGACGTATTCCCTCTGGGGAACAGCATATAACTGCACCTAACTCTTTCAGTGTTTTAATGCCTAATAGGTTTTCTGGACATGACTTAGTAAGTAACAGATCAGTAGTGCGGGTCAATGGACCTACTTCTAGAGTAACTGGCTTTGATATCTCATTAACGATAGGCTTTCCTGAAAATCCAAGGGAAACATTTCTTGAGCCTGAGAGCGGAGCCCCTGGAACTTCGGCATGACTAATTGTGGTCCTACTTGCCCCTGTATCAATCAAAAACTTTCTGTCTTTCCCTAATACTTGACTGTGAACATAGGGACCTTCTTGATCTACAGGTATCTCGATGAGAGGCAAGCCTACCTCCCTCTCTAGGCTGTTTCATGAATATGGCTGGTACTCTGGATACTCAGACTGTGCATACTGGTACATCTGCGATGTAACGTGCTGTGTTGCAGCAATAGGCTGCGGTACTGTAACTGTCTGTGGTGCATTCTGTGACTGAGGAGTCTGTGAAACTTGTTCTTGTCTAGGCGGACGTGGTCTTTCTTTTGTCTTACCGGTAGCTATGTTATGTTTCAGAACTGCACACTCATTTATAAAATGACCTGGCTGTTTACAATAATTGCAATTCCCTTTAACGGGAGCTGCAGGATGACTGGCTTGATTCGGACCCCTCTTCTGACTGTCTTGAGGAACAGATTGTGCAACTAGCACTTTCATTTTCGTGTCTTTCATACGTTTTCTTTCGTGTTCTTGCTCTTCCCTGATTCTATTCTGGTGATACTGGAGCATCTGGAGCATCTGGGACGGAGTATTAGCTTGCCAGGTGCTTTCGACTTTCAAAACTCGGTTTTTAATTGGTGGACTTGAATTCTCGACTAATTTAGTAACAAAAAGGTGAGGGTATGACTCACTACTTGTCTTGAGACCACTGTTGATACTAAAACATTTTTCAAATCTAGAATAAAAATCACTAATATCTTCATCTTGTTTCTGTTTACAGGCTGAGATTGCATCCCAGTCTTCTTTTCTAGTTGTCAATAATCTGGGTAAAACTTGTATCAATAATTCTGGTAATTCTTTACATTTATCTCCAAGACCGGTACCTGGTACTCGTGCCTTGTCTTCGGCTTCTAGAACTGTCCAATCTATCTTTTTCTCTCCCACCTCCCATTCTTTTTCCTTTAGCTTTTCATACACCCCTGCGGGCAGCAGGACCTTTAACATTTTAATGATATCTGGGTAAGTGTATTCTCCCATACGGAGCATGTCTTTTAATTCTCTATGGAACCCTGCTGGATCTTTGTCATGACAGGGAATTAATTTCTTCATTTCAAGGAGTTCCATCTTTGTGATTGGAGTGTATACAAACACTCGCTGCATTTCGCCACCCGTTCCTTTAACTGGGTGGACTTCTCGTAACGGATTCTGTCTGTCTATGTAGAATGATTTACTTTCTGGGGGTGAGACATGAACAAAATGCGGGTTCAAGAATGTTCTATATTTGTGACGCTGTTCTAGAATGACACTAATTAAATCGGTACCTAGACCTCTCCATTTGTACTGGAGTAACTCGTTCAGGATATCATGTAACGGACCTGGATCAGAGTGTTGACCCTCATACAGAGTAATGAGGTGCTGAATCATATACATACCCACCAGTCGCTGCTCGGCTGGGGGCAATTTCAGAAACATTTGTGCCACTATTTCGTCTGGAAAAGTGGTAGAATCAGTAATCCATCGGACTGCTGATCGGACTAGTTCTTGTTCATGCATAGTACTTAATTCACTATAACCGATTCGTGATTTCAGAATGTGATCGGTAGCTTGGAATACTTGTTCTAGGGAACCTTGTTCTGGTGCTGAATGATGGAAAGTAGACTTGGGTTCTAGACGTAAATGGCGATCTGGAAATCTAGATTTTCCTACATACGCTATTCTGGCAGTATTCTCGTCGTCTTCCTCTTCAGGATCAGAGGTACTTTCTTTCTCGCTTACTTGTGCTGCTTTACGCTGTTCGTGTATCTTTATTATTTCTCTACGGATTTTCTTGTACATACTTTCCATGGCACTAATGGTATTGTGCTTTCCTTCGGCTATATTATCACTCCACTTTGTCAGGATTTTCATTTCGGCTGGATCTTTAGACGGGTAATCTTGTTCTCTTATTAGACAATTAATTAAGAACTTTAATATCATGCGCTGAATCTCGGCTTTCCTTTGAGACATGGCATCACTAATACTTTCTGGATCATCCCCTGTACGGATGAAACGATATATTCTGTCTAGATCTTCTTTCATATTCGGCAGGGTGACTAGATACTCGGTCACCCTCCTTATGCGTACGGAATATAAAACCATATTAAATTCGCCTGGAACTGGGTCATAGACACATTCGCCAAGGGTTTGCCTGATTTCTGCAACAGACTTATTACTTTTAGGAGTACGCTGTGATGCTTGAGCATGTAATTCGAGTGCTGATAAACGCTTGTATGGCGGCGGGGTTTGAGGAAGACCTCCCCCTGCGGCCCCTAAACTGGAATCTTCAACTGATGCTTTTCATCCTGGCAGGGTCGGTAA
Source organism: Lissotriton helveticus (assembly GCF_964261635.1). Lineage (NCBI taxonomy): Eukaryota > Metazoa > Chordata > Amphibia > Caudata > Salamandridae > Lissotriton > Lissotriton helveticus. Next base: position 1,570,090,524 of record NC_136057.1, on the reverse strand, counting down.
TTGTAACGTGGGCTGGACTTGTATGGCGGGCTGACCCGGGGGGGCTATTAAGGGCACCCCGGTGTCTGGAGAAGCAGGAATTACCTGATTTACAGGGACTGGCGGAGCGTGAACAGGATTTGCATATTCGGGGACTGTGTCGTCCAGATAGGACGAAATAAAAATATCAGCTGCGGTCGGTTTGTGACGTAGCTTGGTCGGAACTAATGGTGGCGGGAAATTACTGGATGCCTCTGGGGTCGCTTTTGGCAAGCCCTCAGCAAGAAGAGGATACATACCCTTAATGAGGGCATGCCTCTGTCTGTCTGACTGTTCGGCTTTGACTCGTTCACCTATCTCGATTAATTCTCTTTCTTGGGCTCGTTCTTGGGATTCTCTACTTAGTTCTGTCTTTCTGATTTCTTTTTCGGTTCTTTTATGAGCTTCTTTGCGCCATAACTCGATGGCATCTTTCTGTGACTGTCTGGCTTTCTTTTTCCATAATTTTTCTTCTACTCGCATGATGCATTCGGCATCCCATGTACCCGATACGGGCCATCTATACTTTTCTTCTAACTGTTTGGTATAATCTACCCATAAATCTAGATACAATATGGCGCTTATGCCATGTTTCTGATACATAAAATGACCTGGACTGTCCCTGGGCGGGACAGGAACTGCTTCTTCTAACAAACCCTTTCTAGTTTTTAACTGACGTAATCTCGAAAAGAGAGACATTGTAAACTTGAATCGGAACACAATACAATAGACGAGGAACAATAACAATTGGGAAAACAATTCAGGCATACCACGACATTGGAAATACATTGAACAACATCATAACATTACAGTTCGGACAGAATATTACCTGGAATACTGAGAACAGAATACAAGAATTTCTCGAGAACGGAACAGACTAGAGTTACTGGATGCACTGCTGAAACAGTACGGAACATACCGGTCCCATAAAGGGACGCATCAAGACCCGTATCCACCTAGGTGAACACTTCGTTTGTGGGCCTGGGTACCACCTACCCACGGACCAGAGTCAATTTAGATTGACCCTGTCTAGATACTACCCCAGCAATGGTACTCACCGGGCAGCAAGAACGGAAAGGCCTTGGACTGGTCTGGACTGCTACGACGACGGACGACGAACTTCGGACTTCAGTTACGGGTGGGCCTCCGGATACCTCGGACCTTGGACTCTTGGCTTGGGCTCTGGTCGGGACTCGCCGCGTTCCTCCACCGTCTCGTTTGGATGCTGGACCGCCTCCTCCGTCTCCTCCGTGGGCCTGAGGGATACTTGAAGCAGAAATATCTGCACGTGGCCGGTATGGTTCCGTCACGGCTGCAGAGGGTCAGGGGGTCGGCGTGGCTTCACCGACGCGTGGGGAAAGGGCAAGTCCCTGTTCGGGCGCCATTATGTGGTAAATAAATAAATAATACCCTATTTTTGACTAGATATATATCATAACAGATAGCTCAATAAATAAGAGTCAAGATTCGAGGTAGTAGGAGTTTTGCAGGTTTAATACAGCATAAGGACAGGAACAGGACAACCTGCATAGGAACAGGACAACCAGCAGGATGACAGGGGCCCAGCAGCTGCTGGGGCTGGGTCTGGGATGAGCGCGCTAACGTTTAATAACAATACATGAGCTTATATACATAGCGCAAACACATAGCATTACATTGCAGTAGGCGTAGCAGTGGGTGGAGCAGAAGGCGTGACGCGTAGCAGTCGCGAAAGATAAGAGTAAAAGTAGGTGTAACTGGGCGTATACTTAGACATGTGGTGCAGACGTAACAGAATATGTCATGAATGGGGCGGAAACATAGGAGGGGGCTACCTAAGGAGCCGGGACCTCTAACCTAATGGTGCGCGCAAACTGGCAATGACGTGTTACTAGGAGAAGCTGGGGGCTATGAACTCTGTGCTAGGAGCAGAGACTAAAGTCTGGAGGGTCGGAGCGACATGTACCTAAACCCTATCTAGTATCTGATGTTTAGGGAACATGTTGATATAAACTAGAAGTCAGGAGGGGAAAGGCTAACTTGATTCTAAGACTGGACCATACATTTATTCTACATGTAGTGCGTGATGAAGAATATTAAATGACCATTAAATACAGTATTTCTCTAACGTGGAGACGAGAAGGCTAGACAATGACGGAAACTATTGATGCAGTTCAGTAGCTTAGGAATGCAGAGAAGGAGGACTGAACTGATAACTGGAACTATAACATACTTTTGGCAGACTCAGAGGCAGAGCCAAGCTGCACCGGGCACTGCGAGGCAGGAAGTAAGTGAAAGGTCGAGGATACAGGTGGGGGCTGCATCGCTCCTCAGCGAGGCTTCAGGAGACAGGAGCTGAATCTGATGTCCAGGCCCTGTTGAGGCCTAGAAACGGGGACTTTATAATGGAATAACGTGTACACTGAGAAACGTGGCAACATTACTTTACATAGGCCTGATATTCGTAGTATTCACGAGGACTGGAAACTGGCATACTAGAGGTGGACACAACTGTAATTGCGTCATTAATCGGACATGGGGAGTACATATGCATATTTAATCATGCACACATAACATATGATGGATGAGGCGTAGGGACACAGAACATGACAAAATTTACTTTTCCACACAATTTATAAACATAAAGAATATTTTGGAGAACAAATTAACAACAAAGCAATAAAAACCAATAAGAGGAGCCATAGATATAAATGTTTACGTTTTATATAAAAATAGCACCTAAAAGCATGAATGACCAACCATGGACCTCTAGGTGCACTTGACTGGTACCCAAGTATGATTTAAGGCCAACCACAATGGAGTGCGGTTTGGCTACAGAATCCAAGGGGCATATTACCAAGCAATAGCGACAATTATCGCTATTGCTTGGTTAGAGACAAAAATTTATCGCCGACCTGCGGCGATTTTTATCGCAGATAAACCTTAGTATTACCAAGGTTTATCGCAAATGCGATAAAAATCGTCCACAATGCATGAATATCGCTGAAAAGTCAGCGATATTCATGCATTACCGAGCTAATGATTTTAGCCATGTTATCCACCTCCCATTGGATAACATGGCTAAGAACTGCTCAGGGCAGGTGTTAGCTTTTGGAGATATTCGCGCTTAGCACGAATATCTCCAAAAGTTGGTAATAGCAGATAGCGATGTTAGCGACTGTTTCCAGTTGCTAACATCTTGGCACGCCCACTTTGCATGTCATTAGTGATAAATTTCTCTGACATGCAAAGTGGGGCCCAAGATCGTCGCTATCTCCTACTAGCTGTCGCTAACTGGTGTTAGCGACAGATAGGTAATAGGGAGATAATTTTATCTCCGCTTTCTTGGCTTTTAAAGCCAAAAAAGCGGAGATAAACCCCCTTGATAATATGCCACCAAGTTCTTTCCGGTCAAAAGTTTTAACTTCTTGCTCAGTCTCTAAAACAGAAGCCAAAAATCCTCAGAGGGCAAGGGAGGAAGCTGTAGCCAAGATGAGCTCCATGAGCCTGGATAGCTATTGGATGAAGTCCTGGTGAAGCAGTTGACTTTTGGTGGGAAAGCTCACAGTGGGAGAAATTAAAAATTCACACCGAAGGAAGGTGCCTTGCAAGCCGGATGCTTTTGTTGTCTTCACCTTCTGAATATTTCGACATTCGGACTTAGTCACTTTTTTAGAGGTTGAATTTCTGCAGCAGCCCAAGGCTGAAAGCTGTAGCCAAACAGGGCTCCACGATGCCAGATACCTTCTCCATGATGTGCTGCTGAAACAGATATGCAGATGCAGGAAAGCTCAGAGCAGGATGAACCTGAATCTTTGGCCAAGTGGGAAAGAACGTTCATTGGATAGACTTGGCAAGTGTGCCCTGGTCTTCCAGAGGTATTTGTCCCAGGTTTTTTAAAGATGTTAGGAGTTCACTTTGACACAACCAAGGATATTAGGAACTTAGGGACATCACTTTGGAGTCAAGACTCATTCCAGTAGAAGCCACCAGAAAAGGCCAAAGTAAGTTCAGTTGAGATTGGTCAGCTGGGCTCTTCAGGAAAAGGGATTCTAGAAGCTTGCTGTGTTACTACAGATTAACAAAAGGTCAGCCTACTGACCCTTGGTGCCCACTTTTTTTGTCTTGGGTACAAGTGGGAGCAGGTCTAGGCTTTAAGGTCTCCTAATGGGTCTTGACAGCAGGTTTAGTCCTTCTTCTGTGTTCCACAGGTGCAGTAGTGTTCTGCAGAGGGTGCCCTGTGGAGCCACATTTATACCTGGGACTAGCCTATGGGCAGGGGTGACTTCTGGCCCTTCCCTAAGAGAGATAAAGCTTCAAGGGTCAGCCCTACCCACTTTTGCTGCAGTTCCTGTATTGCTATCTAGAAACAATCTCATGGTGCCCTTCTCTACCTAAATCCAACATGGAAGACCTTTCTTTTCTCGAGCAGAACTCCTCTGCTCACCCTTGAGGTGCGGCCAGGGAAAAGAGCACCCCCTCCTCTGTGATTCTGGGGCAGCTCCTCTCCCACTGGGATTGATGCCTCACTGACTAGAAGGACAAACGAGGGGGCAGGTCAAGATGTTAGCTACATCAGCCTGTGACAGTGTAGGCCTCCATAAAATTAATTTAGTCCTGGACAAAGCCCAGATTGTCATCATGTATTTTATAAAATTATCAGCAAAGAAATGAACTTGTATTTACTTGCAAAGCTCATGTATGATTCCACTACATTAGAATCATATAAGTCATTACTTCATTCCTTACATGAGGTTCAAAACACGATCAAAATTTGATTATACATTTAGAACATTAAATCATTTTGTGCAAACAACAAATACATCATATAAATGCAAAAAATTTAATTATACAAAACATTTTTTGGAGGTACACCAGAGTCTATTAAACTTCAGTCCTGTCTCAATATTATTTCTGAGTCTTTTTTAAGGACTGAATGTCACCGTGGGACAGTTTTGAGCTGATGTGTCCGACTCGGACACCCTGTCTCTATTTTCAACCCTTGGTGACAGAGCACTGGATATGCTCTGGAAAAGCCGACGCGTTTCCAAACCCGGTCCAATCTTTCGGGTTTTTCCTCAGGGCGAACCTGGGTACCTAATAAGTTAAAAATACGCTATTAGTGCCTGCTCCTTTTTCCATAAAGATTGTTGTGTTGAGCGCCTGGAGTTTACCTTCTCAGTCCAGCGCCGCTCATAACATTTGTATTCCAGAGTTATTTTCTTTTCACTACCTGCGAAGGTGTGAACGAAAGGGGATTAATTTTAGGTCAGTGAACATTTTAACGGGGGCATCTCTACGAAAGTAATGTGCCTTCTCAGGACTTACTTGTGATTGATGAATGCGATGAGCTCGTACTTTGGCAGATCCTGCGTTTATAACAGTCTAGCGACTTCACCCCTCTGTTTTTAAGAAGAATAACAAAATGACAAAATGACTTATGTCATTCAAAATTTATGCGTGCTCTTTTTAACTAGGTTTTTATAAGTTGCTCACCTTGCTTTCTTCGGTGTGCTACTCGAAGAAAGCAAGGTGAGCAACTTATAAAAACTCGCAGTGCCCCACTCTTACCTCGTAACCCCAGACGTATCAATCAATCAATCAATCAAGGCATTTATAGAGCGCACTACTCACCCGGAGGGTCTCAAGGTGCTTGGGGGGGGGGGGGGGTGGGGTGCCGCTACTGCTCGAACAGCCAGGTCTTGAGCTTCTTCCTGAAGGAGAGGTGGTCTTGGGTCAGGCGAAGGTCGTCGGGAGGGTTTTCCAGGTCTTGGCGGCCAGGTAGGAGAAGGACCTTCCTCCTGTTGTCGCTCTTCGGATGCGGGGGACGGCGGCGAGGTCGTGGTTGGTCGATCGGAGGTGGCGTTTGGGAGCGTAGAAGTTGAGGCGGTTGTTGAGGTAGCTCGGGCCTTGGTCGTGTAGGGCTTTGTGTGCGTGGGTGAGGAGACGGAAGGTGATTCTCTTGTTGACGGGGAGCCAGTGCAGGTCTCTCAGATGTCCGGAGATGTGGCTGCGTCGGGGGATGTCGAGGATGAGTCTGGCTGAGGCGTTCTGGATCCGCTGGAGTCTCTTCTGGAGCTTGGCGGTGGTTCCGGCGTAGAGGGCGTTGCCGTAGTCCAGTCGGCTGGTGATGAGGGCCTGGGTGACCGTCTTCCTGGTCTCGGTGGGGATCCACCGGAAGATCTTCCGTAGCATGCGCAGGATGTTGAAACAGGACGCGGAGACGGCGTTGACTTGTCTGGTCATGGAGAGGGAGGAGTCCAGGATGAAGCCCAGGTTGCGTGCGTGGTCTGTCGGTTTGGGTGCGGTGCCCAGGGCGGGGGGCCACCAGGAGTCGTCCCAGGCGGAGGGCGAGGAGCCTAGGATGAGGACTTCCGTCTTGTCTGAGTTCAGTTTCAGGCGGCTGGTCGTCATCCACTCGGCTACGTCTTTCCTCCCTTCGTGGAGGTTGGTTCTGGCGGCGGCGGGGTCGTTGGTCAGGGAGAGGATCAGCTGGGTGTCGTCGGCGTAGGAGATGATGTTGAGGTTGTGTTGGCGTGCGATGGCCGCAAGGGGGCTCATGTAGACGTTGAAGAGGGTGGGGCTGAGCGAGGAGCCCTGAGGAACGCCGCAGATGACTTCCTTGGCTGCAGATCTGAACGGTGGCAGGCGTACTCTCTGTGTCCTTCCAGCGAGGAAGGAGATGATCCACTCCAGAGCCTTTTCCTGGATTCCGATGTTGCTGAGGCGCTGCACTAGGGTGCGGTGGCAAACAGTGTCGAACGCCGCGGAGAGGTCTAGGAGGATGAGGGCTGCTGTTTCACCGTTGTCCAGCAGGGCTCGGATGTCATCGGTGGCAGCGATGAGGGCGGTCTCGGTGCTGTGGTTGGCTCGGAAGCCAGACTGTGAGGGGTCGAGGGATCCATTCGTCTCGAGGAAGGCGGCCAGCTGCTTGTTGACTGTCTTCTCGATGACTTTGGCTGGAAACGGGAGGAGCGAGATGGGGCGGTAGTTCTTGAGTTCGGTGGGGTCTGCTGTTGGTTTCTTTAGTAGAGCGCTGAGTTCGGCGTGCTTCCAGCTCTCAGGGAAGGTTGCGGTGTCGAAGGAGGTGTTGATGATGTCCCGTAGCTGGGGTGCGATGGCGGCGTCGGCTTTGTTGAAGACGTGGTGAGGGCAGGGGTCGGTTGGAGATCCGGAGTGGATGGAGTTCATTGTGCGGATGGTGTCTTTGGTGTTGATAGGGGTCCAGGCGCTGAGGGTGGTGGTGGGGGGCGTTAGTGCGGTCGTGGGAGCGTTGTTTGTGGGCTGAAGCTGTTGTGTATGTCAGCGATCTTGTTGTGGAAGTAGGAGGTGAGGGAGTTGCAGAGGTCTTGCGACGGGGTGATGTCGTTGATTCCGGCGTTGGGGTTGGAGAGCTCTTTCACGATGTTGAAGAGTTCCTTGCAGTTGTGTGCGTTGTTGTCCAGCCGGTCCTTGAATGCTGATTTCTTGGTGGCGTGGATCAGTTGATGGTGCTTCCGGGTGGCGAGCTTGAGGGTGGTCATATTGTCCGGTGTTGGCTCCCTTCTCCAGGCTTTCTCGAGGGCTCGGCAGTTCTTCTTGGAGCTCTTGAGTTCGTCGGTGAACCATGGGGCCTTCTTGCTGCCGGGTCTGCTAGGCGGGGTCCTCAGTGGGGCGAGGTCGTCTGCGCAGTTGCTGATCCACTTCGTGAGGTTGTCGGCGGCCTGGCTGGGGTTCGCTGAGCTGGCGGGAGGGTGTTGGCTCAGGGAAGTGGCGAGCTGGTCTGCTGTGATCTTGTTCCAGTTTCTTCGAGCAACCTGTTGCTGGTGGTGGTGGATCGTGGATCTTCTGAAGGTGAAGTGGACGCAGCTGTGGTCCGTCCAGTGGAGTCCGGTGGCGTGGCTGAGGACGATGTCCTTGCTGGAAGAGAAGACAGCGTCGAGTGTGTGTCCGGCGAGGTGGGTGGGGGTGGTCACCAGCTGCTTGAGTCCGAGGATGGCGAGGTTGTCAAGCAGGGTGGTGGTGTTGCGGTCGTTGTTGTTCTCCAGGTGGAAGTTGATGTCCCCCAGGAGGATGAAGTCAGCGGAGGGGAGGGCGTGCGGGCTGATGAAGTCGGCGATGTCTTCGCTGAATTGTGTGCGTGGTCCCGGGGGTCGGTAGATGAGGGTGCCTCTGAGGGTGGTTTTGGGGTCCGTGTGGATCTGGAAGTGCAGGTGTTCGGCGGTTGTCAGGGTGTCGTCGGTGTTGGTCGCGTATAAGATTAATGTCAACTCTTAACCGTTTTTTCAGTAAAACAAGAATGAAGGCGGCCAGCCAATTCCCAAAATGAAGAATCGTTGTTAGGCTCCACAAACCACCACTGCCCACACAAGTAAGAACCTGTCACTTTGTAACCTAGTTAAAAAGAGCACGCATAAATTTTGAATGACATAAGTCATTTTGTCATTTTGTTATTCTTCTTAAAAACAAAGGGGTGAAGTCGCTAGACTGTTATAAACGCAGGATCTGCCAAAGTACGAGCTCATCGCATTCATCAATCACAAGTAAGTCCTGAGAAGGCACATTACTTTCGTAGAGATGCCCCCGTTAAAATGTTCACTGACCTAAAATTAATCCCCTTTCGTTCACACCTTCGCAGGTAGTGAAAAGAAAATAACTCTGGAATACAAATGTTATGAGCGGCGCTGGACTGAGAAGGTAAACTCCAGGCGCTCAACACAACAATCTTTATGGAAAAAGGAGCAGGCACTAATAGCGTATTTTTAACTTATTAGGTACCCAGGTTCGCCCTGAGGAAAAACCCGAAAGATTGGACCGGGTTTGGAAACGCGTCGGCTTTTCCAGAGCATATCCAGTGCTCTGTCACCAAGGGTTGAAAATAGAGACAGGGTGTCCGAGTCGGACACATCAGCTCAAAACTGTCCCACGGTGACATTCAGTCCTTAAAAAAGACTCCGAAATAATATTGAGACAGGACTGAAGTTTAATAGACTCTGGTGTACCTCCAAAAAATGTTTTGTATAATTTAATTTTTTGCATTTATATGATGTATTTGTTGTTTGCACAAAATGATTTAATGTTCTAAATGTATAATCAAATTTTGATCGTGTTTTGAACCTCATGTAAGGAATGAAGTAATGACTTATATGATTCTAATATAGTGAAATCATACATGAGCTTTGCAAGTAAATACAAGTTCATTTCTTTGCTGATAATTAAAAAATACAGCATAAAACTGAGACCAGGCAATCGTGTTTTTCTAGTATATATATGTCCAGCCTGGCTCTGTGGACAAACCCCATCTGTTTATAACCAGATTGTCATCATGTCAGAGGAATAGAACACCTCCCCACACCCAAGGCGTCTTAGCTCTGGGAGCAAGTTCACACCCCATCAAAGGTGCTACTCAGCTCCTGGGTGTCAGGTGGGAGCCTATTCAAATGGGTTTCTAGAGGCTTTAGGTAGGTAAAAGGGGACTTTTAAAAATATCTTTTGCAAAATATGTGCTACAAATCTGACTTTTCCAGTGGATTGGGCTTGTAATAAATATGTTGAATAGTCCAATAATTAACTTTGTAGTTATTTCCTGAGTGGAGATACCTTTAATAATTTTAATAATTATATTCAGTGTTTTACTATTGAACCACAAATACTGCTACAGTGTAATTAGCTTTGAGGCATTGTCACTGTAATGCCCTACTTAACAGTAAAGTTTTACATATCCTACTTTTGTATACCATTCAACCTGTCCTATGGGCAATGAAGGGCTACATAGGTGTGACATTTTAATATTTAAAAAGAAGACTTAGTCCTCTCAAAATGGATTATTTTAGCAGGCCAGATTTGCAATTTTAAAACTCCACACATAGGCTACAGTTGTAGACCTGCAGTCATGTACTACACTGTCACCTTAGTGGTGGCAAAATGTGTGCTGTAGTCCACTAGTGACGTTAAACTTACAGAGCCTGGGTACCCTTTGTAACATATACTAGAGACTTACAGGTAAGTTAATAATGCCAATTAGAATTATTGCAATTTCAACATATTTTACTAATCGGAGTCCATGCATCGGGGCCTAGTTAGCGGAGACCTAGTGCACAGAGACAAAAAAGAGCAAAATCAGTCCCAAAAAATTGGGATATTCACGAAAAAAAAAAGCATGTTCCTACACATAATATCATGGATTCACACTGTAGTAGCTGACATATCTTTATTGTTTTTAGTCATAGGAGCATTTCATCACTATGTGAATTGATTTATCACATGTGTTGCCATTCTGTTTAGTCTTCTTGATACTTTAGTATCAACAAGACTAGCAAGCACAGTTAGCAAATGCAGTTATGTTTTATAATACAAAGATAAGATTGGTGACCAGATACCAGTGGCAGCCGGTGATTTTAGCGGGGGCTGGGGAACACACATGCACACATACTCATTTACTCACACCCATGCATTCACACATGTGTTCATAAACACCCATTCTCACCGACGCTGACGTCCAACACTGCCACCTAGGAGCTGCTTGAACCGCGATCTTTGGGCACTGCACTCCGCACAACCTCACTTAACACCTCCACCCTGGTATCCCTGACGAGGCTGCAACTCCGTCACCGACCCCACTGCCTGCAGCGTGACCTGTGGACACCGCTTGTGAAGGACACAGAACACTGTCCGCCTTCACACCGCAGCCCTGGTCTCAATGATGATGCCGCTCCAAGCTGACATTGACGCTGCTACCTGCAGAGTGGATTTGGGGCACCGCTCGTAGGTTACTCAACACACAACTGACTCCGCTGCTTGCACCCTGACCTGTGGGCCTGCACACCACATTGCCTCACCTCGCACCGCAGCCTTGGGTCTACCTACAACATCGCGTTAGCAACGAGGATGACGCTGCCTGCACCATGACCAGTCAGCACCAGAATGAGCATCGGCCCTTCACACTGCAGGCCTTATTTCACCTAAGCCACAGGATGACTGTCACCAAGTGTCAGGACCCGAACCCTGGGTTCCATCCTCTACTACCCAACCATGACGCAAACTGGACGAAATGTGGCTAGAAATGCTTGGGTAAAGAAGGTGCGGTCTTGGAGACTCAAGATGGCCACCGCGGTGGCCATGGCAGATGCCCAGTAGACGCTCTAGTCTCTCCGTCCCCAGCTGCTTTGAGTCTATGTGGAGCGCGAGCGCCTAACGGAATGCGCATTTCACTAGAAGAATCTGACTGGAGAGGTTCGTTTTCTGGAAATTCCAAATCCTCTGAAGTAATGGTAATTTTCGGTAGCAGAGTCATCGTATAGACACTATATTGTTGAGAACAGATTCCAGCTCGGAACTCGGCGTGTAAATCCAAGCGCGAGTTGCCAAGCAGATTTGAAGAACGTCATGCGTTGATTGCCGCTTGTCAGCAAGTCTGAGGAGACAAGCAGCGAACGTCGTGTGGAGGAAAGAGCTGAGAGTGCTTCGCATGTTCTGGGAACTCCGGCGGAAGAAAAGCCCAATGTTCAGGTCTTGAGGAGAGGAGGCTATACGCTTACGCTGGAACTCTGAGCTGAGAAGAGAAAAGCTAAGTGAAAATTTGTAAACTCTAGCCCTATAGTTTGTTTACTAAGTTACTTACCTGTGTGAAAAGAATTCAGTACAGCTTCATTCCTGTTAAGTAAAAGAAAAAAGGAGAAGAGTTAAAAAACGGACAATACACAGTTCTGCAAGAGAATGCAAATGTTATGTAAATATATAAATACTCACCAAGGAATAACGAAGTGTAAAATAACTCTGCCAGCCTGAAAGAGACAATAAGAGGCAAGGGTTAGACATCCCAAAGAGCAGCTTCGGAATACAGAGAATTACAGAACCCCAAGTAGAAAGAGACTCCTCTATTAGTGAAGTAAGTGCACCCACTAAGAATAATAGATATAGTTAGTTAAGACCCCCCAGGGAGTGAAATTAATATTTCTTGTTTATTTCTTACATTAGTGACAACTATAGAGGAGTATAGAATCGATACCAATACTAGAAGAGGAGCAAGGGTCCAGCAACGCAAGGGTGGGTAAGAGAAGATTACAGAGTAGATCTCAAGAGGGAGTAGGAGGTTAGGATTGTAATGATGTCTTATTGATTTTAGGTTTCCATCAGAACAAGGCAGTACCGAAGGTAGCTGACTGAGGAAGCCAACACAGGACCAGTCTCTTCTCTGTTTGTTATTTTATCCAATTCCCCCATTCCTTTAGGTAATGATGGGAGGTTCTGTTTAAAGACCTACCAGCATTGCTGAGAGGGATTTGGGTTCTAGCATCTCTGTTCCTGTGCAGGAGTTGGTAAGCCCTGAGCTTTTTGAGTTCTGACAGAGTGAAGTGCCCAAGTTGCCTTCGCACCCGAACAGAGATGGCAGAAGGAATTGATGTCCAATCCTTAGGTACAATCTTAGACTCAATACAGAAAGAACTAGGAGCGGTTAGGGAGGTCAATCGAAACCTAAGGCAAGAGGTAGTCAGTGCCAGAAAAGAAATCGCTGAATTGGCGCTAAGGTTACGCCAACCTAGCAGTTTGGAGAGGGAAGCCATGAATCCAGTATTAGAGACCACCGATAGGTCTACCACACAAGTGATACATTCTCTTTCCCCAGTCATCCCGTTGGCCGCTCCAGAGAGATTTAACGGGGACCGCCCGAAGGCGCAGATATTCCTCTCCCAATGCTCGTTACACTTCATGTGCCGCCCCTCAATCTTCCCAGACGCGCAGTCTAGAGTGGCTTTCATACTCTCATATCTAAGTGGGGATGCAGCTTCGTGGTCCATGCCATTAGTCTCACGGGATAACCCTTTGTTAAGGAATTTTGAAGATTTCAAACAAGAATTCTTACGGATATTTGACCGATGGAGAATATCTCAAGTGGTGGATAATGAGTTGCTTGACTTACGACAAGGAAATCGAGATTTAATCGCATACCTGACTCAGTTCAATAAGTTGGTGGTGGAGACCGATTGGCCGGAAAGTAAGAGGGCTGTGGTATTCTATCGTGGATTGAGAGATGAATTGAAGGACACTTTAGCCCAGATTCCTAACCGGCCCACCGAGATATCAGCACTCATAGACTTAGTGTTGGAGATAGATTTCCGCCAGGGAGAGAGGCGAGGAGAAAAGAAGAAAGACTTTAAGGCGATACCTCCAAGATTTGACCGGGCTCGTCAGACGGTGCTAGAACTTCAGAGACTCACTCAGGAGCCGAACCAATGCAAATTGGAGCAATAAGAGGCCCTTTGACCAAGGAAGAGAAGGAAAAAAGGAGGGCAAATAATCAATGCATGTACTGTGGATCCGGGAGCCATTTTGTTCGAGATTGCCCAAAGAAACCAAAGGGAACCTTCAAGCCGAAGGGAAACTAACGGCACCACCTGCGGGAGGAGTTGAGCAGGTGGGTGCGATTCAAGAAATAACTCCACATGAACATCAAGTGGCAAATATGCTACAATCAGCGGCTCCGCATTTAGTTTTGACCATGGAAGTGAAATTCGGACAGACCATCTTAACGGAAGTGTCAGTTATGATCGATTCGGGAGCCACAGGAAATTTCTGCGATTTGAGATTTGCCGCCAAGGTTGGAATCCAGGCTATCCGAAAGGAAAAGAGCGAGCCTGTTCGTGCGGTGGATGGGACGAATCTTTCCTCGGGGCCAATCGTGAGCTACACGGAAATAATCCAATTGACGGCCAATGACGGACATCAGGAGAAGATTCAATTTAATTTGATAGATGCTCCCCAGTTCCAACTAATTCTTGGCCTCCCGTGGCTGACGGAGCATAATCCTACGATCAACTGGAGCTCCAGAACCGTAGTAATGAATTCAAATTATTGTCAAGAGAATTGTTTCAATTCTGACATCGGACGAGCGAAGGACAACCCAGCCTTGTCTTTGTGTTCCACTGGGCATTCCATGTGCGTGATTAACATTCAGGAAATTCCCGAAGAATATAAGGAATTTGCGGAGGTGTTTAATGAAGTGGAAGCAGAACATTTACCACCACATCGAGTCTATGACTGTAAGATAGAATTGGAGCCGGGATCAAACTTGCCATGCAGTCGTGTCTATGCCTTGACCGAGAAGGAGCACCAACATTTAAAAGAGTACCTAGATAAATATCTCGCCAACCGGTTCATCCGGCCGTCCCAGTCGCCTGTCTTGTCTCCCTTGTTTTTCGTGCCAAAGAAGGAGGGAGAATTGCGGACATGCATCGACTACAGAGCCATCAATAAGATAACCAAGAAGAACCGGTACCCCTTGCCATTGATTTCGGTGCTTCTGGACCAAGTGAAGGGAGCTCAAATCTACACAAAACTGGACCTGAGGGGAGCCTATCATCTAGTTCGAATGCGCGAAGGAGATGAGTGGAAGACGGCATTTCGGACTAGGTTTGGGCTTTTTGAATATCAGGTGATGCCCTATGGACTGTGCAATGCCCCAGCAGCCTTTCAGCACTTCATCAATGACATCCTTGGTTAAAGGAGATCAGGTTTGGTTGAGTACCAGAAATTTGAGATTGAAAGGAAACAGAAAATTTCAACCTCGATTTATCGGCCCTTATCCCATCGAGGAACAAATCAATCAGGTAACTTATCGACTAAAACTGCCATCCAAGTTGAAGATACACCCAGTCTTCCATGTTTCATTGTTAAAGAAGGCTCCTGTAAGCCTGAGACACCAATCACCCCCGAAGCCAATTCAGTTAGAAACAGGAACTAAGTACGAAGTAAAAGAAATTTTGGACTCAAAAAGATCAAGAGAGAAATTGTATTATTTGATTGACTGGAAGGGTTTTGACCCAGAAGAGCGATCCTGGGAACAAGCGGAGGATGTAAATGCACCTAGATTAATTAGATGTTTTCATTAACGATTCCCCACCAAGCCAAGAAAGAGAGGACCTGCTTTGTTGGGGGGTACTGTCAGGACCCGAACCCTGGGTTCCATCCTCTACTACCCAACCATGACGCAAACTGGTCGAAATGTGGCTAGAAATGCTTGGGTAAAGAAGGTGCGGTCTTGGAGACTCAAGATGGACGCCGCGGTGGCCATGGCAGAAGCCCAGTAGACGCTCTAGTCTCTCCTTCCCCAGCTACTTTGAGTCTATGTGGAGCGCGAGCGCCTAACGGAATGCGCACTTCACTAGAAGAATCTGACTGGAGAGGTTCGTTTTCTGGAAATTCCAAATCCTCTGAAGTAATGGTAATTTTCGGTAGCAGAGTCATCGTATAGACACTATATTGTTGTGAACAGATTCCAGCTCGGAACTCGGCGCGTAAATCCAAGCGCGAGTTGCAGAGCAGATTTGAAGAACGTCATGCGTTGATTGCCGCTTGTCAGCAAGTCTGAGGAGACAAGCAGCGAACGTCGTGCGGAGGAAAGAGCTGAGCGTGCTTCGCATGTTCTGGGAACTCCGGCGGAAGAAAAGGCCAATGCTTAGGTCTTGAGGAGAGAAGGCTATACGCTTACGCTGGAACTCTGAGCTGAGAAGAGAAAAGCTAAGTGAAAATTTGTAAACTCTAGCCCTATAGTTCGTTTACTAAGTTACTTACCTGTGTGAAAATAATTCAGTACAGCTTCATTCCTGTTAAATAAAAGAAAAAAGGAGAAGAGTTAAAAAACGGACAATACACAGTTCTGCAAGAGAATGCAAATGTTATGTAAATATGTAAATACTCACCAAGGAATAACGAAGTGTAAAATAACTCTGCCAGCCTGAAAGAGACAATAAGAGGCAAGGGTTAGACATCCCAAAGAGCAGCTTCGGAATACAGAGAATTACAGAACCCCAAGTAGAAAGAGACTCCTCTATTAGTGAAGTAAGTGCACCCACTAAGAATAATAGATATAGTTAGTTAAGACCCCTCAGGGAGTGAAATTAACATTTCTTGTTTATTTCTTACATTAGTGACAACTATAGAGGATTATAGAATCGATACCAATACTAGAAGAGAAGCAAGGGTCCAGCAACGCAAGGGTGGGTAAGAGAAGATTACAGAGTAGATCTCAAGAGGGAGTAGGAGGTTAGGATTGTAATGATGTCTTATTGATTTTAGGTTTCCATCAGAACAAGGCAGTACCGAAGGTAGCTGACTGAGGAAGCCAACGCAGGACCAGTCTCTTCTCTGTTTGTTATTTTATCCAATTCCCCCGCCCCTTTAGGTAATGATGGGAGGTTCTGTGTAAAGACCTACCAGCATTCCTGAGAGGGATTTGAGTTCTAGCATCTCTGTTCCTGTGCAGGAGTTGGTAAGCCCTGAGCTTTTTGAGTTCTGACTCCAAGCCACTGCCTGCACTGCGACCCTAGGGCACCACACATTGCACGGCTCTGCTTTATTCCGACACTTGAGCTCCTGACTTCAAACTCACAGTGTTCGACCTGCCAAACGTGTGACTTCAAGGGGCCGAAGACTCTTGCACCGACGTACGAAGCCGACGCCTGCTGACACCGTTCCCAGCGCTCATTGCAAGGTCCGAGTCCCTGCATCTTCAAAGCTACTGTTTTACGGGTCTTCCCGACACCGTAGCTGGCCCGCCATGCCAGGCCTGGCCTGAACTGTTGGATTTGTTTGTTCATGGTGCCGTGATAGCCCCGGACAGAGCTACAGACTTCAAGGAACTGTATAAAAAGCCTATTTTTGCATTCTTTGTATTTTGATCGCTGTATGTTTGATTTTTTTTATTGTTTTTGTCTTGTTTTACACAGATAAATATTGAATATTTTTCTAAAACTGGTGTAGTGTTATTTTGTAGTGTTCTCACTGTAATACTGCTGGTTATATGGAAATGCTTCATGCACTGCCCCTGGGGTAAGCCTGACTGCTCATGCCAAGCTACCAAGGGGATGAGCAGGGGTTATTTTAGACCTGTAATCCCCTTATCCTGACTAGAGTCAGGTGCATATCCTAGCCAAGGTGTGATTGGGATGGGCCACAACATCAAACACGAGAGACAGTGGCACGTGTATCTGAAACCGGGTATGCACAGGTGGACTGAATGACACATGCATTTTAATTTGCCTAGGGCCTCTTGTCCCATTATTTTGAACCTAGCTCAATTTTAGGTTTAGCCACCCTACGAGAATCATAACGTAGTCACTGGCAGTGGTGAACAGAATGCAATATGCCAACGCTGTACGACGGACGTATATGCCTATGTCTCTGATACTTGAATAAGGATATGGCTATCCTTTAACATAAGCAGTTGATAACATCCAATTGCTCACCCACCTACATATCATTATCCCTTCCAAGAAACGTTCAGACATTGGGGATTCTCTGATAACTCTGGATATTGGTGCCTTTATCTCCCCTTTAGCCATTAAACCCCTATTGGCTCTCTCCCTCGAAACCACACCTACCGGGTACTGTTGACACCTGGACTCCTTGACTTATAGGTGAGTACCCGTTGAAGCCGAGGGGTCATTAATTAGACACCTTGAATTAAATAACTGCTGCTATCATGTTTTAAGTTTAGTTTTATTTATTTAATTAAGTTCATTTTATTATTATTTTTTTACTGTGATAGAGATGACTTGTGATACATGTGAATCAAGTGGATACTTACAGGTCACTGCTCACAGAATGCCACAGGCACCGAGTCACTTCTCTTCACCTAATCACAGTGTGCTCACGGTCAAGTTTGGTTAATTGTTGTCCATGTGTCTTGGTAACTTTTCCTTTTGTCTCCTCCAGGCAAGAGCGGGTACACCCAGGTAGTACAACAGTTATAAATTGATGTGTATAGGTTGACACTTTCAGGTCTTCCTCTTGTGTATAGATGTAACAACTTAATAAGGTCCTGAAGAATCGCAGCACAATCGCAGAAGCGAGAAACATGTTGACCTCACGTAACGCTGTGCAGTCCTAGATCGTGATACAGAACCTAATCTTCTGGCGATCATAGGCCACCCACTTGTTTTACTTATAGTAGGGGAACCACCAGAATAAATTGCTCTCCGGTATCCCTTGCTATATTTTAACACACCCACCTACACTATCCACTTCTTACCTGGCCCCTCACTTGCACTTCACCCACAGGCTGTTGGAAAAAAGATCTCCGATAAAGAGCCCCTCCTAGAGGTGAGCCCGTTGGACATTGCACCGCCTGCCCAACGAGGAGCAACGGCCGATGATGAAGCATGACACTCGCAAGGGTGTGTGAGGCCATTCATTCCAACTAATGGGATGCCCAGGGGAGCACTCCACTGAGCACTACCCCCTCATCAATTTTCATCCTCTCTTGACCGTATCACTATTACTCTTCGTCTAGGAACAACTGAGTCCCCTTCTTGTTAAGCATATCCTAGCCAACCAGAAAACCCAATTCTAACAGTGAATTTGTAAAGAATGTTTACAAAATGACTCACAAGAATTCTTGATTGCCAGCTTGAATTGATAACAGCCGACTTGGAAAATAATGAAAAAATACATTGTTGGCATTTCAGAAGGAGAAAAAGAAAACACTCATTTCCTAAATTAGTAGATCTAAGAGAAACAGTGCGCTGGTTAAAGGGGATTCCTCTGAGTATCAGAAATAATCTCTAATTTGTACCCAAAACCATTAATTTTAATATTGTGACTTATTTAGTTTATCAAAACATAACCTCAGTGTCATTTCCCTATCACTCTAGACTATGTGAAATGCTGAACCTCATAGCTTGTGTTCAATATTTACCCTACCTGACTCTTGCCGACACAGGGGGTCCTTGGAGGCACTTTCGCCATTTCCTGGGGCACCTTGCATTTTGCCCTCATCGCTAGTCTCCCCCTGCCGCCGCTGCCTTTTTAGATCCCGGCACGGCCGCAGTGAGGGGGGACTCCATATCCCAGCGTCCCCTGCGCCAGGAAGCAGGAAGCAGCGCACGCCAGTTCAGCGCTCCCGGAGGCGCATAAAATCGACAACAGCCCCGGTGGAGCGGGGCTTCAATCTTTACCCTACCTGACTCTTGCCGACACAGGTGGTCCTTGGAGGCACTTTTGCTGTTTGCTGGGGCACCTTGCATTTTGCCCTCATCGCTAGTCTCCCCCTGCCGCCGCTGCCTTTTTAGATCCCGGCATGGCCGCAGTGAGGGGGGGACTCCATATCCCAGCGTCCCCTGCGCCAGGAAGCAGGAAGCAGCGCATGCCAGTTCAGCGCCCGGAGGCGTATAAAATCGACAACAGCCCCCTGTGTCGCGGGATCGTACGCAGGACACGCCGGGAGAAGCCCGGGACAAGGGCGAGATCGTCTACGGCCATCTGAGGCCGAACGTGGACAGAACAGGGCCCCTCTCTGTGATGTTTGCTAAGGATTCCCGCAAAAAGGCCAGTGCGCTGCGATCTTTACACTTTGACGTTACGAGGGTATGGCTGCTAATGGAGTGGGGAAGGGGCGGAAGTCCATCACAGGAAGTGTTGTAGGGACTATAGATCAGATCCTAATTCGGGCATCGTCTGCCCTACAAAGGGAAATTGAACTTACTGAGAAAAGACTATCTATGGACCACATTCCTGACAAGCGTTCTTCACTGGGACTAATAGCTACCGCCTTATCTTGTAGCAGGGTTTCCGTTCTCCCACAGAACTGTGCATAGAGATTTGGAACCTCGGCGAATTAGGGTGGCCCAAAACTCACCTCAGTACCCAAAATCCCCTTACCAGACTAGCTACAGTGTCTCATTGGTCATAACAAACTCCCAATGATTAGACAAACCAGAACATGAACTTACGATACCTCAGGTCACGTGGAACACATGAGCACTCTTTCGTTATACAATCATTTCAAACCAGAACGTGGAGTAAATGAGGACACGTGCACATTTGAAATATTTATTTACTAATGCCGTTTTCTCAAACGCAGTATCTTAGATAATACAAGGAAACATATTATCAGAAGCAAAGTTATCAGCATAGTTACTAGTCCATAGAAAGCAAAAGGTGACAGCATACTGTGGTATATAAATAAATAATACCGGATCTAGGTTTTACTGGACATAGCAATAACAGATAGCTCAATAAATAAGAGTCAAGATTCGAGGTAGTAGGAGTTTGCAGGTTTAATACAGCATAAGGACAGGAACAGGACAACCTGCATAGGAATAGGAAGGCAGGGCCCGGCAGCTGCCGGGGCTGGATCTGGGATGAGCGCGCTAACTTTAATAACAGTACACAAGCATATATACTAAAACAGTTGCATTACAATGAATACAGTAGGCGGAGCAGTGGGTGTGGTCAATAGCAGTCGCGAAAGATAAGGGTGAAAGTGGGTGTAACAAGAGACGTGTACATAGACATGTGATGTAAACGTAACAGAATATGTCATAAATGGGGCGGAAACATGGAGGGGGCTACCTAAGGAGCCGGGACCTCTGACCTAATGGTGCGCGCAAACTGACAATGACGTGTTACTAGGAGAAGCTGTGGGCTATGAACTCTGCGCTAGGAGTAGAGACTGAAGTCTGGAGAGTCAGGGCGACATGTACCTAAACCCTATCTAGTATCTAATGTTTAGAGGACATGTTGATATAAACTAAAAGTCAGGAGGGGAGAGGCTAACAGACTCTAAGACTGGTGCATGCATTATTCTACATGTAGTGCGTAATGAAGAATATTAAATGACCATTAATACAGTATTTCTCCTACATGGAGACGTAAAGGCTAGACTGTGACGGAAACTATTGATGCGATTCAGTAGCTTAGGAATGCAGTGAAGGAGGGCTGAACTGATAACTAGAATCATAACATATTCTTGGCAGACTAGCAGGCAGAGCCAGGCCGAGCCGGGCACTGTGAGGCAGGAAGTAAGTGAAGGGTCAGGAATACAGGTGGGGGCTGTATCGCTCCTCAGCGAGGGCTCAGGAGACAGGAGCTGAATCTGGTGTCCAGGCCCTTTTGAGGCCTAGAAACGGGAGCTTTTCAATGAAATAACGTGCACACTGAGAAACGTGGCAACGTAGCTTTACATAGGCCTAATATTCGTAGTATTCACGAGAACTGGAAACTGGCATACTAGAGATGGACACAACTGTAATTGCGTCTTTAATCAAACATGGGGAAATACATATGCATATTAATCATGCACACATAACATAGGATGGGGAACACGTAGGGACACAGAACATGGCAAAATTTACTTTTCCACATTCCCTCCTTGTCACTACGTTTCCCTCAGGAAACATCAATATTCATGATACCATCTATCATTTCATACAGTATCATTTGCTCGTCTCGAATTTTCTTAGAACGGGATTTAGAACGGGACTTGGGACTAGGAATACAAGAGGTAGCACAAATGCCACAAATCGCAGGGCCACATTGTATACATAGGCAGCAACTGAATATGATTGCTACTGCAATACCTAGAAATGACAATACTTTCCATCCCCAGGCGGAAATCATATTCCAGAACCAACCGGACCATGTCCAGGTGCCTGGATCTTGGTGTAACATATGGGCAATTTTATGGAGTCTGGTTATAGCTGAATAAACAGACGGCGCGTTATTAGGAATGAAAATGCAGCAACTAGATCCGATGACTCTACATGCCCCGCCCCTATCGGCCAGTATGACGTCAAGGACGAGACGATTCTGGAGCACGACAATTCTCATAAAGGATTGCTCTTCGGTCAAGTTACTTAGAGCAGAGGTAGTCTCAATCACTACTGCTTCAAGGGTTCTCGTTAATCTACGTATCAGTTTACTATTCACAACAGTACCTAAATAAGGGAAGACACCTTTATTGCTATCTATATATTGTTCTAGAGCAGTTTCAGTATAATCGACAATCGGGAGGTCTCTTTTGTGTCTAGTATGTACTAGGTGGGAATTCCTATGATAGTCGGGTGGGGCTAGGAAAACTGGTGGCAGTAGGAATGCAATGTAACAGGTACCCTCCCAATCGAGGGGCAGACGAACATATGCGGTCTGACCACAAACAAAATAAGAATGGCGTGAAGCTTTGAAAATAGATTTCCCACTGTCACTATACTTGACAATAGTAGTACAATCACTATGTCCTACATGTACGGAACCATTCTTTCAGACACATAATTCACCTTTAACTGGTAGTACTGACATAGCAGGTAAGTCTGGAGTAGTATCAGACTGAACATTCAGGACCATGAAATTCGAAGAATAATTACCTAAATTATAAACTTCATTTTCTAGATCTAGCCCTGTTCTGTGGGGAAGACCTTGCTTGTCTGGAAAACATGTACTGTTAAGAAAAGACATATCTGTTGAGGATGACGTTAACGTGGACCATGCTCCACACGAACCATCATGTGAAAATGGATAAGGAAAGAGTGGCAGAACTCCCTTCGGTGTCTGGAATGGGGGGAGTCGACCACACACCCAACAATTAGTGGCATTGCTGGTCTGGTGTGAATAATGTAACATATGGATAAAGGAATTATTACGCATAGCAAGACGATATGAGAGTTCATGAGGAGGCAGATCACTAAACGTGTGCTCTACTGTAGCAATAGAAGACTTATTTACATGAGAAACTGGAACATACAAATAAAATGCATAACCTGTGCAGGTAATCATGAGGCTGAAAAACAATATGAAACTTAGAAAAACGATACATCGGATTGAGTTTTGACTAACTCTCTCACTATGGGGGTCTATTTTATACATGTCAGAAACCGGTCTAACCGTTTCACCTAGGGGAGGACTTAGACAATCAAACTGGCTGACTTATTTTACTAGACCTTAATTTTTGCTTATACTCCTGTTGCGGAGTTTTCTCTAACAGGGAGGGTTTAGTATCATTGTCTTTTGCGGGACAGTCCTTGAGAATAGTACTTTGGCAGTCTTTCAAATCCTGGGAAATGTTCTTAGAAACAGGCTTCAGTCCGTAAAATCTTTTCACATGAGACAGGTGGACCCAGCCCTTCCTGCCTTCCAGCTTGACGGCAGTACGGGTGGCCAGGAGGACCTGTCGGGGTTCCTTCCAGCGAGGCTCCAGCGGACTTGAACGATCAAAATTCCGGACAAGAACCATGCATCCGGGAACGATTTCATGCGGTGCCACCTCGGTATTGTCTGGAAATGCGGCAGCAACCTGTGAACGACAAGAGTTGAGGGCAGACATCAAGGAAGCTAGGTAATCTGTCAGCATATTACTTGAAACATCGGTAATACTTCGGGGTCTAGGTGTACCCCACATATTAGGGGGGCGGCCAAATACGACCTCATACGGGGACAGACCTGATCTGGAATGTGCGACCATGCGCATGTAAAACAAAGCGACTGGCAGAGCTACTAGCCAGTCTACACCTTTCTCTTTACATATTTTGGCAATGCGGATTTTCAGGGTCTGGTTATGTCTCTCTACGAGACCGGCTGCTTCAGGATGGCGTACACAATGGAACTTCCACTGGTACCCTAACAAAAGGGAAACATGTTTCATGAGTTCAGATGAGAATGGCTGGCCGTTGTCAGAATATACGACCCTAGGGAGTCCATAACGGGGGAAGAATTCACGAACCAACTGCTTGGCAGTGGTCGCGGCTGTGTAATCTGGGACCGGATATGCTTCTGTCCACCTGGACAAAGCGCATACAACTACAAGGACATACTTGAAACCTCGACATCGCTCCATCTGAATATAATCCATTTGGAGGACTTCAAAAGGGTGGTCAGGGGGCTGGAATCCACCTTGTTCCACCGGGACACTTTTACCTGGATTGAACTGGCAACATATCCTACAGGTACGGACTTTCTGCTTGGCTGCAGCTCGTAAATGCTTGTTGAACCAAATGTTCTGGATACTGTCTAACATAGCTTTTTCTCCTAAATGTGCTGGACTATGTGCGGTATTGATAATGACTTGAACCATAGAGTCGGGGAGAAACCATGTGGCTCTACCCTTCGTTACCCATCCCTGATCTGTCTGGACCCCTCCTTGTTCGGACCATTTCTTAATTTCATCGGGAGTAGCATGTAACTGGATATGTATGACATCTTGAGTGGGGTCCTTAACTGTCATGCATGTAGTCGGATCTGGAGTATGTGTCTGTATCGGATTAACTGACATGTCTGGAGTCTGTGCTGTAAGCTTGGCTGTGCGATCTGCTAGATCATTACCTTGAGAAATAGTGTCAGTAACTTTCGTATGTGCTTTGCATTTCATGATAGCAATAGATGTCGGTAAATGTATTGCATCTAACAGAGCTTGAATAAGGAGACCATGCTGAATCTTGGTTCCATGAGAAGTCATGAAACCTCTCTCCTGCCAGAGCACTCCAAAGTCGTGTACGACTCCAAATGCGTAACGTGAATCTGTGTAAACATTAACTTTCAGGTTCTTAGCGTGTATGCAGGCTTGGGTCAGAGCAACTAGCTCTGCTGCTTGAGCAGACAGGGTGTCAATACGGTGTGTTTCTATAACGTCAGTGTCAGTAGTCACTGCATACGCGGCTACTAGTTCTCCTGTACTTGTTCTCATACATGAACCATCCACATAAAGTGTCAGGTCGGGATCTGGTAATGGAATATCTGTCAGATCTTGTCTTGGCTTAGTCATAGTGTTAACTACTTCCACACAGTCGTGTGTGGCAGGATTCGAAATAACTGACGGTAACAGTGTAGCAGGATTTAGAACGTTGCAGCGTCTGATTTCTATGTGTGGCTGGAACAGTGTCAGTTCATAACCTGTTAAACGTGCAATTGTCAAGTGCTGAGTCTGGGTTCGGTTTAAAAGAACTTCCACAGAGTGTGGAACTTGTACTGTCAAGGAATGTCCTAATACTATGGAATCACTTTGTCTGATAGCTAGAGCTGTGGCTGCAACTGACTTGAGGCACGCAGGCAGAGCCTGGGCTACAGGATCTAATGTGCTCGAAAAATAAGCACAGGGCTTGTATTGACCTGCTTGATCTTGTGTGAGAACAGATAATGCTGTACCTTCGCGTTCTGTGACGAAAAGTGTAAAAGGCTTACTGTAGTTCGGTGTAGCTAGAACTGGAGCTTGGCATAAAGCTTTCTTTAACTCATTAAAACTAAGTGTATGTTCAGATGTCCAAGGGAGGACAGTCGATACGGCTGCCTCCTGTGTCGTTAACTGTATCAGTGGTTTAGCTAGAAATGCATACTGAGGAATCCATTGTCTGCAATAAGAAGTAAGGCCGATAAAAGCACGTACCTCCTTCTGTGTCTTGGGCTGAGGAAGACTCGCTATTAACTGGATACGGTCTGGTGTCAACTGCCTACCCCACTTGGACAGCAAGTGGCCTAAGTAGATCACTTGCTGTACACAGAATTGAAGCTTCGAAGGGGACACCTTGTGCCCCATCTTGGCTAGAAAATAGAAGACTGTGAGTGATGCTCGCTCGCAAGCACGTTCAGAACGGGCTGTGATCAGTAGATCATCGACATACTGGAGCAGGGCAGTGTCAGTTGGCATGTGAATGTTGTCTAGTTGTCTCTTAAGTGCTTGACTGTAAATACTAGGACTTTCTGTGAAACCTTGAGGAGCTCGTGTGAACATATAGCTTCTTCCATTTAAACAAAATCCGAAAAGAAACTGGCTGTCTGGATGAATGGGGACACTGAAAAATGCGTTCTTGAGGTCTATGACTGTGAAAAATGACGCTTCGGAATCAATGGCTGTCAGTAGGGAAGAAATATCTGGGACAACTGGGTACTGGGGAATAATACATTTATTGAGTTCTCGTAGGTCAATCACTAATCGATATACTGGGGGTGCATTTGGATCAGTACGTTTCATGGCTGGAATGATCGGAGAATTACATACATTGGAGTTAGTTTCTATAACTACTCCTTGAGCCATGAGCTCGTCAATAATTTTGGATAAGGCTGCTACAGCCTCAGGTGGCAATCTGTACTGTCTGATTCGTGGTAACACTACACCTGGTTTGAGAGTCACACGATGGGGTGTGATTTGCATGAAACCCACATCAGTTGGACCTTGTGCCCATAGATGCTGCGGAACATTAGACAATCTCGGATCAAAATCTCGTAATACATAGTGACCCTTGAAGTCACGTAGAAACAGGCGTATTCCCTCTGGGGAGCAGCAAATAACTGCACCTAATTCTTTCAGTGTTTTAATGCCTAACAGATTTTCTGGACATGACTTCGTAAGTAACAGATCAGTAGTGCGGGACAATGGACCTACTTCTAGAGTAACTGGCTTAGATATCTCGTTTACAATAGGCTTTCCTGAAAATCCAAGGGAAACATTTCTAGAGCCTGAGAGTGGAGCCCCTGGAACTTCGGCGTGACTGATAGTCGTCCTACTTGCCCCTGTATCAATCAGAAACTTTCTGTCTTTCCCTAGTACCTGACTATGAACATAGGGACCTTCTTGATCTACAGGAATCTCGATGAGAGGCAAGCCTACCTCCCTCTCTAGGCTGTTTCATGAATATGGCTGATACTCTGGATACTCAGACTGTGCATACTGGTACATCTGCTGTGTAACATGCTGTGTTGCAGCAATAGGCTGCGGTGCTGGAACTGTCTGTTGTGCATTCTGTGGCTGAGAAGTCTGTGAAACCTGTTCTTGTCTAGGCGGACGTGGTCTTTCTTTAGTCTTACCAGTAGCTATATTATGTTTCAGAACTGCACACTCGTTTATAAAATGACCTGGCTGTTTACAATAATTGCATGTCCCTTTAACGGGAGCTGCAGGATGACTGGCTTGATTCGTACCCCTCTTCTGACTGTCTTGAGGAACAGATTGTGCAACTAGTACTTTCATTTTCGTGTCTTTCATACGTTTTCTTTCGTGATCTTGCTCTTCTCTGATTCTATTCTGGTGGTACTGGAGCATCTGTAACATCTGGGACGGGGTACTAGCTTGCCATGTACTTTCGACTTTCAAAACTCGATTCTTAACTTGTGGACTTGAATTCTCGACTAATTTAGTAACAAAAAGATGAGGGTATGACTCACTACTTGTCTTGAGGCCACTGTTTATGATAAAACATTTCTCAAATCTAGAATAAAAATCACTAGTGTCTTCGTCTTGTTTCTGTTTACAGGCTGAGATTGCATCCCAGTCTTCCTTTTTAGTGGCTAATAATCTTGGCAAAACTTGAATTAACAGCTCTGGTAATTCTTTACATTTATCTCCAAGACCGGTACCTGGTACTCGTATCTTATCTTCAGCTTCTAGAACTGCCCAATCGATCTTTTTCTCTCCCACCTCCCAATCTTTTTCCTTGAGTTTCTCGTATACCCCTGCGGGCAACAGGACTTTTAACATTTTAATTATATCTGGATACGTATATTCTCCCATACGGAGCATGTCTTTTAATTCTCGGTGGAACCCTGCTGGATCTTTGTCGTGACAAGGAATTAATTTCTTCATCTCTAAGAGTTCCATCTTTGTAATCGGAGTGTAAACAAATACTCGTTGCATTTCACCATCTGTTGTCCTGACTGGGTGTACTTCTCGTAACGGATTCTGTCTATCTATGTAAAACGGTTTACTTTCTGGAGGTGAGACATGAACAAAATGCGGGTTCAAAAACGTTCTATATTTGTGGCGCTGTTCTAGAATGACACTAATTAAATCGGTACCTAAACCTTTCCATCTATACTGGAGTAACTCGTTCAGGACATCGTGTAACGGACCTGGATCAGAATGTTGACCCTCATACAGAGTAATGAGGTGCTGGATCATATACATACCCACCAGTCGTTGCTCGGCTGGGGGCAATTTCAGAAACATTTGTGCCACTATTTCATCTGGAAAAGTGGTAGAATCAGTAATCCATCGGACTGCTGATCGGGCTAGTTCTTGTTCATGCATAGTACTTAACTCACTATAACCGATTCGTGATTTCAGAATATGATCGGTAGCTTGAAATACTTGTTCTAGAGAACCTTGTTCAGGTGCTGGGTGAGGAACAGTTTTCTTGTAGTCTAGACGTGAATGTCGGTCGGAAAGTCTAGTTCTACCTACATACGCTATTCTGGCGGGATTCTCGTCCTCTACCTCTTCAGTAGAAGAGTCATTCTCTTTCTCGCTTACTTGTGCTGCTTTACGTTGTTCATGTAACTTTATTATTTCTTTACAAATTCTCTTGTACATACTCTCTATACTACTGACGGTTCTGTGCTTACCCTCGGCTATATTATCACTCCACCTTGTCAGGATTCTCATTTCGGGCGGATCTTTGGTCGGATAATCTTGTTCCCTTATTAAACAATTAATCAGAAACTTCAATATCATGAGCTGGATCTCAGCTTTCCTTTGAGACATGGCTTCGCCAATACTTTCTGGATCATTCCCCGTACGGATGAAACGATATATTCTGTCTAGATCTTCTTTCATATTCGGTAGGGTGTCCAGATACCCGGTCACCCGTCTTACACGGATGGAATATATAACCGTACTATCATCACCTGTGACTGGATCATAGCGGCATTCAGTAAGGGCTCGTCGGATATCTGCAACGGACTTATATTTGGGCGTACGCTGTAACGCACATTCATGTAACTCGACTAACGTTAAACGTTGGTGTGGTGGCGGGGTACCAGGAGGACCTCCTCCTGCGGCCCCTAAACTGGTATCATCGACTGATACTCTTCGTGCTGGCAGAGTGGGAAATTGTAATGTGGGCTGAACCGGGGGTACCGTGGCAGGTACTCCGGTGTCTGGAGGAGCAGGATTTACATTATTTACAGGGACTGGCGGAACAGGATTTGCATATTCTGGAACCGTGTCGTCCAAGTAGGACGAAATAAAAATATCAGCTGCGGTCGGTTTGTGACGTAGCTTGGTCGGAACTAATGGTGGCGGAAAATTACTGGATGCCTCCGGGGTTGCTTTTGGCAAGCCCTCGGCAAGAAGAGGATACATACCCTTAATAAGGGCATGCCTCTGTCTATCTGACTGTTCGGTTTTGACTCGTTCACCTATCTCGATTAATTCCCTTTCTTGGGCTCGTTCTAAGGATTCTTTACTTAATTCTGACTTTCTGATTTCTTTTTCGGTTCGTTTATGAGATTCTTTGCACCATAACTCGATGGCATCTTTCTGTGACTGTCTGGCTTTCTTTTTCCATAATGCTTCTTCTACTCGCATGATGCACTCGGCATCCCACGTACCTGATACGGGCCATCTATACTTTTCCTCTAACTGTTTGGTATACTCTACCCATAAATCTAGATATAATATGGCACTTATGCCATGCTTCTGATACATAAAATGACCTGGACTGTCCCTAGGCGGGACAGGAACTGCTGCTTCTAGCAGACCTTTTCTGGTTTTTAACTGACGTAGTCTGGAAAATAACGGCATGACTGAACTGTAATCTAGACACAATACAATACACAATGAACACGATAATTACTCCACATTCATACCACGACATTAAAATACATGAAGAACATTTAAAATAACAGTTCGAACAGAATACATGAATTTTCTCGAGAACAGAACTGACTAGAACAGAAACTAGATGCACTGCTGGAACAGTACGAAACTTACCGGTCTCATAAAGAGACACGTCAGGACCCGCATCCACCAGAGTGGACACTTCGTTTTGGGATCTGTGTACCACCAAACCCCACGGACCAGAGACAATTAGATTGACCCTGTCTAGATACTACCCCAGCAACGGTACTCACCGGGCAGCAAGAACGGAAGGCCTCGGACTGGACTGGACTGCTTCGACGCCGGATGGACGAACTTCGGACTTCTGTTACGGGTGGGCCTCCGGATACCTCGGACCTTGGACTCTCGGCTTGGGCTCTGGTCGGGACTCGCCGCGTTCCTCCACCGCCTCGTCTGGATGCTGGACCGCAACCTCCGTCTCCTCCGTGGGCCTGAGGGATACTTGAAGCAGAAATATCTGCCGGTGCGCAGAAGAGTTCCGTCACGGCTGCAGAGGGTCAGGGGGCATACGTGGCTTCACCGGCGCGTGGGGAAAGGGCAAGTCCCTGTTCGGGCGCCATTATGTGGTATATAAATAAATAATACCGGATCTAGGTTTTACTGGACATAGCAATAACAGATAGCTCAATAAATAAGAGTCAAGATTCGAGGTAGTAGGAGTTTGCAGGTTTAATACAGCATAAGGACAGGAACAGGACAACCTGCATAGGAATAGGAAGGCAGGGCCCGGCAGCTGCCGGGGCTGGATCTGGGATGAGCGCGCTAACTTTAATAACAGTACACAAGCATATATACTAAAACAGTTGCATTACAATGAATACAGTAGGCGGAGCAGTGGGTGTGGTCAATAGCAGTCGCGAAAGATAAGGGTGAAAGTGGGTGTAACAAGAGGCGTGTACATAGACATGTGATGTAAACGTAACAGAATATGTCATAAATGGGGCGGAAACATGGAGGGGGCTACCTAAGGAGCCGGGACCTCTGACCTAATGGTGCGCGCAAACTGACAATGACGTGTTACTAGGAGAAGCTGGGGGCTATGAACTCTGCGCTAGGAGTAGAGACTGAAGTCTGGAGAGTCAGGGCGACATGTACCTAAACCCTATCTAGTATCTAATGTTTAGAGGACATGTTGATATAAACTAAAAGTCAGGAGGGGAGAGGCTAACAGACTCTAAGACTGGTGCATGCATTATTCTACATGTAGTGCGTAATGAAGAATATTAAATGACCATTAATACAGTATTTCTCCTACATGGAGACGTAAAGGCTAGACTGTGACGGAAACTATTGATGCGATTCAGTAGCTTAGGAATGCAGTGAAGGAGGGCTGAACTGATAACTAGAATCATAACATATTCTTGGCAGACTAGCAGGCAGAGCCAGGCCGAGCCGGGCACTGTGAGGCAGGAAGTAAGTGAAGGGTCAGGAATACAGGTGGGGGCTGTATCGCTCCTCAGCGAGGGCTCAGGAGACAGGAGCTGAATCTGGTGTCCAGGCCCTTTTGAGGCCTAGAAACGGGAGCTTTTCAATGAAATAACGTGCACACTGAGAAACGTGGCAACGTAGCTTTACATAGGCCTAATATTCGTAGTATTCACGAGAACTGGAAACTGGCATACTAGAGATGGACACAACTGTAATTGCGTCTTTAATCAAACATGGGGAAATACATATGCATATTAATCATGCACACATAACATAGGATGGGGAACACGTAGGGACACAGAACATGGCAAAATTTACTTTTCCACAATACTAATATGCTGTAATGAATAAGCGTTAACAACACCTAATTCTCACCCTCCCTAACTAGCATATTATATTAATATCTAAGAAGGTCTCTTTGGGTTTTAGCAGGGCGGGCCCATACCTCAAGATCCTAGTGTGAAGAGATCACATCAGCTTCCACCAGCTCTCTGCATGGGAACCGCATCAAGTGTTTATGTGTGCTCTAAGCAAAGCAATATAAAACGCGCCTAAAGCCAGAATTTGGCAGAAGCTGCACTTATGTTATGTCTATGAAGGTGCGGAGATCAGACCTCATAACAATTCTGTGTTGAGTTATCATTGAAGCTTCAGCACTCTCTGTACAGACATAGTTTATTAAGCAAAGCTGATATCAGAGCAATAACATATTATTCTCATGTAAATCACAACGCTCTTCTAGGTTGAAAGCTAAATCAACAATTATGTGCCGTGTGCAGAAGCAGCAAAAGGAAAAAACGGCGTTTAAACATTTAATAAGATCATGCTAACTTAACACAATATATAGATAAGCAGTAACTATATGACAATCTCCGGTACCTGATTCTATACTCCCACTGCCACTGTTACTACCGGTTGCACAACCAGGACCTGATACTGTACCGGCTAGACCGGCGGGGGAGGCTAACTGTTCGAAAGAGGTAGTAGTGATGGTGCACAGTCCACCAGTGAACAGGGCCACATCTGAGTCTGTCCCAGAAACACCCCTCCAAAGCTCACGATTCAAAAGATCCTGCCAGTCTACCCGATTGGCCTTGGATACTAATACAGGGGTGTCAAGTAAAGCCTTGGACCAAGCAGCCAAAAGAAAGCGTAGGGGAGCTGCCCTAATAAATAAGAATACTAAAAGGCAAAAACGTTTTACCAAGGAGACAGAACCTTCTGTGGCTGAGCTAGATGGTCAGCATTTGGGAGCGGACAAGTCACTTATTGAAGTCGATGAAGCCACGTCGCCATCAGAGAGAGGAGGGGACTTCTGGGGCAAAATGGAACTGATATTTATAGAGTTTTGCCTTCCGATCCATAAAAGACTGGACTCCATCGAGAAAAGGCTGTCTTACCTTGAATCACGGTGTATACCGAAAGTGGGAGGGACGGTTAGGGGGCCCATGGAAACGACCGGTAATGGTACGAGAACATCAGGCCCAAGTCAGATAGGTACTCAGAGTATAACTCCTGTGGATACAACCATAGAGAGGGTACCATCTGCCCAAAGTACCATAGAAGATGTACATCAATCTACCCAGCCAGCGATAGTACCACCAAGCCCACCAGTTAACACAAGGAAAACGGGGGGTGGTGGGGTGACGGGAGGTAGTAGCTATGGCCAAGGACCCGAGCAGGTATGGAATCCGGCCCAGGGGGCCGGACCATTGGGTCATAGCTGGCCCCAGTTGCCCCGCCTAGCCTTGCCCCTGGAGTCAGTTCCCTATGTGGTGGTTCTTGTGGGGGCACCCTCACTGAGCCCAGGAAAGGTCGAGAATTACAGAGACCTTAAAAATAAATGTATTTACTGGTTGAATCGTTATAGACCCCTGCCGATCGGGGGAACCAGTGAAATCCTATTCGCTAGACGAATAGATTGGGTGGGAGGCCGGGAGAAGAACATAGAAGGGGACTGCATTGTGATCAATTTTAGGAATAGCTGGACAGTTAGGCATATTTGCAATTTGGAGTCAGGTAGTCCAGATACGCCTATTAGAACCCTGCCACTAACTTATTTCTATCCGGGTACATACAGCAAAGACCGTATTGACCATAAGTGGGAGGGGATTAACTGGACAGGCATTGATAACCAGGGAGGTAATCGTATTCCAGGTAATATTAACAGGTATGGCCCTTTAAATAGCCAAATGCCCACTTGATATGTATTACCATCATAACAGAATTAGCAACCTGGAATCTGTAGACTGACTAATGGAACTAAGGAAGCCCCCCTGCATCAAAGCTGAATGTAAGAATTTGCAGGCAGCAAAAGCTAATTTTACTGAGATTAAGCACCTTTTTTTTATGTCAGGAACTGTGGCAGAGGAAGGCACACCAGGGGACAGAAAAAGCCATACCAGAAGTGATTCACTGAGTGGGACAGGAGGTGACATGGAAAGTGGATGTTTTAAGGCTAGAGAAATAGGGAGAAGGGGAGACAGCAGCGTGGGTGAAAGGAAGGAATCGACACAGCCGGGTGACCGTCTTTTCAGATCACCCGACTATGGTGCAAGTAGAAACCTAACACATAGGGAAGAAAACGGGAGTGTCAACATACTTTCCTGGAATGTTGCAGGTCTGAGAAATAAATTAACATCAGATGACTGGGGTCTGTTCATGGAGAAACACGATATCTGTCTTATGCAGGAGACGTGTACCCTGGACGATTACCAGCGGAGTGGGTTTGCAACATTTAATGTTCCTGCATCAAAAGGGGGAAGAGGAAGACCGTCAGGAGGGCTTAGTACGTGGGTAGCCACTCACCTGGGAGTTATGGCAAAACAGGTGACAGTCAATTCCCCAGACATCCTATGTGTCCTGCTAATACTTCCAGGGAACAAGCACTTAGCCATAATTAACATCTATTCCAGGCCAACACAGAGTGGTCAGGAGTCCTTGGTTATTGATCTGAGGGGATTTGTCAGGACCCTTGACCCCGAGGTTGGTATAATTATTGGGGGGGATTTCAACTGTCAGTTTGAACCCCTCAGCAATTTAAGCATGGAGGACCCTGACGAAGAAAATCAATATTGGAATATACCCGAACCATCAATTCCTCTAGTAAAAGCGTGGACACCGTTGGTACTCCAATCTATGTCCCTTATATTGTCCCTATCAGTAAGACCTTGTAATGGCCGATTAAAATCAGATAGGCCTGGTAATGTGACGTTTAATAGAGTTGGTCAATCTTCGATCATCGATTACATTTTGATCGAATCTAGATCGTGGGACAAGGTCCAGAATTTCAAGATCCATCACCGGTTGGACAGCGACCATAATGCCCTGGTAATCTCACTGAAGCCGGGAATGTTGGGGATTAAGAAACAATATGCCAGAGTTGAATTCCCCTCCAGAGCCTCTTCTCCTGCACAACAACAGGAGGAGAGTAAAATGGCCCTCTATTATGGGCTCCTCCGAACGGCAGTCCCAAATCTATCTCCAAGTGCTGCCCTTCCTTAGTGATATGGCAGAGGTGGGATCTAAGGGGGCGGTAGCTGGATGGATAGTAGACCCATGGAAATCCATAAACAGTTAGCCTCAATAATGTTGGAGGTTTTTTTCCCACTCCAGACTTTTAGGGAAAATGTGGCTAAGAGTCATCCCTGGTATACTGCTGAATGCTGCAAGTTGAAAGGAGAGCTGGTCAAAGCCATCAAAGAAAATGACAAATTACGTATTAAGTCCCTAAGGGTGCTGTATAAGCAGGTCATAGAAAGGGAAAGAAAGCCCTGGGAGGTGGAACAGTGGGAAGATTTGAGGGAAGCATTACAACGCAGAGACATCAAATCCTTCTGGGCAATTGTTAGTAATGAGGGCAGGGTTGAGAGTAACGCTATAAGCCCAAATATAGCCCCAATAGTATGGGAAGAACACTTTGGTGGTCTCTACGCTGAGCCAAGCAATGGTGACTCTGATTTGGAGTCACTGAGTCTCCTCCACGAGCATCGACTGGGGGGGGGCTCCGGAGATATCGAGTCTGGAAGTAGAGATTGCCATAAATAAGTTACTACCCAACAAAGCCCCGGGGCTTGATAAAATCCCCGGGGACTTGTTTCGGTCGGAACCCAAAATATGGGCCCGTTACCTTTGTGTCTTGTTTAATACAATACTAATGGGCACAGACCCACCTGAGACATGGAGGGGGCTGAGATAGTTCCCATTTTTAAAAAAGGCTGTCCCCTGCAAACCTAAAACTACAGGCCCATCAGCCTGATAGATATCCCACAGAAGGTATTTGGGAGGATACTCTTGGATAGGATCCAGCTATGGGAAGGGGACAACCAGATCTTAAGTAATTTGCAAGCGGGCTTCAGATCTGGTATTTCAACCATTGACCAGATCTTCCCCCTACATGTCCTTTTCTGGAAAACAGTGAGCGTGGAGGGTGTCAGCCTCTACTTCATTTTTGTGGACCTAGGGGCCGCGTTCGATCTGGTGCCCAGGAACAAGCTGTGGAGAGTTCTCCATGACCTTGGTATGCCGCTTTACCTTCTGGGATTTTTGATCAGGCTCCACAAAGGAAATTACACCCAGGTTAGATGTGGAAAAGCGGGAGAACTGTCTGGACGTTTTCCAGTGCAAAGGGGAGTACACCAGGGGTGTGTGCTGGCCCCTACTCTCTTTTGTCTGTATATAAATGGGCGTGTTAAACACCTTCTAGCCATAAAAGATACAGATGCCCCAATACTAGCCACAGGAAGAGTGCCCGCACTAATGTTTGCGGACGACACTCTACTGTTGTCTCGAACAGCCACTGGCATCCAACGCATCCTTGATGGATTTGCAGATTTTTGTGCCTTAAGTGGATTAGAAATCAATCTGGCTAAAACAAAATGTATGATTTTTAATCCCCCAAGGCAAACCAGACCTAACCCTGCCTTGAACGGCACACCTCTAGAGAGAGTCAAGACGTTTGAATATTTAGGAATTACTCTCGATGAACATCTGGGGTGGGATGCACAAATAACAAAATCCTCATTGAAACTAATGCAGACTGTGGGTGGGCTATCCAAAAAGTACATAACATCTCCATTTAAGCCGGCTGCCCCTGTTATTGAAATCTACAGGGTACAAGTCAGAGCAGCTGCACTATACGGGGCAGAAATATGGGGACAGTCGGCCAAAAAGTTTAGTAAAGGTCGAACACACATTTATGAGAGAGCTCTTTGCCCTACCCGTCAGTACCCCATTGGTCCCATTAAGACTTGATCTGGGATTATTCCCCGTGGAAGAGGAGGTTGCCCTGAGGCCTTTAACTTATTGAAGAAAACTCTGGTCTGTCCCAGAGCTCCCACCGTATCGTGCAGAGTTCCAGGAGGTATCGGTGACATTGAGGTTAAGGAAAATTACTTGGTTAGCGCATATCAAGGACCTGTGTGCACGGCTTGATGTCCCTGGGTTATGGGAATTTCCTGAGTCAGCTTCTCTGACTTATTCCAGAACTGACCTGGTAAAAAGGTTTAGGTTTAATAACTTGGTGGCCCTGCATGCTAGTACGGCAGTAGGGAGAATGACTAGTGAATTCCTCGAGATAAAAACAGAATATAAGAAGGAGGAATTCCTAGATATGATCTACCCAGCCCAAGCTAGGAAGTTGTACTTACAATTAAGAATGGGTAGCTTACCACTAAGGTCATTGACTAACAAATGGGATGTAAATAAAAGTACAGAATGTTCGGCATGTGAACACCCATTAGAAAATGTAAGTCATGTATTTTTCTTTTGTCCAGCATATGGGCTGTCCCGTAATAGGTGGATTAAACCTATCTGCAGGAATCTGGGTTTTCGCGAACATGAGCATGCGCTTAGAGAACTTAGGTACGACACCCACCCACCGGTTGTTTTAGCTGTTTCCCGATTTCTGCATGGTATGTGGATTAAGCGCAGAACTTTTATAATGATTTGATTCTAGATCTAAGGCTTTTAAGATAGCCATGGATCACTTTGTTAACTATTCAGAGGGTTTAATTCTATTTTCAGCCAGGAGCGTCTTCGATGCCTTTTGATGTAAATTAAGTGTATATATATATGAAATGTGTTCTTAACTTCAATATGGATTTTAATGTTTTATCCTGTGTTTTAACATGTACTTTTATGGCCCACTGTGGTCGAAATAAAGTTATCAATGATGATGATGATGATAATTGAACTTCAATTTGTAGATACATGATGACTATTCAGTAAGGTTGCTGGGTAATCAGGACAGTCCCCGCAGCAATACAAGAACCACCAGTTCATGACACATCCTTGAATCATGCGGGACTTCCTATTTCAGTCCCTCAACTATTCAAAACTGCCACTGCGCAACTCATCCTCGGTGCTGAACTCTGCATTGCAGCTCAGCAGCTCCCTGGAACCGCCGATGTGCAACTCATCTTCGGCGTGATATCTTACAATGTTCTGCAACCAGGATTTAAGGTACTTTTGTTTAGCAGGCCTCACTGGTCCCTGTACCTGACCTTCGTTCTATTGTGGTGGACCTGATTTGTGACTTTCTTCCAGTACGGTGCAACCAGATAACCACAGTTGGTGCTTTGTGCTTTTGGGAACTCTTTTCACTTAATTCTTTATAATTGCATATCTCCAGTTCTTCTAATTGGATTTTTGTCATTTTGGTGTCAACTAATTTATGTCATTTTACTCTATGTTTCTAAGCTGGTGGTGGATGTTTCCTTATTTGTGAAATTGTTACTGTTAGAAGTGCTGCATAAATACTTTACACATTGCCTCTAAGTTAAACCTCGCTGCTCTGTGTCACACTACCAGAGGGGTTGAGCACAGGTTAATTTGGGGATTTTCTTGTGTCTTCACCCTGACAGAAATTGTGGTTGCTGCTTGAGTAGGGTTTCACCCCCCTCAAACACTAACTCAATTTCCTACATAATGCTTACATGGATTCATTGAATGTTTTTGGATTATTGCCTCTGCACCAGTTTATATGAGTATAGTTTTGCAAAGGTTTTTTTGAGGTATCAAGGCTTGAATGTTTTTAACCCATTTGTAACATCATGCTTTATATTTCTTTTCAGACTTGATAATGCAAATAATATTCGCAAAACAAATGTTGGTTGAGAGTTCACGGATATTATTAACTAAGAATGATATTGGATTAAATTAAGTTCCAAAATAATACCTCTTTTGAATTCTTGATTTTTCAATGATCTTGTTGGACTAGTGCCCCCAAAGATCTTGTTGGATTACTGTGGAACTATATACAAGTGGGTTGGGAAAGAGTAAGGTATTTTGCTGCACCCAGTAAACACTGACACTGTGGGGGGCAGTAATTTATGAGTGAGGTAAAAATCTTATATTCCGAGTTTTCTTCTAGAAAATTAATAATTTTATGCTAAATTGATGAGTTCCACTCTAAATTTCAGAGTGTATTGAATATTATTTCAGGTGAATTTTAGGTGGGCAGTGTGGACAGCGGTGGTCAGAATTACAATCTCTGTGCAAACAAGTTTGCACAGGGATCGGAATAGACCATCCCACTTACACGTAATCAGAGCCTTTGAATATTGCACTATTCCAGACGTAGTGCACCTCAGGAGAGCACTATTAAAGCACTGGGTAATCAACTCCCTTACATCATAAATTCAACAAAATGCCTCAGAACTGGTTGTATGAGAAGATTAGTGATGCGAACATTATTTATTAAGAAATTGGTATCACACTTTATGCTAGGCCTGACCAAAGTTACACTTAGCTTTCCTGAGGGGCAGTTTATCCCAGGAGTATGTGCCATATGTCCGACTGACGAACAATCCAAGAAAAATTCACAGCACTACATTCTATTTTGTTCCTTGTATGAGAAACTTGCCTATATTGTCGATGTCTTATTTCCTGTGTGCTGCAGAAGAGGCAGAGGAGCTTTTAATTCCTTGGTAATTAGTGTGTGGGGGGGAGTAAGGGGGAAGCTTGTGCTGCTGTTGCCCGCTTTTTAGCTCCAGCATCAACAATGAGAAGATTAATGGTGCATTAAAAACTAAAGGAATAAGACTTGCATTTCATGAAATAGTGTGCAGGATGAAATAACAATCTACATTTTGTTGTACAGGTTTTGTTTCCATTTCTATAAGGATTTTATGGATGAATGCAGATCAGCATAAATACATTAATTGATACTAGAATATCTTATTAGTGGACTGGCAGGATGCTGCAAATATGTACATTCTGTATAATTGATTGTCTATCCTTTGCGCAAAAAGAATCCTCAGAAAGTTCAAACAATTAAAAAAGGAAATTACTAACATCATGACCTCGACTTTTTGGGCGTATTCCTCTTGCATGACAAAATGTATTAATGTGGTCCATTTTGATCAATGCCCAAAATTATATGTTGAAGGTTAGTATACGGGCACTTCACGGTGCCATGTATTTGTAATTACATTTATATAGCTCTTACTATCCCTGATGAGGCGTGGAAGTGATATACGCCAGGCAGCATGCTGCTCCTAAACCCAATGTTAATAGTTAGGTTGATGTTATTGGTTACTATTAATTATTGGAATTAGTCTAGTGCTCACAAGACAAACCATTCCATGCAGTCATTTCACTTTTCTATGGTGGACTAAAGTAATATTGGTTAGTTGCAATCATTAGTCGGGGTAGTGGTGAGCTCTAGGACATGGTTGGTGGGATTAATACAGGAGTTAGAGGAGATTAGATATTTTTAGGTTGCATAGCTATGACTTTGGGCGGGAGGACGAGACATTGTGATCTTGTCAATGAGCTGGGTGAAATTTTCTGAAACTGAGAATAGTCAAAGGTGCATGTGTCAGAGTAGGTTGTGCTCAGACGGAGGAAGTATGCAGAGGATGAAAGGGATGGAAAGGGACATTTGAAAGAGAGAAGAAAAGGGGAGAGGTGACATACAGAAGTTTTAATCAAAGGACAGCCTTTTAATACAGGATTTATGGAATATAGTGAATATTTTTGAAACATCATGCAGTTTGAGGATGCAAGAATATAGACACATTATTTACTTGTGAAGATTGTTCTATATTGGACATTTTTAATAGGTACTAGAATCAGGTAAACACTCTCTCCGTTTTTAGACTACTGCTAGACCCCAAATCTAGCCAAGTCGGTTGATCGGCTCAAGGGCTGAAAGTGAAAAATAATGGCTTGACACAGATGCTGAGCAAATAAATGGGAAATAATCTACACACTGAAAAAGAGATTCTGGCGTTCATCCTCAGATTTGACTCAGAGTATTAACTATACATTTATTTATTTATTTATTTACATTTATAAAGCGCGCAGCTACCCGGAGTTTTCCCGGCGCTACATCAGAGTGGGATACATTGAAATGCCTCTGGTTTGCAGTCACCAGATGGAAGATGTGGGTAGTTTACCAGACAGTGTAAGTGTCTGCATTCTAGTGGCTGGAGGCCAGGGGATGCAAGGACAGGTGTGAGTGAGGGATGGTGGAAGGGCTCCCTTTACAAATTCAGTTTAACACTTTTGTTAGCAAATGTCTGCTGATTAGACTTCCTGCAGCTATTTCCTTTTTGTAGGGGCTATGGGTGAGTAGGGGTGGAGCTGCAGGTTGAAGGTGATGCTTTAGATGAGGATAAGCATTTTTCTACCTTAATCACACTTTAGTGCTGAGCCCTCACGCCTCTTTGTACCTGGAGACAGCCCTGCTGAGTGGCAGCCTACAGAAAGGCTGAAACTGGAGCAAAGTCTAAAAGATATTTGACATGTAAATGTATTGAAATGTATTCCTTAATTGCTGGTCGAGCATCTCTCACCGCAGCCCATATTTTTCCCGCTCTCGTGAAGCTTTATGAAATACACGTTAGTACATTCACGAGTGCGGCGAAGAGCAGGTTCCTTAATCTGGGTCATTTTATATTACTTCGCTGAAGTGCTAGGCGACTAGCAGCGCTTTTGTTGTGGGTCCACTTAAAGAACAAAAAACTGGGACACTGCATTTTAATCCGTCTCATGACATTCATTTTTATGAGCCTCGTATTTATGCAGCCACTCATTTTACTGCTTAAGAAACGGATCTCCTGCTAAGTGTAAAATACAGATCAGACGCCCTTGCCCTCTTGGTCAAAACAGAGCAAACAGGGACACATCTGCAAATGACAGTCACATTAACAGAAAAAGTCGAAATGTGCATCAATGTTTAAGAAATCCTTCTCTGCAGACTCTGCTGCGCAAACCCACATGTGCACTCGCAAGACTGGCGCAGGTCCTGTCTTTAGGCATGCCTGTGGGAAGAGAAAGAAGCAAGATGGCAACCATGCATCACCCTTTGGGAGACACAGACAAGCAAAAATGGGAGTCAGGAGAAAAATGATGCAATAAAAGGGATACTAAGAAGGTAAGGGGCGAAGAAGAGATAGAAGGCAGGAAGGAAGAAACATGAGTCAAGGCAGGAGAGAAAAAGAGGGCGAAAGAAGAGATTGGAGAGACGAGTTAGGGAAGGAAGAGGGTGATAGAGGGGCGAAATATGGCTGTTAAAAAGGAGAGAATTGAAGAAGAACCAGGAATAGCGTTTAATCAAAAAGGAAGATAGGGAGGGAAAGTGGAGTATGGGGAGGGACAGAACAGAGTGATGGAGGCAAAGGGGGTAGAAGAGGAAGAAGTTATGTTTTCAAATACGCAAGCCCTGCTAATGTGTGAAGCATCAGAACATGCTGAATGGTGAAGATAAGTTGTTTCAAATTTCTAATGTCACTTTGATTGAAAACAATAGTACTTTAAATTGTCTTGTCTACTTATTCATCGATCTTACGGCCATTCCTTCATGAGAGCAAAAAAATGATACGTTGCCTCAGTCACTTACCTCGGATGTTTTTGAACTCAGGGGATCAATATGGCAGCTTCCCGGTGTTTACATATCATTGGCTCATTATAAGTGGCAAGTTATTGAGCCCAGTATTTCCACTGCAATCGGAATCACTGATTCAAGGGGTGTCAGTAATTCTAGCAGGGTAGTGAGGGCGAAGTACTAGGGATTCCAATGTATTACCTGAGAATACCCTCAGAAATGTGGAATTACTGGGAAAATTGGAAATAGTTCATACAATTTCCGGGCTAATTCCCCATTTCTTTCCAGAGGACGTTATAGCTGGTTTTAGCAGCTGAAGTTTCTAGGAGAAGAACACAGGATTTGCAATCACCCTGGATCTCATAATTTTAATGTGACTTTGACTGGGTGAAATATCTGCTATGTAGACTTCATCTCTCATAATTTTGGTAATTTCGATATCTCTAAATTCTTCTTGTGCTAACATTTTAGAGAAACATGTGATCAATGTATTGACTACTTTTATAGAATCCAAAGAAGTGTTTCATCCATCTGAGTCAGCTCTTCTCCTGTTGGAGGAAGTCCTCAGTGAGAATGCGGACAAAGGTAAGACCTCCGCCCTTTTATTACTGGACCTAGGCGCTGCCTTTGACACTGTATCTTACTGCCTCCTAATTCTCAGGCTGCAGAAGTGCGGGATCGGTGGAAAGGCACTTAAATGGTTTAAGTCTTTTCTCCAGGACTAAACCTTTCAGGTTGCTCAAAAGCCCCATGTTTCTGAGACCTTCCCCTTGACTCAAGGATTTCCACATGGATCTAGCCTGAATCTAACCCTGTTCAATATCTATATTCGACCATTAGCGGATATCATCGACAAATACAAGGTTCAATTGGTGTTGTATGCCGACGGCCCCCAACTTATTGTTACTCTCTCGGAACCCAACTATATCTCAGCAGATTGTTTCAGATCATGTCTGGTTGAAGTCGCCACTTGGATGGCTGACTGTCACGACTTGTAATGTTCTTACCATTTCTGGTGAGTTGGAGAAGTTCTTGACTTCGGTTCTTGAGGGTTCTGGTCTGTCTGAAGAAAGGGCAACCCTTTCTGGTAGCCACAGTGCTGCCGACAATGAAAAGCGGGAGCAGAATGTGCCTTCCAAAAGGAGTCCCAAGAGAATAAAAAACAGTAGGAAAAAACCTCTGTTGAAGGCGGAGACTCTAGGAACGGAAAGGAAGGAAATAACCCACACATAAGAGCAAACACCAGCAAGGAGTGGAAAATAGAAGGCAAGAGTTACAAATAGGAGTGGAAGGTTTAAAGGAATCCAAACTGGAACAAGATACGCAAACTGGAAAAAAAAGTGCACCAACAGGAAGCAAAAGTACACCAAGTAGGAGCAAAGGTCACCAGCAGGGGCGAGGACACACCAGGAGGAGCAAGCAGTGTTGCAAAGCAATAAAGGATTCAGCCCCGTATATACCCATAGGCAGGAAGTGATGTAACAGGAAGTGATGTAACATTAAGTGAGGTAACAGGAAATAAGCAGTTGCCATATTGGATAAGGAAAAGGAAATGTAAGGAATAGGAAAGGTCGCCATCTTGGAAAGGGTTAAACTAAGAACCTACCCAAGGTCCTCTGGGAAAAAAGACTGAGGATTCATGGGAACAAGAAGTAACAAGATGTCACCAGGAGAATTTACTGGAAGCCGCAGTGAAATGTGCAAAACAAAAGGTGAGTGAAAGTATGCCCCATAGAAGTGCTGGAAACTGCAGCTCCAAAATTGGAGCTGTGGTGTTCCCACTGTGTATTAATGAGCATTAATGGGCCGCCACATGGTGCTAAGGCGCGCCCAACAAGACATAAGTGTAGCAGAGTGTAACCGCGATTCTAAAACAGCGGGGAGCCGTGCAGCACCCCGATGCGCTGGAGAATGAGGTGCCGCGGGCGGTGTCGCAGGCTTCACCGCAGCCCACGGTGATGAAGCAGGCAGTGCCATGGACTGAGCCATTGCACGTGGCGCAACACTGACAACTGCTTGAATTTGAACACAATTGAAACATAACTCCTGATAGCAGGGAAAACCCCCTTGATCTGGACCTTAGTCTGGTGGCCCCTCTCCCTTGCTCAGCCCCTAGTACCCAAACAGAAAGTAAAACATTTAGTACATTGGCTTGATTCCAAACTCTCCTTCGAGGATCAGATCAGAAATACCATGGGCAAGGGCTTCAGTATTCCTAAGGCCCTTACACAAATCATAGACTTAATTCCTACAAAGTGTTGTAAATCCATTGTGCATGCTCGTATTACTTCCCAACTGCACTACTCCCTTCCTCTGCCTTTAAAGAAAGAGATTACTTTTGTCCATATTCGTAATTCACAGAAAACGTGGCTATTCAATCAATAAGCTCCTTCCTTCTTTCTCTCTCCTTGGTCCCCACAGGTGGCACCGGGAAACCCTTGGGTAGCTGTGTTCCTTATAAAGTCGAAATAACAAACCATAACATAATATTGCAATTTCCTGTATCGCGTATCCACTAAGGGCACTCTCAACTCACTTTAGAGAGTTCAAAATGCCATTGCTAATCTTGTGCTCAATCTCCCCAGAAAATCTTCTATGTCAGAAGCTCAAACCAGCTGCACTGGATTCTAGTAACCCAAAGAATTAAGTTCAATGCCATGTGCTTCTGCTACCGCATTCTTCATAGCAAGGCCCCAAATATCTGCATTTCATGATTCAACCATGCATCACTGGTCGGGATCTCAGATTTCTGCAACAAAACTAGCCAGGTTGCCTAGGGCAATGAAAGACAGACTGGGGCACCCTCTTTCTCCTTTTTGTCCTCCAAAACGTGGAACTACCTTCCTATGATCTGAGAGTGCCATCCTCGGAGAAATTTTTCAGAAGCAAACTGAAATCCTGGCTGTTCTGTACCACTTGATAACTTCCCTGGTCTTTCAATTCTTGC
Source organism: Lissotriton helveticus (assembly GCF_964261635.1). NCBI lineage: Eukaryota > Metazoa > Chordata > Amphibia > Caudata > Salamandridae > Lissotriton > Lissotriton helveticus. The sequence continues at coordinate 1,570,045,968 of NC_136057.1, read as the reverse complement.
TCATCTCTTTGTCTGTTGGTCAGGGCCTCAGCGTTGGGACACACAGTCTTGTGTATTTAAGTGCTTTACAAAAACACATTATTATTGTTATTATTATATTTATTATTATTATTATTTTCAGTTAAACTTATTTCTTAAAATGTTATACCAGGCCATATCCTTTTTCCCATTCCAGGTTCAAGGTTATTCCAAGGTATTTTCAGTCATGGATCTCAGAGTGAGACAACTTGTGTGCAAAATTGTTTTGAACAAAGTGCTTGAAATGGCTTTCTGGATTCTCCCTGGTTACTCTGGCAACAGCTCACTTTTGATATTCATTGCATTGCTAATCCTCCTGTGCATCAGGAATTTTCTCCTGACAAGAACCGTGGTTCTTGATTTCTTTTCTTACCAATTTCATTCTGTTGTTACTACAACCTGGCAAGGTGGGTGATGGCACCAACCAGCATTGATTCTAAGAGAAAAGGAAGACAACAAGAGTTTCAGCCTCTATGAGACCAGCCGTTCACACTATCAATTTCCACCAGAATGTATGCATTTTGTGTCAATGCCTAGAGTGCAGCATTTCTATTAGGACTCAGGGTCCGGCAGATTTCTTCGTTTAAGAGACTTGTAACACCACCAATTACGTAGCCTGCCATTCAGCTCCCAGCCCTCAACTGACTCCTCTAAAACACTGCTCAAGCTGGAGACATGAACATTCCTGGCATGAGCTGTACATGTACAATTAAAGGAGCTGTGCACATTAAACCACAACACATCCCCCATACATAACAATGGAAAGAACATAAAAAGAATAATCATACTAAGTAGGCTAAATAAGACAGAAATGAAACTTACACAATTAAACTCTAAGAATGGACGGAGATCCTTCTACATATTGGGATTAAGAACATTCATATCACAGAAAGACAAAGACAGTCTCAGGTCAGTTCCACTATTCCTAGGGGCCAGAGGAACAGAACAATAGCCCTTCCCTGCATGTTCTACAACATGCTTCTCAGTCCAACTGTCAGATCCACCATCACCAGGATACCTCACAAGTCTGGACATGGTCAACTGACAACCAGGATGAGCTGTCACCACTTTCTTCTCGATAGAGGTTATGGTAAAAGGACCCATAAACCAAGTCACGCCTTTCCTCTTCCACCTCGGCTTCTTGACCAGGACTTGAAATCCCATGTGCCACTGCTTACTTTTCAGAGTTCTTATCAAACCTCATTTTGTACTTTTGTTGATAGGATCTGATGCACTCCCCTGAGAGACTCTCTAGTCTACACAGCCCTCTGTACACAGGCCTTCACCATACTGTTCATTCATTTAGCCAAACCCTTGGTCTGTGGTACGTTAAGGGCCGTCTTCTGGTGCACTATTCTAAATTGACACAACAATTCTTGCATTTCATGTGAGATGAACTGCACCCCATTAGCCATCACCAGATACTTAGGGACTTCTGCGCTGGCACATTCGTCCTTGAGAAATTCCATGACTGTCTTTTTTATAACATTACCCACACACCTGGTAGCTACACATTTATATGGGTAATCAACCAGCAGTAGTACAAACCTCTCGCTTGGTTGCAGCATCTCATAAGATCCCATGATATCCAGGCTTAATTTAGACCAGGGTTCCTCCTGTAGCACAACGGGAGATAGAGGAGCTGTATTGGTAACATGAGATTTATCGTTGGACGCACACAGACAGGACTATCACCACCTGCTCGATCTGTTGATCCATACCTGGCCACCAATACCACTATCGTACCCTAGCTTTCGAGAGGTTCCTATCCAGGTGTTGCTTATGGCCCAGATTTACAACCTTGGATCTCCTGCCTTGCGATTGTACAACTCTCACACCCCTCATCAATCACCCTGGCATAATGTGAGGTCATCTCTCACTGGCCAGAAGGATCCCAACCCTGGACCTAGCCTTTTGCAATCAGGCCAACCCTTCACTGCATAATCCTTGATCGCAGTGAGTAGCAAATCCTCACCACTTCTCACCCACTCATCCCTGGCAATAGTGGTTTGACTTCCCAAAATCACACAGTTCACATCTTTGGCAACACCTTCATTGTCTTCTTCCACAGGCAATCCCAACAAACAGTCAGCCATCATATTTGATCGCCCTGGGAAGTATTGGAAAAGAAAATTGAACTCCTCCAACCCTTTGCTCCACCGCTCGAGCCTGGGAGCCATTTTCTTTCTGTGACTGCAAAAGAACACCTGGACTAAGGGCCTGTGATCCATCCTTACTGGAAAGGGAATACTCCACAAATAGAAATTGAAATGTTTCACTGCCCAGGCTATCGGTAAAGCTTCCCTTTCAATACACGAGTAATGCCCAGCAGCTTCCTTAAGAGCTCCGGAGGAAAACACCACCACTTTTTTTTCACAAATATCAACTTAAGACAACACCACCCTCAGCCCCCTCAAGCTGGCATCAGTGGTCAAAATAGTTTTTTTCCCTGGTGTCGAAGTGTCCTAGGGTGGGCATCATGCTAATACCAGACTTCACTGTTTGGAAATGCACCTGGCACTATGGTGACCACACAAAATGAACTTCCTTCTTCAACAAGGCTCTTAGGGGCTCAACCACACTGTCACAGGAGTGGGGACTCGCCTAATGCTGTCAGTCAACTCCAACTTAGGTTGGATGCCCTCCCCTGATACAACATGAAATAACTGATGTAACTCCAATTCTGCATTTTTGTCTTTTCACTATGAGCCCTTTCTGCTGCAGCCTTTTTAACACTCTCCTCAAAACCACATCATGCTCACCAACTATCCCTACCATAAATGAGAATGTTGTCCTGGAAGAATGGAAGTTTAGATTGTCCCCCTAGGACCACTTCCATTATTTTCCAAAAACAGGCCGCCGCTGAGACCAACCCAAGAAGCATCCTGATAAATCAATAGGTTCTCAACAGCGTCACAAAGCAGGGGAAAGGCCTTGAATCCTGGTATATCAACACCTGAAGATAGGCTGAGGAGAGATCCAGAACAGAGAATATGTTGCCACCTTTCGGCATAGTTAGGGATTCTGAGATGCTGGGAAGTGGTTGGCGTTCTAACCAAATCCACCTGTTGAGGGCCCTCAAGTCCACAAACATTCTTATCGACTTTCTTCCATTCTTGGGTGCAAAAATTACTGGTGCCAACTACTCCGATGACTCTATCTCTTCAATAATCCCGAGGCCGCCAGTCTGTTCAATTCCTCCCTCAAATGTTTAAGCATCAAGTGAGGAACCTGACGTACCTTATGTCCACGGGGCTTAACACCATTTTTTAATACAATGTGATTCTCAAAGTCTTTGAGCACACCTAGTTCATCTCCGAATACTTCAGGAAACTCATCGTAACAACTGTCCCCACTGCCATGTTCAACTAGCATCACTTGTGCATTGGAATTCAATATAATCGCCAAATCTCTTCGGTGGCTCCAACCGAGGAGGTTTTCTCTCCTCTTGGCCATGTAGATCTTTCCAATGGTTTTACACTTCTATCTAACATACCCCAGAACTTCAATGTGGGAACCACCATAACTGACTGGATTGATGTCTGGTGGAAGCAACTTCTCACTGGAAATCTGTCATCCCAAAGCTCATTTCAAATCATGTTGAATGGCAAACTGGAATCCCCTAATACTATAAGCTCTTTCCACCAACATCAACTTCACACTTGGGCCTCATCATTTCCCCTTCTTCCACACCATCCTGTCCACTCTTCACATTTAAAACCACTTTGTGTACACTCTCAGTGACGTTATCCACACCCTCAACCATACATACTCCCTTAGAGGACTTGCAGACCTTTGCATAATGTCCCTTGAGACCACACTTGTGACAGGCTTTATTTTCGGCGAAACAATTTGGGTTGCTGGACATATTACTAAAACTTCCACATCTAATGCATCTAAGTCTACTGCGCCAGATGGAGTTTTGAACATGGCTTTCGCAATAACCTTAAAAACATTGGGGTCTATATCTTGCTGTGTCTCTATTTCCAAAATTTCATGTACACAGCTTAGTGCAAAAGTGTCTGGTGTCACTTTGTGGTTCCTTATCTCCTTCGCTCATCCAGATGAATTTTCAATACCCATCACAATGGCATTCGCTTCCTTAAACAAATGATTTCTTGCCAAGAGTTTCTCCTGCACTTGGCCACTGCTAGTGCACTTCACTAACTTATCCCTCATAAGGAAATCTGTAAGTTTGCAAATTTGCATGTGCGTGACAACACCTTTAAGGAGTCTATATATTTTGCCAATTTCTCGTTTGACTCCTGTGTCCTGGTAAAGAACCTGTGCCTTTCTAACACTAGATTTATCTGAGGCCCAAAGTATGGTTTCTTGAGTGGCATCTCAAATACATCAGAAGATTCTCTGTCACCTTCACCTAAGTGCCACCCTTCAATGTTTTAATAAATGTTGCAGCCCTCAATCCCAAGGTTGTGTAAGAAGAGAGGCTTCTTCCTATACGCAGGAAACCTCTACCCACCCATGACTACCAGATATGAATCAAATAGTTTTTTCCAACATTTTCACAGCAGCACCGGTTCACCCTTATCAGATAGGAATGATGGGGACTGCGACATGTTAGTGATTGCCATGATTATGGGTTTTACTGACACCTAATAGGAAGGAGGATATGCCAAGAACTGCTTTATCAAAATAACAAGAATACCTCAAGTTTGTGTTAACACTTGACTTCAACAGTCACAATCAATCGTTTCAGTAACTAAAAATGGTAGCCAGAAAATTGTTGCTGCAGGAAATATAGAGAAAAGAAATGAGAACAAATGTTTTAAGGCTCAAAACATATACTCACGTCCAGATAACACTATGTGCATTGTGAGAACAAATAGATTCTCTCACTCTCTCTGGCTGACTGACAGAGCTGATGCATACAGCAGACGTGCCTCTTGTTGTGCGAGTGATATGGGAGGTTGTGTAGGCAGTGCAGGGTCACACGATCGCAGAGCATCCGCGGCCTCCCAAGGCTCCACTTCGTCAGAGAGCCGTTCTTCAACACCAATCAAAGTGTCAGCACCTTCAGTGATGTCACGCTCCTCGGTCACAATTTCAGCTCTCCTCGGTTCATTAGCATGGTGAGGAGCCACTCATGCTTCCAGCGCCTGCCTTGACGGCACCATCCTCAGCTTACCATTGGCAAGTAGCATACACGTAGAGCTACACCATATAGTTTTACACCCTTAATCACAACAGTATGCTGGTTACCAAAAAGTCTTGGTTTCAGTTACATCCCCTGTTCACTTCTCCAAAACTCCAAACTTCAATGATACAGAGCTCGCATGGGTTCCTTCTCTGGGGTATTGGTAATGACGCTGGTCCCCAATCCAGCTCCGCTTGTCACCAGCCTTAAGACTCAGAATCCCTTAGATTTCTTTATCTCTGTTTATTTAAAAGACTTGTAACACCACCAACTACGCAACTTGCCAGTCACCTCCCAGCCTCCATCTGACCCTTCTAGAACACTGCTCAGTCTGGAGACTAGACCATTCCTGGCATGAGCTGTACATGTACAATTGATTACGCTAAATTTACTCCTTGCCTTACCTACTGAATTCAATACTGATGGTCATTTATTTGCCTGCTGAAAATGGTAGAAGGGAGAAAAACAATTCAAGGTTATACTTATAAATTAATCATGGGTTAAAGGACCACAGACTCTGGACTTCAATTGACTGGTTTATTATAAGGCCAAAAATAATTGAATATAAACGCACCTGAATATCAGAGTATGCAGGTACATGAAATTCAATACAGAGCTGAGTCTACGAATACAATTCATTCGGCATAGAAGGCATAATGTGATGAACTCCAGAATCCAAATGCAACCTAGAATCGAAGTGGGAGTCCAATTCCATTTTCATTGAGAAGAAAACAAAAGATCTCTTTCCCTATACTGCTCTAAGTGAGGGTCCTGCCTGTCTCCCTTGTATTATACCCCAAAGGTGTCAGCACGTGTTGACTTCCTAAGAAGTACTCACGTCAAATGGGTTTGATAGCTTAAGGCTATGGAGCTCACTCTAAGATGCTCCTTCTCCTCCGGAAAATGCAGAAGTCCCTTCACTGTCCCTGAGCATCATACAAAAAGACAAAGTTCCCTCCCCAATACATCACATAAAACTCATCTGTCTGTATTTTTCCACCGGAGCCGTGTTGTTCAGCTCCTGCTCTGTGGCCTTGGTTCCCAGATCAGCCAGACACCAAAGGCGTCCTTCCTTTTTGCCTTCTAGTCTTCTTCAAAGACATTCCAGGTATCTCCTTAAATCTAAGAATAACGAGGTCGAATTCCTGCACCTGCAGTAGGATCAGAACATACTGTCTTTGCATACAAAAAGGATTCATTTAATTAATTCTTGAGCAACCAAAGAATATCAAAACTAACAGCAACCTGCAGTTAGGGCCTACAGTGCAGGCAATTTTAACAATACACGGTTACATTATATGGGTATAATGTCATCCTGCACATTATGCATACAGGAATTATAGACTTTTATAGTACATACAAAGTCCTACTTAAATGTGCACACTACATTACAAATGCTCATGTGACTTGAATAAATGCATTTTAACAATTGTAAAACACTGCTAATGACAGAGTATATGTGAGTGTATTTAAACCATGAATACAATGCACCCATACAATTTAGAGTGTAAGCGCTCTATCAGTTCCTCCCTCTTATGACTAGTGTCATAACACCAACATCTTACTCTCTTACAGTTTTCTCCTTTTAGAAGCGATTGACCTTAACAAAAGTTGTAGCTTGCCGTCCCTGTCTAAATCTTTCTAACCCTTTAAGGTGCAGATAATAACTGTCCTGCAGTCGTTCGAACTGCTGCTCTCGTTTCTTCGTGGAGTTTTCATTATGACGTGCCTTTTGCCATTTGTAAGCCTTGATAGCTCCCAATAGTACGATTATACAAATGACAGCTATTATTAAAGGTTTCAGGATGTATCCCATTATTCCTTGTCCCAGACTTCCAATTCAGCTTCCAATCTTCCCAAATCCCTTGCCAATTTGTTCCCAAATACCATCTGCAGCTAAATCAAGTAAATCTTGATATATCTCTGGAATATTACTAATATATTTCTGTATATCCTGACTATTGTCAGGAATACACGTGCAGCACTGTTGAACTTTCAATAATTTACAGACTCCTCAGGCTTTTGCTAATAACATATCTAAAGCAAGACGATTTTGAAGAACCATAGCCCTTATCGAAATGATCTCCCCTTCAACGAGTAATAAGATTTGGGCCGTATTCACAGAGAGTTTATCCACTATTGTTGCTAACTTTCTAATTTTCACATCATTCAAAATCACACCCACACTAGGTATCATGGTTCCAAATACATCTGTTATGTTATGTTAAAAATCATTTGTAGAGTGCACGTTGACCAGGCGGTTTCTTGGCGCTGAGGGAGGATGGCTACAGTTGCAAAATAGTGAATGAGTCTTAGTTGTATGCCTGGGTGAATAGACAGGTCTTAAGTGATTTCCTGAACTCAATGTAGGATTCAGTGATGCGCAGATGAGAGGGGAGGGCGTTCCAGAACTGAGGGGCCAAGGTTGTGTATTTAAGACCTCCATGTTTTTTACAATCGAAGGTATGGGGGACCAACTAGTTCTTGTTTGAGAAACGTAGGTCACAAGAGGGATTGTACCGCTGTACATTTGAGGCGATAACAGCGGGACCACATCCTGAAAGGGCTTTATAGATGGTACAGCCCAACTTGAATAGGCAGTGTTGAGGTAAAGGAAGCCATTGAAGGCTTTTCAACAATGGTCTCACATGCGGATTTTCAGGCTGACCGAAGATAAGCCTAACTGTCTGATTCTGGACCATTTGCAACCAGTGTAACTGATATGCCGGTCTGACAGCATACAGGAAATTTGCCTAATCGTTATGCGAGAGGACCAGGGCAAGAACCACTTGGGTTAGGGCTGCGGTGGAAAGGAATCTGCTAATTTTCCAAATTTGTTGGAGATGAAGAAAACACGCAGAGACCACTGAGCTAATCTGGGCCTTCATGGTTAGATCATTACTGATCACTATGCCCAGGCTTTTTACTATGCTGGCTGGGAGTGGAGGGCTCCCTAATAACGGTGGCTCGAAGTTGGAATTCCAAGGACTGGCCAGACCACTAGTAAGGATCAACTCTGTTTTGTCTGGATTTAAGTTGAGTTGATTGGCATTCATCCAATCACTAATAAACTTCATAGTAGATTGGAAGCTAGACACAGATGATACGGAAACGTCAATGTTAAATACCAGCTGAAGGTCGTCAGCGAAATTAAAGACTACAACCTCTCTCTTATGCAGGGCCAGAATCAAGGGGAGAACAGACAAATTGAACAGTGAGGGTGAAAGGGAAGGGCCCTACGGGACCCCGCAGGTCAATTTTTTCTATTCTGCACTGAAGCTAGCAAGGCACACCGATTGAGAACAGTTGCTGGGAAAGGAAGTAGTCTGTTTCAATGACAAGCCCTGAAACCCAGCACAGCCGACACGGTTGATCAGAAGATGGTGATCGACCGTGTCGAAAGCATTCGACAGATCGAGAAGCACCAGGGCCTGGTTAGTGCCCTGATCGGCCCCCCTTCTCAGTTCATCCAGAACTGCCAAGATAACGGACTCGGTGGAATGTTTAGGTATTAAGGGCCATATGTATCAAGCTAATTAGCATTCGCAAAGGCCGAAATTCTGCGAATTTCGGCCTTTGCGAATGCTAATTAGATAAATGGTATGTATCAAACATGTTTGATGCAAAATAAGGAATTGCAAAATTTGCTATTCCTTATTTTGCGATTGCACTTAAGGAATCGCAAATATTGTGATTCCTTAAATGCAGTGTATCAAACAAAAAATATTCAACAAATGCCATTAAGGATTCGCAAATTACCACCAACTTCTAGTTGGTGGTAATTTGCGAATTCTTTTCAAAAAGCTTTTTTCCAAAAAACAAAAGGTGCCATATGACGCCCATACATGCCCTTAGGGCATGTATGTGCGCCATATACCCCCAAATGTCTTTTTCAGGGGTGCAGCATGGTGTTCTTGAGACACCCCTGCACCCTTGAAGAAATTCCTAAATTGCGATTAGCTAATTGCTAATCGCAAATTGCACCTTCATTCCTATGGGCCTCCTGGCCCATAGAAATGAATGGGTAATTTGCGATTAGCAATTTGCCAATCGCAAATTAGGAATGGTAAAGAATCGCTATTTAATAGCGATTTTGTACATACATACCGTTTTGCGAATTCCAAATAGCGATTCCTTAAATTTCGCTATTTAGAATTCGCAAAACGGTAGTATGATACATATGGCCCATAGTATTTAACCAAGTCCGCAAAATGATAATAAAGAACTGGCCAATCATCAATGCAGGGAACCTCAGTATTGAAAAACCCGTGTTCGCATTCCGTAAGAGCAGGAATTTAAAAGACCATCTGGTTAGAGAAGCCCTACCCAATACTGAACCCAAGAACACACTCGACTCTGTCTGGGGTTTAGCACCTATGGTGGGACACGTAAAATTACTGTTGTAATGTTTGTCCATTCACCATTGAAGGAAAAAGTGTCACTTTCAATAACATCACTGTTAACTGCCGTACATTCACTAATTGTAACACCTGTAATGTGATCTACTTAATTCATTGTCCCTGTCTGAAAGTTTATATTGGTCAAACCACGCAGAAGGTGAAAACTAGAATTGGGCAACATAGAAGTCGAATCAGGTGCAAAACGCCCAACGCTCCTCTGGTCGAGCACTTCACGGATGCCAACCACAATGAAGACGATATCCGGTGGACTGTCTTGAAAGCACTCAAATTGCCACAAAGAGGAGGCAGTATGGCGCAACTACTGAACCGTGAGGAATTAAAATCCATAATCCTTTTTGACTCAATCAGAAATGGCTTGAACCGAAACGAAGATTGGGCCACGTTGCTACAAGTATTTCAAAACATTAAGACTCTTACTCCTGACTTTTTAATCAGTTTCTGGCAAAATTGCCCAACAAAAGGTGTTCATTAGTTCAGATCACCATTACATTTATGTCTTTTAATTTTGTAAATTTATGTACATTGGTTTCTGTTATTTTTTTCACCCAGACTGTTACCATATCTATTGCTTCCGCAATTGCTTCTCTAAATGTATTGATCAAGGTACACTGTCCAAATGTGAGACACATTTATGAGAGTTCAAATCACGCTCCGGGCACTTCACCAGTATCACCCCTGCTCCAGGACCCTTCACTTATTCACACCATTCCAATATGGCTGCCCCAGTAGACACCGAGTGCATGATAGTCCTTCCTATCTATTTCACACCATTCCAATATGGCTGCCCCAGTACACACCGAGTGCACAATAGTCCTTCCTCTCTTTTTCCTGACCATGTGATTCATCCAAAATGGCGCCCTGTTTAGCCCTACTTGAATCAGTGCTCCTTGAACACTCTCAAGTACCTGCTATCACACCAGGAACCCCACGGCACATCGCAGCTGTCTCCTGATTCCAGCCATCATGCAATCCTAAAGTAAGCCCTAATCCCAGCCCGTGCACGGCCCCTATCTGTCCAATTTCCTCTTACATTTCTTTAAAAAGACTTATCCGCTCACTTACTTCACTTTCAGGAGCAAGCCTTATACCTAATCCGGTACGGCACTCAATCAATCCCCAATCTTGGATACAGGAGCGTACTGAGGAGAGCGGCGGCCGCCCTCTCCCTCCATTACCTCCAGGACAACCATTCATGTTGTTATCGCTACTTACAGAGATATGCACTCCCTTGCGCCGGTTCACTGCGGCTCACTTTCTTTCACAGCATCGACCCGGATGATTCTTTTCAATTTAATTTAATTTCCCTTTTCAGCTGTGGCGATCTTATTCTGGGTATTTCGAAGTCACAAACTCCAATTTTTTTGATACTTCGGCCAACTGGTAAGCCTGTTATGGTTACACACTCACTGCGGCACCATCGTACGCCCTAAAAGGCAGTCACATTGCTGCGGTCTCAACAACGCGTATTAGGCACATAGACTATCACTCTCAGTAACTCTCACCCGTGTGCCTGTTGACCACAATCCTCTTCCGCCGAGCTCAACACTTTCAATTAGGCATCACCACTTGTGCCCAGTCATCCTCACTTTAGATCCCTTTGCGACCTAAGCCAACGGGCCTTAGTCGCTTGATGCCTCAATTCGCTTTACACCCCACACCCTGCGGCACATCCGGCTCCACGCCGTTATTAGTCACAATCAGTACAGTGTGTTCCAATCCCGGACTCCACACACCATTCATTCTTGCTTGCCCACGAATGTCTGAAAGAGAATGATGAATTGTCTATGCCTTAAATTCGCTGCCGCACTGTAACTTTTTTGTCAAATGTTTGTCATTGGTTCTTATAGGCCATATTTCTTCCTTTTTTCTCCTTGTTTTTATCCATGAGCAAGGGATCGAAACGTCGACATTTCTAAATAGAACCACAAATGTCCATTGTGCCTAACGGTTGTGGTATCTATTCTTGGTCAAAACTTGCTGTTATTTAAAACTGAATTCAGGTGGCCAAAGCTCAAAGTCTTTGCCTGTATTTCTGTTTTGGTTCGATTTTCTGTATTGTTCCCCCATTCCCCCACACTTCCCGGTTCTTTAAAGGTACAGGCTTGTGCCTCACTATTTATGCTGTTCAAAATATTTCTGACTTTATTCTCTCCATTGTAAAAATAAAACTCCATTGTCCGGCTGGACACAGGATGGCTAGAGTAACCCATCGTTGGTTATATTCTAATTATTTTGTGTACATGATTATTTGCTTAGGACCTTTGTTCCTTGAAATAGTATCCTATTGAAAGGACCTCCTGATCTTCCATTGTGGCTCATCGCAACTACAGTTCTCTTTTCATCGTTCATTTGTTGACACGTAACACATCTATGACACACTGCTTCAGCATGCACATAAAATCGTGAGTTAAACCAAGTTTGCCTAAACACTCGCACCATAGCATCTCTCCAAAAATTGAACTGCTCAGTTAATCTGCCTTGCCATTGAGCTTAATAGACAGTTGGGTAGTACTGCTCCGTCATCTGTCGATACCCACATGCCATCTTCTCTCTTTTCACAGCCTGCTCTAACCCTTGATGCAGCTTTCTCCTCTGGGACCTCATCCTGCAGCTGCTTTACTTCATCCCAAGTATCAGTTTCAGCTAACATCATGCTGAGCTCGGTCTCTTCTGTGCTCTCTCCTACATATTCACCATTAAAAATGCAAGCATGTATAGCACAAAAAAGTGCTACTTCATCAGCATAGTTATTCCCTTTTGTGACAAAGTCTTCTCCTCTTCCATGAGCTGTACATTTTTCTACAGCTATCACTTTAGGTTTCTGCAAAGCCTCTAACAATTGTCACACATATTCTCATTTACGGATAGGGGATCCTGAAGATGTCAAAAATCCCCTTTGTGACCATAACTGTCCAAAATCATGAACGCCTCCAAACCCATATTGGCTGTCCATATATATAGTTAGCATACAAAAAATAATATCAATTTAGTACTCAAATTGTTCTCATTCACAAAATACATAACAAACATAATTTCAACATTTCCCAATGCATTTCGGGTCGATTCGACCCTTCTTCAGGGGAATTATACTTGTGGTGGTAAATTATGTGAAAATTTCATGCACATCAGTCCGATGGTAGGCACTGCAAAATTAATAAAAATGGTTGGTTCTCTTATGAAAACACATGAGCTTATACAATTTAAAGATGACTCTAGAATTAACAATCACTCCCACAGTGAAACATTGAAGGTATTCATATAATCCGAACCCAATATCTAGTGAAATACAATGTGAGTGGGGCACCCAGCCCGAAAGTCCGTGATCACAGCCAACAAGTGTGCCATGCAATAAACATCATAGTTGTTAAAGAAATGAGAAAAAGATTCGTTTTATTTATTTATTTGTTCGCACAAACATTCATTACACATATGCGATCGTTGTATTTTACACCACACTTAGTCATGCGCTCTAGGTATACTTTATGTTCACTATTCATTAGCACCGGCATTGTATATGCAGTAGGTCGTCTATGTCTACGGTGTCTACGTGTCACGTAGAACAACGTTGAGTTTTTACGCCGCGGTCCGACATTTAATGCTCGTTCCTTTAACCGGATGTTTACACCGGAAGCTAACCAGGAGTCAGTGGCCGCAAACCGCTTGGGAGAGAAGGTAGGCGTTTGTCGAGTAATGGCGTCCGTCTTACAACTTAACTAGAGCTCAGGTATCGGGTCTCAACCTGCTTTTTCTTGTCCCTTGTAATAGATTGGCTAGCCTGCGGGCTCTGTCAGAACGGAGCAAGCGTGTTTTGGTATCCTGGCAAGAAAGACATTTGCGGTGAGAACATCTATGTATGACATTATCGGAGAAGCAATTATATCAGTAATCGTGATTGCAGTCATCACAGCGTCTGTTATACATTTGTTCTAGTAGCGGTTGGAGTTTATATCGGCCCCTTCAACACTCGGCTAAGCATTTGGCCATAGAGTAGCTGGTAAGATTAGTGCACCTTTTTGTTGATAATTTTTTCAGCACGTTAGCTATACGCATTTCTCATGACCACCCACATGATTTTTTCAGGACTGGTCTCGCACATATCCGCACTATACTTGAGTGATCATTTCGAGGTCGCTGACAGGTACATCCCACATAGCTTCTATGCATACCTCATGGGCACGTTTGAAATTATTTTTTAATCACTAGGGAGCGGTCTCTGTCTGTACGAATCTTTTTCTCATTTCTTTAACAACTATGATGTTTATTGCATGGCACACTTGTTGGCTGTGATCACGGACTTTCGGGCTGGGTGCCCCACTCACATTGTATTTCACTAGATATTGGGTTCGGATTATATGAATACCTTCAATGTTTCACTGTGGGAGTGATTGTTAATTCTAGAGTCATCTTTAAATTGTATAAGCTCATGTGTTTTCATAAGAGAACCAACCATTTTTATTAATTTTGCAGTGCCTACCATCGGACTGATGTGCATGAAATTTTCACATAATTTACCACCACAAGTATAATTCCCCTGAAGAAGGGTCGAATCGACCCGAAATGCATTGGGAAATGTTGAAATTATGTTTGTTATGTATTTTGTGAATGAGAACAATTTGAGTACTAAATTGATATTATTTTTTGTATGCAAACTGATTTGTTTTCTCGATATGTTATGAATATAACCAAATCAATGGTTACTAAATAAGTCAATAAATTGGCTCAAATCGAGTCGACACAAATATTTATGTTGAATTTATGATTAAATGCTACTAATGTATAAACTTACCTGAAACCCTAGGGACAATAGGTGAGCTCCCGGTTCTCAGACCTAGCTGATGCTAGGCCTCTACATAGCGTTTCAGTAACAGTTGTGGGCTCAACCGACCACTGGGTAGCTCCCAATCAAGACCATTTAGTTTTTAGTATAATTGATAAAGTTGGTATTAATAAAAGGAGTGCAGGATAGATCCTTACATTGCATATATATAGTTACTCAGACTCCATCCGCAATGGGACAGTCACGTATCAGAGCAACAATCTCTGCCACCTGAGCTGAGTATACTCTTTGCAAACAGGCAGCTTCCACCATCCCCAAGATGGTGCACACAACAAACGCTGCTCTCAAACACCCTTCATTGTCTCTTAAGCATGGACCATCAACAAAAAGGATCAAATCAGATTCAGGCAATGGTTCATCGACAATGTCAGGTCTGGGGATGCTCAGTAACATCCAGACAGTCATGCTCTCAAAATCTTCTCCTTCCTCCTGTGGGAGAGGCAACAATGTGGCAGGATTCAAGTTGGTACAGCGTTTTAGAGTAACATTTTTAGAAGTCAATATAACTTGCTCATACTTTGTAAGTCTGTCATTTATTAAATACTGTGTTTTTGTTCTTGTCATTAATAGTTCTACTGAATGTGGCAAATACACAATAAGTGGATGACCCATCACTATGCTTTCACATCTCTCAATGCTGACACCTGTTGCAGCAACGGATTTGAGACATCCGGGTAATGCAGAAGCTACGGGATCTAATGTAGCGGAAAAATAAGCCACTAGTCTACGGGCACCTCCATGTGTCCTTACAAGAACCGCTAATGCACATCCTTCCCTCTCACAGCAGAAGAGCAAAAACGCTTTATTGTAATCTGGCATTCCCAGAGCTCGGGCGTGACATAGACTCTCTCTCAACTCATGGAAGGCTCTCACGCAATTGTTATCTCATGGTACCAGATCACTAATGTCCTTTTGAGTCAACCTCAATAATGGTTTTGCTTGTAAGGCAAAATTTAGGATCCACTGTTGACAATACCCGACCATTCCCAAAAACATGCAGACTTCTTTCTGTGTTTTCGGAGTTCCTATTTGCAGAATCATCTTTATGCGATCTGGTGACACCCTTTGTTTTCCCTTCTCAATTTGATGACCCAAATACTGCACTTCTGTTTGACAATACTGAAGCTTGTTTGGGGACACCTTGTGTCCATTCTCTGCCAAATGATTCAGCAAAGCCACTGTGTCGATCCTGCAAGCATCCTCAATCTCCGACACGACCAAAAGATCGTCGATATACTGAACCAGGACTGAACTCTGGGGCATTACCAGCCCTTCAAGATTAATTTTCAGACATTGGCTAAAGATAGAGGGTCTTTCTGTATACCCTTGAGGGATCAGACATCAGGTTATCACATGGTCATCCATCTTAAATGTCAAAATATATTGGCTATCTTCGTGCAATGGTATGGAGAAAAATGCCTTGCAGAGAACTATGACTGTAAACCATTTTGCTTCACATGGTATCTGAAATAACATAACAGCTGGATTTGGTACCACAGGACAACATGGGATCACAATTTCATTGACCCTGCGCAAATCCTGCACTATTCTGTACTTGCCACTAGGCTTCTGTAGACCCATTATAGGTGAGTTATAGGGACTTCCTCTTATCTCCTTCAGAATGTTTTGCGCAATCATAGACTTGATTAATGGTCCTATTCCAGCCGCAGTTTCTGGAGTCGATTTATACTGTGGCGTTTGTGGGAATCCAGCATTTGGTTTGACCTGTATCGTAACAGGTTCAACCCCTCGGATCAATCCTATCTCCTCACCCGTGAAATCCCATACTTTCATTGAAACTTAGTTTCTCAAGTAACGTGGTAAGTCCTCTATTGTGAGGACCATAAACAATCGGGCACACAAGTTCATATTGGCCATTTTAAAATCAGCGTTGTCATCATAGGTTTGCAACTCCACACCCCTCGGTGTGGAAGATATGGTACAATTTAGCTTGCACAAAAGATCTCATCCCAATAGACGGACTGGGCTGGAATCGCACACCACAAATTGATGTTTGTCCTGGAAGGGTCCTATTCTCCCAGGTAACTAATTTGTTAACGGGTTAGTCATTCTCAAATTGGTAACTCCCACCACTTGGATCGATTTTCCTGAAAGGGATACATTTGGGACCACTTCTGTCCTTACCGTGGAGTGCGCAGTTCCAGTGTCTAACAAAAAGGGAACAGGTTGTCCATTTACCTCTGCATCTATAAACGGACCACTTTGATCCACTTCCAGGGCAGCACCCAAGGTGCACTCTCCCTGCACCCCCCTCTGACACTCATAAGGACCTTGTATCCAATCAAATATGTCTTGTATCTCAAAGTACGGCATCTGATGATATACTTGATTACTCATGGGTATTCTTGGAGGCTGAGGTATCTGCATTTGGGACTCACAACCACCCACATACATGGATCTAGGTCTTGTCACAGTGTTCAAACCTTCTGATATCTGTCCCTCTCCCTCATATTGCATTTGATTTGCTGGATTAAATCGACACTCGCGCTTCCAATGCCCGATTTTGTGACAATGATGACATGTTGTGAGCTTTTTCTGATTTTCTACCCAATATTTCCCATACCGGCATCCGTACCCCTTTCTCTTCCCTGACCTGGTTATGATACCGTCTGTTGGTTCATTCATCTACGACTTCCTCTTCTCGACCCATCACTCCTCCAACCCCTTGTATCCAATCAGGCCTTTCGGCATTTCTCAACTGTACCAACATCAATCACTCTTTTGTTTTCTTTTGTGCTGCTTCCACCTGTTCATTGCTGTATTTTGCATAACGCAAGAGTTCGTCTACAAATTTGTTCTCCCAACACATCAAGTGATGCTGTATCATCAAACTGATATCAGATCTCAATCCTAACACAAACTTCAGAACAAACTGTCACATATCTTTTGGCTCAACGGTATCAAATCCACTATGTTGTTTAAAGGCCACCAAAGTCTCTCATAATAGTCATGTACCGACTCCTTAGGATCCTGAGTAGCCCAATCGATTTTAAGCCAATCAACAGTCTGAGTGGCCACTTTAGACTGCAATCATGTAATCACCTGTTCATATTTCTTCATTACCTCAGCCGGAAGCCCATGAGTCACCGCATCTCTAGCCGGTTCTGCAGCAGGCCAATCAACGACAACCTTACATGCTGTCCGTAAATCACCCGGGACCACTATGTCTAATAAGGTATTCAAATCAACCCATAACACCTTCGAAAATCTTGACAAACCAGTCAATCTGTTTGTACCAGTCAGCAGGTTTTTCCCTCAGCCGAGGAAAATCATTTGTAAATGCTGCCAAATCTCCCCTGCTTCATGGTACATGTACATACCCCCCATTTTGTATTTCTCTCAAGGGATAATTTCCTGCTGCTCCCATCCCTCCACCCAGAGGCGGAGTATCTCCTAACACTTTCTTGGGACTTTTCTTTTTTCAACCACCTTTCTTCCTATTTGTCCAATTCTCTCCATGGTCGCATCGCTATTATCAAGTCCCTAATTTGTGCCTTTAATCCTGTCATTCGCTTTTCTTCTAAATCTTGATCTTTATGATTCAATCTGCAGATTCCCTGCATCAATTTCGTCTTGGTCAAATCCAACTCATACCATCTTGCCAACTGTACCAATGCTTCATGAGTTCGCTTTGCCTTTTTTAGTAACATCCTTAGCTACAATCAGCAACTCACTTGGGTTGGTTATATGTTTCTATCCTGTGCAATGGCAGATTCCCTTCAATCACTTCATCTATATCAGCCTTTAATCGTACCACATCTATCAATGGTGCCTTCATTGCCACTTGTATAAATCTCTGACCCCTTTCACTTCCTGCTTCTTCCCTGCCACAACTGTGTGCTCTCTTTAATTCTTTACCCTTCTCCATTCACAAAACTGGGCGGCTTTCCCTCTCACAGCTTTGACTTCTCCAGTGGTTACCTTCACACAAATTCTGGGTTTCGAACATTACCCTAGGCTTTTCTCGTCTCATGTCCAAGTCCTCTCTCTGTATCATTGACTCCCTCACTGGTGGAACCCATATTCTGATATCTGACCTAGAATTTGCCAAAGCTTCTGTTCGTCTTCATTCCGATCCACTGTCCATCCTTGATGGAACAGACGTAGCTGGTAGTGGAGTACTAGCTTCCACTGGCATCTGAGTTATTCCTGTTCCACTCATTGTAAGACTCCCTCCAGATATAGTCTCTTATCCTCCTGTTAGCTGTTTACTTCCACCTGCCCTCTCTCTAGAGTCATATATTGAAACCACAGGTCCAATAGTAACTGGTACCGTAAGAGCCTTTGGTAACCGCATGGTACATGCTGTTTCATCTGGCTCAGGAGCTGCGTACCCTGCCCCTCCAGATTCACCTGGAATTCGTATTTCCACTGAAATTCTCCCTCTTACTCCTGTTGTCTGCTCCTCTTAACCCATTCGAGCCCCTCCTAAAGCTTCTTCCGATTGCTGTGTTTTGTCCAGCTCCAACCTGGTGTCACAAGGTGGAGGACGTTCTGCCAGAAATCTTTCAAGGAAACTATCATCTGTATCACTGTCATCCTCTCTCTTTCTCTGTCCTTCAGACCCTCCTTTAGCAACCTGAATGGATATACGCGCTCTCCCTCTATGGTGTCTACTCTCCACCTCTTCAATTGTGCATCCCACCTAGCATCCTGATAGGTCTTCATTGCTTTCTTCATTCTTCCCTGTGAAGCTTCTCTTCTCTTCACCATTGCTTCTCTCATCCATGCGTCTAATGCCTCAAATTGCGTTGGTCTAGGCAGAGGTTTCAGAGAAGACATCACTCCTCTCAGCTGGTATACAACACTTCCATCCGAAATGACCCATAATGAGGGAAAGCCATTTCTCCCTCTTTCTCTGTAATTTTATGCCAGTTTTGCAGCCACACTATAGTATGGAGTCCTACATTGGTTGCCATGTAATGTGCTGGGGTATCCTCTGGATGAGCTTCTTCTCTCACCCGAGTTACCACCCCTGTGTCGCCTCTACACAAATCACGCAACACCTTAAAACATCTCATTGTGAAAATCAATTATTTGCAATCCAAACTTCAATATTCAACTCCAGACGAACTTCCATCAATCCCAGCACGGCATTACACCAACCGACCGATCCCAGTGTGGTACATACTGACGTCACAGCTCCCTCTTCGCAGCGGCTCACCCTCCTTTACAATCTCACTTCGCACATTCGCTCACACATTCGTACTACAAATAACTGTATATCCTAAAGCTATTAACCAAGTAACTGCTTCATACTATGGTCACAATAACTTACAGTTACATAAAACAAGTAGTTGTCCGTCCACTAAAAGATCAATAGAACAGTCTTACAAGAACATTCATCCGCTGTGACCCCCGACCTGCATTGGTCACTCAATCTCCATAGTCAACCCCCAGTACCTGGGGCTCTCCACTGCGACATACTCCTACATTCACACAAAGTTCCCTGTCATAAGTGAATCGTCAATAGCGCTTCCCGACACCCACAATTTTGAATGGACAATCACATATACAAAACTATCCCGGGATCTTGGACTTCTCTTGCGTCCGCTCACCAAACTTCCTGATCCGCACATGTCCGGACCAGTAAACCGATTAACCCACAATCACTCTACTTGCATTCCAACTTTGCAAGACATCACATAATTAATTAATCACCGTAATCTAGCACACCACACAGTTTTATACTCATGCTACCACCGTTTCCGCCGCACCATCAGCATCCGCCGACCTCCATCAATATTTGTTTTTCGCCGTCGTCTACTCCAAGTCCAGAGCCCAATTTTCCTCCGTTTTTACTCTAAATCTCTCATTCTCCCCTCACTTTAGAGGCAAACCATCCTCTGCTTCCATTTGATTACGCTAAATTTACTCCTTGCCTTACCTACTGAATCCAATACTGATGGTCTTTTATTTGCCAGGTGAAAGTGGTAGAAGGGAGAAAAACAATTCAAGGTTATACTTACAAATTAGTCATGAGTTAAAGGACCACAGACTCTGGACTTCAATTGACTGGTGTATTATAAGGCCAATATTAATTGAATATAAACGCACCTCAATATCAAAGTATACAAGTACATGAAATGCAATACAGAGCCAAATCTACAAATATAATTCATTCGGTATAAAAGGCATAATGTGATGAACTCCAGAATCAAAATAAAACCTAGAATCGAAGCGGAGTCCAATTCTCTTTTCATTGAGAAGAAAACAAAAGATCTCTTTCCCTGCACTGCTCTAAGTGAGGATCCTGCCTGTCTCCCTTGTATCATAACCCAAAGCTGTCAGCACGTGTTGACTTCCCAAGAAGTACTCTCATCAAATGTGTTTGATAGCTTAAGGCTATGGAACTCGCTCTAAGATGCTCCTTCTCCTCTGAAAAATGCAGAAGTTCCCCTTCACTGTCCCTGCGCATCTTACAAAAAGACAAAGTTCCGCCCCAATACATCACATAAAACTTTTTAATATCATCTGTCTGTATTTTTCCACGGGAGCCAGTCCTGCTCTGTGGCCTTGGTTCCCAGATCAGCTAGACACGAAAGGCGTCCTCCCTATTCACCTTCTAGTCTTTTTCAAAGACATTCCGGGTATCTCTTTTAATCTAAGAATAATGAGGTTGAACTCCTGCACCTGCAGTAGGATGAGAACATACTGTCTTCACATACAAAACGGATTCATTTAAACAATTCCTGAGCAACCAAAGAATATTGAAACTAACAACGACCTTCAGTTAGGGCCTACAGTGCAGGCAACTTAAACAATACAGAGTTACATTATATGGGTATAATCTCATTATGCATACAGGAATGATAGACTTTTGTAGTACATACAAAGTCCTACTTAAATGTGCACACTACATTATAAAGGTTCATGTGACTTGAATAAATGCATTTTAACAATTGTAAAACACTGCAAACGACAGAGTATTTGTGAGTGCATTTATACCATGAATACAATGCACCCATACAATTTAGAGTGCTGTAAGCGCTCTATCACAATTAAAGGAGCTGTGCACATTAAACTACAACACCTTCCTCCTCAAGTAATGGCAAACAGTGTGTTTTTCACAGAACATTAGAGTCACAGCAACAGCCTGACAATATCAAGGTTGAGATTATAGGTGTTGCTCGCCAGCAGTGCACTGGGTGCTTGCTATTCAATGAAATGTTAGCCTCCCAAGCCATCTTGACTCTCTGTGTCTTATTCTGACAAACAAAGCCTTGTTTAAAGGCAGTAAGTAAATATTAAGACTAGGTAGAGTACAGAACAATCATTACCATTACAATAAAGATTGCAGTTCTAGCGCCAACAACTTTTGAAACGTTGTTGATCATAACACCAATGATTTTTAAAAAAGAATCAATATAAACTGTACAATCTGAAGGATGTTAAAGAATTGTACCTCACTGAAATCCAGTGTTCGAGTATTCACAGTCACATTGTATGACTATAAAACAGAGAGGTTACACTTATCTCCTGGTTAAGGTTTAGAGTTTGCCAATAAATTAAAAAGTGATATCTCACGACCTGGGTCTCCTTACAACTCCAAGTCAACAAGCTGCACATCCAAGGAGAATAGTTCTGTAGTGGCCTGAAAGAGGCAGACCGTGGTCTGACACTCAGGTCCTACAAGGGTGTGCACACAGACACAGGGGCACACACGCGGACCATGAATAACCTCTTTGAGCTCTCTGGAGCAAGCTAGTGTGCACAGAAGGTCAGCCTAGTGTTTGAGCTAGGCATAGCACGGCAGAGTTGGGATCCCTCCAAGAGTGGCATGTAGATGCTTCCTCTAGCATTTTGGCATCTTAAACTGCTGATGGGCTTGTGATCACACTACGCTGAGTGGAAACTAGTGGGTACCAGGAAAGGACAAGTGAGAAGTTTTCCGGAAAGTTTAAAAAAGGCAAAAGCAAAACATTGGCATAGAGAAGGAGTATATCATCATGCTGAGTCACAATATGCCTCCACTGTTTATAAGTCAATGGTTCAACTTCGTGGGTGGCTCTTTTCTGGTCTCTGATGAAGGTTGAGGGGTCTTCTTAGTGTTCTTTGTCTATTTCAGCATCTTTGAATTCTTTGGGCTGACTGGGCAAAGCCTGTGTTGAACAACAGGCTTAGTCCTGGGGTTCCCCGGTAAGAGGCATTTATAGGAAGAGAAGACCTTTTTCTTCACCTAGAATGAACGTTTGTGTTTGTAGTCTGAATGGCACCAGATAAACACTCAGGGTCGAACTGACAAGTTAGTGTGTGGGCCATTTTCTTTAGCTGTTTGTGGTCCTGTTTTATGATGAGGTGGGCTGGTGTTTACCACTGATATTCCTGATATTTCCACAAGCATTGTCTGCAACAAGCAAAAAGCTTGCAATCTCCCATGCATTGCAAAATATGCAAACAGCGTGTCTTTACAAGGTCAAAACTGGCCTGATTTGTGAATATCAGCCACATTTTTATCTATATTGTAAGCTAATGGAAGCTACTTTTATTTTGGTGCCTGGGCCTATATTTCCCCCAATCGGACCCTGTATACATTCCTGAGGCCTGCTCTACTTGGAAGCATTTGTCTATCTCTCGCAGATAGGACCAGGAGACAAAGAAAGCTGAGAGCAGAGCTGGCTTTAACACGTGAACACTGGACCTGCATCCAGGGCACTGTTCTCCAGAAGATCACAGAAGTTGCCAGCAGCAGTCTCCAGACCTGGGTCCATAATCAATCAATCAATCAGGTCATTTGTAGAGCGCACTACTCACCTGTAGGGTCTCAAGGCGCTGGGTAGGGGGGGGGGGGTGCCGTTACTGCTCGAACAGCCAGGTCTTGAGCTTCTTCCTGAAGGAGAGGTGGTCTTGGGTCAGGCGTAGGCATAGAAAAATTTGTTGAATTCTGTCTGTTTTTCTTTTCAAGGCGCTGCTTATTTTCCCCCCTCACTTTCCTCCTACCTCTCCCAGATTTGTTACAAACAGTCAAAATCGGTGAGGCAAATTTGGGTTTGCCTAGGAGGCTATTTGAGCAAAGACTAGCTCTGGCTGAGTGAGGAAAAAGAAGTGGCGTTTGAACGTCCTTACTGTTTTGCTGTGACCAAGACACTTTCTCCAATTTGTACTCACTGGTTTGTGTTAACACGATGTTCATGACCCTCTAATGCTAACCTAATAATAAGTTGCGCTTATCAAGTGTTACAAAGGCACTCGCTCCAGCATTCATAACCATCTCTCAAAATGCAATCCAAATAATGTTTGCTGTCAGACACTTTTATTAAGAAAAATGTACGTGACCTTAATTTAGATGCAGAGGCCAGCAGGTATCACCAATGGGCGAGGCTAATGCATCCTCAACGCTATACCTCTTCGTTAGACACAACCTGGGCAGAGGGTGGAGCCGGAGGGGGAAAACCTCCTGAGAGTACATGGTAGAGACAGAGACTATCTCAGAGCCTCCATATGTTAGGGTACAAGGATGTCTCCAAAGAACACCTGCTTTCTCGTTTTGGGGAATATAATGCTAATTTCTCCACTTGGCAAGGGCTAGGTTCTTTCAGAACTCTCCCTTGGACCCTCAGTAAGCTCTCTTGGTGTGTCAGGCCATGACAAAGAATTTACCTTTCACAACTAGCACTATGAACATTTCACTTCTTTTTTTGCTTTTGTCATTCACTTGTAGAAAGTGCATAGAAACTGAGGGGCATATTATTAAGACAGGCGATAAAATTATAGCCGTTTTAGCGGCAGAAAACGGACGCTAAAACAGCGATAATGGGCTTGATAATATGTTCTATGGAATTCCAATTGAAGCCCATGTTAGATCTCCTTCACATTTAACATGGGCTTTAATTGGAATTCCATAGAGCATATTATCAAGCCCATTATCGCCGTTTTAGCAGCAGTTTTCTGCCGCTAAAACGGCGATAATTTTATCGCCTGTCTTGATAATATGCCCTTGAGCTCACTTAAAATGGAGAAGACACAAATTTGCACTTCGACTGGGTCGATGGATTAATTCTCGGCCTTTGCTTCTAACAAGATACAGTATTATTGTTTATTTTATGGACGACCTGATGTATATGTCTGTGGCCTATAAGAGTCGCTTTTGTTCGTTCGTCCATTAGACGTTATAACTATTCTTAATCAGAACTTATCTCTAAAGAGAAATATGACAGGATTATTGCTTAAACTGCAAAGCATTGCAACAAAAAGATTAATTTTCAATCATCATCCTAAGAGGCAATTTGCTGCGTGTTGAGATGGGCAGCTTACTGGAGTAACTCTACATTGTTGTCAACGTTTTCCTGCCTATTAACAAGGTGGACAAATAACAGATGCAAATACTCCTGGAGCAAAAAGCATTTGTTACAAGCTGTGCGTGGTGTTTGCGCCTGATATACATCCATGTATAACCTGGTGATATCTAAGTGCCCTTGCAAATTTGGTGAGAAAGCAATTTGCATCCACATTCCTATGAGTCCTGTGTAAAACTGCACACAAATTGTGCCTGTGCCCGGTGTACACTAGTGCATGGCTGTAAATAATTCCATATGTGTACGATTATATGTGGGATAAAATATACCCCTGCAATGTGTTACAAACCATGGCAATGTTCAGTGGCAAGAAAGGCAAAAATCACATTGCTTTACAAGGTGCTGAACCCTTCTGACTCTTAGCAATATTTTTTAGGTCGAGCCTGGTTATTGCTTGCGCTACTCTGAGCTGCATACTGTATTCGAGTATGGACTTGAAGCTTCACCCACTCTCCGCCCATATTTTTCATTGGCTTGTGTCATTGTCTTTTGCAAATGCTGACTTCTGATTAGTTAATAGGCTTGTTAGTCCCTCCTTAGTACAGTCTTGTATTCATTTAGAAACAAATATATCTTGCCGAGCATAAGTTAATCACATAGCATAGATTGCACTATATATGAATTAAATGTCAAAGTCAAGTATTTACTCATCAGTCGATATGACACTTAGTCCAGATTTATTCTCAATTTAAGTCCAGATTTATTCTCAGTTCAGAGTTTCTCAGTTCACAATAGTCTATAAATTCAGAACAGTCTTGCAAATGAAGTATCCAATTCAAGTCATCACATCATGGTTCAAAATTCTTGTATATAAATCAATTCCAAATCAAATTAACACAACGTAGTTCTATATTCTTAAATGAATCAACCAAATGGATCAGCCAACACGTGTTTCGTTGTAACAACAACTTCCTCAGGGCTGTAATCCAAAGAGACAAAGTGTAAACTAAAGAAATAGTTATACTTTACAGTCTTTTTATGGAAAAGTTTTTATACATTCTGACACCTCCTAAGTGTAAGTAAAGCACAAAGTTACCAGTACATCAGTGCAACAAACATAAACTTCAGTGTGGATCCCAGTGTCATAAATTAAAGCACGTCGCAAACAATAGGGTCTATTGCCATTCAACACTTCTCCATGTTTCCATCAATTAACATTATTCTACAGAGATTCATCTCTCCGATATTACCGAGTTATGAAAGGGTACGGGGGAGCCTTCAACTCCGACATGGTTATCCTCGCCAATTCGAACTATATTTAATAATCATTTCTAAGGCACACAAGTACAAGGATTACCTTTCAATAGAGTTTATTGTCCATGGACAAAAAACAAGTCTTCCACGACTTTGGTAACAATTTGTGATATGAGTTTTCTTCTAATTCCTAAAAAATAAACAAGCATGTCAGCTTTACCCTATCTCTAATCTCAAATACTAGTGACATATTATTGCCACCCTTTATTTGCATTCTTATTCAAGAAATGGCAACATATTTAAAGTATACTTGTCACTGTGCCCTCTATATTACCTATTCAAAAATTATCTTAAGTTCTCATTGGCGATGACTGCCAACGTTAGAGTTGTCCGCGCCTCATAACATTCCACAACATATTTTACAGATATAATAAATGAAATCTGGAAAGATAACACAAGAGGGTTTAAGAGAGCAAATGCAGAAGTTATTATCACATTTCAGTAGAAACAATTCATATATACCATAGTCTTAGTTCTTAGTATATACTCTAATTAGCATTTACTCATTATTCTCCTAAGTAATATTGAAGCTCTGAGTCAATATTCAACCCGTCTTCCACTGCTCTAAGGACCATAATCCATCTTGCCTCTTTTCTTCTAAGTTTCAGTAACCTATTTCCTCCTCGTCTATCTAATGTCACATGTTCTATACCATGGTATAGAAATTTGTGTTTTTCTGTATCATTTCCATTCTGTATTAGATGTGAGGAAATAGGGTACCTAGTATCCCCATTCTTAAGTGCCCTGTAGTGCTCAATCATACGTTCCTTAAGTTTTCTTACTGTGCTGCCCACGTAAATTTTACCACATAAACAGGCAATAACATAAATGACATATGAGGTTTCACAATTAATAAATGAATCAATATGGAATGTTCCAGTGTTATTATAATTGAATGTTGTTACTTTCTTCATCGCCCAGCTCGGCAAGATATATTTGTTTCTTGTGGTCCCCTTGAATTAGGAGATATGTTAGGGAGTTAGGTAACCTCCCTATTCTTGCCTAGTAGCATAAAGAAAAAAGATAAATATAAGAACTTGATATAGCCAAAATTATATGCTGAGCGCCCACTTACCTGTTACCTAAACTTAACCTTTTGTATTCATTTAGAACCTTCCATGAGGACAGGCCCTTTCACTTCTGTCGTTACACGGTATATCTTATTTAGTCTGCAAGTACTATTTTCTTTAATGAGTTTTTCCTACTGCAGGCACGACATGCTTTCCTGCAACATTCAGTGCACCATGCCCGCTTTCACTTTCAAAGCAGCCCGGGACAATGTCGGCCGCTTCTTTCAAATGAAATAGATCTGGCATCTACAATAGTTTGAGCTATTGCCATCGAAAATGACAATGCCTTTTATTTAAGTGTTAATTATCAAAACAGATAAATAAAAGGCATTGTCATTTACAATGCCAATAGCTTAAACTCTCATAAATGCGAGACTTATTGCATAGCAAATGTTTGTTATGTACATTAGGGAGTACTTTATACCATATAATTTATGATTCTGCCTATCTAA
The DNA here is from genome assembly GCF_964261635.1 of Lissotriton helveticus. Taxonomy (NCBI): domain Eukaryota; kingdom Metazoa; phylum Chordata; class Amphibia; order Caudata; family Salamandridae; genus Lissotriton; species Lissotriton helveticus. The sequence continues at coordinate 1,570,018,445 of NC_136057.1, read as the reverse complement.
TTTCAGTTTTGGTTATGATTCTGGTAAATAAATAAAGTAATCTCTGTTTAGTATTTGATCTATTTCTCTATATGTGTAATCCATGTCAAGTATATACTGTTTCATTAAAAATGCTGCAAATAAATATTTTTGCCATTTGAAAATGGCCCTTCACACTTTGATTTTGATGTTGCAAATCTCAACTCAACTGTAATAAATGATTACAGGTAACTGTTGATATTGTCTCATGATGGTTGGTTGATGACATCACAACTAGACTGTAAAAAGAAACAATTGTCTAAGTATTTCTACATTTACTGCAGCATTTCATACATTAACACATATTCTGTTGTATCATAGTCGATAACGCGTAACATATAGATGGTTATACGCCTAAACATAAATAGATAGCTGTCAATAAGTGTTTGCAGGACCGCACTACATAGAGTAGACATTCCAGCAAAATTGTTCGTACCAGCCTTGTGATAGAAGGGCCTCATTTCAAATCTAATCGACATGGACAAACTGTGGGTTCGACAGAGCAGGAAAACAGCTCAAATATGGTGATGTTCATGTCTGCCATATCTTAAATGACCCACCTAGGTATCTATCACAAGTAGGGAAATAATCTTTTTCTGGGCACATATTCAAACAGGATTAGAAGGCAGATACAAATTCCATCGCAAGTGAGTAAGTAAGTAAGTAATTTATTTGTTGATTAATTAAAATCATTACAAAAAGGTACATCGCAAGTGGTAGTTTGCTCCGATGATTTAAGGGCAGTAACATGTGCTACAATCGCAGCTGCAAATTATGTGACATTCGGATTTGTGCATAATTTGCCGTGGATGGGTGGAATTCTGCATCCATTAATTGCCCCACTAGTGAGTAGCAGAGATTGGTGAATGAACAGTTTATACCCACGATTTTCAGATACTGGAGGGCGTGTTTACAAGGAGATAGCATGACGTTCTGATGGCGATATCTCCTTCTCCTTATTTACAAAGCGGTGTTAAGCCACTTAACATGGCTTAATACCGCCTTGTAAATAAGACCCCTTTTCATGCTTCACTTTGCGTGAAGGGGGCGTGCAATGGGTGTTGCCATGGGCGACCGCTGCAACATCTATTACTTTTTGATGCTATCCCATATTTACAAGGCTGCGGCATTGCCAAAAACGAAGACTAGGGAATACCTGGTCCAGACTGGCGATACGAGGAGAAATTATTAATTTCTCCTCGCATGTTGCTCTTTCCATGTGTGCTACATTCTGCAGCACACTTAGAAAGACCAAATCACCTTTAGGATAGGCTAGAATAGGATAGTATTTGTAAAGCACACTATACCTGAAGCTGTCAAGGCGCTGGACAGACAAAAGCAAAGGGGGAAGCGCAAACAGCTGATTAAGAGGAGAATAGCCATGTTTTCAGAAGGTTCCTGAAAACCGAAAGGGAGCCTGCGATGGCAATGGAAAGGGGGAGTGAGTTCCAAAGTCTGGCAGCGCCAACCAAAAAGGAGAGGCCGCCCCATCTAGACCTGCAAAATCTGGGCGAGACCAGTTTTTTCTGTGTGGATGATCTCAGGGTTCTCCCTAGAGTGTACCATTATAACAAGGCTTTAAGTTGGGGCGAGCCTTTACTATGCATGGCCTTGTATACAGTACTCAAGACCTTGAAGGAGATACGCTCCTAATAGGGAGCCAGTGCAAGATTGTTTATGTGAAGCCAGGTGTCCCTTTTCTGAACATAAACAATCGGCCATGGCGCAAGGGTGTCTGTGTTGTCACTAGGCAGCTTTATTAGCGTCAGTGCTGGGGGAAACACAGGGGTGCACCATATTATTATACATACGGAGCATCCCTGTGTTATAAAAATGTTATAGCGCAGCGTTACCAATTTTGGAGTAAAACTGCGCTCCGACATTGTGTTGTAAATATCCCCCTTGAACTTGGGCTTTTTGTTGACGATGCATTTCACCAGAGCTGTTCTAGATGGCATCAACTTTCTTCAAGATTAGAAGAGAATGAATAATGTCTGGACTGTTTGATTCGCCATTCATGACATGATACATTCATTTCAAAAGCAGTTTTCTCTGAAACATTAGCTTATTTCCAGTGGATTGACATGTGTAGTCCCATAATGTGTCTGAATTCTGTTCTTTGTTCGCTAAAGCTGGGGTGTGGTCAGCATAACTAAATATGTATTTACTGTTGCTCCCAATATAGGCTGGTGTGTTCCCTCTCTCGAGCAAATATGTCCTACTCTTTTTAAATCTAAACCCCTACCGCGTACCACTACTTCCTGGAAATGCACACCCCCTTTTGCGAAAGTGAGATACTTTAAAAAAATCAAAATAAACAGCTAATTTAAGAAAATCTCATTTTATGCTCTTGGCCGCCATCCTGACATATGGAAGCACCCTGTTTTCTCAGAACTTTTCTCAACAGTCTCATTGTGTCATCTCCACACCTTCTTTCTGCTTATAGTTATCACAGTTTTTCAAAAGGTCTTCTATATTGTTTATACATTTGTCTAAACTCCATTACATCAGTGATACCTGCTGCAAACTGCAGTATTATGTTGATGTCCGTTTTCCTCTTCAGTGTTATCTAAGTGTAATCCAAGTTTTGTTTTCTATTACTAATATCTGCCTTCCTTTACCTGAGCAAAATACTAGAAAATAATCTGAAAAGACAGCTTCAAAAATAAGAGTAATGCTCTCCCCTATTGCCTGGCTGTAATGTACCTGCATGCAGTTGTCAGAATATTGTTTGATATAAACATTATGCCCTAAATGTTGTTTAAAAAGCGTTGCCCCATTAAGGTAATCTACGTCCAACTGGAGAATATTTTTGTAAATGATGTTTATATTAGGTGATATTTCTGTAGGTGAAATTCTGATATACTACCCTGAATGCGCACCAAGTAAGGCTCAGACCCATGAAACTAATACATACCATAATTGTGACTATCAGAATGGCAGAAAGGATCTTCTGACCTCCATCAAAGAAAAGAGCTACTCCATATTATTCTCAATCTTTCTGGTGCTGCTAATATATTAGACCAAAATATCCTAATAAAAGGTTATCAAAGGGGTGTTTTTTGTTTTTTAAATTTTATTTATAGAGCGCTGCACTCATCCCAGAGGGATATCAAGGCGCTAGATATATATGGAAATAACACGGCTCTTTCTTGCTGTTCTCCGTGTTCTCTTCTTCTTGAGCCACCAATTCTGAGTGACAGGTAGTAGCCAATGGGGTACTTACATATAGGGCGACTACACCCTCTATATGACCTCTTCAAATGGCTACTGGGCATAATCCTGACCCAGAAAGCCTAATTCTGCCAAACATAAGATGGTGGAATTCTAAAAGTCGTGTCTATTTCAGGTTGTCCACCTTAGAGGTGGTGCTAGCCTGAGAGGTGGGCACACCTTCTGACTAGCTAATTTTCCCTTCTGTCCTGGTGCCAAATGGTCCAGTGGTAGGGGGTGGTATTTCCCTGGTCCGGGAAAGCACTGGGTCGCATACCATAGGTGGCAAAGGCCCAGTCTTGATATGCTGATCACTTAGCCATTCTGCTTGGAGGAGGTGATAACACCTCCAGCCTGAGCGGGTATTGTTTCTACCCTCATAGAGAGGGGACTCTCACCTGCAGAGGGTCAGAAACCTGTCTATGGCTCGCCCTCTTGGTGCATGTATCAATAAATCCATCACTCAAATCAGTGTAAATGTATTAATATGAGGTATTTGATAACAAACATCTCTGGTTTCAATGAAGCTATCATGTAACTGGTGAACTTGCAAATACCAATGTCCAGCACATGTACTTAAAATGGTTTTCCTGTTCACTTGTGATATTTAGGAATTGACTTGGAAATCGCAGGGGCCTATCTGCCCATACAGATATCTCCTCTCATGTAGTATAGTGCACCCTGCCTTAGGGCTGTAAGGCCTGCTGTAGGGGTGAATTACTTATACTGCATGCAGTGTCTGTAGGCATGGCACACAGGGGATGTGCCATGTTGTGTCCTCACTTTTTTCTGCACCGTGGCATGCAGACTGCAATTGCAGTTTGCATGTTGGTGCTGAGGGGGTCTCCTAGGGTGGCCCAATACATGCTGCAGCACTTAGGGACTCTCTTTAGTATCCAGGGGCCTAGAAACCATTTACTAGGGATTTATAGGGAGTGATAAAGTTGCCAATTGGGGAACAATTGTAATTATTTTGGTAAGGAGATCTGGCACTGGGTCCCTGGTTTGCAGGAAGCCAGTGCTCTTCTGTCAAAATTGCATCAGATACCAGGCAAAAAGTGGTGGTGTACATGTAACAATGTGACACTTTCCTACACCTACGAAAACCATACTGTAGGTCAGAAAGAATAGAGTTGAATTTGGCTCACTCTTCTAGTTGGTTCACCAGGATTCTCCTTGTGACTTTCACCAGGGAGTCAGGAGGGAAATGGGGTAATAGCTATTCGGAATAAAAAGATACCCTTTTTTTTAAATTGGTACAATCATAGCCTCTGATGAGGTGTGCAAAATTTCAGAGCGTCAGCAAGCCCCTAATACCCTGTTTGAATTGGACCCCATAAATGGACTTTAGCTTTGAAGAGATCATTAGGATTGCCGTCCAAGCCAAGGGCTTTACCCCCCTTACTCCACGCTAATGCCATATTGATTATGTTCAAGGAAAAACATAGATTACTAAAATCTCGAGCCAATCATTTAATGAATGGAGGTCGAACCCCTGAGGCAGCTGGCAAGGGATGGAATAAATCTTAGAAAAATGGGCATCACATTTGGTGTTGTGAATGGTTGCCTCCAGTCTAGGAGCACAGTTGTCCTTTAAAAGAGGGCCATTAATGACACTCCGGAAAGCTGAGGTGTACTTGGACAAACTGGCTTTGATCAGCAATTCCCAAGCCATGGTCTTTAATTCCTTCTTCCTTTTTTCAGTGCTAAGATATACTCAAGTCTATACCACCTCACTTCCAAAGGGCAGTGCCTTGACAATGTTCTAATAAGAGTTATTAATAATATCCTCAACATAGTTCTTTTTCTAACCACAAGGTAAATATTTAACATTAAATCATTCGATTTCAACCCATAATTGCAGTGAAAAGAGTGGGTTTGGTTGTTATTATATGAATCCATCATACAAAAAAACATTTTAGCTGAAGAGGACATAAATGAATATTCAAATCACCACCCCATAATAAAAATGTTTCCTTCTCTTCACAACAGCGTAATTTATCCAGTTCGTACTCAAGTTGGGATAGAGAAATAATGGTTTTAGGTTGAAGTATGTTATTATGGAAATTAACAATGGTGAGGTTCAGATTGTGCGACAGTTCATTGATAAAAAATTAAATAATAAGGTGAAGATGATTCTATTCTGTATGTAGGATGGGGCAAAGGGTTGAAAACAAAGATAGCCAATCCTCCTTAGGCCTACCAGATTGAGATGGTACTGCAGGTTGGTGGAACGTCTTAGACCCATTGATATGGATAGGTTCCAATGCCCAAGTCTCCTGAAAGCAGAGAAACCAAAATGTAATTATAAAATCCATCCAAGTGAGGAAAAGAACCTTGTAACATGATTCTGACAAACGAAAATCATGGGGTTGGGAAAACTCTGTGGTCATGGTCGTAAGCAAGGGACTGGGGGAACGTGGCTACCCACTCTGGTTGAGGGGGAGGAGAAGGTGGACAGGGCCTTGTTGTGAGGTCCGCTGTGCTAAACATGAAGGTCTCAGAGACTGAGGACGTATGGACAACAGAGAGATGGAACTTCGCTGGCCAGAATGGTAGTAGATTGTTCCATTCAAATCGGTCAGCTGGGAAAACGATTCTGGGTAGTGGTCAGGGGATGGAAATCAAAAAATTGAACAGGGTCCGGCCCAGAAGGTTAATGTGGCCCCTACTCCAAGTTTGGAGGGCGATTGAACTTACCCCAGAGGAAGAGTAATCACTTGATGTGGGGGGGGGGGGGGTGCTATATTATGTTATGTCTACTTTAAAGGAAATGCATGTACATTTTGATGCCAATAAGATTCAATAAAAAAATAATCACTTGATGTGGGGGAGCACATGGGGAACAGTTGTGTGCATAACTAACTGTACCAGGCTAGGGGATTCAAAAGACATGACTATACAGTCACTTGGTAGGAATTTAATTAATCTTTTGATCCAGCGAACCCTTCAGACCATTTTTAAGCCCTTGAAGAGACCTTTTAACAGACCCATTTTTCTGCCCACCCAGTGAATTGTTTTATTCTTCAAACAGTCCCAAGACTCAGATTCAGAATGGTAAAGGGTAAGTACATTCCCTAGAATCACAAAAAATGGTGTAACTTCAGGTGGGAGGTCCGGGGTTGTCGGTGGGCCCCCAGGAATGGCAGCAGATGGAGTGGCATTGGGCTTTTTTTCCCCGGGTTTTATGTAGCACAAACTTGACCTGAAGGAATCAGGTATCAGATTGCTTTACACAAGCACCAGTTGTGTTACACAAGGACACATTCAATGTTTTGTTGGGAACAGGGTGATTAAGTGATTTGTCCAGACTCACAGGATGTTGAGCGTCGTTACCGAGACTCGAACACGGTTCGCAAAATTTGAGGTAGATAGGGCCCTAGCTGTTAGGCTGCATCCTCTCCATTGTTGGATCCCAAAGTAAAATGAGAGGTTGGATGGGCTGAATTATTGACTGATGGAATGCCAGTGCCAGGTTTAGGGAGTGGGTTGAGTCGTGGGGTTATTAATGCTGGATATTGAGTTAGGGAGTACATTAACAGAGGAAGGCACAGTGGACAAATTCAAGTTTAGCTGTGAGCTATGTCTGGCATTAGCTTGCAAAATTTCTAAACAACTAGCAGTAGTTTTTTCAACTAAGGCTAGTCTAGTAGAGAGGGACTCTAATGAAGATTTAACTAGGGCTTCCAAAGTCTGAACAGTTGTGAGTAATCGGTTACGATCTTCTATGTTTGGAGCTGAGGTTTTGGTTATTTTACACCTTTAAACTACAGGCCTACACAGCTTAACAGCGAGTTTAACAGCGTGCATAAGACTTTCCTGCACAGTAGTAGCTAATCTAGCTGGGGAAGTGTCCGGAATTTTCCTGCATTTAAGGGGGGGTGGGAAATGGATTTAGACGGTGATGTAGGGTTAACACCATCTAGGCTAGGCTGGACCCACCTATTAAACGTAAGACCTAATGTTCCCCCAGAGCTTATATTCGGAGCAGTCTCTCTTCAACAGAAGGTATTTTCTTGTTGAGGATGACTGTAGCATTCATCAACAAGTTAGTTATCTAGGTACTAGGCTTGCCCTGGGACTTGGGAGGCGGCAATTTTCACTTTACCATACAGGGCAGGTGTATAAAACAAGCAACCAATAGATGTGAGCTCAGCACATCCTCCTCCGGCCTTGGATGGGCCATGGATGGGTGCAGAGGGGTCCATTCTCTAGGTCTGGTCTTCGCCCGGACATGTGACCAGGAATGTCCCATATGCGCCCTGCGTCCGCAGGACAACAGCACACATAAGAGAGCTATCTGGAAGTGTGAGCACTCCTCCTGGGCTTGCGGTGTTTGCTGGGGACTGTAGTCCCCCACAGCAGTCACCAAAGCAGTGCAAATGTGCCCCCTGAAGTAGTACTACAATAGTTCTAGTAATTTACTATGAAATATTATTGGAACTAGAACTCAACACAGCATGTTTTCTGTGTAATCTCTGCATGGTGGGGGAGATCTTCTCATTCCTAAGTCTATGTTTTAGTGGTAAAGGAGGGAGGGGGAAGGGGGAGTTTCTGGAAAATGGTACATACTTATTACTAAATGGGAGGAGTTTAGAGAAATTAATGGGTTTAGGAAGTCACAGGATACAACAAACCCCACAAACAAAATAGTACTCCAATGCTATTCACAAACGGTGCTTTTAAAGTTACGTCAGCTCTCTAAAGGTGATAAAACAGTAGTAAATGTACTTCAGCTCAGTATTGGAGTGAGTCAGCACCACACATGGGCACTCACAGATACTGCAACACACTCCCAGAAAAAATAACAGAGGCAAGATAATAACATTAATTAAATATAATTATTTTGACTTTTAAAATATGCATATTTTGCATATTGTAAAGAATATGCTTTACTATGAAATCATATTTTGTATATTTAAACTGTAAAATATGTAATTTAAAAATTAAATTAAAGTTATTTAAAAAATAAAATAATTTAAAATAATACCGCTAACAAATAAATATATATTAAATAATAATTAAATATTAATGTGGGTTAAAATGCAATTTTTAAAGTATTTTATGAGGAATATATAAATTAAATAAATATATTTAATGAATTCTTTATTTTATAAAAATTTAATTGTATTCCTTAATGTCCTCTAACATAATATTGTAATCGTTCTAGGTTTATTTGAAATGCTTTAAATAATCTAACATTTATATTTAATATTTAACATATTTGTATTAATCTTTTTAAAGAATAATACACTTTAATAGTTTTCCCTATAATTTCTCTGAAGGAGCTGACTGCGACTGTGGCTGAATCGACACCTACGTGTGAAAAGTTGCTAGTAATAACTTAATACTAATAAAGCCTTTTGCAGGAGGCTCTTCCAGGAGGTGGAGACACAAAGGTCTGTACTTCTATGTAAATCTCCATTTGGAAATGATGAACAGCAAAAAGAGCAAATTTGCAGCTAGATGCTCTAGTAGATTGACATGTCTGTAAATACACACATGTAAATTTACCATGAGCTAGTCATTACTTAAATTTAGAATGATTGATATGTATTGAATTTCTAAACATATGCACACCGCTTAAAGATGGCTCTCGGGAACAGGAAGAAGTTTGTCTGTTCGTGATGGGCTAGTGACGACATGATGAATTTTCGACGCAGCTCCAAGTTTATGAGTTGAGAGAAGCTTTGAAGGCAATGGGTGCCGAATAGGTGTGGAAGCTGGGCCCTGCGGTGAGCCTGATATGTGAAAGGTTAGACTAATTGGATTCTGACTAGTTGGGTTCCCGAATCGGTCCCTGTTATCTTAACCCATGCGGGCGGGTTGGTACGAGATCCCTCCTTGACCATAAGAGGGAAGAGCAACATTTAGTTTTCCCTTATTTCCCATAAAGCCATTGACTTTTTTAAGATTATCTTTTGGGGCTCGGAAACAGGAGTGTCTGTGAAAGATGGAATTGGAATGGATGAAAGAGCCATTCTCTTTTACTAAAGCAGTGGGGGGCGACTAAGCTGTAGAGCATTGGCTGTATTAATATGCACATATCTTCTTTCAGACGTTTGGGGCCTGGTTGTGGGTCCCCTGTGATTTGTATTGGTGGCTTGCTGGTAGGATTCTACCTGGCAACTACCTGGTAAATATATTTAATACTAAGTACTGTGGAGCGTATCCTGTGTAGGTTGAATATCATGGTATATGTGTCTATTTCACTTGACTTGTTTTCTTTTTATCTCCTTTTGAACACACATACTGCAGGTCCAGTGCATTCCTGAGGTGGAATTGAGTCCCTGTGCCCTGATGAAATTGCCATAAAGTCATTGGCAGTGAATCATGTTGGCCGTTCAGGTTAAAATGGTAAAATTATGATATGGTGGTTTAAACGAATAAGGACACTAAAAATTAAAATAGGAGTAATGTGTTTGCCTAATTCAATTTTAGCCTCATAGGAGAGCACTATCAGCCTCCTTTGTATAACTGTAGGTTTTGAGTAGTGGTTTGATATTTCTTCTTATAACCACTTAGTTGTCAAAGTTCTCTGGGTTTCCAGACTGCTTTGATTGGTTTTAAAGACTAAAGATGACATAGATGGCTAGATAACAAACCCTGTCCCTCCAAGGTAAGAAATGGTGTGACTTTCCCTTGTGATCTGTAACCAGGTTTTGGGGAAGTACTAGATACACACAGCTGGCACTCAGAACAGGGGAACAATCAATCAATCAAGATCTTGTTAAGCACAACTACTCACCTGAAAGGGTCTCAAGGCGCTGTGGGAGGATGGGGAGGACCACAGCTCCTGGATGATTCAAGGTGATTTGTTGAAGAGCCAGGTCTTAAGGTCCTTCAGGAACTTGGAGAGTGTTGGTGTCTGGCGGAGGTTGGGAGGGAGGGTGTTCCAAGCCTTGGCCATGAGGAAGGGAAAAAGAGTGGCCTACTGTTCTGGTCTTCTTGATTCACTGCACCGTCGCAAGGGAGAGCTGGGCTGAGTGGAGGGATCTTTGGGGTGTGTGGAACGAGAGGTGGTGATTCATGTAGGCGGGCCGGTGTTGTTGAGGGTTTTGTTGGTGTGGGTAAGAAGTTTTTAGGTGATTCTCTTCTCGTTGGGGAGCCAGTGTTGTGCCCGCAGATGTTGGGTGATGTTGCGGTAGCGGTAGGTTGAAGACTAGTCTAGCAGAGGTCTTCTGGATGGTCTGGAGTTTGAGGGTGAGGTTCTTGTTGATCCCGGCGTAGAGTGCATTGCCGTAGTCCAGTCTGCTGCTGATGAGGGCGTGGGTGATGTTTTTCCTGTGTTCGAGGGGAATCCAGTTGAACATACCCTTTTACAATGAAGGGAAATTCCTGACCCAATAAACTGCAATGCACATAGTTGTCAAGTTTCTAAAATGACTGAAGTTTTCATGTCCTTGAGAGTTGATGGACCGAGGTGGAGAAACAAAATTTTGTATACCCCTCGTAAAGTAATTTCCTCATAACTATAACCTTTATTAATTGTGTGATGTGGAAAACATTAATCAAAATAGTATAGAATGCATACACAAATACACGTGGGAATACTAATCTACTTGCATGGTAAACTGTAACTGACTAATTTAGTAATGTCGTCATATTGTTTACTTATGCAAAGCTTTAATTTAATCAAAAGTGGCATAAATGTGCTTTCTGTTTATGTATTTTGTGGCAAAAAACATGAAGACAGGTGAGCATATTACACACATGTGTTGCTTATTTTGCTAGGTAACAACTAATAGGGAAACCTTAGTATGGGGGGAGGTAACCAGAAGGGATATATTTCAATAATTAACATTTATTTGTGTTTGTTTCTATCATAGTTCCCATTCTGGCCTGTGAGGCCTAGTGAAAATATGGCTGCTTTATTAGCTGTGAATAGAAGACGAACTGAGCATGCACAGCCCAAGTAAATGTAAATGTAGACGTACTTGTAAAGCGCACTGATACTCCTGAGTTTCCTGGCGCTGTACTCATACAGCTAGGGAACCCTTCCTGGTTTTTCCCCGTGAAATGTCCACTCCTGGGCATCTCCAGGGTGCAACCAGGCATCCCTAGCGCTGTAGGGGGCCGTTGTGGAGACTGAGCAAGCTATTGCCCAGAGTTGCAGCGTGGGACCCATGCTTAGAGTAGGCACCGAGGCGAGAAATCAGGTCCGACGAATTATGAGCCCAAGATCCGCCGAGACCAGCCAAGGCAGGAATTGAACCCTGGTCCCGGGCCAGCCCTCTGCGTCAGGGTCTGCCGCTCTAACCATTGAGCCACACTTCTCCAAGTCTGAGTTTGAATGTGAGCTTCTCGTGCCTGAACGAAACAAGTTCAAGGACAACATGCGCTGGAAGTCCTGATGACTGCCAAAAAGAATGAACGTTTGAGCTACTGAACGTGGGAAAAGTTCATGGAGTTGCTAGTTGAGGATGTGACTAGGCCAAAGAATTTCTTAAACAAAGGATTCTTTAAAATTCAGCTGACACAACGGAAATTGAATATTAGAATGATGAGGTGATGCTCATCCATCCCAAATTGTCCAATCAGAACTCGAGTTTATGCTGATAGTTACTTTTGTAGATAGTTAAAGTTAGTGAAAAAGGTATAAAAAGTACTGATTTTCTTTAAGAAAAAACTCTTTTCCGATTTCCTCCTGAGATGCTGTCGGTATGCTGATTTTCCTGAGATGTAAGACTGAATAATTGTCTATTTTTTTTTCTTTGAATAAGAAATGAGCTTTAGATGAGGTTATTAGTCAGGGAAGTTAAGAGAAAATTAGTTTTGGGAACTATCCGTCTTTTGCTAATACTTGTGTTCTGAAATCTAAAATAATAATGTCTATTTTTGAACCTCTGAAATAAAAATGAATATAACTGATTGAGATAAAACTTTTACTCTTTTAACGTTATCTTTTGAATAAAGAAATAAATAAAGCGAATAAACTGTTAGACATGCTAAACTTTGCATTTAATAAAAATTAGATAAATGGAGAATTAAGCTGGACTTGTATTTTCCTACGCCTAATTTTTTACTAGCAGATTCGTCGACTATAATGGTGGTGTGTCTAAGTAAAATGTTTTGTTAATAAAAAACATGGTAAAACTCTTTAAAACTGCAGGTGTAAATAGTATAAATAGTTAGTTTTAATTTAGACATTCTGCTATGATACAGCAGCTCTCCTTTGAATCTCACCGATCCATGATTTAAGATGGAAGTGTTTTGTGAGTAGCCCACAGTGTTATGGGCCCCACTGATGAGTAAATGCATGATTTGGTGATTCAGGGAAAGGTGATATGATTTTAGAAATTATTTCTGGAGTAGCGCTGCATCAGTAATTAGCTTGGTAGCAGAGGATGGCTGCTATAGAATTAGCTAGGATTATGTATAAAGTGATATATAAGGGTTTTGATATACAGAATTATGACTAACATCTGTTGAGTTCGTATTACGTTATACGTAGTCTGGAAAAGGCTTCCGAGTATTGCAAGAAGCTGGTGGCTCTGTCTGCAGGCAGAGGAAGTGTGGCAAGTGAAGTCGCACATCGCATAGTCTGTTTCAAAAAGTAGTATTGTCGTATACTGCAGTGGTATCGTCGTATATCACAAGTGGTGTTGTCGCACATCACAAGTTTAGGGACTTTATGTGTGAAAGGATAAATGCATAGCAAGGACGGCCTATAAAATCTTAGCCTTCAAGTACAGGGATCATTGCGTATCCTGATTTAAAACGTACTGCCAAGAGAGTAATAGAGCTTAACCCGAGCTTGAAAGAAGGGTAAAGGTAGAGGTAAGCGCTGCTTTATCGGCGAGTGAAAAATTCTGTGGTAGCGAAGAGGTAAGCGCTGTCTCCTGGAAATACAGAATACTTGCACTATTGAAAATTCTATCACTTTATTTAGCGAAACAGACGAATTGAGTTGTTTTGTGTAAAGTTACTAACCAATTCAGTTGAATATCTTGTAAATACGGCTTCTTGATAAACCTTGCAAAGGAGGGGTCAGTCGGCGCTGCTGAAGCCGGAGCGCTGGTGACGTCAAAAGTGTTGCGCAGGGATTGGTCCTTGTGACCAAGACAGAGTAAAGGCTGATTGGTGCATCACGAAAAGCAGCAAAAATATTGGTTAAGCACTACTAAGGAGACGTATTTTGTTCTAATTGGTACGCTAGTGTAAAACGCGCTGTGATAGGTTGGTGTTACGGAACAGCAACAGAGAAGTACGCGATCTTTTGAAAGACAGGAATTTACAGAAAAATGGATTACTATCTCGAAGAAGAAAAGAAGAAACCTTTGTGGTTTAAGAAATTGACAAATGTGTTTGTGAAGGATAAGGCGATAAAAACAAGAGAGGGAAAATTACTTCCTCCGCCGAAAACGCCTGCTTCCTATATGTTGTCAAAATATGGTTACCATACATGTGTTTGGCTAGAGAATTGGGCAAGGTATACCAGGAATGATGGGGCGTTAGCTTTCCAAGAAGTCGGATCTTTTAATGTGGCAGTTTTGTGAAATTTGAGAGAGAGGATGATGAAGCTTGAACCAAGACATAGACCGACTCAATTTGAAGCTTTAGTTGAATGGGAAGATGAGACGCATGAAATGGAACGAGAAAGGCCTGAAAGACATATCAGACCAAGAGGTAGATTGCGTGGATTATGGGGAGAAACACATGAGAGTAGAATGCGTAGATGGAGAAACGCTGACATGTGTTTTTGGAATGTATCCAGTCAGTTTAGTGGATGAATATGAAGGGCGGAAATGTACAGAAAAGAGGAAAAATGTGGAAACAAGGAAAGAAGGTTATGGTGAGAGTGAATCAGAGGATGCTGTACTAGAAGAAATAATAAATAGGAGACCGCCACCATATCAACCAGGTTCTTTATGGACCACACCTAATGCTCCACCAGTAGACGAAAGAATTAATGAAACCCGAAGGCAATTTTCAAATTTTAGAGATATACCAGAAGGAGTAGAAGTGAGATATAATCCAAATGCCTCAATAAAAGAAACAAGACTTACCGGTACGCCTAAGCAAAATAACGAAAGAGGAAGCGTAAATAATAAATAAGTAATCCTGGATGGATCAGAATCATCTTAAGCTGAATCCAGGAAAGACTGAGTTGGTACTCCCTAGCAACAGCGCACTTAGTTGGGGCCCCCATTTCTGGCCATCCTCACTGGGCACTCCCCCATCCCCCTCCCAGTCAGCTAAAAGCCTTGGGGTCACTCTCAGCGCCGACCTCTCACTGAAAACTCAGGCCGGTACAATGATCTCTTCCTGTTTTTTTCAGCTAAGAAAGATTAAAAAAATCGCCCACCTGCTGACCCATTCTGCTCTCATCCAGGTAGTACTCGCACTGGTCCTCTCGCGATTAGATTTCTCTAACTCTATCTACCTGGGCCTCCCCCTCACCATCGCTAAACGCCTGCAGATTGTTCAAAATCAAGCGGCCAGACTAATATTCAAGAGCAATCGCAGGAAGTCAGCCAAACCTTTGTTGGCCTCCCTGCATTGGCTTCCCATCACCCATCGGATCACCTTTAAGACAGGCTGCATAATTTTCAAGGCTCTGCACGGAAAAAGCCCTAGGTTCATCAACCAACTCATAAACAAACATAAGCCGACTCGCGATCTTCGTTCTGCCCACCTGTCCCTCCTCACGGGGCCGTCATTTAAAAAAACGACTTGGCGGATCCTGCTTCGCATACCTCGCCCCAAAAACCTGGAACTCACTGCCCTTATCTATCCGTAACTGCACCAAGCTGACAGAGTTCAGAAGAGCATTGAAGACCTGGCTATTCATACAAGCGTACGGTTAGAGCACTATCCCATCTGCCCTTTTACTTACCATCTACCATCTGGTTCCTTCAGCGCCATGAAACCCCTGGGTGACCGTGCGCTCAACAAATTCCGTATGAGATAAGTATAAGATAAATAGAGTAGAACCACGAGTTGAAGAACAAACAAGTACAGCTGAATGTATACGGTCTACAAATGAATTGACAGAAAAGATACAAGAGCTTACGAAAAACATAGAAGCAGTAACAGTCCCAGTAACGATAGGACCTGTAATCCTGGTGTTCAAAAACCAGGGAATAAAAGAGCCAAGCTTGACAACCCCTTTACAGCAAAGTTTGCAAAAGATAAAAGAAAAAATGTATCCTGATTTGTCAGAAATTAGACGAGCAAATAATGTAAATCCGCCTGATTTAACTTTCAATCAGAGTTTATCGGAGCAGAATCTGACTCTGCTACACCTGAAAAGAGCATAGAGAAAATAGATTTACCACAAACTCCTGTAGGACCATCGGAACAAGAATTAAGTGATTGGCTTAAAACTTTGAAATTAAAAGAACATGAACCTAAAGTATTAGACGTGGCAAGATTAAAAATTGATATGGAAGAATGAATTATTGGAACAATTGAAACAGACAGATTAAAAACGTACCAAGATGATGAACTTATGTTCATGTGCAAGAGTATAACATGGAAAGCGAAGTATGTACATGATCAATTAGAAGGATTAGCAAATGAATTTGAAGTAGACTTCGCAAAGAATAAAACATTGCAGAAATCTTACAGAGTAGACTTTTCAGAAAAAGATATTGAAAATATGAATACTGCAGGAAGGTTAACACAGATCAAAGAATTGATTGTACTACTAAGGAGATGGGGAGATGTGAATAAGTGGAGAATAAAATGGGCAAAGAAGAAAGAAGAGGCCAGTGATAAATCTACATTAGCGTTCCCTGTAAGAGAAAAGGAAACAGTCGCAAATGAGTTCCCTATGAGAGAAATACCTGGAGGAGGATATGTACATGTTCCTTAGAGTAGAGAGGATATATTATCCTTTACAAATGATTTCCACAGAGAGAAAAGCCAGTAGAATGGTATCGATAGGTAGATCGATTTGTGAAAGTTTCAAAAGTACTATGGGTTGATCTGGATGGATTATTTGACATAGTTGTACCAGCAGATCTGTGGACTGAGTGCAAGATAACTGTAAATTGGCCAAGAGAGGAATATCCTCGTGATAAAGTGACAGGTGCCCCGTCACCTGAATTTATGCGAAAGTACGAACAAGTGATAGTGTTTTGAAGAATATAATTCCACCAAAAGAAACAGATTGGGTTAAAATAGACAGATCAATACAGGAATCGAAGGAATCTGTACATGCATTTTATTAAAAGACTGTTGTTGGTGTTTAAACAATACAGTGGATATGAGGAACTGAGCGAAAAAGACATGAGTCATTGTGTATGTCTATTTGTATATGGTTTAAGTCCAGCAATTGGAGACATGATTAGGCATAGTTTAATAGGATGGCAGTCGAGTACAGTGGATGAGGTATTGAGACAAGCCAAATACTGTAGTGATGAGATTGAAGCTAAACAAAAGAAACAAAAGGAAAAAGCTATGTGGGCACAAGTGAAAGTAGCGGAACACCAAGTAGCACAATTGGAAAATAAAACTACAGATAGTCAAGGAAAAAGGAAAAATAAAATTGGTAGGAAATATAGAAGAGGTTAAGAAAAAGTTCCCTTGTCATAATTGCGGCAGGATAGGGCATTGGAAGAAAGAGTGTAAATATCCACCAAGAGGTAATCCCGAAAATACATCATTGAATCCACAGGTGCAGCATGATGTAATTCAACAGCAACCGCAACAGCAGCAGATAGTTACTCAGTAAAGTCAGGTGCCACAACCACCACTTCCACACAATGTAAATCTGCAGAGATACAGTG
Source organism: Lissotriton helveticus (assembly GCF_964261635.1). Classification (NCBI taxonomy): domain Eukaryota; kingdom Metazoa; phylum Chordata; class Amphibia; order Caudata; family Salamandridae; genus Lissotriton; species Lissotriton helveticus. Next base: position 1,570,001,478 of record NC_136057.1, on the reverse strand, counting down.
CAGAGACAGGATTCAGTGGAGGCGAGCATGTAAACCGATCGCCCAGAGTGAATGAGAGTCCCCAGTATTGGTTACAAGAAGAAGGTGGGTATGAGTCGGATGAAAGCTTCTGACGGTGCCTGAGAGAGGGAGAAGAGTGTGTGCTTGGAGCCACTCTTGAGGTAGATCAGTCTGGTCCATTTGTGAGCAGGAAGGTGAATGATGTAGAATTAACTTTTCTAGTGGACACTGGTGCTACCCGTTCTACTGTTAGATCAGTGGAAGTCCAAAATCTTCCTCTCTCGGGAGAGAGCATCGAAGTTGTAGGCGTAGCTAATAGACAAATTAAAACCTCCTTAACACACCCAGTTGAAGTAGAAATTGGAAATTTCAAAGACATGCATCGATTTGTGGTGTGTGATAGTAGCCCCGTAAATCTGTTAGGACAAGACATTTTGTGTAAAATGAACGGTGCCATATACTGTTCCCCAGATGGCATATAATTGCAAACCCCAGATGAAGATAGCCTGTATAAAATGACCATGCTCATGATTGAGGCAGAACAAAATAAGTTGTTTCCTGTGTTTGATCGAGAAAAGATACCTGATGAATTGAAAAAGGTAGTGAAAGAGAAGGTGTGGGATTTCACAGGAGAAGATATTGGATTAATGAAAGATGTAGATCCTGTAAAAGTTTCTATAAAAGAAGGTGTGAGTTACCCGAACGTTCCCCAATACAAAATGACAGCAGAGATAATTGAAGGAATAACTCCAGTAATAAACAAAATGATTGATCAAGGCATTTTGAGAGAGATAGAAAGTAGTCCTTGTAATTCACCGATAATGGGTTTGAAAAAGCCGACCGGAACATTTAGAATTGTACAAGACATTAGAAAGGTTAATAAAATAGTTGTCCCATGTTGTCCGATTGTACCAAATCCAGCAGTGATATTATTTCAAATTCCCCATGATGCAGAATGGTATTCTGTGATCGATCTGTGTAATACGTTCTTTACTGTTCCATTACACCCAGAAAGCCAGCCAATATTTGCATTCCGCCTTGGAGACCGTATTTTGGCATGGTGCCAAATTCCTCAAGAGTATACTGAAAGTCCATCAATCTTTAATCAGTTGCCAAAAAAAATCACTAGAGAGTTTGAACATGCCTGGAGAGTCTGTATTGGTTCAGTACATTGATGATCTCCTAGTGGCATCGAAGATAAAAGATGCATGTATAACAGATACCGTTGCATTGTTGAATCATTTGGCAGAAGAGGAACATAAAGTGTCTCCATCAAATCTACAATTTTGTCAGAAAGAAGTGCAATACTTAGCTCATAAGATTGCCAAAGGAATTTGACAAGTCACTGCAGAAAGAATCAAAATGATACAAGGAAGGCAGCCACCAAAAACTCAAAGAGAAGTAAGGATGTTCCTGGGAATGGCAGGTTACTGTAGACAATGGATTAGTGGATTTCCACTGATAGCAAAGCCATTAAAGAGATTAACTAGAGCAGATATCAGAGATCCTATAGCACTGACCAAAATTGATATGAAAGCATTTGAACAGCTAAAAATGAGCGTATGTGAAGCACCAGCTTTAGGGATGCCTGATTATGAAAAAGAATTTGAACTGTACTGCAGTGAATGAGAAGGATGTGCATTGCCAGTACTGATTCAGAGACATGGAAAACTGAGAAAACCAATTGCATATTTCTCAGCTGTTTTGGACCCAGTTGCAAAAGCATTGCCAGGTTGTCTAAAAGCAGTAGCAGCTACAAGCGTAAGTCTAGAACAAAGTGAAGGAATAGTAATGGATTTTCCTGTGAGGGTGTATGTACCTCATTCTGTGGAGATTCTCCTCACTAGGACAAAAACACAGTATTTAACCAACAATAGGATGACAAAGTACGAAAAGGTAATTCTGGGAGCAGAAAATGTGACAATCTCTAGATGTGTAAATGTCAACCCTTCTACGTTATTGCCTGATACCATGGAAACTGAAGTAAGAAATCAGGTTGATCACAAATGCCTAGATGTTCTTGAATACTGCACCAAGCCAAGACCAGACATCAGAGATGAGCCATTGCCTGAATCCGACTATGTAATGTTTGTTGATGGTTCGTGTCTGAGAAAAAATGAAGGTGTTCTGAGTGCTGCATACGCAGTTTGCACAGTGGCAGATGTACTGGAAGCATCTTGTCTGAGAGGAATTCGTTCTGCTGAAAGAGCGGAATTGATTGCTTTGATACGAGCATGTGAACTGGGAAGGGAAATTAAGGTTACCATAGTGACTGATAGTCAGTATGGATTTGGGGTTGTCCATGACTACGGACAACTGTGGTCCCAAAGATGTTATTTGACTTCTGCGGGATCCCCCATACGTAATGCTGAATTTGTAAGAATGTTAATTGATGCAATTCAATTGCCTGATAAGATTGCAGTAGTGAAATGTGCAGCACATAAAAAGGGAGATGACTACATAACTCGAGGTAACAGGTATGTAGATTCCAATGCAAAATATTGTGCCAAAAATCTTGCATCCATAAATCGGGACAGAAAGGAGGAGCATGTTTCAAGTGCTTTAATGCTAACCACAGTAGTTGAGACTTGGCAGGAAGTGAGGAAAATGCAGGAAGAAGCTGATGAAGAAGAGAAAGACATCTGGCTAAAGGCAGCATGTAGGCAAAGAGAAGAAGATGACATTTGGGTTTACAAAGATGAAAGACCAGTAATGCCCGATAGCCTGATCTCAAATATGGCCCGAATGTATGATGGTCAAGCTCATGATGGAAGAGATGCCATGCTTCATCTGTTTAGACAGACGTGATACAATCCCAAGTTCAGGATGATTGCTGAAAGTTTGTGCCAGAGATGTTTGGTGTGTCAGCAATTTAATCCAAACAGAAAAACAATTGTGAGTCTGGGAACCATAGGACGGGAGGGAGGTCCAATTACAAGAATGCAGTTGGACTTCATAGAACTTCCACCTTGTAATAGGCTCAGGTATGTTTTGGTGATCATTTGTCTGTTCTCTCGTTGTGTGGAGGCTTTCCCCACGAGGAGGAACGATGGACTAACAGTTGCAAAGTTGCTTTTACGTGAGATTATCCCTAGATACTGATTTCCAGTAACAATCGAAACTGATTGTGGAACGCACTTTCATTTTAAAAAATATATATTTTTATTGAAGCTTGAAAAAGAAACATCAACATATTTTAAATCAAAAATTACACACTGTGGCTATAAATTATACATACATCGAAAAAAGAAAAGGGGGAAGAAAAGACAATTTTAAGAAAGGCCAAGAGGGAAACATAAGGAGAGCAATCTTTAAACTATAAACTAGAAATAAACAAGAGAATTGCATCGCCCATCAAGAGCCATTCCGCTAAGCACCAAGCCACTCCTCCAACAGGGCCCAGATTTTCCGGCCCTGTTCCCGCCTCCATCTGCCCCACCTCTGGAAAACTGCTGACTCTAAATTATGAAGAGCCCGAATCCTTGTTCTCCAATTTACAAAAGTGGGGGCCTCCGGACTAATCCATTCCGATGTTATACAGAGTCGTACTAGGGACATAGAGATACAGAGAAGGGCAGATGCATTTCTTGATCTCTCCAATGCACAATTGCTCTCACACCCAAAAATAACAAGCTTGGGGGAGAGAACAGCCGGAATTTTCAATCTAGAATTGATAAACAGTTCTACCTCCCGAAGAAATGTGGTAAGAATAGGTCATTCAAAAAACATGTGTATATCGTTAGCCGCTACAAAGCCACACCTTGGACAACAATGACCCCCTCTCCCTCCCCATTTAATAATTTTGGCTGGTGTTTAGTAGAGATCAAACAGTGCTATATAACATTGAGAACGTAAGCTCCCGGATATTAAAACACTGCTTGATAGTTCCAAAGCCTGGGAAATATCCAGCCCTACCTTACCCAGATTTATCTCCCATTTAGCATTCTGAGTAGAAAGGTCATCCGGAAGGCCTGAGAGTAAATGCTGATACGATATACCTATTCTTGATCGCTTCAAAATCAATTCCATCAATAAATTCTTGCAAAATAAACCAGATTTTTGCACCTTCAACTTATCCACAAAGCTTCGAATTTGTAGATATTTAAAAAATTCATGAGTATTAAAGAAAAACGTATCCTTTAGAAATAAAAAAGTAGCCATAGACCCATCGGACCCTAAGTCCCCCAAAGACATTATTCCCTTCGTCATCCAGTTGAATGTGACATGATCTTGAAATATCTGAGGTAAGAGTCTAGCTGCGTCCAAAGGGGTGTAGTAATTAAGATTAGGAATAGACCATTTATGCCGGACCTTACGCCAAACTGTAAACATTGCTATAACCACCTTGAACTTCGTTTTCTTGTAGTAACTAGGTTCCAAAACCCATAATAAAATCCCCTTGGCATCCTCCCCCAGCCCAATTTCAAAAATGGAAGGACTACAGTGAGATGGCAGCAATGCTCCAGCCCCAAATAGTGGTCTAGAGAGATGCTGAAGAAAAGCTGACCACCAGTATAGCACCAAATTAGGAACGGACCAATCTCCTCGATCACGCGATAAATGCATCCATTTGGCCGCTCTACGGGGTTGATGATATCCCCAAAGGAATCTATTACAGCATCTCTCAGCGTAGGCAAGGCTAGCTTGGAAGAACTCCAGCGGAATGGTTCTGAATAGATACAAGAACTTCGGCAAAACCAACATTTTCAAAACATTCCCCCTGCCATATAAAGATTAATGCAAATTGTCTAGTCTAGTCAGAGTAGAATTAACAGATTCGATAACGGGTAAGATATTCAAATCAGGGAACTTTTCAACTTCAGCTGTAATTTTAACAAGATACAATGCACTATGAACAACTGGCGCATCAGAGGGGCCCATAGCTGCTGATTGAATAACCTGGGTTTTAGTAAAGTTAAGCTTATATCCGGACACCCGGCCATATTGCTCTGCTAGATTCCTAATAGCTATGAAAGCTGATGCTATATTACTAGTCAGAACTATAATATCATCGGCATGAGCCAGCACCTTATATTCTGACATACTAACCCTAACTGGAAGTATATCCAATGATTTCTCAATTTTACTTAGCAGAGGATCAATATGCAATGCAAACAGCAGGGGCAAACAAGGGCACCCCTGCCTAGTGCCCCTGCTGATACTAAATGGTCTATAAAAAAATGGACTTTTTGACTCAATTTACATGAGTAAGGATTCAGCCTGATGAAGAGAAGATTTTTTGTAAACACACTCGCCACCCTTTAAAGACTTGGTCTTGATTGTAGCCCTGATACCGACAGAGTAGCTTCCGGGTCAATATAAAGTGCCTGGACTGCCCTGACAAATTCAAAGCTAAATCCCTTCCAATATAAAATGGCCCATGAGAACCCCCAGGCTACCCTGTCGAATGCCTTTTCGGCATCCAACAGGATTGCCCCGAGGGGAGATTGCGTAGCTTGGGCCCAGTCCAAGAGTGCACTTACCCGGCAGACATGGTCTGCCGTATCCCTGCCTGGTATGAAGCCATGCTGACGCAGGGAGACTAATGGCGAAATTACCAAGGACAGTCTAGTGGATAAGATTTTCGAATATATTTTGTTATCGGCATTGATCAGAGATATTGGGCAGAAAGAAGATGGATCTAATTCTGGTTTCCCTTTTTTTTATTAAAATGATCGTAGTTTGATGCCAGGTAGCTGGTATATGGCCAAGCTGAGCCCCTCTAAAAGTGGCCAGCATATCATCCCGAATCTCTAAATGAAACAGGCTATAAAATTCCAGAGGAATGGAGTCAGGGCCAGATACTTTCCCATTGGCTAATGAGTTAATTGCCAACTCGATCTCATCCCAGTCTATAGGGACAGAAAGAACTTTGTTCTGCTGAGCAGTGACTTGCAGCGTGTTGAGGTCCTGTAGGAAAGCCTCAGCCACATATTCTAAATTGGAGTCTCTGAATTCCTCTGTATATAAAGTACAGTAAAACTGCCGGAAAAACCCATAATTCCCTCTGATGTATCCTGAATGTTCCCCTGAGAGTCCTGAATTCTAGTAACACGATTTGCCAATCCTTTCTGTTGGAGTCTCTAAACCAAGACCCTCCCCGACTTTTCCCCAAAACTCAAACACCATAGAGCAAAATTGCAGATACTTAGCCACTAGGTCTTGCCCAAAGAACTCCAACAAAGAGGCCCTAACCCTGGCCACCTGTAACTGCCCTTGATTTGTATCTTGACCCTCCTTGATTGCACAGGTAAGTTCAGCCTCTACCACCCCCAATTCCACAATCCTCCTATCTATTCACCCTGTATGGCCCTTTGCCGAGAGTACGAAAAGCTCTTTGTTTCCCCCCGAACTGCTGCTTTTAACGTATCCCACACAGTGACACAGGAGGCAGTCCCTCTGGGAATTCCTCAATCCAGTTCCTCATATGGTCTATATATGATTGTTCTAACAGGAGTTTTCTCTCAAATGTCCAAGTTCTTGGGACTCTTGCTGTATGAGAGAAAGTACATTCCATAATCAAAGGGTTGTGATCCGATAAGATCCTAGGAAGGAATGAGATAGTTGTAGAGTCTACCAGTTGTTCAGTGTGGAACGAACTTTCAAAATGAACTTATGCAAATAATCTGAGAAGCCCTGGACATTCGTTAGAAATTGCATTGTGCTTACAGACCTGAGGCTTCAGGGGTAGTCGAACAAGAGAATGGAACAATTAAAAACAGGATTGCAAAAATGTGTTTGGCAACAGGACTGAAGTGGCCAGACGCCTTACCACTTGTTTTGATGACCTTAAGGAATATTCCTGACAGAAAGACTGGACTGAGTCCACATGAGATTTTAATGGGCAGAGTGATGAGACAAGCCTTTGTACCAGTTGATAAACTGTTAGCTATTAATGATGACATCATACTGGATTACTGCAAAAACCTGTCTGACGTGGTGACTTCTGTGTTCCATCAGGTGGGAACTGAATCAAACACGAAAGAGAGAAATCCAGCTCATGATCTAGTTTCTGGGGACTGGGTTTGGATAAAGGTACATCGCAGAAGAAACTGTTTGGTGCCTCGCTGGCAGAGACCGAGACAGGTCATATTGGTCAGCACCACTGCAGTCAATTGTGCTGGAGTAAAGAGATGGGTGCATGCTAGCCACACCATCCGTGTAACTGAACCTGAGAATCCAAACGAGGAAGGTGAAAGCACAACTGATTCTGATTCGGAAGGTGAACCAGAGAGAAATCCAGATACTGAAGCTCGACAAGAACGTCGACATCTGGAAGTATCAGATGCTAGCTCTGCGTCTGAAGGAGAAGGAGAAACTGTCGAAATACCAAATTCTGAAGATCAATCTGAAAATCCAGATTTGGTGGAGACTGACACCAGTAAGGACACTGAGCAATGTGAAAATAAAACTGGTGATCAAGAGAATACTGAAGAACAGTCTGAAAGCTCTGAAAGCAGGAACCAAAATCCTGACACTGGAAAAGAGGAAATAACTCATGATAAGGATGAGATTCCAAGTACCAGCTATGGAAATGTTCCTAAAAGAGTAAAAGGACTGTCAAAAGAGAAAACTGATTCTGAAAAAGAAAAAGATATCATAAAGTTTGTCATAAATGAAACTGTCGAAGAGACTGAAAGTGAAACTGACGACAGTGCAGATGAAACTTAATTGAGAAAGAGTTCACGAAAAAGGGCTTGGAGAGTGGAACATAACACCATGGAGCCTAAGACAAAGAGAGTTTGTAAAGGAGATAATTGGCCTAAAGGGAATGATGGACTGAAATGTAAACTGGTTAACAAAGCAAGAAAGCCAGAAGATCAAGTAAATGAAATAACCAGTCAAAAGGAGTTGTTGGGAAAAAGAATAGAAGTTGTTCAAAGGCCAAAAAGAATGAGAAGACCAAATCAAAAATACAAGTCACCTGAGTGGTCATATATAGTATTACCTCCTATTGAAGAAGTAAACAGTAGCCAAGAGAACTTATGTTGCCCAAAGACAAATGGGAAAACTGAGTAAAGAACTGAATCACAGAGGAAAGTGATAATTAATCAAAGGTACAAGGTAAAGGTAAAACCTGAAATCCTGATATATAAAAAGGACATTGTAAGTGAAAGGTGAAAGCCTATAGGTGACAAATGTCCAAGAGAACTGTAAGACAAATCCCTGTGTAAAAAAAAGGCCAATAATGACCATAAAACGAAATGTTCTATCTTTAGAAAATGGTGTAGAATCTGTTTGATATGTATAGGATTATTAATATTAATATGGATAATTTTAGCTATTATAATTCCTTTTCAGGATAATTTAGTGAAGTTGAAACATAATGTGAGTTCAAATGAATAAAATGTTGAGTCAAAGTCTAACAAACAGCATGTATATAGACCAGAATTGCATCAAGATAGGTCAATTAGCGATTACACAAAAATACATTTTCAAGATTGTTATTTGAATTGGTTAAGACAATGGATGCTAGTGACTGTTACGTATGTGTGAAATTACCTGCATCTGTATCACAAGGGGTGACATATCACCATCTTCCACTTACATATGGTGTCACGTGTAGCGTGATTGCAACCCTGTTTTATCAAACAGGAAAGCTAGAGTATTATTATTCAAATTCAGATGAAGTTTTTGCTAAGTTAAAAATTGTTGATGTCATGAATAAAGTAAAGCTGGCTAGAGTAATGGGGGAATTCTTTTTAGAAATAGACGAATTGAGTCATGAGTATGCCTTCAAAAATAATTTGACATGTAAAATGAGAGTTGAGGAGAAAGCACTTTTAGATATGGTTGAAGAGAGAGGAATTGCTAATAAACGTAAAGTAAAAGTAAAGCATGAGAAATCCAAATATTTCAATTTGACATTTGAAGATGAAAACATTGATGATAGAAATATGAATGTGGCTGTAAGTATAGACACTCCATTATTAGGGAAATTCTGTATTAGAAGAGACAATACTGTGTATGACAATTATTTTGTGGGAGCAATTCAATGTAAAGACACCTATAGAATCATAGGGGGTTGGGGATTTAAAGGTGGAAAAGATCCAGTTTTTCCTAGCATATACTCCATATGGGGAAACAAAGCTTATTATAGATTACCAGACCACTGGTATGGGACATGTTACGTGGGTCTGGTCTTTCCTAAAACGTTTCATGTAGATAGAGGTACTAATGGAATACATGAGATAGGTAAACCTTTAAGTCGTAGAAAAAGGGAGAGTGTTATAGAAATAATAGGTGATATTTTTGGAGCACTGATACCAGCAGTGGGAATATCTTTTAATGCAAACAGGATTCGAAGATTATCAATGATAGTAGATCGTTTGTCAACAGACACTGCAGGTGTTTTCTTAATGGTAAATACTGAAATGGTTGCTATGAGAGCTATGGTGATGCAGAATCATCTTGCTCTTGATATAATATTGGCAAAAGAAGGAGGAGTTTGTGGAATTCTGAAGGTACAGCACTGTTGTACCTACATACCAGACAAAAGTCAAAATATTGAAAAATACATTACAGAGTTGCATAAGGAAATTGAACCACTGGAGGTTGATGGTGTTCTTGAACGACTTGTTAGAAGTCTTTCAGCAGTTAAACGTTGGTTTCAAGAAATAGGTAGTTCAATTATAGATAAAATAGTAATTCCAGTGACAATAATAATATTAGTGTTTTTGATGTTAAGGTTGTGTTGTATATATAGAAAAAGAAGGAATACTAGAAAGTTAATAAAGAAAGCAATTCAAGAAAATCAAGAAAGAGAAAAAGAAAGCTATGATATAGAAATGAAGGAATTTCAAAAAAGAGTCTTTGGAGAAACCAGAGAAGAAGATACTAAAGTATAAACTGTACTAATCTGAAGAACTTGAAACATGTTTAGCTAACATTTTCAAAATCTTGGGAGATATTTGGTGATAAGATCACCAAAGGAGGGAGTTGATGGAGCGAGGTGGAGAAACAACATTTTGTATACCCCTCGTGAAGAAATTTCCTCATAACTATAACTTTTATTAATTGTGTGATGTGGAAAACATTAATCAACATAGTATAGAATGCACACACAAATACACGTTGGAATACTAATCTGCTTGCATGGAAAACTGTAACGGACTAATTTAGTAATGTCGTCATATTGTTTACTAATGCAAAGCTTTAATTTAATCAACAGCGGCATAAATGTGCTTTCTGTTTATGTATTTTGCGGCAAAAAACATGAAGACAGGTGAGCATATTACGCATATGTGTTGCTTATTTTGCTAGGTAACAACTAATAGGGAAACCTTAGTATGGGGGGAGGTAAACAGAAGGGCTATATTTCAATAATTACATTTTTTTTGTGTTTGTTTCTATGATAGTTCTCATTCTGGCCTGTGAGGCCTAGTGAAAATATGGCTGCTTTATTAACTGTGAATAGAAGACGAACTGAGCATGCTGGAGAACCGGGCCTTATGGGCCTAGTGGCGCAGGGCACGCCTGATATCTCCAGGTTCACCTGCCTCATCAAACAGAGACAAGAGACACTCTGTTCGGCGTAGAAAATCAGGTTTATTAGCTGCAGCTAAGCACAGTGGTCCTAGAAGTACACCAATGGTAAGTTTTCAGGAGACTGCCACTTTATTCTGTGGCGCACAGACTTTTATACCATACATATTTACAATACCCTCCCAAAACATACAGAACTGACAAATGAGAAAAGTTCGAAAACAAGCTATCGAGTATCTTGTACACGACCTTCTTTCAGACCCCGTGTTCTCCCCTCAAGTTAATCAATGCTAGTGCATGTAATTCAATTTGCAGGTGGCAGGACGTATTTGCGAGCCTCAAAGGACAGATGTGTAACAAGAGAATACACAGAAAGAATAGTGAAGGCCAGTTAAATAGGATATGATAAAGGAAGAATGATGAGATCCACACAGCCAACTAAGACAAGGATCAATCAGTCTAGACATGGATTAACTAACTCGGCCAGTTCCTGACATCGGTTTCTTAACCACATCAGTGCGGCGCAGATTCCTGCGCTGTGCTAAACGTTCTAATGAGCCAACGGGCTCATGACGGAACGGTTCCGTCATGAGCACAGGCCAACCGACACTCATGACGGAACCGTTCGGTCATGAGTATCAAAGGGGTTAAACAAGGACAAAAGGGTTATTCTTTAACAGGAGAGGTGAGCAGCTGAAAAGGCAAAAACAACATGTTCGCCATGTCGCCAGAGTGAGGGCAACACAAAATGGCGGCTGTTACAAAATGGTGGCTGACTACGAAGCAAAGGAGAAAACCACGGAACCTCAAACCCTCCTTTTGCCATTACTCAGGCAAAACACGAAGGACTCATGCTAGTCTGAGTCAATGTCAATGGTCATGAGGTCATTAAGCTGTTGCTGCAACATCATCTTAATATTTTCTGTTTGCTTTGACATAGGCTTTGGGACACACAAGCTGGCACAAAGACCACAGATAGCGGGACCACATTGCAAACAGAGACAGCAAGAGAAAATGATGTCTAAAATCATCCCGAGGAAAGTTAACACTTTCCATCCCCATGTGGACAGTAGTCCCCAAAACCATCCCATCACAGACCAATTTCCTGAGTCCTGATGAATAGACGCGGAAATGACATGTAGCTTAGAAATGGCTTGGTATACTGTAGGAGCATTATCCGGAATGTAAATGCAGCAACTAGACCCAATCAATTTACAAACTCCTCCTCTATCAGCAAGAACAATGTCTAACACCATTCTGTTTTGTAAAGTCATAAGACGATCCGCCTAAAGTTCAGCCGTCAAATTACTCAAGGCTCCGGAAGTCACATTTATCGTAGCCTCAACAACACAAACCAACTGTCTAATGTTTCTGCTATTGATCATTGGGCCCCAAAAGGGAAAAAACCCTTTAATGAAGTCTCCTCCCTCTTGTCCAGCTGTGTCTCCAGAATCAATAACCCCTCTACCATATATTTTCCTGTGGTGTCCTGAAGGAGCAGTGTATGTAGGGGGAAGTAGGAAAGCTATATAGCATGTTCCTGAAAAATAGGCAGGAAGCCATGTGTAGGCCCTATCATGACAAACGAAATATGTACCTTGAGATGGTAGTAACGGTGAAGAAATCAAGGGGGAATAGACATAGGTATGGGAACAAACACTCTTTTCGCGTTTATTTTGATTATTCTTACCAGTTATTTGCAAACACAGGGTGCCTTCATGAGGTACAGTCCAAATCGGTAGGGATCTTCTTTCTTTGGCCCTGTCATTGAGGCTAGTAATGTAGCGAGTCACATTCCAACCATCATATGCCCGTTTCTCATCCACGGGAATCTTACTAATGTCGGCAATTTTGGCCATAGTCACTATTCCTTTAATCAAAGGACTATGACTATAGTCCGATCCACCAGTATAGATATCACCAGGAGGATATCAGAGTTGGTTCTGATATGCATTGGAAAACATAGCCAAATAAGCCGAAGCGGAACCTTCATACGAAAACGGGAGAACCAAATATGGCATCCCTTTCTCAGCGTTATGGGGCAAAAGCCCACAAACCCAACAATCAGTAGTATTAACTACCAGTTGATGCTGATGTAACAACTGAATGAAAGAATTGTTAAAATATTCTGGTCTCCTAACTTGTTCGTGGTCTGGGAGTGTGTAGAACTTATGCGGGGAGTCAGTAGGGGAAGGAAGCAAAGAAACAGAAGTCGGAACAGGTGCTTGCTGCATAGTGTGGACAATCCAACCCACATAAGCTAATAAAATACATAAACACACTAGAATACATAGGGCCTCATTTATGAAAGCCTTGCGCCACCGGTGCATCACTTTTTCCCATGTTAAAAGTGACGCACCGGCGGCGCAAGGCATTCATAAATAAGGCCCATAGTGGTACGCCACATCGACTAAATAGCAATTTCTTGTATTTGTTTCTTTTCACAATCATAACATCATTCCCTTCCATCTTAGTATCCACTACTCTAAAGGCGTTGCTCACGATAATCTTCCTAGATCACTTGGCTGTGATTATTAGCCGTCCTATGACACTGCAAGTCCTGTTGACCTAGTCACTATTCAGGTCACAGCCTAAGACTCCTACCGTGACCCTGCAACTTGATGGAAAGTGGAAAGGAAATGTCTTTAAAAAAAAAAAGGTAATCAAAGGAAAAAGGAAAAAAAAGGTGTTCGATTAGTGTTTAATTGTCTTTGGTCACCCTAGATCTTAGGTTGTACCGGGTCTTGCCAGGTACCATTTGATCCTTAAACAGAGTCTCTGGGTTAGTGGTGTCCAGTCTAGGATGTGGTGGTACAGCTTCTTGTAGCACATCATCATCTTCTTTTTCAGAGTTTGTCCAGTCCAGGCGTGCACTACTAAAAGGTACAAATCGGGGTACTTTCTCACATTCGTTATCGCCAATGCCTTCTTGAACCCACTGATCATAAGGTAAAGGCAAGGGTACTCTCTTACAGTTCACGCCGTGGACCCAGTTTTTCTTTCCGGTGACCTTCACAGCTGTACATGTTGTTAAAAGGACTTGTCGCGGCAGCCCCCAACGAGGTTCCAGATTCTTCTTCCTCTGACAATTCTTCAGACAAACATAATCTCCAGGTCGGATGGAGTGACCTGGATCTGAGGAAGCCTCCGGTAAAGCGTTTTGGACCTGTTGATGAATAACACGTAATTTAATGGTGAGGTCATGCAAGTAGTCAACCAACAATGGGTATGGAATGTCAGAGTACTTTTTAGGTCGCAGGACTCCCCAAACATTGGCTGGGCGTCCGAAAACGACCTCATAAGGACTAAGTCCTAAACGAGAATGCACAGTTGTTCTCCTAGAGAGAAATGCCAAAGGTAAAGCGTCAGGGCAAGCAAGATCCGTGCTGCCCTGAATCTTAGCTAATTTGAGCTTGAGAGTGCCATTACAGCACTCTACCAAACCCGCTGACTGAGGATGGTTTGCCGCATGGAATTTCTGTCTAATGCCAAGACCCGCACACACCTTCTGCATAATTTGACCCACAAATTCACTTCCATTGTCACTCCAGACAATGCGCGGCAAACCAAACCTTGGGAAGAATTCTTTCAAAAGGACTTTGGCAGTGGACAAGGCAGTATTATCCTTTAGGGGGTAAGCCTCTATCCATCTGAAAAAGGCACAGACCACCACAAGGACATACTTGAGGTTATTGGAACGTTCCATATGAATGTAATCTATTTGTAAAACCTCGAAAGGATACGTAGGGGGAGAAAAATGTCCTGCCGGAGTTGGGGTTCCCTTTCTTGGATTATGCATTAAACAAACAATACAATGCTTCACTACATTTTCCGCACATTTAGGAATACTTTCATTCTGCCATACTGGAGCCAAAAGCTTACATATTCCTTTCACACTGATATGAGCTGGACCATGCACCTTAGTAACTACAGGTAATACATAGGCATCTGGTAACAACCATCTTTGGTGTTCCGACAATTCCGTCCAACATCCTGTCTTCCAACATTCCCGTACTTTCTCTCCACTTGCTTAATTCCTTCTCAGTCGCTTCTGCTTGAATCATCTTCACACTTTCCACTGTGTCCTCACACATACCTCCTTCTCTAACCCAATTTGCAGGGCCTGCAACATACATATGGCTCTTAACATTTCTCACTGTTTCTTTCGCTACTTCATCTGCGAATGCATTCCCTCGACCTACATCATCAGTGATCCTCTTATCAATCAATCAATCAGGGGTTTGTTAAAGCGCGACTACTCACCCGTAAGGGTCTCAAGTCGCTAGGGGTGGGGGGGGGTGCAGGTTCCATTCCATCAAGGAGGGGGTCTGTCGAAGAGCCAGGTTTTGAGGTTTCTTGCGAAGATGGGGAGCGATGTTGTCTGTCTGAGGTGGAGCGGAAGGGCGTTCCATGCTTTGGCAGCGAGGAAGGAGAAGGAGCCGGCTCCCGATCTGGTCTTTCTGGTGCGGGGGACCACGGTGTAGGAGAGCTGGGCTGATCGTAGGGTCCTTTGGGGTGCGAGGAATTTGAGTCGGCTGTTCAGGTATGCTGGTCCGGTGCCGTGGAGGGCCTTGTGTGCGTGGGTGAGCATCTTAAAGGTGATTCTCGCCTCGACGGGGAGCCAGTGGAGTGTGCGCAGATGCTGGGAGATGTGGCAGTGTTTTGGCAGGTTGAGGACCAGTCTTGCGGCGGCGTTCTGGATGTTCTGTAGCTTGCGGATGAGGTTTTTGTTTATTCCGGCGTAGAGTGCGTTGCCGTAGTCGAGTCTGCTGGTGACCAGGGCGTGAGTGACTGTCTTTCGGTGTTCGAGGGGGATCCATTTGAAGGTCTTACGAAGGAGGCGGAGGGTGTGGAAGCAGGAAGAGGAGACAGAGTTGATCTGGCGGTCCATTTTGAGCTCGGAGTCCAGGATGATTCCCAGGTTGCGTGCGTGGTCTGTGGGGGTTGGCGGGTTTCCGAGGGCGGTGGGCCACCAGGTGTCGCTCCAGGTGTCGGGGTTTGGGCCCATGATGAGTACTTCTGTTTTGTTGGTGTTTAGTTGTAGGCAGCTGTCTTTCATCCATTTGGCGACGGCTTCCATGCCTTCTCGAAAGTTGCGTCTGGCGGTGTTGGGCTCGTTGGATAGGGAGAGGATGAGCTGGGTGTCGTCTGCGTATGACACGATGTTGAGTCCGTAGGTTCTGACGATGGGGGCAAGTGGAGCCATGTAGACGTTGAAGAGCATCGGGCTGAGGGAGGAGCCCTGGGGGACTCCGCAGGTGGTATGTGTGGGGTCCGAGAGGAAAGGGGGGAGTCTGACCCGCTGCGTCCTGCCGGAGAGGAAGGAACAGATCCAATCGAGGGCCTTGTCCTGGATTCCTGCGTCATAGAGTCTGCGTATTAGGGTGCGGTGGGAGACTGTGTCGAACGCCGCTGATAGGTCGAGGAGGATGAGGGCTACTGTTTCTCCTTTGTCCAGTAGGGTACGGATGTCGTCTGTTGCTTCGAGGAGGGCGGTTTCCGTACTGTGGTTTTTTCTGAAGCCGGATTGGGAGGAGTCGAGGATGTTGTGTTCTTCAATGAATGTGGCGAGTTGGCTGTTGATGGCTTTCTCGATGACTTTCGCTGGGAACGGGAGCAGGGAGATGGGTCTGTAGTTTTTGAGGTCGGTGGGGTCCGCTGAGGGTTTCTTTAGGAGGGGGTTCACCTCGGCGTGTTTCCAGTCGTCGGGGAACGAGGCAGTCGCTAGGGAGCGGTTGATGGTGTGGCGGAGCATGGGTGCGATGGTGTCGGCGGCTCTGTTGAAGATGTGGTGGGGGCAGGGGTCCGTGGGGGCCCCTGAGTGGATTGACTTCATTGTCTTCAGTGTGTCTTCAGTGGTGAGGGCTGTCCAGTCATCAATCGCTGGTTTCCGGGTGTCGGGGGATGGTTGGTGAGGGTTCAGTGTGTTGGTTGTCTTCGTCGAAGTTGTCGTAGATGCTCTTGATTTTGTGGTGGAAAAAGGTGCTGAGTTTGTCGCAGAGGTCTTGTGAGGGAGGGATGTCGGTAGACTCGCTGGTAGGTTGGGTGAACTCCTTGATGATGCTGAAGAGTTCCTTGCTGTTCTGTGCGTGGGTGGAGATTCTGTCTTCAATCACTTTTTTCCTCGTTTCTCTGATGAGTTGATGGTGGGCTTTGGTGGCGGCTCTGAAGTTGTTGTGGGCTTCTGTGGATTTGGTGTTTCTCCAGGCCTTTTCGAGGCGGCGGCATGTGCGCCTGGATTCTCGAAGTTCGGTGGTAAACCATCTGGCTTTCTTGGCACGGGTACTGTTGTTTTTCTTGAGGGGGGCTATGATGTTGCTGCTGTCCGAGATCCATCTATGCAGGGTTCGGGCTGCGGTGTTGGGGTCGTCGTTTTCCGTGATGGTTGGGGTGGAGTTGTTGAGTGAGGAGGTGAGCTGGTCGTCGGTGATTTTGGTCCAGTTTCTTTGTGGAAGCAGGTGCTGGTGTCTGTGGATGGTGGGTGTTCTGAAGGTGAAGTGGACGCAACGATGGTCGTTCCATGGGAGTTCGGTGGTGTGGCTGAAGGTGATGGAGTTTCCTGTAGTGAAGAGGGGAGTCGAGGGTGTGTCCTGCTGAGTGCGTGGGCTCGGTCCGCTTATGCGCACTGCACTTTACAATCGCTATTTGGGTAGGCAAAGTAAGTGATTCAAGAAGATCAGTAACCAACTGACCATGCTGTATTTTAGTCCCATGGGAAGTAAAGAATCCTCTTTCCTTCCACAAGCGACCAAAACTATGAGCCACGCCAAAGGTGTATTGGCTATCGGTGTAAACAGTCACTCTCTTTCCCTTCGCTAACACACACGCTCTTGTCAGCGCAATCAACTCAGCTGCTTGTGCTGAATTGTGTGTGATACGTGCAGTTTCTACTATTGTATGCAAAGTGGTAACAGCATAGGCTGCAGTCGTATCACCATTAGGTAGCTTAAAACACGAACCATCTACCCATAGGATCCCATCCGGGTTCACAAGTGGTGTATCTTTTAGATCTATTCTGCCTTTAGTTTCCTCCTCTGTTCGGAGAAGACAATCATGCTGATTTTGTGTACCCTCCTCTTCTGGAGTAGGTAATAACATTGCTGGATTCAAAACATTACATCGTTTGATGTGTATGTGGCTTGCTAAAAGCGTCAACTCATACCAAGACAAACGAGCACTCGTCAGATGTTGCGTTTTTGTTCTATTCAAAAGAGTATCTACTGCATGTGGTACCATAACAACAAGAGTGTGATCTAATACCAATCCAGCAGATTGACGAATAGAGATCGCCGCTGCTGCTGTTGCTCTGAGACAACTAGGCAATGCCTTGGCTACTGGATCCAATGTAGCCGAAAAATAGGCACATGGCCTTTGTTTGTCTCCAAATTGTTGTGTTAAAACAGACAATGCACAACCTTCTCGTTCATGCACGTAGAGTGTAAAAGGCTTACTATAGTCTGGAGTACTCAACACAGGAGCTGAACACAAAGCAGTACGTAGATCAGAAAAACTCTTCTGACATTCGTCAGTCCAAGGAAGAGGTTGGGGTGTGTCTTTCAAAGTAAGTGCCAACAAAGGTTTAGCTAGTAGAGAAAAATTTGGGATCCACTGTCTGCAATAGGAGGTAATACCCAAAAAGGCACGCACTTCCTTTTGAGTGGATGGCACAGACATTCGTGAAATTGCATGAATACGTTCTGGAGTCAATCGCCTTCCCTCCTTCGACAAGAGATGACCTAAATAGGTAACCTCTTGTCGGCAATATTGTAACTTAGAGGGTGACACCATATGATGTAATTCAGACAAGTGGCGCAAAAGCAAAATAGTCGCATCTTTACAGACATCTTCCGAATCAGCAGCCACCAATAAATCATCCACGAACTCGATTAAAGTAGCACCGGAGGGCAAAGAGAAGAAATCCATTTGTGATTTCAAAGCTTGGCTATAAATGGAGGGACTCTCACAGTAGCCTTGAGGTGCACGTTTAAATCTAAAGCTTCGGCCTCCGAGAGAGAAGACTAAGAGATCTCTACTTTCCTCTGCAATAGGAATACTAAAGAAAGCAGTCTTAAGATCGATAACTGAGAACCAAGCAGCCAAAGCAGGTACCATTGTGAGCAAAGCAGTAATATCTGGGATGACAGGAAACTGAGGGACAACAATTTTGTTGACCTCTCGAAGATCAATCACAAAACGATACACAGGTGGCTTAGAAGGATCGGTACGTTTAAGAACAGGCAAAACAGGACTGTTGCAAACGTTTCCTCTTGTTTCTTCAATGACACCTTTCTGAACTAAATCATGCACAATAGCCAATAGAGGTCTTTCACCATCGCTAGAAATCTTGTATTGAGGAATACGTGGCAACTGAACATTTGGCCTGACAGTAATCATGTAAGGTGGAATTCTGAGCAAACCAACATAATTCGGACCCGTGGCCCAAAGCGTAGCAGGAAGTGAACGCAATTCAAGTGGTAGTTGATCTTTAGACAGATACATAGGAGAAATCAATTTATCTCCCAACGTAAGATGTACACCAGAGGGGGAACAATACAACGTTGCATGAAGACGTTTCAATAAATCCAAGTCCAACAAATTCTCACCACATCCAGTCGTTAAAATGAACGGGGCTTCCAAGTCGTAAGGACCAATGGAAATGGGTAAGGGACATGAAACTGGGTTGCTAACTGGGGCGCCAGAGAATCCTACAGAGACATTCGTTAAGCCAGACAAGGGTGCCCCAGGGAGTTTGGAGTGAATAATAGAACTTCTCATTGCACCAGTATCCAAAAGAAACGGCTCTGAAACACCCAATGCAACAACGTTAACATAAGGCCCATCCTGATCCACTGGAACTGATACCACTCCCTTGCTTTGTCTTCGGCTGTCCTAGCTAGTGGAAAAGTCAGAATTGTCGTTCTCGATGCAATAATCGTCATTGTAATACTGTGCGGACTGAGAATTCTGCTGATCAAAATAATTCATAGTATTCTGCGGGGGTAAGGAAGGCTGTCCTTGAGACGGCACACCTCGTCCTCTACCCCTGGGTGCTGATTGAAAACCCTGATAGTCCACCATTACGTTGCAATAAAACCGGGCAACTATTCTTGAAATGACCTTCCTCTTAACAATAGGCACATT
This sequence comes from Lissotriton helveticus, assembly GCF_964261635.1. Lineage (NCBI taxonomy): Eukaryota > Metazoa > Chordata > Amphibia > Caudata > Salamandridae > Lissotriton > Lissotriton helveticus. Next base: position 1,569,981,852 of record NC_136057.1, on the reverse strand, counting down.
GATTAGGACCTAGCAAAGCTCGTGGAACAAACGATGTAGGTTTCTGTAACAATCTCTGAAACTGTGGAGGCTGTTGCAATTGATTCTGAGCAGAACGAGGGGGATAAGCTTGTTGCAAATGAACCTTAGTTTTCAATTCTTTAGTCATTTTCTCTGCTTTTTCCTTTTCTTCCTTATCCCTATTCTCATAATATTGAGCAGTAGCTAATATCTGGGCAGATGAAGAAACGGCCCACGAACTCTCAGAATCTTTCAATTTATGCGATAGTTTGAGAAGTAAATTAAACACAAATGTATCCACAAATAATCACTGTCCACCCTCCGTACTCAAATCTTGACCACTATGGTCGATGAATGTTTCCTCGAAACGAGTAAAGAAACCAGAGACACTCTCATCTTTCTTCTGTTTACACGCAGCTAACTTGTCCCAATTAACTCGAAGGGCAGGCATCATCATTTTCATTAAAGCTATTATTCTACCAGGCAATTCAGTGATCAAAGCATCGGGGTTAGCACCACCTACTTGTAGCGCATCTGCGGCAGCTAAAGCAACCCAAGTACCACCCAAAGCTTGATCATGATCTTCCTTACGAATCCGAGCCCATATTGCTGGAGGAACTACATTACCCATCAGTAAATCAATATCTGCCAAATTCATAACACACATCAACGGTCTGGGACAATTCCTTATAATACCCAGCAGGATTCTTATGAGGGTCCGGTAGAGATTGTTTAAGCGCTAGAACTTCAGATCTTTTCCAAGGGTCATGTACCCATATACGCTGGAAATGAGCAGGGACACCTGGAACATTACCTACTTGCGCAACCGCTTCTCTCCATATAGGGGGAACTTCTCGCATAGGATAATGTTTCACTTTATGCCTTACCGCAGGATCCGGTTCAAGAGAAGTTTGAGACAAAAAGGAAGACCTGAAAGTGATAAATGTTTGAACAGCATCCTCCACATCGGGACCCACAATAAGACCCTTATCGAAGGTAGCCTGTATATCAGATAAACCCTGAGGAGGTAAATCCAAACCCATATCACCCCATCCTTTAATCAGGGTATTACACATAACATTAAAAACATATCTCTGAGTAGGCGCATTCCACTGAAGGAAAGTATCCAAGATATCATGAACATTATACAGTGGACCACTCATGATCCAATTGCGGGCAAGAGAATCTAACCTAATTCGTTCATCAGTATCTGGAATTTGACTACGGGATTGTCTTTGGGACGAAGCAGGAGTCAAATTAAGAGACCCGAAGAAAGGCGACAAGAGACCGGAAACAGTATCAACTAATCGTTGACGAGCTGTAGGAGAATCAGACAGTAAAACTGGAGACATCGTGTTAAGCACAGCAGGAGAAGAACTATTGATAGTAAAAGAAACTGGCGGTGAAGGAGACGGAGGTACAGATGTCGGTGGCAAAGGAAGCGGAGACTGAATTACTGAAAGAGGCAATTGCGGAGGAACTGGAATAACTTGTTGAACAATAGGTTGCTGAACAATAGGTTGTAGTGGAGGTGCATTAGCACCTAATACATAAGGTGGAGGTAATCGCAACAGCTGAGACATGAAAGGATCTTCTTCAAGATCTTTACTTTTTGTGGGAGGAGTCAACACTGGATAACATCTATCTATTGCCATGCGGTGCTGCCGTTCCGAAACGTCAATCATTCGATCAACATCATTAGTTTTAAACTGTTGAGCAGCCTGTAGGATCGTCATATCCTGTGCTTTCCTATCCTTTTTCGCTTGTTTAATTTCTTTCTGTTTGGCTTCCTTACGCCAGAGGCGGAAAGAGTCAAACATTGCCGGCCGGGATTTTCTTTTAAAAAAAATTGATTCCAAATTGTCTAATATGTCAGGGTCAAAGCTACCATTTTGTGGCCACTGCAGAACACCATCTTTCTTTGTATATCGAATCCATGTGTCATTAAAAATAATAGGACCAAGCCCATGTTTGGAATAGAGCTCGTAAGTGGGAGTTCCAACCGGAGGAATTGGACAAGAGTCCTCGAGCTGGGAATCCCTGTTACAACTAAAACAACAACATTTCCTAAACTTACTAAGTCCAGGCATTTCGTAACGAACTGGACTATTCTCAAACTTCCAGGGGTTTAAGACAATTATTACAGCACAAACGTACTTACCCCTCGGCTTCGACTAATGCATTTGTCGAATAAAAAACCAAAACAAAAAGAGTGGGAGCTACCCACGTATACTTAATTAAGTATTTTCTCACGCCAACAGGTGTTCGTCTAACGTCTCGCGATACCAATCATCACCAGAGGGCCAAGGCAGGGCGACAGTCAGGGCAGCAGTCGTCAGCAGCCGTCGGAAAGGAGTAGCCGCGCTGTAAAAGACCTTCGGTCCACTTCGACATACAGGGGTCGCTCCCGTGGTTCGTGAATCCTCCAGAATTTTCTTGAGAAGCTCCTCACGATCTTCGGGCTGAACCGCTACCACTGAAGTTGCCCCACGTAGCGGCGCAGGGCACGCCTGATATCTCCGGGTTCACCTGCCTTATCAAACAGAGACACAAGACACTCTGTTCGGCGTAGAAAATCAGGTTTATTAGCTGCAGCTAAGCACAGTGGTCCTAGAAGTACACCAATGGTAAGTTCTCAGGAGACTGCCACTTTATTCCGTGGCGCACAGACTTTTATACCATACATATTTACAATACCCACTCCCAAAACATACAGAATTGACAAATGATAAAAGTTCGAAAACAAGCTATCAAGTATCTTGTATACGCCCTTCTTTCAGACCCCGTGTTCTCCCCTCCCCTCAAGTTATTCAATGCTAGTGCATGTAATTCAATTTGCAGGTGGCAGGACGTATTTGCGAGCCTCAAAGGACAGTTGTGTAACAAGAGAATACACAGAAAGAATAGTGAAGGCCAGTTAAATAGGATATGATAAAGGAAGAATGGTGAGACCCACACAGCCAACTAAGACAAGTATCAATCAGTCTAGACACGGATTAACTAACTCGGCCAGTTCCTGACATCGGTTTCTTAAACAAGGACAAAAGGGTTATTCTTTAACAGGAGAGGCGAGCAGCTGAAAAGGCAAAAACATCATGTTCGCCATGTCGCCTGAGTTTGAATGTGAGATGCTTGTGCCTGAACCAAACAAGTTCAATGACAACATGCCCTGGAAGTCCTGATGACTTCCAAAAAAAATGGATGTTTGAGCTACTGAACATGGGAAAAGTTCATGGAGTTGCTAGTTGAGGATGTGACTAGGACAAAGACTGATGGGCACAGACTGCAGCAAAGATAAGCAAACATATATATATATATATATATATTACCTACTGGCGGTCGCCAGTAGGTAGTTATAGTTAGGATTGTTTTTCATAGGAAATCCGCAACATTCTATTGGGAATAACTTTGGCGCCGGTGGACGAAATTTCACGAATTTCTCAAAGAAGATGGCTCGCTCCGCTCTGCTCCTTCCCTGAAAATTTGGGGGGGGGGGGGTTCGTGAAGTGGGGGCTGAGATAAAAGGGGGGTCCCAAAATGTGTTTTCCCCATGTTAATTTCCATAGGGCGGTTGGATTCACTTTTAGTCCGAATGGCTGAATGGATTTCAACCAAACTTGGCAGAATTGTAGGGACTGGTAGCCCGATGTGCCTTTGCTATGTCTCAAGATATGTGCTCCAGTGGATTTTGAGTAATTTAGGTTCAAAAAAATATATATATCTATAAGCGCTCCCCGGTACGCGCACCGGGCCGCGTACCAGCGTGCTACGCGAGTTCGCGAGCGGAAAACTGATTGGCTCTCGGGTGTCTGTCAACATTCCAAACAGTCCGGAGCGGCCACCATCTTGTGTCTCGGTAGGATCGAGATACAAGAGGTGGCAAAAACAAAGGGGGAAATGACCAAAAGGGGGCAGGGCAGACCCCCCCTGACCCCATAGGTTTGATGTGGGGGCCATAAAAGGGCTTCGCGGGTCACTTTTAAAAAAAAAAAATTTCTTTTCGCGGGTGGAGCGCCTGGTACGCGCACCGGGGAGCGTACCGGGGAGCGTACCATGAGGAAAACCCAGTGAAACAGTTAAATAATAATTTAAAGTGCTTAGAGGTAGGGTAGCTTTGAATAGAGTTGTTGTGTTGTGTGGGTGATTTAAGTACCAGCATGTAGGTACTAATACAGAGTCTTAAATTCAATGTACACCGTCTTCTCTGTAGATAATTGCATGTTGTTACAGAAGTTATTGTGGTATATGGAATCTATACCATAGTCTGTCAGGAAAGCAGAAACAACATGGAGGCAGGAGATGAAAAAGAGATGTCAAATAGTCATTGGAGATAATATAATGGGAGAAAGGAAATAACTATGAGCAAAATTACTATGTAACACAAAAAAGTTGCACAGTATACTATAAGTCTCACTCTATATTATAATCATTTTGGTACTATTTCATGAATTACATATAAAAATGAATAATGTCTCAAACAATTTTTAATTATTAAATATAAATGTATTGTTCTTATTGTTCATAATTTAATAACACTTCCAACATTACATCATCCGGAATGTCCTCCAAATTTTTATTGCATGATTCCATATTATCTAAACAGTCAATGAATTGTTGGTCAAGAGACTCATCCAGGAAGTCAAGGAAATCTTCTTGAAGAATCTCCTCATCGGTAATTTCTAAAAGAATCTCCTCATTAAGCATGGGCGTAAAATCCGCTCCGATATGATTTTTCGGATTTTCGGCAAATTCGCAATCCGCGAACTCTCGCGAATTCGCTCGCGGCGGATTTTTTGCTTGGTGATACAATATTGCGGCGCGCGGCGTGGTGCACGGCGTTCACTTTCCGTCATTCAGCGTTTGCCGAGTTGTTTTTCTCGATCATATTTTGCAAGTGCTGCGCCATTTTGGATCTTGCTGTGAGATCCCGCGGGAGTTTGGCGCCCGCGAATACGTAATCGCGGCTTGCCACCCCTTGCACAGCACGCCTCGCGAGAGTTCGCAATTGCGAACACGTAGTTGCGGTGGAAAGGAACAATCTCGCACTCGCGAAATAGAGATTTTGCAATTCTGCACAAGAAATCCACCAGCAAACAGGATAAACCTTCAGAAAATGATGATTTTTATCAGATTCACTCCTCAGGTTGACATTTGCATGGCCTTTTTTTTTGCAAGGAGTCCATTTTTGGGGGGGGGGGAGGAAGTGCCCCACAGTCTCCAACTTCCTGTTCCTGTCCAGCAGGCTCCTCCCAGTGCTTTCTTCATGTGCTGGTCACTTTCATTTGGACCTTGACCTGGAAGGATTACTTTTTCTGGGTGCTGCTGGATATTTGGATTTGAGGCCTGTTTGACTTTCTTTGGATCACTTTTGGATTAGAAATCAACTTTCACAAGTAAGTTTGTTTGGGGCATTACAGTTGCTGCAACTACAATTTTGGAACGTTTTCAGAACATTAAATAAAATATATTGTGGGTAGCCACAGTATCCAGTAGGACCAGTGTTGGTTTTGGGTGCATGATACAACTGTTTTGTTGAATTTAAACACCATTGAGGCCATGGATGGGCTGGGATTGTGCTGATTTTTGTTGTTTTTGTCGTTTTTTTGGGGCTGCTGGTGGGGCCCTTTGCCCAGGGGTGGTGAGTGTTGCATGGGCATAGTCTTTCTGTGGGGTGTCTTCTTGAATGTAAACACCATTGAGGCCATGGATGGGCTGGGATTGTGCTGATTTTTGTGTTTTTGTCGTTTTTTTGGGGCTGCTGGTGTGGCCTTTTGCCCAGGGGTAGTGGTGCTTGAACTGAGTGTGCCTGTGGTGTGGTCTCACTCTCTTTAATGTAAACATCCTGGATGGCATTGGATTGTGGTGATTTTTGGGTGTTTTTCTGTTTTTTTGGGGTGTACTGTTGATGTGGACTGGCCATGTGGGTGGTGGTGGTGGCCATCTTGAGTGCTGGCTGGTACAGGCAACATGTGCTTGGGGTGCAAGGGGCCATTTTGAAGAGAGGCAGTGTCGGAGGCCTGCACTTATTTTGCCTACTTTTCATCCATTATCCCCAGGGGTAGTGAGTGTTGCATGGGCCTAGTCTTTCTGTGGGGTGTCTTCTTGAATTTAAACACCATTGAGGGCATGGATGGGCTAGGATTGTGCTGAATTTTGTGGTTTTTGTCGTTTTTTGGGGCTGCTGGTGGGGCCCTTTGCCCAGGGGTGGTGAGTGTTGCATGGGCCTAGTCTTTCTGTGGGGTGTCCTCTTGAATTTAAACACCATTGAGGCCATGGATGGGCTGGGATTGTGCTGTTTTTTGTGTTTTTTGTCGTTTTTTTGGGGCTGCTGGTGTGGCCTTTTGCCCAGGGGTAGTGGTGCATGGACTGAGTGTGCCTGTGGGGTCTCACTCTCTTTAATGTAAACATCCTGGATGGCATTGGATTGTGGTGATTTTTGGGTGTTTTTCTGTTTTTTTGGGGTGTACTGTTGATGTGGACTGGCCATGTGGGTGGTGGTGGTGGCCATCTTGAGTGCTGGCTGGTACAGGCAACATGTGCTTGGGGTGCAAGGGGCCATTTTGAAGAGAGGCAGTGTCTGAGGCCTGCACTTATTTTGCCTACTTTTCATCCATTATCCCCAGGGGTAGTGAGTGTTGCATGGGCCTAGTCTTTCTGTGGGGTGTCTTGAATGTAAACATCATGGATGGCATGGGATTGTGCTTATTTTTCTGTGTTTTTCCATTTTTTGGGGTGTATAACTGAACTGATGTTCCTCTGTCTTCCATTGATTTTAGGTGCACAAGACTGACTCTAGAGAACCACCAGTGCCAGGAAGAAGTCCTGCAGCGGTGTGTGTGTGCAGCATAACGTCACGCGACGTCACGTCTGGACACAGACAACTCTGCAACTCGTGCAACTGCTGCCTGCTGTTCTGAAGAAGATGGCCCCAAAAAAAATTACCCGTAGCTCCTCTAGCAAGAAACTTGCCAGTAAGGAGCAGAAGAAGCAAGTTACCAAGGAGACTGGTGTGCCGGCCGCCCCTTTTTTTGGGAGTAAAAAAAAAGTATGCCTGCAGCAGCAGCGGGATCTGCTGGGGACCAAGCTGGGAGCAGCACCCCCGCTCCATTGGGCTCAGTGCCACCACCACCACCACGCCAACTTAAGTCCAAGCCCTTCAGTGCTGCAGAGGCACTTAGTATAATTGTTCAATCACCATCGACCAGTGATGTTGGCTCATCGCAAGAAAGTAGCAGCAATGTCCCTCAATCAACACAGGTTGTTGTAACTCATCTGACGAGTGTTGAACAACCACAGCCGCAACAAAAAACACATGTGCAAGTACAAGCCCAAGTACATGGGGAAGGAGAGGCAGCGCAAGGAGATGCGCAAGCAGAGGTGCATGGAGGGTCACAAGTGCCCACAATAGTTGTTCCTCCCGAAGTAGGGGCACATCAGGAAATCGACAATCAAGGCGAGTATCATTTGAGGAAGACACTCCTCCTGATGATCATTCATTGTCTTCCACACCCCTAGCAAGGAAGAGATCAAGGGTGGTGTCTACATCTTCTTCACGCACACCTCCTTCTGATGATACGGATCAAAATTGGGAACCAGCACCACTGCCGTCTGAGAGTGAGGCACATGATCTGACAAAGGTAGTTAAGCGTAAAAGGAAGCTCGTCCAAAGTCTCAGAGTTATGGAGTGTGATGCTGAGGCTCAACAAGAAGTGGTGGATACTGCTGCTGATGAAGACTCTGACAACGATGACCCAGTCATCATAAAGGTCACTGCAGCCCCAGCGGGCATGCAGCAAACAGACATTTTGACCCTAGCCCGAAAAGCTGCTGAGCGTGATGATGATGATGTTGTCGACGAGGAGGCAGTGGAAACACCACAATCATTGGAGTTAAGTACACCAACTCGTACCACTTCCATATTTCTTTCTCACAAGAAGGGACCTCCATCCACCTTGACCTTAATTAGTGGCGGTGAAAGTGCACAACGTACAAAAGTTGGGCAATCCAGATCCTCCACTTCATCTGGCATTAGCAGCATGACCACCACCACCAGTATCGCCGCCTCCTCCAGGCCCCACAGACACTTCAAGTCCCCAGTTTGGGACTTCTTTACTGTTTGCCAAAAAAGGAAAAAGTTCGCCATTTGTACCCTTTGTAAGCTTGCAGTTAGTCGTGGTAAGTCAGGTACCAACTATGGTACCGGAGGCCAGAGAGGTCATCTTAGGAGACAGCACACTGTCCAATGGTTTGCGCACCTAAAGGCGATCAAGGAAGCCCGAATTGGAAGTCAAGAAAACGTTGATGTTTCATCTGATGATGACGAGGAGGAAGAAGACGTGTCAAACACTTCACTTACACCCAGTACCCCTGTCAGCAGCAAACCCAATGTGAGGCACACTAAGAGTGTTGGAGCGAGTGAGACACCAACGCGCAAAAGTTCACCAGCGAGCATAATTGGGTCAACGAAGTCATTATCATCCCGTAAATGCTTGGTCCAGGGCATCATTAGAACCATGTTTTCTTCAGACGCGCCATATGAACGCAACCACTCACTGACGCGTCTGTATAACACTAAGCTGGCTAAAATGCTAGCTGTGGACCTTCTCCCTTTTTCTTTTGTAGAAGCAGTAGGTTTTCTAGAATTAGTGGCAACGCTCTGCCCTAAATGGAAGGTTCCTAGCCGGTTCTATTTTGCCAGAGTTGCGGTTCCAGCACTACATGAAGATGTGCTGGAGGCGATTGGGGCAGCTTTGCAGAAGAGTGCTGTTCACACTATACATCTGACAACAGACATGTGGACCAGTGGCGCAGGCGCTGATTACATGTGCATCACTGCACACTGGGTCTCTTTTTCAGGTGTTAAAGCAAAGCTAAATGCAGGTGTTGACCCGGACCAAGTTTTTAAAGCTGCTCGGAAACATGCAACACTAGCCATGTTTGGCTTGGAGAAAAGTCACACATCACAAAACATTTTGGACGAGTTTAACAAAAAGGTCTTTCACTGGCTGTCCCCAAAAAAACGCCAGATTGGTTATGTTTCCACGGATAATGGCGCCAATGTAGTTAAGGCCATGGCGCTGGGTCACTATTTCAGAGTGCCGTGTTTGGCGCACCGTATCAACATGGTAGTTCAAAAATTCTTGAGTGATAAAGAAAGTCCAGCGTGCGAGGTAATGGCCACCTGCCGCAAAATGTGCAACCATTTCAGCCATTCTTTTAAGGCCCGGAAGCATCTGAGGAGCCTGCTACTTGAACGTCGAATGCCAGTGAAAGCACTCATCCAGGAGGTGGCAACACGTTGGAACTCAACCTTCTACATGCTTGAGCGTCTGTATGAGCAGTATACGGTACTCGATCACTATTTCTTAAAAGACGGTACAGCTCAGAAGGACCTGCGGATGGGTGCGGCGCAATGGGACATAGTTAAAAGCCTGACAGACATGCTTTGTCCTTTTGAGTTCTTCACGCGTGCAGTCAGCCAGGAGGACTGTAATTTGGGAAAAGCTATCCCATTGTTGTGCATGCTGGAGCACCAACTGAAGGCGGTGTCTTCCGAGTTAGAAAAAGATGAAAAAAACCAAGACCCTTTTCTTTTGTCAGAGAAATTATTAGAGCGCCTACGTGGTGATGAACGTCTTAAAAAGATCAACTCAGAACAGCATTACATTTGTGCTACTATTCTAGATCCACGCTACAAAAAGGCGCTGGCAGGCCAAGCATTCTTTCCTTTTGCTGATGAAGATGTTAAAACGTACAAACGTTGGCTAGCCTGGTCAGCCAAGAGGTTTGAAAAAGAACGGCAGGATATTGAAGGAGAAGGCAGTACATCAGCATCAGCAGGCCATCCCCAGTCAAAAGAATCCACTTCTGCACCTGTGGCTGTGGCACAAGTGACCTCTCAGCCATTAAAGACACCGGCAACCGGATCATCTGCACCACACACAAGAGTAACATTGGCTGCTGAAGAGGATTGGCTAACTTTGCTTGGGTATGGTTCTCGAAAAAAGGTCACAGGCACAGCAAAAAGTAAGCAAAGTGGAGGAACCGTTGAGGACCTTGAGTCGATGGTGCAGGACTATCTGAATGACTCAACAGAGGTCTTTCTTAATGATGAGCCATTGCAGTATTGGCATGGGAAAAAACAATTGTGGCCACAGCTCTCCAACCTGGCTATAAACTATTTGTCTTGCCCACTCGCAAGTGTGTCTTCTGAACGTGTTTTCAGTGCTGCTGGTGGCATTGTAACTCCCAAACGGAGCCGCCTCTCACCCAAAAATGTGGAGAGGCTAACAATGATCAAGATGAATCAGCACCTCATACCACCAGATTACAAAGTACGAGAAAGCACGCCGCATGAAGACGAGGAGGACAGCAACGTAGATGAGGGGATTTGTTCTCTGTTCGGTGACGCTGACCTCATCCTGCCTGAATTCGCAGAGTATGAGGACGAACTCTTCCTCTTATTCCCTCGCACCGAGCCCTGAAAATGAGACAATGAATCAATAACTTTCTTTTTCGTCCTTATTCACTTTTATTCCTGTGTGTCTGTCTTTCTTTGTTTTGCACAGTTAATTTAATTCAAACTTTAATCACCTAATCCCAAAAACAAGCCCATCAGCAGAACTGTCTTCACTTGTTTGCTTATTGATTTGAAGGTGCCGCAGTCTACATTCCTCAGGTTCACAAGTTCAGAAGAACATGCTCCTCTATCCTCCTCCTCCAGACTCCAATTTCCCTCAAAGCAGAGGGCTGGATTACGCCCAATGAAGAAAGACTCAGCACTTGTGGGGGTGTTCTACTTCTTTGCGGGTGAGTTGACGGCTCTGGGCCCATTGCTGTGAAGCTCTAATAACGGATAAAAGTGTTTTGGACCAAATATGAGGCGGAAATTTCTTGCCGTTTTTGCTGACTTGCTTGCCTTTGAGGTCCTCTTTGGTGGGGTTCCGGGTGTTTGTGGGTGAGTTTTGGGGTCTGGGAGCACTGCTGCGACAGTCTAATCTTGATTGCATTTGCTTTTCAGGAAATCCGTGGTGGAAAACAGGAGTTATGATGATGACCTAGCCGCACAGCGCGTTTGGACCGAAGAGCGAGAGATATTGTAAGTATGAGATTTTGCTTTTTGGCTGTTTGGGGGTGTTGTCGCGTGCTTTTTTGCGGGTGGGTTGGCGGGTCTTGGGGCATTCCTGGGAAGGTCTAATACCGGATAGAAGTGTTTTGGACAAAATCCATAAGGAAAAGCCTTTTTTTTGCTATTTCTTCTGACATCTTGCTCAATGTAGCGTTTTCGGGGGCCTGTTAGGGGGGCTTCCTGGTGTTTGTGGTTGGGTTGCTGCGGGGTCTCTGTCGAAGCACTGCTGCGACAGTCTAATCTTGATTGCATTTGCTTTTCAAGAAATCCGTGGTGGAAAACAGGAGTTATGATGATGACCTAGCTGCACAGCGCGTTTGGACCGAAGAGCGAGAGATATTGTAAGTATGAGATTTTGCTTTTTGGCTGTTTGGGGGTGTTGTCACGTGCTTTTTTGCGGGTGGGTTGGCGGGTCTTGGGGCATTCCTGGGAAGGTCTAATACCGGATAGAAGTGTTTTGGACAAAATCCATAAGGAAAAGCCTTGTTTTTGCTATTTCTTCTGACATCTTGCTCAATGTAGCGTTTTCGGGGGCCTGTTTGGGGGGCTTCCTGGTGTTTGTGGTTGGGTTGCTGCGGGGTCTCTGTCGAAGCACTGCTGCGACAGTCTAATCTTGATTGCATTTGCTTTTCAGGAAATCCGTGGTGGAAAACAGGAGTTATGATGATGACCTAGCTGCACAGCGCGTTTGGACCGAAGAGCGAGAGATATTGTAAGTATGAGATTTTGCTTTTTGGCTGTTTGGGGGTGTTGTTGTGTGCTTTTTTGCGGGTGGGTTGGCGGGTCTCTTGGGGCATTCCTGTGAAGGTCTAATACCAGATAGAAGTGTTTTGGACAAAATCCATAAGGAAAAGCCTTTTGGCACTTTTTGTAACTTAGGGTTCGTTAGGGTTAGCCCTAGCAGCAGGATTGCATGTGTTTCGGGGTGTTCTATTGCAACTGAGTTCTGGGGTCCTAGAGCACTCTTGGAGCGATGCTGGCTATGGATACTTTTGCTTGCTTGCAAGTGGTTTCAATACAATCCACGGTGGGTAAGGGTGTATTTGGGCCTACTTTTACTTTCAAAGTACGTTTTGTCACCATTTTTCTGCTAGGCCTCGTTTTTTGAGATCTGATTGGGGGTCTTCTACATTTTTGCGACTGGCTTTAGTAAGGGTCTTGGTGGGAGCATTGCTGGGAAGGTCTAATTTTGTTCTAAAACACAGTTTACAGTACACCTAGCTTGAGGGGAAAGATCCGCTAAATTAATTTGGCCATACTTATTTATCCTTAAAAAGGTGACTCAGACAGAGTACGCAATTTCAAAAATATTGTACTGTCTATTAGGAAAATCAAAGTGTGACTTTTTGCACCACACAGCGTACATACCTTATATTTATTTATCAGTGGTATTGTAATAGCACTTCCTGTTTTCCGTTCAATAATTACAGGCCGGGTTTCAGTCAACATCCGCCAGGCAGGCAGTGGACAGGGTGTCTTCTGTCCGTGGTCACTGGTCACCAACATTGATGGACGAAGCGTCAGCTGGAATGGAGGAGTGCCGCTAATAAGAGGAATTGTTTGCTGCATGCAACTTACTTACCAAATTCAACAGGACAACTCCAACAACATACAGAATACAGATACAGTATCCATTGTTTTCTTCTATGAGTGTGACTGCATGTGGTTAGCTTTAGTTTGTACCCAAATATTTCTTTATCTTCAAATATTGTTTGTCCATGCTGTGCTTTTTTTTTCTTCTCTCAACAAAACCTACCCAAAAAGAAACCCCATTCCCATCCATTTTCCAAACCCTAACCCTCTTCCCCCGGGCTGTGTGGTTTTGCTTGATGTCTGACTAAATGACATCAATAATTCCACACACTTGCTGGGGAGGATAAGGTCATAGCAACAGGCTAGTGAAGGAATACGAGGATATATTCTAGACTTACTCAGCTTCAGTACTATTTCTTGTAGTAGTAGGAGCCAATGTCAAATAAATTCAACGCAAGTACTAGTTATACTTGCAATACTTTACCATTTGTTAGGCTACATTGTGGCACTGTTCTAGTGTACTGTCACCTGCTATATTCTCTATCGTACCGTAACCGTTGTAATGCTACTGTAAGGACAAACCAGGTTTCGTTTTCTTGTTTTCCATAGGCATGCAACTGCCACTGTGTCACACCACTAGTACCACCGCAATGAGGAAATTTCATCCGCCCAGGATTGCCAACCTTAATCCCCATTCCCCGTGGAGACAGCCCTGGGCCTAGCCCTAATTTCTAACACAAATTACAGGTAAGATAAGCGTTTGGTGGGAGGTAGTATAATGGAGTATTAGGACTAGACGAGAGATTGACGGTAGTACTACTAAAGTCCTAGGACTCTTCAGGAAAACAAACTTACTGTTACACCCCCACCCACCAGACTGAAAAGCAGTAAAAAACAGCTATGGTCAGATAAAGTTTAAAAAAGTATATTTATGTAGCCCTAACAAAATAATCTCCCTCAAGACCCTCCCTAACCCCAACGATTGTCTTTGAAAAGTGCCAAAAAGAACCCAACTCCCAAATCCCACCCCCCAAAAGTCTCTAAAAAAAGGGCAAGGGACACTCCACTACTTTATTATTAATTATTATTAAGGGTAGCTTATAAAGCGCTTGGTTACGCAGACGCGTGTCTCCGCGCTACAACTGAAGAACTCTGTGCGAGGTTGGAGACCAGTGATCAGTTATCTGGAGAATAGGTATGTTTTTAGGTTCTTGCGGAAGCTGGCTTCGGAAGGATCCAGACGGAGATGGAGAGGGAGGGAATTCCAGCTTTTCGCTGCCAGATGACGGAAGGAGCGTCCGCCCATACGGGCCCTTTTGACCCTAGGAACCTGAAGTAGGCCCTCATAAGAGGAGCGCAAATCGCGTGCAGGTGTATACCTTGTCACTAAGTTCAGGAGTGGGATAGGTGATTTCTTCGCTAGGATGCGGTGGCATGTACAGAGGGCTTTGAATTCTACTCTGCTTTTTACTGGCAACCAGTGGAGGGTTTTGAGAGCGGCTTTGGTGTCTGATCGTTTGGGGATTCTTAGGATGAGACGGGCTGCCGCGTTCTGTATTACCTGAAGGCGCTTCTTAGCTTTGCAGGTGGTACCCAGGTAGAGTAGATTGCCGTAGTCTAGGCGTGATGTCACAAGGGCGTGTACCAGTGTTTTCCGTGCTGACATAGGAAGGAGGTCAAGGACCTTCCTTATGATTTTTAGGACACTAAAACAGACACCTGCAACTCGGTCTATTTGGGGTCCAAAAGATAGGTCAGCGTCGAGCCATACGCCAAGGTTTTTTACTCCCTGGCGGGGTATGGGAGCTTCACCCAGGCATGGTGGCCACCACGCCGATGACCAAGCAGATGGGTTCCTCCCCACAACGAGCACCTCGGTCTTGTTGCCGTTTAATTTAAGGCAGTTGGTGGACATCCAGGTTGCAAGTTCTTGCATGCAATCCCTGAAACTGTCCATCGCAAGACCGGGTGCACGCGATAGGGAGATAGCCAGCTGCGTGTCATCGGCGTATGACACGATGCTCAATCCGTGACTCACGGCAATTGTGGCCACTGGAGAGACATAGAGATTAAACAAGGTTGTGCTCAGAGACGAACCCTGGGGAACGCCCTGTCCCAAACCTATGTCTCTTGAGTAGTGGTCACCCTGGCGAACCTGGAAGCTTCTTCCTGTCAGGAAGGATTGTAACCATTGGAGTGCAGCTTCGGATATTCTTCCGTTGTTCAGACACTGTAGCAAGTTGTCGTGCGCCACAGTGTCGAAAGCTGCACTCAGGTCCAATAGGATGAGGGCCATGGTATGTCCCTCATCCACCCCCTGACGTAGGGTCTCAACTGCAGTCAGCAGTGCGGACTCTGTAGAGTGGCGGGGGCGGAATCCGAATTGGGTGTCATGCAATAGGGCAGCCTTTTCCACGAAGTCCATTAGTTGTATGTTGACCGTTTTTTCAGCCACCTTGGCCAGGTAGGGCAGGAGTGAGATAGGGCAGAGATTGTCAAGTTTCTCAAAACTGATGGTAGGTTTCTTCCTGAGGGGCAGAACAACCGCCTTTTTCCAATCCCTAGGTACTGTCCTGGTGCTAAAAGATACATCAAGTATATGTCTGATGTATGGTTCTAGTACCCTTAGACTGTCCGTCAGGCATTTGGGTGTGGTTGGGTCTCGAGGAGAGCCCGACTTCACCGACCTACAGATTTTTAGAAGATCTTCCGTGGGAGGGGTAACAAAGTTGGTAAGTCTTGGTTTATCTCCCCACTCCCTTGGGCTTTAAACAAAGTCTGCCCCGGTTTTAGGCTGCGTAGGGAATGCTGAGTAGATTTTTGTTATTTTTTCAGAGAAAAAATCTGCGATTTTGTCACACAATTCTGGCGAGCAGTCATCGGGGACAGTAGCTGAGTTTCCGCTTGAAAGAGTTTTGTAGAGTGAAAACAGTTCTTTCGTCGAGTTACCAGCCTCACTGATCCTAGTCGTATAGTATGCTGTTTTCGTCTTTCTGATTAGTCTATGGTAGGTTCGTCTCTCGGTTAGATAATTGGTTCTGGTTTCTTCAGAGAAAGTCTTGCGCCATTCTCTTTCGGTTCTTTTCAGTGCGGTTTTCTGAACTCTTAGTTCCGCGTTGAACCACGGGGCAGTTTTGTTTATGCGTCCCCCAGGTGTGGTTTTTCGCAAAGGGGCTGTGCAGTCTAGTGCCTGATTAATGCGTGTGCAGAGGTTAGCATTGGCCGTGTCAGCATCCTTCCCTCCTGGGCTTCCTCCTTTCGTTAGTTCTGCACAGAATTTAGACTGAGAGAATGTAGCCCATTTCCGTTTGAGATGGTACATGACTGGTGGCTGTGGGGGTCTGCTTCCAGGGATTTGTATGGAAAAAGGGACCAAATAGTGGTCCGACCAGGGAATGGGAATTGGGGTCATAGCTTCTGCTTCCCCCCAGTTGACAAATATGGGGTCCAGCAAATGACCCAATTGATGGGTAGGGCCTCTTACAATTTGGGTAAGTTGGAGGGCTTTCAGTGCCTGACCAAAATTCTTACTGACGTTGTCTGAGGGCTTATCGAGATGTAGATTGAGATCCCCGAGTACCAGAAACTTGTCATTGCACAGTGCGGTTTCTATGATTCCTTCAACCAGACTCTCCTCGAACCTGGCTATGGGGCCTGGGGGTCTGTAAATTAGTATGCCCTTTAGCGTGTAGTTATTGTTCACTTTGATAGTGAAGCTCCCTGCTTCACTGTCCAGGATGGGAGAGCTGTCTAGCTGGCATCGTAGATTTCCGCGGGCTATAATTGCGATTCCACCTCCTCTGCCTGTGGGTCTATCCTGTCTATGTATTGTGTACCCTCCTGGAATTGCCTCAAGGGCGTAGGGTGTAGACTCATTATCTAGCCATGTCTCTGTAAGAAACACAAGATCCCATTGGTTCTCAGTAAGTAGATCACATAGGTCTAGCCTGTGTTTTCTCAGTGAGCGTACATTAAGCAGTCCGCAGTGCAAGGTATAGCCCATATTGATTGTATTCTTACCATGGTCAAATGAGAAGTGACAGTGTTCGCAGCCCATGTCGTTTTCCACGCATAGACTATGCTTGCAGGAATCGTTGATATTGTGGCATAAGTTCAGTAGATCCTGCTTGCTCCACCGTATGTGGCCATCTGGTGGAGCAGGGGTTGTGGCCCTGGACCGCGTACGACCGCGGACGGGCGCAGACGGGCTTGCCTTAGGCGCTCCCGCTGCGCTCGTCCGCTGCGCTTGCGTAGGAAGCACATTTATGGAGAGGAAGGGTGGGCGTGGCCTAACGAGTGGGCGTGGCCTCGCGCTAGCGATGGCGGCCATGTAATCTGGTGCAAGGAGCAGCGCTCGATCCGCTGTAAGTGCTTGCAGGAGTTTTTAAAAAGCAGAGAAGATCTCTGAATGGGCACAAGTTTTAACAAATGAGAAATAATCACAGAAAAGCAATTTTAAAAACACGAATCACACCACCTCCGGCTTCCGCCTCAGAGGTCTTCTGTTTCTGTGGGCGCGCTTGTAATCAGCGCTTTTAATAGGCTGGGAGGGTGGGCGTGGCCTAACGAGTGGGCGTGGCCTCGCACTAGCGATGGCGGCCGTGTAATCTGGTGCAAGGAGCAGCGCTCGATCCGCTGTAAGTGCTTGCAGGAGTTTTTTAAAAAGCAGAGAAGATCTCTGAATGGGCACAAGTTTTAACAAATGAGAAATAATCACAGAAAAGCAATTTTAAAAACACGAATCACACCACCTCCGGCTTCCGCCTCAGAGGTCTTCTGTTTCTGTGGGCGCGCTTGTAATCAGCGCTTTTAATAGGCTGGGAGGGTGGGCGTGGCCTAACGAGTGGGCGTGGCCTCGCGCTAGCGATGGCGGCCGTGTAATCTGGTGCAAGGAGCAGCGCTCGATCCGCTGTAAGTGCTTGCAGGAGTTTTTAAAAAGCAGAGAAGATCTCTGAATGGGCACAAGTTTTAACAAATGAGAAATAATCACAGAAAAGCAATTTTAAAAACACGAATCACACCACCTCCGGCTTCCGCCTCAGAGGTCTACTGGAGGGTGCTGGTGAATTTTGCGGCCAGGGCATCATACTCCTTGCGGAGGGTGGCATGGTCGAAGCGGAGGCCCTCCACCAAGTTCTTGTACCTAAGGACCTCCTGCTCCAGGTAGGACATTCTGACTCCTAGGCGGCGCTGGCGTGCCTTGCAGCTCCTGTGGGGGGCAGCTGGTCTTTTTGCTGCTTGGCGGTGGCGGTTGGCTTTGTTAGCCCGGCTCCGTACCGCTGGAGCACTGCGCTGGCTGGCAGCCCATGGGGTCACGGAGGAGGATGCAGCTGTCCCAGTCGAGGATGTTGTGGTTGCACCGGTCGACTGCGTGTCCTCCTCCTCCTCCCGGGCCACCAGCCGCCGATATTCGGCGACAGTGGCATCCAGCCTCCGTTGCCGGGCCATTCGAGCCTGCTCCCTCCGTGATGTCGATTTGGAAGGAGCAACTATATGAAGAAAGAAAGACATAGTCTGTAACCAATGCTCCTTAACATTAATAACACAAAGTGATTGAGCCGAAAGTTGTGTCACAGTACAAGTAGCAAATTGAAAGCACAGTACATAACTATTGAGGACAGTATCTATCTAACCTCCCACTTCTGCATCCTTGCTCTAACATTAGTGGTAGTTTAATGAACAAATTCTACGACCACTATGGACTTCCATTACAGTCGACTATGACAGTACACCAGTCTTATTCTTCTTCTTCTCTCTTGTTTAGGAAAATTGGTACGTTATCTTATGCAAGCCGGCAGAATGCCAGCGCAGTGAACTTGCACCCGAGAAAAACAGACGCACACCATGATGAGTGAGACAGACTTGCGTTACTGTACCGGTCCAGTACATGCAGGTGGTGAAGCTATTACTTTTCTATTACGGGTGGCACTGAGAATACTCTGTTACAAGGGCTACCGCTTAATTAATTTACCTTTCACCCTACAGTGCAAATGAGTACTAGAAAAGGAAAATGAAGAAGCTAAATAATTAGATTATCTATCACTTCACATGGGATGTATTTGATGACATATGTGATGACTTTAGGTGCTTTGCTTATTATTGAGTGAACAGTGATACACCCACACATGAATGACGTACTACTACTAAACAAAGTTATTAAGAGAGGTACGGAGTGTCCACCGTAATAACCGGATATATGCTCTGCTTGCAGTTGCAATACAAACTACTGCTACTATTCATGGTAGTATTGGACAAATTTACAATTTCTTTTCCTTGCCTTCCCTATACTGGAACGGACGTGCGGGTGCGGTGTTACATGCTCTTCAAGGTAACACTTAGTTCATCCAGCGACCATCTACTCTCTCTAGATACACATGTGCTATCTAAGAGTCAGATAATACCATGCTCCAGGCATCCATCCATTCAAAGTATATGCTCCAGGCATCCATCCATTCAAAGTATATGCACACATACAGTTTCTGTTTCACCCACCCAGGCTGTTGTCCTTCCACCCATCCTTGCTTCATCATTGACCCAGCCATGCACCATACCATATTCTTTCCTTCCCAGCCACCTCGGGGGCCAAGCAAACACATATCATTCTTCTTTGCCAGCCATCATAAAATTTCTCGTCCTTCCACACTTACTTACACCCTTCTTTCGCTTTTCGTTCATCCCATCCATCAAGTTCATCTAAGATCTTATTGGGATTCTTCTCACCAAAAACTTCACAGCTAAGTCGAAGTACATTTCGAGGAGGCTACTACCTGGTTGATTTGTAATACACCCGTGCAGAAAGCACAATATGCAGTCTTCAATCTCAATAAGTAAGGAATATATAGCTTACCTCTTCCCGCCACCACCGTTCGAACCCTCACAGGAACGTCCGCCGGCACTTCCACCGCATCCTCCCCAGAGTCCTCGCCCAACACCACCACCTCCGCGCTGGCCCCGCCACCAGATGTTACACCTACAAAGTACATTTAAGAATGTTAGAAATACACCACTCACTACTATATAATATTTGGTCTAGGAGGAATAAAGAAATTTTAAAAAAACGAAATACAATGTAATAATTTGTAACTGTATACTCTACAGTAAAAATGTCCCTTTTTCCAGGGAAGGCTGTTGTCTTGCTGCACTTTTTGGCACAACTGATGAATGCTTGCTTTTTATTTTTAACACACAACACTTTTTCTCCTAACAGAAGCTTGACTTCTAAGAACACGATCAGGGTCAAGCTCAAGTTCAAACCAGGTGAGAGCTCAGCTCGACCACAAGAAATGTGTCCAATTAATCGTTAGCACTAAGCACTTTTCCATTTTCAGTTAAACGTTTACTTTTATGACAAAGTTGATTTTAATAAATGTGTTTAGATTTAATAAAGCTTTTAAACTTAAATAGACTCTGTGGTTTTTGGTCCTCCAGACTAGAGTGGATGAGCTAAAGGTTTTGGAATTTTTGCAAGCATGAGTGCCTCTGACACTTCTTGACTGTGACTCCGTACTCTTGTCCTGTGTAGGATAATCTAATGATCATTGGGGATCAATCATCGGTGACTTAGGGAGCTAAATGACTCTGCCACACTATCTAGTCAGTAAGGAGATTGGGGGTTCTTCAAAGTCTGATATCACTGAGGTATGTGGAAAGAAAGGCTACCTGCGCCTATTATAATTGATAAACAATGCACTATTTAGTGTTCATAGTTCGGTTTGTGCAGATTTGTCCCTGCAACAGTAGTAGAATGGATTGTCCTCCTATCCAAACCAAAAGTAAAGTAGTATCTTATTCTTTCTTGGTGGTCATTCACCTTTTTATTGTTGGCAATTGTCAAAGCATAAACATTTAGAAGACTTGAAAAGACATTATGGACAATCCCAGAGGACTGCACTCGGTGCATAGAGCTATTGCTGACTAGAATGGGAGTCCAATGGAATTGCCAAATGTGCAATCTTAGTTAGCTACACAGACAGACTAATAAGAATAATCTAGTAATACCACAGGGAGTCATAGTCGAGGCAGGATAAGAATTTAGATCCAGTCTACAAGAAGATCAAAGACGATTTAGAAAAAATCGAATGAGGAACGCTAGGAAAAAATAGGTACTCTTTATTAAAATTAAAACTTACTGGGGCCAGCAAAGGAGCCCTCGCCTGCCCGATCCTGGCCTGCATCCTCCTGAACAGCACCCTCCTCCTCCTCCTCCTGTGTCCTCTTGCCCTTGGGGGGAGCTGATGTACAACATGAAAGAAAGAAAGACCAGAAAACATGGATGAGATTTGTCAACCAAATCAAACATTTCAAAAGAACAATAACAAAATATTTTGGAGAAATAGCAAATAGATAGACAACTATTCCACGGGATATATTGACCTATCTCATGTGGTATACTACGTTATTCGTATTGCCTGATTTGCGGACTGTTGACTTTGAAAGTTCCTATGTAACTCAATAAACAGACTACTAAAAAGGTTTGCCTAGGCCTGGCAGGCAGCAGTCCGCAGCACGCGAAGTGACAGACAAAGTCCATCCTGCTTGCAGATCAGTGAATACTCAAACTATCAATCCACCGACCACCACCACTATTTCTTCTTATAGCCATGTGTCTAAAGGAAGGACTGGACTTCAGTCTGTTGGGGCTGATTTAGAAGTCCTTTGCGGCTCATTTTCCTCCATTGTTGCGTGACTTTTGTGACGCAGCGGCAGAACAAAAGAGTCGCCATGGTGCGGCGTATATATAAAAAAAAACGCATATGGGAGATGCATCACGTTGTAAAGCCCTGCGCAATCAGGGGGCGTTCCGGCGCAAGGGAGGGCGTTCCTGCGCAGGAACGAATCCTAAAAGTGGCTGAGGGAAATCTACAAGATGTCAATCAGTCACTTTTAGGACAATGATGCGTGACTCAAACCCTGCGCCTGCTTGAAGCCGACGTACGGCTTGATGCAGCATTCGGGAGATAGGGCACCCCAGAGCATTGCTGGAGCTGCGCCATCGTTGGCACGCAACTCCAGCAATGCGCCGCCTTTACGGCACAGATGCGTAAGGCTTCTGTGACGTTTTGGGCCAATGGGTGGTGGTGGCATGGCGCACAATTACTGCCGCATCCCTGCTACTTTGCAGGGATGCGCCGGTAATTGAAAATATGACCCTTAGTGTCTAGCATTACGCAGTTCTTATCTTTACACTACACTCATACATAATTTCTCAGGCCAATGAAATGAACAAAAAATACAAAACAAATAAGCATAGTAGCAAGCAAGGCTACTGAGAAGGAGAGCAGTGCACCTGAAATGCATAGAAGATTTTGAAATATAATTTACCTACAATGTAATCGGCAGCATTCTAGCTCTTGATAAAGAACAAAGATTTGCAAATAACAGAGCCGGATAAAACAGAGTAGTTATGAAATAGCTAGAAATAGCTACTACTACTCACCAAGCCCGGGGACCTCTACGCCAAGCGCGTCCAGCAAGTCCCGTTCCCGGTCCATGACATCCGTCACGCAAACAAGATGGCCGCGCCCGTGTACGACCGCGTGGGTAAGTTCGCAAACGTATCAGTACAAGCGCCTTGCGAACACGCAAAAAATCACGCGAACATACACGGCGCAAAAAAAAATTGTGTATTCGCACGCATTCGCGGCTTCCGAAATCGATCTCGCACGGATTCGCGCCCCGCAAATTGCGTGAAATTGCAGAAAAACGATTTTTGCTAAACTGAAAGCAATCACCAGGTGCAAAAGTTCAAACTTAACATTAGTAACCATTCACTCTAGTGCTTCCTGAGGGGCCCCTCCAGAGTTCAGTTGCCTATTTGCAACTATTCTATGACCCTGCTATGACCCAAACAGCAGGCTCATAGAATAGCTACAAGTAGACCATAAAGGTCCTGTGACAAAAAATTGCACTGCAACTGAAAGCAAATTACAGATAAAGGAAGGAAGCAGGTGCCAGCCAGACTGGAAGTTTCAAAATTACTGACACATTAATCACCCCCAAATTAATTCATGGCAGTTGAAGAAGGGCAGGTGTGCTTGCTTTCACTGCAACAGAAAGCAAATTACAGATAAGGAAGGAAGCAGGTGCCAGCCAGACTGGAAGTTTCTAAATCACTGACACATTAATCAACCCCAAATTAATTCATGGCAGTTGAAGCAGGGCAGGTGTGCTTGCTTTTTTTCACCCCCATAATCTACAGTGATAAACAAACATAATGGGTGGCAGTGAGGATGTACCAGAGGGTGACATGGGTGTACCAGAGGGTGGCAGTGGTGAAACAGAGGGTGCTGTGAACCTGTGATGATAAACCAGACGTAGAAACAACATAGTCGCGGCCGTTGCGAGCCGAAAAGTAAGTTCGCAATTGCGACATGGTCCACAAATCCTCGCGAACGCTCGCCAACACAAAAAACGTAAAAATCCGCTAATCCGCGAGAGTTCGCGGATTTTGCGTATTGCGAATCCGTAAATTCACAAATTCGCGTACGCGAGATCCGCTAGATCCGCCCATGAAATTTCAAAAGAAATATTGATGGACTTTTCTGTATCTTCCATTTTCTTGCTGTAAATTGCATAAAAAATAACTAAATCAGTAGAGTTAGGGCACTGTTGGGTTTAAGTTCAGAGAGGTACTTCTGAGTTTTTAACAGTCAAGTTATCTTTGGGCAGTGTATGGTATCAGGCAGGAAGTAGAAATATAAAAAAGTGCATGGGATGAAGCCTAAGTAAATTCATAATTATACCAGAGAAGCCTAACTCAATCCATAAATATAACAGAGAAGCCTATCTCAATCTATAACTATAACAGAGGGACAGTAAATAACTATCAGAAAACGTTTTTACAAATTAACTTAAAGTGCCCGTTACAAATTAACAACTTACCTTACAGAAAGGTGATGAAGATAAATGAGAAAATCCTTTAAAGATGTACCTCAGGTAGTTGTAGTCAAAATGGCCGTGTTTCCCTCTCATTTTTCATTTATATTCATGTACATAACCAATCAAATGTCAGGAAATAAAAGTAGAAAATGAAAGTAACATTTTAATTGGTTGTAAATTCTAACACTTCATATGTGTTTTTGTCATGTAATTTACCTCAGGATATTTAGACAGGGCTACAGCCCAAATGGCTCAATGGAATGCCACCAAATTTGGGAAAATGGTAGGGACTGGTATGTAGTAGGGCCTATTCTATATTTGGTGAAAGTCTCTCCAGTGGTTTTTATGTAAATTAACTTTAAAAAAATGTTTTGGGGCGCTTACCGGTGCGCGCCCCGGTACGCGTACCGGCAGCGCTATGGGAGTCCTCCATCTTGTGTTTCGGTAGATTTGAGACACAAGATGAAGGACAAACAACATTGGGAATGGGTAAAAGGGGGCACGGTAGACATCTCCTGACCCCCTAGGTTTTCTGAGGGGGGCTTAGGAGGCCCATATAGGCCCAAAAAAAATATTTTTTTTTCAATTTTCGCGGGGGGAGCGCCCGGTACGCGCACCGGGAAGCGTACCAGGGAGCATACTTTGGTGAAAAACAGTGAAAAAAGTTAGAGTGAACTAATCATTTTGAGTGATCAGAGGAAGGGTAGCTCTGAAAAGAGCTTTTGGGTTCTGTGGCTGATTTAGGTACCTACAAGTAGGTTCCAATGCACAGTCTTAAATTCAGGAGGAATATTCTATTCCCCTCATCTGAGAAGTGCACACCATCTCCTCTGTAGATATCTTGCATGTTGTAACGCAAGTTATTGTTGTATATTGAACCCATTCCATAGTCTCTCATATACGCAGAAACAGATTTATTCACATGTTTCCGTGCTTTCTCAAATTGTGGACAAAATTGGTTGGACCACTTCCATTTCTGTCTTTGGCATATATTGGAATATACCAAGGCAGTTTGTGGAAAAAGTGTCATCAATTGCCCAAAGGTGTCCTTTAAAACCATTTCCAGACCTACCCCAGTCAAAGTGCCTAGGTCATTTCCACCACAGTGCAAAATTATACGGTCAGGGTGTGGCACATGGTGAAAGGTTTTCACCAATGGTATCAATTGATGACATCTCAATCCTCTTTGGCCAATCCACTTGATGTGCACATTTGGTAAATCAAGGTTGTGAAAATTACTGATAGCTGCATACCTTTGAGCCCAGTGGATGTAGCTATGTCCAATAATCCAGACAAAATACATGGTGAGAGGAGGTTCTGGTGTAGTCAGATGAAGTGTAGGAATAAAATGGCAGTTGGAACAGTAGGAGTTTGCAAAAAAAACTGTGGAGTTTTAGTGCTCTTGAATCACAAGCAATGATTGGTGGATTCAGATAGTTGAAAACTGAAAGTTAGGGTGCATGGTTCTGTTGTGTGAAAGAAGTAATTTGAATGGTTAAGAAAAAGTCATTTAAAGAAACATTGCACCGGATAAGCTGGTGTATTGAGAGGTCAAACATCCTTGCTGAGTTCATTTGCAACATTGTAGAAAAAAACTTTTAAACCTGAGAGGTCAGTGAGGAGGGAGTTGCTATGGTAACAGGTAGAAAGGGCTGAGGGGGGGAAGGGTGTTGGTTTGAAAATAGAGAGGGAAGAGTTTTGATTGGTTAACATGAGGGATATGTGTGTAGAATTAGAGATTTTCTGTGCCATTCATGGTTGCAGTGCTTGGAGTACATACCTTTTGCTCTGCTAAAGAAATATTGGTGTGTGTATCTGACACTGTTCTCAATCTCCCAAAGCATTTGTAAAGGTGAGTAATGATTCATTTAATATAGATAGAGACTTGTATACTCTATGGAGAAGATTTGGAAGCAAATTGTGTTTTTTTAATGTTGCTTTGTGTCATGTTTTTTGAAAATGCTTGATAAAAAGTTGTTGCTGGAAAGAGGAATTGTATTTTGTAAAAATGTGAAGTTTCAGTAGTGACCTGGAATGCTTGTACATAGGACCTGCGCTTTCTTTCTAAAATGTTATTTAAAAACGATTTTGGGGCAAATCAATAGCTTTTACATTTTTGAGAAGGAATAAATAGTGTCTGCATGATTAAATAAATATATTTGAACATTTCACAATGATGTCACCTGTGTTACCTCAGATTAGGAAGCACATTGAGCTTCTTTGCTATTGGTTTGTGTCATGTTTTTTGATAATGCTTGGTATCAACATTTAAAAGATAGAGGATTTGTATTTTGTGAAATAGTGAGGTTTCAGTAGTGAAATTGAATGCTTGTACATAGGACCTGCGCTCTGTTTCTAAAATGTTATTCAAAAAACGATTTTGGGGCAAATCAATGGCTTTTACATTTTTGAGAAGGAATAAATAGTGTCTGCATGATTAAATAAATATATTTGACCCTTTCACAATGATATCACCTGTGTTACCTCAGATTAGGAAGCACATTGAGCTTCTTTGCTGTTGGTTTGTGTCATGTTTTTTGATAATGCTTGGTATCAACATTTGCAAGATAGAGGATTTGTATTTTGTGAAATAGTGAGGTTTCAGTAGTGAAATTGAATGCTTGTACATAGGACCTGCGCTCTGTTTCTAAAATGTTATTTAAAAAACGATTTGGGGGCAAATCAATGGCTTTTATATTTTTGAGAAGGAATAAATAGTGTCTGCATGATTAAATAAATATATTTGAACCTTTCACAATGATGTCACCTGTGTTACCTAAGATTAGGAAGCACATTGAGCTTCTTTGCTGTTGGTTTGTGTCATTTTTTTGGTAATGCTTGGTAGGAATGTTTGCAAGAGAGAGGAAATGTATTTTGTAAAATAGTGAGGTTTCAGTAGTGAAATGGAATGCTTGTACATAGGACCTGTGCTCTGTATCTAAAATGTTATTTAAAAAACGATTTTGGGGGAAATGAATGGCTTTTACATTTTTGAGAAGGAATAAATAGTGTCTGCATGATTAAATAAATATATTTGAACCTTTCACAATCATGTCACCTGCGTTACCTCAGATTAGGAAGCAGATTGAGCTTCTTTCTTGTTGGTTTGTGTCATGTTTTTTGATAAGATAAAAGATAGAGGATTTGTATTTTGTGAAATAGTGAGGTTTCAGTAGTGAAATTGAACGCTTGTACATATGACCTGCGCTCTGTTTCTAAAATGTTATTTAAAAAACGATTTTGGGGCAAATTAATGGCTTTTACATTTTTGAGAAGGAATAAATAGTGTCTGCATGATTAAATAAATATATTTGAACCTTTCACAATCATGTCACCTGTGTTACCTCAGATTAGGAAGCAGATTGAGCTTCTTTCTTGTTGGTTTGTGTCATGTTTTTTGATAAAGCTTGGTATCAACATTTGCAAGATAGAGGAATTATATTTTGTAAAATAGTAATGTTTCACTAGTGAAATTGAATGCTTGTACATAGGATCTGCGCACTGTTTATTAAATGTTATTTAAAAAACGATTTTGGGGCAAATGAATGGATTTCAAATTTTTTAGAAGGAATAAATAGTGTCTGCATGATTAAATAAATATATTTGAAGCTTTCACAATGATGTCACCTGTGTTACTTCAGATTAGGAAGCAACTTTAGCTTTTTTCTTGTTGGTTTGTGTAATGGTTTTCGATAATGCTTGGTATCAATGTTTGCAAGAGAGAGGAAATGTGTTTTGTAAAATAGTGAGGTTTTAGTAGTAAAATGGAATGCTTGTACATAGGACCTGCGCTCTATTTCTTAAATCTTATTTGAAAAACGATTTTTGGGCAAATGAATAGCTTTTACATTTTTGACTAGGAATAAATAGTGTGTGCATTATTAAATAAATATATTTGCAGTTTTCCCAATCATGTCACTTGTGTTACTCTAGATTAGGGAGCAGATTCAGCTTTTTTCTTCTTGCTTTTTGTTAAGTTTAATGATAATGTTTGGTATGAACATTTCCTAAATAGAAGAATTGTATTTTTAAAAATAGTGAGGTTTCAGTAGTGAAATGGAATGCTTGTACATATGAACTGGGCTCTGTTTCGTAAATGTTATTGGAAACATGATTTTGGAGCAAATGAATGGCTTTTACATTTTTGAGAAGGAATAAATAGTGTCTGCATGATTAAATAAATATATTTGAACCTTTCACAATCACGTCACCTGTGTTTCCTCAGATTAGGAAGTAGATTGTGCAGATGAGGTGAGGCATGTCCAGGGGTACAAAGGAGGCGAGGCCTGTGTCCATGAGTGCAGTGGAGAGGACTCACCTCCTCTGACCCTTGGAGAAGACTCACCTCCTCTGTGCCCCCTGGAGAGGCCTCAATGTATTGGGTATAATTGATGGTAACAGGGTGCAGATGAGGTGAGGCGTGTCCAGGGGTGTAGATGAGCTGAGGCCTGTCTAGGGGTGCAGATGAGGTAAGGTCTGTTCAGGGTTGCAGATGAGGTGAGGATTGTCCAGGCGTGCAGAGGAGGTAAGGCCTGTGTTCAAGAGTGTAGTGGGAGAGAGGCCTGTCCAGGGGTGCAAAAGAGGTGAGGCCTGTGTCTAAGAGTGCAGTGGGGGACAGGCTTCATGAAGTCCAGCCCACTGCACTCTTAGACACAAGATTCACCACCTCTGCTCCCCAGGACACGCATCTCTTCCAGTACACTCTTGAACAAAGGCCTCACCCCCTCTGTACCCCTGGACAATCCTTACCTAATCTGCAACCCTAAATCGTTTTTTAAACAGGCCTAAATGTATTGGGTATAATTGATGGTAACAGGGTGCAGATGAGGTGAGGCCTGTCCAGGGGTGTACATGAGGTGAGGTCTGTCCAGGGGTCCAATTCATGTGCCCTAAATCGATTTTTAATTAATATTTAAAAAACAGAGCACAGGTCATATATAGAAGCATTTCATTGCACTAATGAAACCTCATTTTTTTTACAAAATACAATTCCTCTATGTAGTAACATTTCTTTATCAAGTAGTATCAAGAAATATGACACAAAGAAAGAATAAAAAAGTTTAATCTGTTTCTTAATCTTAGAAAACACAGCTGACATGTTTGTGAAAAGTGCAGGTATATTTATTTAATCATGCAGACACTGTCTAATCCTTCTGAAAAATGCTAAAGCCATTCATTTGCCCTTTAATCGTTTTTATATTAACATTAAAAAAACTGAGCACAGGTCATATGTACAAGCATTCCATTTCACTACTGAAACCTCATTTTTTTACAAAATACAATTCCTCTATGCAGCAGAACATTTTTACCAAGCATTAACAAAAAAATAACAGAAAGCAACAATAAAAAAACACAATTTGATTCATAATATGAGGAAACACACCTGACATGATTGCGAAAGGTGCAGAGGAGATGAGGAAAGTCGAAATGGCTTTCATGATTGTGAAAGTTGCTGAGGAAGTGAGGCCTGTGTCTATGAGTGCAGTGGGGGAGAGGCTTTATAAAGTCCTGTTCACTGTACTGTTGGACACAGGCTTCACCTCCTCTGCTCCCCAGGACAGGCCTCACCTCATCTGCACTCCCGGTTAGGCCTCACCTTATCTGCATCCTGTTACCATCAATTATACCCAATACATTGAGGCCTGTCCAGGGTGCACGGAGGAGGTGAGGCTTGTTCAAGGGTCAGAGGAGGTGAGTCCTGTCCAATGCACTCTTCGACACAGGCCTTACCTCCTCTGCACCCCTGGACAGGCCTCACCTCATGTGCACAATGTACTTACTAATCTGAGAAAACACAGGTGACATGATTGTGAAATGTGCTAATATATTTTTTAAATCATGTAGATACTATCTAATCCTTGTCAATAATGTAAAACTATTTCATGTGCCCGAAATCTTTTTTTAGAATAACATTTAAAAAACAGAGAAAAGGTCATATGTATGAGCATTTCATTACACTACTGAAACGTCGCTCATTTGTAAAATACAATTCTTTTATGCACCAAGGTTTCTTTACCAAGTATTGTCAAGCATGTTTAAGTCTCTCTTATATTCTCTTCCTGACTTACTCTATTTTTCCATCAGTCCCTTTCTAACACCCTCTCTCTGACTCATTCCTTTTTACATCCTGACTCTGTGTTACACTCTCTTACACTTTCTCTTTGACTTACTTTCTCTTACACCCTGTTCCCTCTCTCTTATTACTCCTTGTTACATCCTCTCTCTGATTTACTTCCTCTTACACCCTCTCTCAAAATTACTCTCTCTCTCTACCTTTTACAGCCTCTCTCTGTTTTAGTCTGTTTTACCTCCTGTCATCTTCTAACACCCTCTCTCTGTCTTACATCGTTTTACACCCTCTCTCTGTCTTACACCCTGTTACATCCTTTTTCTGACTTACTCCCTTTGTCCCTTTCTTTGACTTACTCCCTCTCCCTATTACATCCTTTTTCTGTCTTACAACATATTATACACTCTTTCTGTCTTAGTCCTTCTCTATGTTTTACTCACTCTACCTGTTTTTTTGTCTGACTCTCTCTGTCTTTTTGTGTTAGTTCCTCTAGCTCTTTTTCTCTGTCTTACTCCTAGTTACATAGTTGCTGTGATATAAACTTAGATATGTTGTAAACTAGTGTTTATATCGTTTGCTTATTGTCATTGCTTTGTTGTTTGGTAATAGTGGTCTAAAATGTGTTATTTTTTTCTTTAACATAGATTGAAATCAAGATTTCAATAGTAAGGAAATATGCCCTCAAGGCAGAGGAGAAGTAAAGATGCCAAGCGAAAAAAATCAAAAACAGCAACGGAATTAAAGCACTCGTCTACAACAAATACTTCAAAAAACAGGAAAAAAGCTCCTGGTAAGACAACTAAGTCTTTCTTTCGGAATATATGTAGATCAAAAAAAAATGTTGATGAGAATGTGAATATACAGAAGGAGAGAGCAAATTTGAAAAGGAAGGACAGGCCCCCCAAAAATGTTACTACTGGAGCAGGAGAGAATAATATGCATAGGAATAGAAGGGAAAACCAATTTAGGGACATTCGTAAACGAATGTTTCGCAATAGGGTGGTTTTAAATTTGTTAAAAAATATTAAAAAAGGTAAACAGAGAGCTGCTTTTTATAAGAAAAAGAAAACTGTAGAGAAGATTGTTGATCAGGCTTTTGAACTTAAAAAAAATTATTCATTTTAGTAATCAATAGAATTAGGACACTTAACAAGACAATTGATGTTTTCAAATCAAAGAGTAGATGCAAAAGAGTAATTAATTGGACTAATTTTTGTAAAGTTTTTTCTGGAGAATGGATGCATAGTTCAAATTGTGAGCCATTTTTTAATGAGGAGAGTTACTTCCAGGAGAATGATTTGGTGCATGCAGTTGACACCAGTGGTCGAGCATATGAGGTGAAAGACGGTTGTCCGATTGAAAAAGAGAAACTTGTGTCTAAAGATGCAGAAGAGGGGTTAACTGATGAAGTTTTAGGGAGACGTACTAAGGGTCCAGTGTACACTTGGAAGTGTAGTTGTATTTGTAGTGTGCGACAGGATTCAATCGATTTGCTTCATAATTTCTTACGTACATATAGTAAAAAACTCTAAAACAGAAAATGAAGATGTTGCAAGACTTAGATCCTTGCAGAGTGAGAGAAAACACAGGTTTGCAAGGGCATTCACTGGATTGTCTTTCTTGAAAAGTATGTCAGAGTGTTTTTCATCATTTTAGGATGTTAGCAGTGCATCATAACAAAATGAGGAAATTAGTGAGAAGGTTGTATTATGCAAAAAGTCCAGTACTTAAGCTTAAACAATTAAACAGTGCTCTTTTTCATGGAACTGAATTAGATGTGAAGAAGATTTGTGAAGAAATTGAGATTTGTTATTTTGGTGAAAAAGAGGACAGTGTAGAAATTGATACAGTAATAGAAGGTAATGTGGAAGACAATGTACTGATTTCAAGTACAGAAAAGTTTGACCAGGAAATTACCAAATTTAAGGTGAAATCAAGAGAAAGGCCTAATTTTACTTGTGTGTGTTGTCGACGGACTCATTATAAGATTCAGACAAGGTTAGTTGATTTATATGCAGAAAGTGAAATGGAAAATAATAGTGAATGGAAGAATTTTGCAACTTTTTTGTTGGTGGAGAATTCTTTTGATTTGAGTTCTGATCAGCGTATTTGTAAATATTGTTATAATAAATTAAATGAAAACAGAATGCCTTCTAGAGCTGTTCATAATAATCTTGAGTTGGTAGACATTCCTCCTGAATTGATGGATTTAAATACATATGAATCTATTTTGATTCAATGTGTCCATCCTTTTCAGGCTATTGTTCGCATGGAGCCTAAGATAGGGAAATTGCCTCCTTCAGATTTACAGAGAGGATTAAAGGGAAGAGTTGTTTATTTGCCTCTAGATTTCAAGAAAAATATTGATACAATTGGTGTAGAGAAAGTGGAAGAGGAACCTCTGGTTATTCTAGTTAATGGGGTTCCGACAAAGAGTAAGAAAATCTGGCAAGATTTAGTGGATGTTAGGAAAGTCAAAAAGGCAACGTTGTATTTAGTCAAAAACAATGAGTACTACAAAGATGTATGTGTTGGAGCAGAGGAAACAGCTGCAGAAGAAATGATTGTTCAGCCGGCCAAATTGAAAAAGTTGATGTTTCTAGAAGTGAAGAAATATATGAACATTATACTGTTCATCCTTTGCATTCCAAAGAAGTAATGGGGAATGCAATTGACTTGTTTCAAATGAAATCAGCAAAAGGAAGTCCCATTAGTGTATGGGAAGAAAGTTTGGAAGCTCGTTGTTTTCCACATTTATTTCCAACAGGTCGAGGTGGACGATATGACGATCGACCACTTCAAATTCCTTCATCTGAATACCGGACTTTAAGATTATATGCTGAAGATCCAAGGTTTCGTCAATGCATCCCATATTTGATTCATCTACTGTATGAAAGTGACTTGTCTGGGCTTTCTTATGCAGTAAACCATATACTGAAAAGTGGAGCACATCTGCAAAATGTTTCGGCAAGGGACTTTATGGAGAAAGTCAATGTGCAAGACAATATTTTGGAATCTCATCTAATCAATCTCATGGCATGTCAGCGTGGTACAAACGAGTATTGGTACCGTCGTCATGGGGAATTGAAATGTATGCTAAGAAACTTAGGAACTCCTACATGGTTCCTCACTCTTAGCTGTGCTGAATATGCATGGGACGACTTACTTCAATTTCTAAGAGATGCAAATGCAAACATACAAAATATAGAATTCAAAACACCTGGAGAACTGTGTTCTTTGTATCCAGTGAATGTATGCAGATATTTCAATCATAGATTTGAAGCTATGATGTCTTTCATTACCAACAAATAAACAACGTTTGCCTTTTGACTTAAAAAATTCATACCTAATGTTTTTAGAACCAAAATTTAAGTAAAGGTAATTGCCCTATGAAGACAGGAGCAGTTAATAAAAGTTTGTCTGCTGTTTAAAATTATATTGTGAGTAAAAGTGATGAAGATAATATAAAATAAATAAAAATTATAGTTCTCATAAAGGTAAGGTAAGTGGATCGCATAGTAAGTGATATCAGTATTATAGGAAATGTTCAACATGAGTGAGCGAGAGATGGAATTATGAATATTTAAATATTGTGAAAATGTTGTTTGAGCCTTTCTTTCAGAACGTCGGGAAAACTGTAATTTTAGAGTTTGTTTTAAGTAATTTGAAAATATACTGATACATCTGACACTATTTGGCCTTAAGGAAAGGTGAAGGAATGAGCAAAGAGTCATGACTGAACACAAGGAGTATATGAAAACATTGAAACATATTTCAGATGTTCTTGGAGCTTTTCTTCTAGAGAGTCGATGAAATGGAATTTTTAGAGAACAGCAGAGTACCTTCCAACAAAAAGGACCTTCATGATGTACTATTTGGCCTAAAGGAAAAGTAAGTGAATCAAAGATTAGTGTACATATGTGATTTGTAAGTTTATATGTTTTTTTTAAACACAATATTTTTGATTCTGTTTTTTTTCCTGCTGTCATATGATGAATAGTTTGAACTCACTGTTTTTAGTGAAATTCAATATGTTCTGAGAACAGCAAAAATAAACTATCGAACATGTTGTACAAATTATTCTATAGTTTGTATTGTGTAATTTATATTGTATTCCCATTGTCTCACACTCACTTTCCTTTTTCCTCTCTCTTTCAGCTCTCTTTACTCACTCACACTGCCTTTCTCTCACTCTGTTTCACACCCATTCGTTTACTCCACTTCACACCCATTCGTTTACTCCACTTCTTTCACAACCCCTCATTTCCATTTCAACTGTCTGCATCTCCTCTCTCCCTTGCACCACTTTTCAGCTTTCAGTCTCTCTGTTTTACTTCCCTTTTCCGTCTTTTCCTCCTTTTCTCTTTTAGTAATTCCTCTTTACTCACTCACCAGTATTGTCGCACTCTATCACTATAACTCACCCACTCTCCCTCGCTTATCTTTGTTTGCTCCTTACTTTTGACCTCTTCTCTCTATTTTCCGTTCACTACCTCTATGTCCTCAGTCCCTCACTCTCCTTGTGTTATGTTCACTTGTGTTTATCTACCTTCTATCATTTCTCTTACAACAACTTTACTGCTCCTCTCTCATCGTTCTTCACCCCATTTCTTTTAGTCCGGTTCCATTACTACCCCTCATTTCCTATCTTTCAATGTCCTTCTCTTTACTTTCATCACCGAATCACTTTCTCTCAGTACCACTGCTTTAGTCCTCTTCTCCTCTCTTTCCTTCTTTTGCTCCCTTACTAAATTTCCTTTCCTCACTCATTGTACTCCACTTCACTCAGTCCTTCCCTTAGTCTCTCTGTCTACTAACTTCCTCACTCCTTTTCCCTCAATCCTTCTATATTATCCTCTCTCTCTTCATCCCTTCACTCTATGACTCTCCTTCACTTACTCTCAGTTATCTTCCATTCCTCATTCTTCTAAACGCATCCTTAATCAGACTCCTTTCCCTCTCAGTCATTCTCTTTTTACTTACTCCTGTTTCCTGATTTAGTTTTGCTAACTCACATTCTTTTAGTATCTTTCTTACCTTCAGTTCATTTCTCTCTTCTTCTCTTCCTCTCTGTCAGTGAATCTATATGCCTTACTCTTAGTAATTTGCTCTCCTTCTACTTCTTTTACCCTCTTTTTGTCCTTCTACATTACTTTATTTCCCTTTCTGTGTCTTTCACTCGTACTTTATTTCTTAATACACTGTTATGATTTTTAACCTCTTCATTTGTATCTTTTATTTTAAAATATATATATATATATTTTACTAATTATAACTTATTTGTTCTTCTCTCTTTCACAGATACAAAGTGTAGTAAAAAAATGTAATTAAAGTTACATTAATTATATGGTAAGTGTGACTAAAAAAATGTAGTTTGTCCTCACCCTTTGCTTTAACATCACTATTATTCTCTCACCCTACCTCACTTCTGTTTCCTTACTCTGCTTCCCTCACTTATTCTTATCCTCCATGTTTACTCCCCTTTCCCTAAGTCCCCTCCCACATTCAACTTCTTTCAGTCCCCCTGCTTTACTTCCCTTACCCTCTGTTCCCTTCCTTTGCTCCCTCACTCATTCCCTTTCCCTTAATCATTTACTTCACTCCTGTCACTCCTTCTCTCAGTCCGTCTGTCCTTACAGTTCCTCACTTCCGTTCCCTCACTCTGTCTCTCTTACCGTCGCTGTCTCTGTCCCCTCATTTTGTCAATACTCTTTCGTCATGCTCACTCCCTAAAACTCACCCACACTCCCTCACTTACCTTTCTTTGCTGCTTCACTCACTCCCTTTCAGTCACTCCTTCCTTTACTCTCTCTCTCCTTTCTCTCTGACACTTACCCTTATTCACTTTTATCCACCCTCTTTCACCCCTCTTTACTTACAGTCACTGCTCTTTTCTAACCCTCCCTCACCGTTGTTCCTTTTCTCCGGTTCCGTCACTACCCCTCATTCCCCATCCTTTACTGTCCTTCCCTTTACTTTCAACACCCACTCACATTCTCCCAGTACCTCTGCTTTAGTTTTCTTCCTCTCTCTTCCCTTGTTTTGCTTCCTTATTCATTTTCCTTTTCTCACTTACACCCTATTACACCTTCTCTCTGTCTTACTATCTAATACACAGTCCCTCTGTGTTGCTCCCTCTAGCTCTCTTTCTCTTAACATCACTCTCTGTGTGTTCTTCCCTCATGCTCACTCCTTTAATTTTATTTTTTGGTGCGCGCCCCGGTACGCGCACCTGGGAGCGTACCGGTACGCATACCCTGGAGAAAAAAGAATGACAGAGTTTCAAAAAAAGTAGCATTTTTTTATAAATTAGAGGTAGTTCTAAAAAGAACTGGTTTTTTTATTCTTTTTGTTGTTTTATATTTTTTTATTGTTTTTTGAACATTTTTTACTTATTTTGGCTTTTCTGAACAGTTTTATATATTTTTTGTATTTTTTATGGGGAGAAACAAAAACAGGGAATTGTAAATGGCTCAACTGGAGCAAAAAAAAACAGGAAAAAATTAATGTTTCTTCGGGCACTTGTGGTGATCACCAGCACGGATGATAAGTTTAATGCTTTGCTCACCATAGCAAATTGTCCCTCCACAAAATTTGCAAACGATTTTTAAATCGGAAAACTTGGATTGAATGCTTGGGATCATCTCCCTTGCCTCTGGACCCGATGGAGTGGGTTGTTCACTTTGGGAGGTGCTGGGCGATGATTGGGGAGAGTTTCTGGCCAGTTCCCTGACCTCTGCCCTAGCATAGTTGTTAGGGTGCCGGCGTTGCATGTGCCGAATCAAGGTGTTGTTGCCAAAAGAGTATTTTTTGTTAGGGTTCCCCCTTGAAAGTTGAAAGCCACAGATTAAACAAGTCACCTTTGGTGCATTAACTTTCTTCTTATCCTTTGGGATGGAATAAAACTCCCAGATAAAGTGCTC
Source organism: Lissotriton helveticus (assembly GCF_964261635.1). NCBI lineage: Eukaryota > Metazoa > Chordata > Amphibia > Caudata > Salamandridae > Lissotriton > Lissotriton helveticus. The sequence continues at coordinate 1,569,945,320 of NC_136057.1, read as the reverse complement.
CTTTGGCTTATATGGGGTAGTATCTTCTGGTAGGAACCTCCCCTCCTCCTCCTCCTCCTCCTCCTCTTCTTGTTCTCCACCACTGTGGTGTTATGGTGGTCCTTGTGGTGGTGGTGGTGGTGGTGGTGGTGCAGATGCTCCTGCTGCTGCTGCTACTGTAGCCATTTTTCAGACAAATAGGTACAGAGAGGTCTTTCAACAGGTCTTCCTCATTCAAAGTACAAATTGAGAATGAGGAAAATAGGTGGGGGCCTTCATCATTTGGAAACCAAAACTGATCTGAACCAATGAAAAGTGTTATTTTGAGGTCACATGACCCGACGCGCTTACGCTACGCGCCCCGGGGCGCGCCCGGGGGCGTGTAGCGTAAGCGCGTCAGGACGCGCCCGGCGGCGCTTACGTTGCGCGATCGTAGGCGCTCGGGCGCTTCCGGGTACATTAACGCCGTGCGTCATAAGACGCATCACGCGGCTATGCGATACGTCACGATGATGTTTTCGTTCGCGGCAATGGCGCTAACGGGGCGCTCACCGGTACGCGCACCGGGGCGCGCCGTAACACTGCGCTCACCGGTGAGCGTATCGCTACGCACCCCGGGAGCGCTCCGGGGCAAAAATAAATAATAAATAAACATTAAAAAAATAGTATTACATAAACATACAATATAGGATTAATTATAAAAAATATTATATTTCATAGCTATAGAAATTAGCTATTAAAAAACCTATGAAATTCACTGAAAAAACCATAAGTTTCACACCAGTTATAGTTAGGAATTAGCATTTAAAAAACCTTTTAAATTCACTGAAAAAACCATAGGTTTCACACCAGTTATAGTTAGCTGGAAATTTTACTCGCATAAAACTATTGAAATTCCCACGTTATAGTTACTTGGACTCACTATAACTTGCGCGTGCAATGCACTGCTGATGACGTCACATATTACATCACTCATGACATGGTCAGTGACATCACTCATGACATCACTGATGACACCATCCTTGTGACAGAGAGACAGACCTCCTTTCACTGTAATCTAACCCTTGAAACACATATTCAAAAATAGAAACTAAAATTTTCAAAAAAATGGAGATACCCATATCAGTTACAACAACCAATTCAGTAATTCCACCATCTATATAAACATCCACTCATTCACAAACAGTTCTATATAGTCACTCATACATATACTCACTCATCATATGTAGTGATACACCTATACATCCTGTTACACACCGACAGTCATCCAAAAGTTACTCACACACATACTCACACATGCAAATAAACTATTAAACATCCATTTATTTGCATATAGAGCTATACACACACTACCACCTTACTGCTAAGGAAATTTACACATATTTATTCTCTAAAACAATCACTTATAGAAACACATACTTATTTAAACAGGAACTCTTACAATCTCTTACTCTCACATGTACTCACTTATATACATCATTATTCACATATACTAGATTAAAACATATGTAGTTACTGATAAAGACACTAGTAAGACAGTCATTCACTCACTAACATACACATATACACACTCATCCACCCATACAGTCCTGCACATATGCTGTCTTCAAAACACATACAAGCAGAGAGTCAGTCACTCATGCATCTATGTGCTAAGTAATACCCCCACCAAACCATATAGACACTCATAATGATATTAAAACAAGCATCTAATAACCCATATACATACACATGTAGCTACTCACCAACCCATGCAGCCACTTATACACAAAGTGAAACACTAATCCTTATATTTAAATATTTAAACATTACGCACTAATATATGTATTGCCTAAGATACACTTAATAAGCCAGTTAACCAATCAATTTAAAAAAAAAACATCCATGTAAACACTTATTTAAACATTTATTCTTCCATCAACTTTTACATATACATATATAACACATATTTATTTTTCAGAAAGACACACATTCACTGGATGGTGTCATCAGTGATGTCATGAGTGATGTCACTGACCATGTCATGAGTGATGTAATATGTGACGTCATCAGCGGTGCATTGCACGCGCAAGTTATAGTGAGTCCAACTAACTATAACGTGGGAATTTCAATGGTTTTATGCGAGTAAAATTTCCAGCTAACTATAACTGGTGTGAAACCTATGTTTTTTTCAGTGAATATATATATACAATGAACCATAAACAAACACAAACATGGCCGCCTACTTACTGTCTTTAGGGCCATTCAGTACAAGCAGGGAGGCAGGCAGTACGTCTACCAGGGCAAGGTGCCATACTCTTGAGCTGTCTGTGTAGCAACTTAAGAGGGAAATGAGTCAAATATGGTTATTAATATAGGGTCGGTAGCCTGATATTGTCATGACTAGCCGTTTCAGGTGAATGTGGAGCTACCATGGTCAATCCGATACAAGTCCAAAAACATGGGAGTGGATATTCCAACAAAAATGTTTGCACCTGTCATGCCCCAGCAGTAATTAAAGGCATGCTTAGTATATATCATTCAGGATCAGATGACCTGGCGGCTATTGAAAAGGAGACAGTATACGAAATACACAACGCACACTGAGGGGCCTATTACGATGTCGGGCGGACGCGGTGTGAGGACTGACCAACCGACCATATGTCAGCAGTTCCACAACTCTTATTATGATGCAATTGCACATGCTGCAGTCGAAAACTCCAATTTCTCTATGGGAGCTTGTCCTGCGGTTAGAAACTGGCTGCAGCACAAGCTCCCAAAGAGAAATTTGAGTTTCTGTGAAACCCTGCACTGCGTGGCAGGCACACAGCGCAGGGATTTACTGGGGGCATTAGAGGTACCCAACCAGAGGCCGCTGAAGGAAAGGGGCCCTGCTAGTGGCCTCTTAAGTCGGCTTCTGACAGACTTTCCATGTCGGAAAGCCCGAAATGGAAAGCCTGTCTGAAACTGACACCATTATCCCAATGGCGTAAACATTGGCCATAAGGGATAATGTTGTGGTTAACGACTGGCCAACGTGCCCCTAGAGCCTGTCGGAAGCCAGCTGGAATGACCGGCCATTTTGACTTCAACCACTGTAATTGTAATACGGTGGTTGGAAGTCATACCAAGGATGTCGGTTGTTAAGCTTTTGACCTGGGGTCAGAGGCTTTCCGACCGACATCCTAATTAGGCCCTGACTTACTACAAAACAGTACCTAATGTCCTGCTCCACGTCTGCTCCCTAATGCATATAAAAAGGCCAGGGTAGAGATGGGTAATTGTGCGTGTGTGTGTGTGCATCGCCTATCTGCTCGCACAAAAATCCCTTTGTCCACGAACTCTCTATACTTTGCCCAAAAAAGAACCCAGAGCTCTGGTGATGCAGAGTTCCACAAGTACACATAACATAACATTACATAAAACACCTGCTTTTGCTCAGGCACAGCCAGTTCCTTTCTGGTCAACAAATTAAAGTTCAAAACCATAAATACCTACACAAATTTATTGAAAGTCTTGAATAATGAATTAAGTGTGCTAAGTGGAGTGTACCAGAGGAACGCTTTGCTGAAACTCACTCACACATAGAAATACTTTTGATTTTACTTTGAGACTAACCGAGAAATACCAGATTGGTTTGTTCTCAGAGTCCCAGTGACGCACTTCTATCCAACTCTTGGTTAATAAGTCACTGGATGCATTGTGAAGGGAGTAACCCAGAACAGTAAAGGCTGTGCAGAGGAATCATGTTAATCACACAAGCATATTATAATGGAATAAAATATAGGGGAAAACAAACATTCTCCACACGTCACCAAGAAACGTTAGCCTTCAGAAATCTAAAGTAAATTATGGAATTACTGGTTCGGAAAAAATTCAGAAGAAAGGTCAGTGTATTTATTGGCTTATTTTGAGTGTTTGAATTCATTCACATGCTCTAGCCTGCATAATAGCAATCTATAAAGACATTAATTTTGCCAGGGAAGATGTGCATGAGCTTCCCTCATAATCATCAGTGTTATCAGAAGAACCTTGTTTCTGATGGGTGGTAGACAATTGTCATAATTTTAAAATCCACGTAGGAGCACATCAGCACAGCCACCAGAGGAGCAAACGTTCAAATGAACATTCTTAGAAAACTAAAACCCTATCTCAATGATGACGACCTAAAAACAGCTGTACAAGCTCTAGTGATACCCAAAATAGACTATGGGAATACAAACCTTTGTGGTCTGCTGAGATCCAGCCTGGGTCCACAAAGAGCCTTACTCAATGTGGCTGCAACACTCATCACTGGCTCCAAACCGAATTACCACAACACCCCTGATCTAAAGGCACTGAACTGGCTCCCTTATGAGGCAAGATCACAGTTAAAAATTGCTTGCATGACACGCAAAGCCCTGCACTTCAACACACCGAGGTATCAAGCCAATAAACTGGAATTATCAGAAGGTAGCAGAACTTTGAGAAGCACCAACACCATGCAATTGAAACCACATACATTTCAGAAAAATAAAACCTGCAAGCGCACCTTCTCAGGCCTAGCACGTAAGATTTGGAAAGCCCTGCTCCTGGCAATCAGAATGAACCCTTCAATCTCCTCCTTCAAAAAAGAAGTTAAACTACTTGTAAAGAACAAAACTCTCCACTGATCCCAGTTCTAGAGTGTGCTGGGTACCATCTAGACTCAGCTCTCCTACCAGGATATGTGATGAATGAACACGAAGCGAGAATGACTAAAGCACTCCGGGGGGCATATTCTCAAGAACGTGTGATAACCATCTCAAATTTAGCTTAACGCAACTATGCATATTGCAGTCTACCACGAGAAAATAACACCGTCTTAACGTCCAATTCCCAACCCGGTGGCACCATGCGATAATAGCATGATAACGCGCCAAAGGACTGCGCAAAATTCAATGCTACTAACAAAAAATGCGAAACACAAAAGCCCAAAAAGTTGCGATGCCTCCAATCATCGAATCATCAAAATCCAGCGACAGCCCTGCAAAACACACGCTTCATGTGGGAAAATGCACTAAAAAAGCCAAAACAAACAACCATGCCAAAACCAATTCAAACTACGTAGCACCATGGATGCACCGGACCGAGTGCAGAGGACAAGCCAAACCCCACAAGCCCCACGGAGGACCAGCATGGAATCTCGTGTTCGGAGAAGGGCAAGGAGAAGAGGTAGAGGAAGATGGGATTCAGTCCGCAGGAAGACCGGATCATCGTCACATAGGTGATAGGACACTACCAACAACTGTTCGTCACCTCCACTGCGGCACTGGCAACGCAAACGGAAATATGGCAGACCATCGTCACCAACGTCAATGTAGTCAGAGTGTCGAGGAGGTCAATGGAGGAGGTCAAGAGGAGCTGGCATGATGTGCAACACCAGACCAGGCAGAAACTCTACGCCAACAGGAAAGCAGCAACGGTGACTGGAGGTGGGAGTCCTGTGCCACAGAAGGAGCTGGATGAGCTGGAGGAAATGGTGGCCACAGCCAACAGTGTGGAGATGGTGGCAGGAGTCAGGGGTCTGGACACAGCACAATATGACCTGACCCAACAGCAACAGGGTGAGTGACGACCAGGGACTGGGGGCACGGGGGAGATGGGCACAATGGCACACATGCACAATCATGTGTAACACACGCACAATGGCAGTGGAACATGTCCCTGATACACTTGGCACACTGCAGCACACATATAAACACCAAGTAGGCCCCTGTCCACAATGTGCACATACGGGCCCCCTCCGAATAACCAATGACACTACCAATCCATGCACATGTGATGAATCCAGAAAAGCAGCTGCTGTGTGAGCCACACTGACTAAGCAAGTGACACTGCATGAGCGATAGCATGGCAGAAGCCTAAATACATGACATGGTGCACAAATCGACATGGAGCTGGCCCAGTGTGGATCACATCCGTAAAGGAGCAGATCACACTCTGACACATCCACGTGCACCTACAACCCATGCCATCCAATACACACATCAGACAAACAATGCACAAGGCCACAAAATCTGTCCAAGAGCACAAATGACCCAAGTCGCAAACATCCAAGCCCCCAAAAAGCACACAATTCAAAGCATACCACCTCAAAGGGACAAAGGTTCACAAAATAAGAGCTGCAGGGTCGACTCCCCCACAATGCAGCACACACACATAGCAACCACAGAACATCAGCAATGACGGCAATGTGGGACAAATTGTAACACCTACACCACAGGACAGAGGACACAACAGGCTCCGTCTATGCATAGTAACTGGCCATTCACATCTGGCATTGCCTGACACTGTGTGATGACAATGTACGGGTACTACCACACATCCGTCATGTACTCGGAAAACCCACTGCCTACCATCAAACAGCCAGCTCCACCAAAACAGACACAATATGCATTGTCATGCAGTCTGCATGTAAACAACTGCAAAGCAGCAACATACATGGGAACCTCTGTTAACATGCATCTCCCCTTAACAATGCAGGGGTACAAACAACACTTACTGCAGAACAGACCAAAAATCCCATCAGTGACGATGAAGAGGACAACCTGCACATCTGTTCAGACACCCTCCAAAGGCTAATGGACAGCCTCCACACTCCAACCCCAGGAGCAGAGCAGCCCAGCTGCCTCGAGGTGACCCCACCACCTGCACAGACCACACAGCAGGAAACACACACCACCACGGCTGTCTCCCAGGACCCCCACAAACAACACATGGAATTTCAACGCCGTGTGTTGGGTTGCCAGGTGGACTTGGCTGATCAGCTGCAGGTGGGTTTTGACCTCATGGCAGCCAAACTTGATGCCATACGTGGGTGTCTGAGTCCCATCAATGACCACTTACAGTCCTTAACGGACACACACTGTCCGCACCATGCTCCACGACAATTAATTAATTAATACTTGGCTGACATCGCTGGGGCTATCTCTCGGATACAAGAACTAGTCAGACAGGCACCATCGATGACAACACAGAGTTGGCACAGATGCACAGGACAATTAAGACCAAGGAGCAGATGCAGGCTGGAAGTATGGCTGCCACAGCTGAACACCAGCGAGATGTAGCTGGGATCTTCCATGCCTTGCAGGTCATCATTCTACCATTGCTGCCACTGAGCCGGTCCCAGATGACTGCAGCGGTAACTGCGGTACAAAAGGCGGTGGTGATGGACGGAGCATCTGAACCAATCAAACACTCACATTCCCTTGCTCACTTTGCCACTGGATTCAAGCAAGCCGGGCTGAAGACGGCTGTAATGCCAGAAACCGGTCCTCGGAAGCTTGTTTCCAGTCCAGGGAAGGCATGGCTTGGCAGTTCGGGCTGAACTGTTCCCATGAGGCACAGGGTCAGACTGATTTGCATATAGCCATGTCTGAACTGGGGTGGCAGAGTGGGCTAAAGAACGGTGATGGATCAAACCCAGATCTTTTGACTGGGTGTGAGTGTTTGATTGGTTCAGATGCTCCGTCCATCACCACCTCCTTTTGTACTGCAGCGGGAACTGTGGCACACACCTCTCCGACCCCTGATGTGTCAGTGGCACACACTGATGCAGCCCTATCACCAACGCACCCTGATGTGTCAGTGGCACCCAGTGATGCAGCCATTACCCCGCCACACACACCGGACACACTGGAAACTGAGAAAGTATCAGAGGACTAAAATTTGGATGGTAATTACTATGTGAGGAAGGAGGTAGTAGCATCCATCACCGCCATATGACCTGTCCCTGTCTGGTTCTGCCCTTTGCATCATGCCCTGGGACAACACCTTCCACTGACCCCCAGAACACTCTGCAACATACACCTGGACCCCGACATGAACTAGCATATCTTCACTTGTTGACAGTAACACAGCAATCATCCTGCGGACTGCACTCTCCCTCTCCCAAATCACTTTCCAATCCCCAGAGGACTCTGGTTTACCCACCACTGGGCTCCCATGTAATGTGGGCTTGGCATGGCCAAGTACAGCTCCAGCTCCGGAATTTACCAGAATGTGAATAAAACAATCGAAATCACACAGATTTGTCATGACTATGTTTAATTACGTGTGAAAGTATGGATGTATGTATGGAAAATGATTGCACAAGAAGGTGCACCCTTGTAAATGACATCAATGCACATGTTGCACCCTGAGCCACATGGCTAGTTGGATGTCTTTGAAGGTGAGTAATAGTTGTGGCCTCGTTGCACATTAACGAAATTCTCGCAAACCCCCAATGTAGGCACACATCCATGTGTTGAATAGGGCTGTATGTAGGAATGACCAAATCGGTAGCAGGCCAGAAGTGGGGTCTTACATCACATGTGACAACAGAAATTCACTTCACATACCTACCCACACACATCTGTGTGGACACATTCTGTTTTGATTCATAGCATTGCTCCTCATGGTCAGAGGTTGGACACCATACTCACATTGCTGAAGACATGTAAGTGCACAGGTCTGCCAGCAACTATCCAAAACAAAGTGTTTGGCTCACAGAGGTGGAGCAGTCAAAAGGGAACCCACGCCCATTGTACATGCGTCACTCAGTCCCTCCCTGTGTAGGGACTATGCTTATTTTGGAAAACAAAGAGGAGAGTAAGGAGTTGCGTCCGTAGTCGTCGGACGGGGAATACTCCTGATTCCCTGGTCAAGGTTCAAAAGAACAAAATGGAGGAGTACTACCCGATGAGGGTAACTGAAGGCTTTTGTCTAAACTCAGGAAACATTGTTCCTTTGTTAGGAAACCCCTCACTCACCACCTAGTGGTGACTTGCTTCATCATCGGGGCCCACCCAAGTGGCCTAGCGTCACTTGGGTGTGCTGCAACACCTGCAATTGCAGTGGAGCTGGTAGTGAAATGTGGGGTGCAAACAAAAAGAGTGTAAGTGTTAAAATTGTCCTGGTATGCTTTTGTATAAAGTTTAATAGAAAAGTGACTGGACAAAATTAAAAGTATAGGTGAGATAATAGTAGGGAAGTTACGACCTACTTATCTCTATTTTATGTGTTGGTCGACATGTTTCTACCATTAGGGGAAAATCCCCGGTATTCCTCAGGACCAAAACAAGGAAGTGGGTGGTATGTGCCCCCTAAAAGACACACCCAGCCCTAAATCCTTGGACGACCAGAAGAAAAGTAGACTTCTGGGTACGCACACCTAAAATTAAGGGTGCTGAAAAACAATGCTGGGGCTCAGGTCGAGCTGCATCAAGCAGGAGTAGGGCGTTATGCCGGTAACAACATAATAGTTGTGTTGGCGGAATCAGGCGGATCACCTACTTCTCCGTGCTCGCTGCTTGGTAGCCAAGCAGCGAGCACGGAGAGGTAGGTGATCCGCCTGATTCCGCCAACACAACTATTATGTTGTTACCGGCATAACGCCCTACTCCTGCTTGATGCAGCTCGACCTGAGCCCCAGCATTGTTTTTCAGCACCCTTAATTTTAGGTGTGCGTACCCAGAAGTCTACTTTTCTTCTGGTCGTCCAAGGATTTAGGGCTGGGTGTGTCTTTTAGGGGGCACATACCACCCACTTCCTTGTTTTGGTCCTGAGGAATACCGGGGATTTTCCCCTAATGGTAGAAACATGTCGACCAACACATAAAATAGAGATAAGTAGGTCGTAACTTCCCTACTATTATCTCACCTATACTTTTAATTTTGTCCAGTCACTTTTCTATTAAACTTTATACAAAAGCATACCAGGACAATTTTAACACTTACACTCTTTTTGTTTGCACCCCACATTTCACTACCAGCTCCACTGCAATTGCAGGTGTTGCAGCACACCCAAGTGACGCTAGGCCACTTGGGTGGGCCCCGATGATGAAGCAAGTCACCACTAGGTGGTGAGTGAGGGGTTTCCTAACAAAGGAACAATGTTTCCTGAGTTTAGACAAAAGCCTTCAGTTACCCTCATCGGGTAGTACTCCTCCATTTTGTTCTTTTGAACTATGCTTATTTTGGCACACAATTCGTACATCTAGGCAACACTCTTCACAGTTGGCAGTAGTGAAGTTGCTGAGACTTTATTGGCATGTGCATTCCAGTACAGATAAGGCAAGGGCCACAACATGAAGGAACATGCTTGAGACACTTCCACGCATCATGGAAACATGTTGAGGTGCAAGACATGGCGGTGCAACAATGTACACAAATCATTACAGATGGCAAACCTCTCAGCTCACTTTTGTTTGCTGGACAAGTCATGTGACGTTTGGGGTCTGCCCATTGCCCCGTGTGAGGGGACACGACTTACAGCCCATGGGGTCTGCATAGTGCTGTGCCACCGGACTGTGTCGACTGTCTACTCTGCTGACAGTGATCAGGTGGAAGGGTCCGACAAGGTCACATGTCTTGCTACATTGCCATTGTGTACTCCCCCCCAGCAGTATGTCCAAATTGGGAATGTTGCCAAATGACGCTGTGCTGTTCCGACGATGGAAGTGCCTCACCTTGCACAGGTGTGTGTTCACATGCGTAGTTCCACACACATGCATTCTGAGTCCAGACAAAGGCAGACATGTCAACTGCTGTGGTGGGATATGTGAGCATTCCCCACGATGCAACAAGCTGTTGGGGCATGTGCTGTGGGTGACATTACGATGTGGCTGCAGGAACGTAGATACTCGTCCATGAATGCCAGCGCAGCTTCATGGGCAATATGTTCCAATAGTACGTTGTTGTCAGGTTCAAGGAATACCATGTTGACCCAATACATTAACTGGTCCGTGCAGATGTGCTCATTCCACGCTGTATATCTAATTTGCAACACAGTCCAATAGGGTAGCACTTCAATGTGGTCACTACACATGAGGAGTTGTGCAATCTCCCATGCACAAATGCCAGCACATACTCCAAAGATCAGTGCATCCCATGCATGGGTATCCCAGTGACCTCCTGTATGTGGGCCAAGGTTGGAGGGTCGGTTGGCCTTCCGCCTTGTGTGTAGAGACAAGGGATCTTTCATTTCTAATTTTACTCTGACTACTGCTTGCATTTCTGAGATGTGAGGTGGCCTTCGCGCTGACTTTGAGGCTAGACCTGTGATTTGTGGTGCACAAAGTTCGAGACACACGCAGCTGTTGGCATGTTTTCCTGAACCAAGGGCACGATTGGCATTGCACTCCTTGTTCCGTCTCTCTCTTTCATTCTCTCTCTCTCTCTTTGTCTACCTCCCTGTCCTTTGCTGAGTGCCTGCCACTCCTTTTTATCTTGGATATTGTCTTGCAAGCTGTGACTCACAGATTGTCTAGGGATGCCCCACCATGACTCTTCACAATAGTTGTTTAGAGATGAATTAGTGTGTGACATATTGCTTGGTCTTTCAATGGTGCATGAATGACTCAGGATTTCTGTACTCACATGTGTGTTGATTGCTGTAATTGTGCGACATCAGGTGGGTGCTTTTTCCATATTTTTGGGCCATTGATGTGCAGTATCTTGGTCCGGTGGTGGTCGGGTGTGCCCGGGGTGGGTGTCCGGAGGGGTGGGGGGGGGTCCTGGGGTGGTGGGTGCTGTGGCCCTCTTGAGTGTCCGGCCAGCATGATCAGTGGCTCCATGGAATTTGTTGTTCGTCAGGTGTGGCTCTGGGCTCAGCTCCCTTTTGTGGTGCAGACGGTCATCCGACTTTGCTCCAGGTCCGAGCAGGTGTTAGTTTCCTGCTGATAACATGCCTTATCGCATGTTTTGTGTTCTTATCGCCAATCTGGCTGGTCATTGAGAATGTTGCGGAGTGGTGTTGTCGCAGCTTTTTGCACGGGAACGCCTACTCTGTGTCTCATTAGCGATAGTTGCCGGGGTCGTCTTTAGTGATGTTTTTTGCACCTGCTATGGCAGCTAAACTGGTGCTGTCAGCTGTTAGCGCCTGCTTGTGAATGGGGTAATGATTTTATAGTGACTTTGGCTACGATAAAGTGCCGTTAACTCGGCAATAGCTCCTTGAGAATATGCCCCCTGAATTTCTCCTGACCTACAACATTTAGGGGTCGATTCCGATTCGGGAAAAAAAACGTCCATACGATTTGTATCCGGAGCCCTCTCCGTACGAATCGTACCCGTCCGTCCGAGTCGCGAAGTACGATCCGTATTCCTTGAATCCGTCCGAATCGTCGCGATCCGTACGTATCGCAAGGCTGAAACCGTGAACCGTACGACTCGTACACATACCGTACGACTCGTACACATGCCGTATGACCCAACGAGTACGATTCGGACCGGGGTATGAGGACGCGATTCGTACGGTCCACGTCAGGTAAGGGCGAGTCGTACGGAAAAGCACACAAACACATACACACCGTACGGTCCATAACCCCCATAATCGCAGGGGTATACACCAATGTTCCCTCTAATTTTTTTCCTCTGTGTGCGGCAGTGTAAGGTCTATGTGCGCTGCAACCAAGGCTGTCTGCACCAGTAACCAGGCGCGCGTGTGGGTGCAGCGCTAAATATCACTCCAAACCTTTGCTTAAAAAAGTGAAAAGACTGTGCATTTCCTCACACAGATCCACGTGAACGGTGTTAAGATAGATTTAAAACCATCCCACACAGCAATTTGAAACCTTAGCAGCTATTTTGCTGCATTTCTTTTCTTAATTGAGCTGGGTTGCGGGAGATTGTGTGCATTTGTTCAAGTTTTCATATTGATTTCAGCACATGATGGGTGCTGCGATTAACATGAAAACTTTAACAAATGCTCTCTTTGAGCAGGAAAAATAAAATTATAATAACATTATTATAATTTTACTTTTCGCAGTTTCAGGGATGGGTTAGGTAGGGCCACATCAGGCTTTTGACTAACACATTTTAATGCTAGTGTCCACATCCCCGCATTAAAATGCATTAGTCACGTATTCTAGCGCCCCTCTGACAATACTGCAATTGAGGCACACTGCCAATGAGGCAGCCCAGCATGCTAAAATTGTCTAACATATTAGAGCATGCAACTTTGCCTTCAAATTTGAAATGCTATGCGTCAGAGAGATAATATTCATGAACAGCGCTGAGCAGGCAGGCCAAAATTTAACAGATCAATTACGTGCCCCAACCAGCCTTCCTGTGAGTCTACTCTGGGGGTACCAGCCATCACGAGGGTGATTCATAGAGCGGGTCTTGCCTGCTGTTTTCCCACAATCACACCACCCTTTTGGTGACCAGAAGCACACACATGCTTCAAAGATTGTACACAGCGGCGGGTGGTAGCTTTGTTTTTCCTTTTTCGCACCCCTCAGCTGAGAAGTCACATTACCTGAGCCTCTTGCGCAGGATGTTCTAGTGTTACAGCCTGCTGGTCCCATTCCTTCCTGCATCAGCCTGGGCAGAGATTGTTGACAAAACAGTCAACTTCTCAGCCCCTGCCGTGCCCTCTGAACATGTGTACTTTCCTGAACCGGAGGCACAGTATTGGTCTTGTCACTTGTTCCTGGGACTTGATTGTCGACAGAGCGGCACACAAGTGTTTAAGTGTGACCAGGAGAGTTAGGAGCTGGCAAAAGCACTCACTGATATCTGAATAATTAATGTAAAAGCGTCAAGGTAACCATGTTGTTCCTGCTTACATTTCACATGCTTTACTTAAACTTGCATTCCCTATGAGTGTTTGCTTTTTCCATGATTTAGTAAATTTTTTTTTAGGCAGCATATTACTCTCTTCTAATGCGTAATTTGAATTGCGCCGCATCCAGGAGTTTATAGCGGGCCACAATTGGGTTGTAGCTGAAGGCAGTGCAAGTTTCTATCAATGGGGCAGTATGGGGTTCAGTGGAGAGGATGTGGCACTATGGTCAGAGCTGCCGAGTTTGAAACTGGGGAACCAGGTTCAGCCTTCATGACCAATCCTCCAGATCACTCTTATGGTTGCAACTAAAAGATCAGTTTGAGGGTCACAGTCCCAGAAAGTAAGCGAGCTCACTGTGCCACTGGATCCAAGTTAACATTACTGATGAGGGGTAATACCCTGAAACCAGGCCCAGGACACTTGTTTCTGGTCCAATGAGGACCTGGCTTTGGAGTTCAGGCTAGACTGTTCCCATGAGGGGCAAGGTCAAGATTTATTTGCATATGGCTGGGTCTAAGATGGGTGGCATGGTGAGCAAAAGAATGATGGATTTAACCCAGATCTCGTGACTCAGGGTGAATGTTTGATTTGTTCTATATTCCTTTCATAATTTTTGTGTCTTTTTGTATGGTAAAGTCAGGCTACTGATGACTAGCCTAAGCCTATAAAGAGTGCCCATCTACAAAAGCAACCATTAGTCCTTCATCAGAAGATATCAATGCACCAATGACTAGGTCATGATGAAGAGGAAGTTATTGAAGATGTTTGCTAATTGTATGAGGTGACTGCCATTTTATTTTTTAAAGTAATGCCTACCATGATGTTCAATAGTTGGTGACATTTGCTATGCACGCTGTAATTGTGGTGACAGGATGGGGGACGCATTACTTCTGAGCTGGCACGAAGTGATGCCTATTCAAAATGGCCGATGTGTTTTAAGTAGAGGCAGGTATACACTTCAGTGGAGTAAGACATGTAAACAGCTGTCACTCTAGATGCAAAATGGTGGGTGAATGCGGAGGCAAAAATTAGGAATACCTGTTGCTTACAGTTAATGATAGGTCACCTAGTTTACACCCATTTCAGCTTTACCCAAAAATTGTTTAAAAAAAAGAAAAGCAGTACTGCTCATTCTTAAAGCGACTTTACCATTTCAAACTATGTCAGATAAATTACATGTGTGTCATTGTTGAACATCTTTGAGAAATCCCTTTCTTTGACTGAAAAATATGTGACTGGACACTTCCTCAATTCATAATATTTTTTTCCAAAAGTAGGTATGCGTGGCTTCATATAAAAAATAAACTTGGAGGGTCCACAAATTAATTTATTTAAGTACAACCCCTGTTGCATAAGGCAGGCAATGTATAACAAAAATATTGCAAACAGGGAACAAATAAGTCCCCTGTAAAAATCTAAACTCCTGCTAGAGCGATGGTGTATAGTGCTACATTGCCACCTTTCAATGAGGTAGAAATGAAATCACACACCCTGTTCAGCAAAGCATGCCCCCATATGCAAGGTAATGGTGGACACAAAGTCCGTTGAGATGCTCTGGCCCTTATCTCTCCTGCACATGCTCATGTGAGCTATTTGGGTTTAGGATGACCAAAGACTGGGCTACCGCAGGCCCTGTTAGACAGGCCATTGTCTTGCCTGCATATCCCGTTTGTGCAGGACCAACCAACATATGCTTGTTTTTTTATTTCTAGTTGTAATTTGGGACGGTCATTACGCCCCACCAGTTTTCAATGTCACCAGCCAACCCTGAATGAATAACAATAACGCAGCATCCGCAGCTGCCTGGACCAAGGGCCCCATCCAGGCACAGCTATTCCGCAGACAGCACAGAAAACTAGCATTTTAACCGAGGTATTTTTCAGTTAGTAAGCTTGCTGCATTTCTTCTCGTAATAGAGCGCAGCTGCAGGGTGATTGTGCGCCTCTGTTAACGTTTTCATGTTAAAGGCAGCGCCCTTCATGGGCTGCAATTAACATGGAAACTTTAAAAAAGGCACACTATCACCCCGTAGCCCAGCTCTATTTAGAGAAGAAATGCAGGAAGCTTACAAACACAGCGTGTGCTTTTAAGTGATTATAAAAGCACACGCTGTGTTTGGTGCTGCATTTCCTTTTTTTCTAGAGTGAGGCTGTGGGCAGATTTGTGCTTAATCGCAGCTCCTGACGGGCTCTGCAATTAACACAATGAACCCCACAGCCGCACTCTAGAAAACAAAAGACATTTAGCAAGAGGGAGCACTTGCTAAATGAAGAGGCTGCATGAATGCTCTCGGAAATGTGCGCGCCACAGACACAGCAGTGCGCGCTCCAGGGCACGGATGTGCGCGGCCACCCTGGCGCGTGGCTTCGTGGGAACACTGGTATGCACCGTACCCCTGCGATCATGGGGTGTACGAGCCGTACCCCCATTGTACGATTGGTGTACGAGCCATACCCCCATTGTACGATCGGTGTACGAGCCGTACCCCCATTGTACGATCGGTGTACGAGCCGTACCCCCATTGTAAAATCGGTGTACGAGCCGTACCCCCATTGTACGATCGGTGTACGAGCCGTACCCCGATTGTACGATCAGTGTACGAGCCGTACCCCATGTACGATCGGTGTACGAGCCGTACACCCATCGTACAATGGGGGTACGGCTCGTACACCGATCGTACAATGGGGGTACGGCTCGTCCACCGATCGTACATGGGGTACGGCTCGTACACCGATCGTACATGGGGGCAGCTCGTACACCGATCGTACAATGGGGGTACGGCTGGTACACCGATCGTACATGGGGTACGGCTCGTACACCGATCGTACAATGGGGGTATGGCTCGTACACCCCATGATCGCAGGGGCACGTTGCGTACCCCTGCGATCATGGGGGGTATGCACCGTACCCGGGGGGGCCGTTCCGTACCTGTTTCGGCACGAACTCTGCTTTATGGCTGTTTTCAGCTCCCGTAGAAAAAGGGTCGTACAGTGCGTACCCGACACGTATCGTACTTGCTGGGTCGTAAAAACCAGCCGCGAACCGTACAGATGTCGCGTACAGCGGGTTCCGAGGGAGAATCGTACGGAGATTAGAGTCGTACGGTTTCTTGTACGACTCGTACGGAGTACGGCTCCTGGTACGAATCGTACTTCGTCATACGTACGGGATGTTTACAGGTACGATTCGTACGGGGAAAAAACGCTCCGTACGACGATTCGGAGCGCTTTTTACCAGATCGGAATCGACCCCTTACTGTCGACATTTATATTCTCCTGTTAGCTATTCATATCTATATTCTAGTTCTCACTTCTCTTTTTGTTGTAACAGTTGTAAATCACTAGCGCTATACAAAACTTTCTAAATAAAAAGTAAATAAATAAATTACATTTTGAAATACTCAAACTAGCAAACACAAGCTTACTAGTTTCAAAAATAAAATCCAGTGAATAAATAAAACCAAAGGTCTTTTCAAACAGGAAAATGCCATCTATAACTTTCTATTTTGTCCACAGAGCTTCACATATTAAAACCACTTAATAACATTTTGGGGCCGATTCCGATTCGGGAAAAAAAGCGTCCGTCCGAATTGTATCCAGAGCCCTCTCCGTACAAATCGTACACGTCCGTCCGAATCACGTAATACGATCCGTATCTCGTCAATCCGTCCGAATCGTCGCGAACCGTACAAATTGCAAGGCTGAAACCCTACGACATGGACCCTCACAGAGAACCGTACGATTCGTAAACATGCCGTATGACCCGACGAGTACGATCCGGACCGGGGTATGAGGAGGCGATTCGTATGGTCCAGGTCAGGCAAGGGCGATTTGTACGGACAACCGTCCAATCACATACACACCGTACGGTGCGTACACCCCATGTCTGCAGGGGTACGGTGCGTACCCCTGCGATCATGGGGTGTATGCACTGTACCCAATGATCGTAGGGTGTACACACCGTACACCCTGCAATCATGGGGTACGGTGAGTACACCCCATGATCGTGGGGTACGGTGCGTACACCCCATGATCGCAGGGATACGCACCATACACCTACAGACATGAGGTGTACGCACCGTACCCGGTGGGGGCCATTCCATACCTGTTTCGAGGCGTACTCTGCTTCTCCGAACATTTTGTACTCCCGTAAAAAAAGTGTTGTACGGTGCGTACCCGACACGAATCGTATTTGCTGGGTCGGGAAAACCTGCTTCGAACCGTATGGATGTCGCGTACAGTGGGTTCCGAGGGAGAATCATGCGGAGACTAGAGTCATACGGTCTTTGTACGATTCGTATGGAGTCCTGCTCCTGTTACGAATCGTACTTCATCGTACCTACCGGGAGGTTGCAGGGTATGATTTGTATGGGAAAAACGCTCCGTATGGCTATTCGGAGTGGTTTTTCCCGAATCGGAATCGGCCCCTTTGTTTCAATATTGAGGTGCATTGCCAAAGGAAATACATGATAAAACTATTATCAAGGCACTATTTTTTATACTTTTTTTTAGGTTTTGAACATATGGTGCACCCAACGACATACACAATATGTCCTTTCAAAGAGAGGAAGCTGTCTGATAAAATTTGGTGGGTATTTTTTTTGTAATAAGAGATTAACGGAGCCCAAGAGTCATTGGTGGTGTGTTGACTTTTTCTTTACCCAGTGCAAAGGCAGAACGGTTAGACTTGGTGATATTGTTGAGAGGTCCACTAAGCATAACCACTCTACCTTTGCAATGCAGTAACACATTAAAACACTGGTAGGCACCTCCAATGAACTCTGGGGCTCGGGTTTGAAAGAGGTAACTCAGAACATCCTTATTCAAGTAGCTAGTAGTATGCTCACAATTCCTAATTAAAGGAGAATGGTACAAAGACCAAATCAGGCCAGTAATCCCCATCTAAAAACTTCTAAATTGTCTTCAGAAATTAATGAACTAACT
Source organism: Lissotriton helveticus (assembly GCF_964261635.1). Taxonomy (NCBI): domain Eukaryota; kingdom Metazoa; phylum Chordata; class Amphibia; order Caudata; family Salamandridae; genus Lissotriton; species Lissotriton helveticus. The sequence continues at coordinate 1,569,926,850 of NC_136057.1, read as the reverse complement.
GAATCTTTTAGTCATGAACAGTTCCTACTATTTAACAACTAACCCCTCTGAAATATACTTTAATTTTCAATACCCTTCATAACACAGTAAACCTTGTAAACAGTGAAATTTGGCTGTGGGACTTTTAAGTCAACTGCATTTGCCTTCATCCAAGTTTGCACAGTCCATGCATCCATTAATCTCACTACTATACCATTAATTTATGCTTTAATTCCTGACAAGCAGTCTTCGACATACACTGAATTTTTAACAGTGATTACATCCAAATCATTGAATAAAAGTCCTGTGAAAATAATAACTGATTTTTTAAATTCAATCATTAACAGTAAAATAAAAACGTTTCGAACTACACAAATTCAAGGGTGTTTGTTTCACTTTTCTAATGCATATCAAATAAACAATGTTTAAATCCTTAGTCGAGGATTACTTGGCAAACAGTAAAATGCAATTTGAAATTAAAAAAAACACCTGCTTTGCGTTTTCTACCCCCAGAATGTGTAGATAAATACTGCACTTCAATTGCACAGTTTGAAAGTTTTCTACAAAATGTAAAAAATATGCCTTACTGCTAAATTACTTTGTAGGGACATTGAATGACCATCCAAGCAGGTCAGTTCACAGAAGACAACTGCATTTTCCAATTGAGTGATGAAACTGCTACTTGACTTGTTAAGAGGGAAGCACATAAACCAACAATGCCATTGAGAGTCAGCATACACTGTTAAGAGCTCCACTGGCAAGATTCATTCTGACCTGTGTCATTTTCTGGAAATTTATTTTGAAGAAGGAGCAATGTTTCCAAGACATGAGACAGGTGCACCATTGATAGGATGTCTGCAGCCACAGAATTCAAAATAAAGTTTAAAAAAAAAGGTCTAAAACATTACTGATTAAAATGTAACAGTTCTCACTATTGGAAGCTGCAAACTACCTAGACAATGTCGCATACATCCTAAATTATTACCAACACCTCTATCGATGTGAATTACTCTCTTGTTTGCATTTATACTGTACAATCAATTGTCAGATTTTTTTGTCAAATGAAAATCAAATTAGCCCTAACTGTTGTTGTTTTCTGTCTTCAAATCTTGGCAATTTTCTCTAATATATAATATTTCTTCCAAAGAACCGCTGGTATAACAACAACCCACAAACCTCTTTCTCAAAAATTTAATACCCTGAAAATATAAAAAAAAAAAAGCTACACAAAAATCCTTCTTCCATTCTTCTTTTTTCTCTTCAACTTTCTCGTAGTTGGAGCACATTTGTGTTTTTAATAAAAAGGCTACTCCCCTTCACTACAGCAAAATTTAACAATACGCAACACCAAAACATCTTCTTTCTTCTATGAATACTTCTTTTTCTTTTTAAGAGTGTACAAAATACATCAACAGAAATAAAGTATTTTTTTAAAGAATGGGCTAAAACTCAATTTCTTTTTTATGTTCTGTTTTAAAAAAATGGCAACCAGCCTGCTTTACACATACAAAAAATTACCTGTTTGGTGATTTAATTCGGGTTCGAATTCAAAAACATACATACAATTTTTAACTACAATTACTCTGCCTCTCTATATATCTCCTTGCAAAAAATTATGATTCCTATATGTGTAGTAAACAAACTAAATTGTTATTACCTGTCCACAGTTCCACCTTGCTTTCGATCTTGACTGTGATGCTCCATCAATTTTAGAAAAAGATGCACAACCATGAACGTCATGCTAAAATAATAACCACTGAAAAAGGACAATTTTTACCATAGCATTAAAAGGGAAACTGTGGGAACCTATGCAAGACCACTGACTCATTGTCAGTGAAATTGCTCTCCCACCCTCGCAGCTCCACCATTAAGTGAGGTGCCCCTGCCCCTGCACTCTTGAGTGTTGGTGATCGAGGCCCTCCTCCACCCGCAGGTTTCCCTGCGCCTCATCCCTGGTGGTCCAGTGGACCTCTGTCTCCTTTCTTTCTTTCTGCTCCTTCACTCCTTTTTCTCCCCTTTCTATCTTTCACCTTTCTGCACCTCTGCTCTTTTGCGCCTTATTTCTGCCCATTTCCCTTTCTCTCCCTCTGCTCCTTCACTCGTTTTCACTCGTTTTTTTCCCTTTCTATCTTTCACCTTCCTGCACCTCTACTCTTTTGTGCCTTATTTTTGCCCATTTCCCTTTCTCTCCCTCTGCTCCTTCACCCGTTTTCACTCGTTTTTTTACCCTTTCTATCTTTCTCCTTTCTGCTCTTTTCTGCATCTCTGCTCTTTTGTGCCTTATTTCTGCTTATTTTCCCTTTTTTCTTTATCCCTTCTTTCCTCCCTTTACCTTTCCCCGCCGCTGCTGCCCCCGCGGCCCCTCCCCCTCCCAGCACGACCGGCCCAATCCAGCTCCCCTCCCCGCTCCCGCCTCCCAGCTGTCCAGCCCTCCCCGACCCCTACTTAATGGCGGCCACTGCGGGGACAGGCGAGCAAGACCACTGACTCATTGTCAGTGAAATTGCTCTCCCACCCTCGCAGCTCCACCATTAAGTGAGGTGCCCCTGCCCCTGCACTCTTGAGTGTTGGTGATCGAGGCCCTCCTCCACCCGCAGGTTTCCCTGCGCCTCATCCCTGGTGGTCCAGTGGACCTCTGTCTCCTTTCTTTCTTTCTGCTCCTTCACTCCTTTTTCTCCCCTTTCTATCTTTCACCTTTCTACACCTCTGCTCTTTTGCGCCTTATTTCTGCCCATTTCCCTTTCTCTCCCTCTGCTCCTTCACTCGTTTTCACTCGTTTTTTTCCCTTTCTATCTTTCACCTTCCTGCACCTCTACTCTTTTGTGCCTTATTTTTGCCCATTTTCCCTTTCTCTCCCTCTGCTCCTTCACCCGTTTTCACTCGTTTTTTTACCCTTTCTATCTTTCTCCTTTCTGCTCTTTTCTGCATCTCTGCTCTTTTGTGCCTTATTTCTGCTTATTTTCCCTTTTTTCTTTATCCCTTCTTTCCTCCCTTTACCTTTACCCGCCGCTGCTGCCCCCGCGGCCCCTCCCCCTCCCAGCACGACCGGCCCAATCCAGCTCCCCTCCCCGCTCCCGCCTCCCAGCTGTCCAGCCCTCCCCGACCCCTACTTAATGGTGGCCACTGCGGGGACAGGCGAGCAAGACCACTGACTCATTGTCAGTGAAATTGCTCTCCCACCCTCGCAGCTCCACCATTAAGTGAGGTGCCCCAGCCCCTGCACTCTTGAGTGTTGGTGATCGAGGCCCTCCTCCACCCACAGGTTTCCCTGCGCCTCATCCCTGGTGGTCCAGTGGACCTCTGTCTCCTTTCTTTCTTTCTGCTCCTTCACTCCTTTTTCTCCCCTTTCTATCTTTCACCTTTCTGCACCTCTGCTCTTTTGCGCCTTATTTCTGCCCATTTCCCTTTCTCTCCCTCTGCTCCTTCACTCGTTTTCACTCGTTTTTTTCCCTTTCTATCTTTCACCTTCCTGCACCTCTACTCTTTTGTGCCTTATTTTTGCCCATTTTCCCTTTCTCTCCCTCTGCTCCTTCACCCGTTTTCACTCGTTTTTTTACCCTTTCTATCTTTCTCCTTTCTGCTCTTTTCTGCATCTCTGCTCTTTTGTGCCTTATTTCTGCTTATTTTCCCTTTTTTCTTTATCCCTTCTTTCCTCCCTTTACCTTTCCCCGCCGCTGCTGCCCCCGCGGCCCCTCCCCCTCCCAGCATAACCGGCCCAATCCAGCTCCCCTCCCCGCTCCCGCCTCCCAGCTGTCCAGCCCTCCCCGACCCCTACTTAATGGCGGCCACTGCGGGGACAGGCGAGCAAGACCACCGACTCATTGTCAGTGAAATTGCTCTCCCACCCTCGCAGCTCCACCATTAAGTGAGGTGCCCCTGCCCCTGCACTCTTGAGTGTTGGTGATCGAGGCCCTCCTCCACCCGCAGGTTTCCCTGCGCCTCATCCCTGGTGGTCCAGTGGACCTCTGTCTCCTTTCTTTCTTTCTGCTCCTTCACTCCTTTTTCTCCCCTTTCTATTTTCACCTTTCTGCACCTCTGCTCTTTTGCGCCTTATTTCTGCCCATTTTCCTTTCTCTCCCTCTGCTCCTTCACTCGTTTTCACTCGTTTTTTTCCCTTTCTATCTTTCACCTTCCTGCACCTCTACTCTTTTGTGCCTTATTTTTGCCCATTTTCCCTTTCTCTCCCTCTGCTCCTTCACCCGTTTTCACTCGTTTTTTTACCCTTTCAATCTTTCTCCTTTCTGCTCTTTTCTGCATCTCTGCTCTTTTGTGCCTTATTTCTGCTTATTTTCCCTTTTTTCTTTATCCCTTCTTTCCTCCCTTTACCTTTCCCCGCCGCTGCTGCCCCCGCGGCCCCTCCCCCTCCCAGCATAACCGGCCCAATCCAGCTCCCCTCCCCGCTCCCGCCTCCCAGCTGTCCAGCCCTCCCCGACCCCTACTTAATGGCGGCCACTGCGGGGACAGGCGAGCAAGACCACCGACTCATTGTCAGTGAAATTGCTCTCCCACCCTCGCAGCTCCACCATTAAGTGAGGTGCCCCTGCCCCTGCACTCTTGAGTGTTGGTGATCGAGGCCCTCCTCCACCCGCAGGTTTCCCTGCGCCTCATCCCTGGTGGTCCAGTGGACCTCTGTCTCCTTTCTTTCTTTCTGCTCCTTCACTCCTTTTTCTCCCCTTTCTATTTTCACCTTTCTGCACCTCTGCTCTTTTGCGCCTTATTTCTGCCCATTTTCCTTTCTCTCCCTCTGCTCCTTCACTCGTTTTCACTCGTTTTTTTCCCTTTCTATCTTTCACCTTCCTGCACCTCTACTCTTTTGTTCCTTATTTTTGCCCATTTTCCCTTTCTCTCCCTCTGCTCCTTCACCCGTTTTCACTCGTTTTTTTACCCTTTCTATCTTTCTCCTTTCTGCTCTTGTCTGCATCTCCGCTCTTTTGTGCCTTATTTCTGCTTATTTTCCCTTTTTTCTTTATCCCTTCTTTCCTCCCTTTACCTTTCCCCGCCGCTGCTGCCCCCGCGGCCCCTCCCCCTCCCAGCACGACCGGCCCAATCCAGCTCCCCTCCCCGCTCCCGCCTCCCAGCTGTCCAGCCCTCCCCGACCCCTACTTAATGGCGGCCACTGCTGGTGCACCGAAGGCGCGTCAAAGGCAAGCACGTCTGCGCCCGTCTGCAACCCGTCCGCGACCAGCACCCGGAACCCTGGACCTCCGCCCCGCCAACGCTACGACCCAGCAGCACTCCACGCACTCAACCCAGGCTGCAACAACAACTGCAAGCTAGCATCACCAGCGGACACCCATGGACCCTTCAGCTGTCACCGCTGCCGGCACACCTGCAGCGCCGCCAAGAACACGGATCCAGCACAACCCGCCCACAAGAACACAACCGAACCGAAGACGCTACAATGCATCCTCCTCAACGTCCGATCCCTCCACAAACATGCCACAGAAATCTGGGACCTCCTCGACAGCACAACCCCAGACGTAGCATTCTTCACCGAAACCTGGACCAACACCACCTCAGGACCGGACATCGCCATCGCCATCCCCCAAGGATACAAGATCTCCAGGAAGGACCGCCCCATCCACCCAGGAGGAGGAATCGCCATCGTCCACAAGTCCAGCCTCCGCCTGAGCACACTTCCTGACGAGTCCACAGAACTGATTGAACACCTTCACTTCAAGATACTGGCCAGCCCCACCGCCGCCCTCCGAGGAACCCTCATCTACCGACCCCCTGGACCCCGCGGACCCTTCGCCAACTCCATCACGGACATTATCTCCCCGCAGGCCATCGCATCCACCAACTACACCCTGCTGGGAGACCTCAACTTCCACCTCGACAATCAACTGGACCCCAACACCACATCCCTCCTGGACAACCTCCACAACATTGGACTCCGCCAGATCGTGACCGAGCCCACGCACTCAGCAGGACACACCCTCGACCCCCTCTTCACTACAGGAAACTCCATCACCTTCAGCCACACCACCGAACTCCCATGGACCGACCATCGTTGCGTCCACTTCACCTTCAGAACACCCACCATCCACAGACACCAGCACCTGCTTCCACAAAGAAACTGGACCAAAATCACAGATGACCAGCTCACCTCCTCACTCAACAACTCCACCCCAACCATTGCGGAAAACGACGACCCCAACACCGCAGCCCGAACCCTGCATAGATGGATCTCGGACAGCACCAACATCATAGCCCCCCTCAAGAAAAACAACAATACCCGTGCCAAGAAAGCCAGATGGTTTACCACCGAACTTCGAGAGTCCAGGCGCACATGCCGCCGCCTCGAAAAGGCCTGGAGAAACACCAAATCCACAGAAGCCCACAACAACTGCAGAGCCGCCACCAACGCCCACCATCAACTCATCAGAGAAACGAGGAAAAAAGCGATTGAAGACAGAATCTCCACCCACGCACACAACAGCAAGGAACTCTTCAGCATCATCAAGGAGTTCGCCCAACCCACCAGCGAGTCTACCGACATCCCTCCCTCACAAGACCTCTGCGACAAACTCAGCATCTTTTTCCACCACAAAATCAAGACCATCTACGACAACTTCGACGAAGACAACCAACACACTGAACCCTCACCAACCACCCCCGACACCCGGAAACCAGCGATTGATGACTGGACAGCCCTCACCACCAAAGACACACTGAAGACAATGAAGTCAATCCACTCAGGGGCCCCCACAGACCCCTGCCCCCACCACATCTTCAACAGAGCCGCCAACACCATCGCACCCATGCTCCGCCAAACCATCAACCGCTCCCTGGCGACCGCCTCATTCCCCGACGACTGGAAACACGCCGAGGTCAACCCCCTCCTAAAGAAACCCTCAGCGGACCCCACCGACCTCAAAAACTACAGACCCATCTCCCTGCTCCCGTTCCCAGCGAAAGTCATCGAGAAAGCCATCAACAGCCAACTCGCCACATTCATTGAAGAACACAACATCCTCGACTCCTCCCAATCCGGCTTCAGAAAAAACCACAGTACGGAAACCGCCCTCCTCGCCGCAACAGACGACATCCGCACCTTACTGGACAAAGGAGAAACAGTAGCCCTCATCCTCCTCGACCTATCAGCGGCGTTCGACACAGTCTCCCACCGCACCCTAATACGCAGACTCTACGATGCAGGAATCCAGGACAAGGCCCTCGACTGGATCTGCTCCTTCCTCTCCAGCAGGACACAGCGGGTCAGACTCCCCCCTTTCCTCTCGGACCCCACACCTATCACCTGCGGAGTCCCCCAGGGCTCCTCCCTCAGCCCGACGCTCTTCAACGTCTACATGGCTCCACTTGCCCCCATCGTCAGAACCTACGGACTCAACATCGTGTCATATGCAGACGACACCCAGCTCATCCTCTCCCTATCCAACGAGCCCAACACCGCCAGACGCAACTTTCGAGAAGGCATGGAAGCCGTCGCCAAATGGATGAAAAACAGCTGCCTACAACTAAACACCAACAAAACAGAAGTACTCATCATGGGCCCAAACCCCGACGCCTGGAGGGACACCTGGTGGCCCACCGCCCTCGGAAACCCGCCAACCCCCACAGACCACACACGCAACCTGGGAATCATCCTGGACTCCGAGTTCAAAATGGACCGCAAGATCAACTCTGTCTCATCTTCCTGCTTCCACACCCTCCGCCTCCTTCGTAAGACCTTCAAATGGATCCCCCTCGAACACCGAAAGACAGTCACTCACGCCCTGGTGACCAGCAGACTCGACTACGGCAACGCACTCTACGCCGGAATAAACAAAAACCTCATCCGCAAGCTACAGAACATCCAGAACGCCGCCGCAAGACTGGTCCTCAACCTGCCAAAACACTGCCACATCTCCCAGCACCTGCGCACACTCCACTGGCTCCCCGTCGAGGCGAGAATCACCTTTAAGATGCTCACCCACGCACACAAGGCCCTCCACGGCACCGGACCAGCATACCTGAACAGCCGACTCAAATTCCACGCACCCCAAAGGACCCTACGATCAGCCCAGCTTTCCTACGCTGTGGTCCCCCACACCAGAAAGACCAGATCGGGAGGCCGCTCCTTCTCCTTCCTCGCGGCCAAAGCATGGAACGCCCTTCCGCTCCACCTCAGACAGACAACATCGCTCCCCATCTTCGCAAGAAACCTCAAAACCTGGCTCTTCGACAGACCCCCTCCTTGATGGAATGGAACCTGCACCCCCCCAACGCCCCCCCCCCCCACCCCTAGCGCCTTGAGACCCTTGCGGGTGAGTAGTCGCGCTTTAACAAACTCCTGATTGATTGATTGATATGCTTGAGTGTTTTTCAAATTCTTCTTCTTCACTTGTGACATAGTATGAAATGCTTAAACACTTTTAGCAAAAAAAACTATTATCTGTTATATTTTAAAAAGTTTATCAATAATCCTATGTTAAATAAATGTATAACTAATTTTTCAATTTAGGGTTATGATTTATTTGATTAAATAATGTTTTTAAAATAGTTTGTTTAAGACATATTCTTATAAATTAATTATATTTCAGATATTTTTTAATTATGAAAGTTATTTTAATTAGTATTAATATTTAGCTTTTTCTTTTTTGCTGACCATTTCCAATAATTAATTTTAGTTTCTATGTATTAATACAGTTCCCCAATCATTACCTACATTCCACTCCAATAAAATAAATTATTATGTTTTGAACACATTATTTTAAAAAATACCTTGCAATTAAATATTAAAAAATTATTAACTGTGTATTAATACAGTTCCCCACACATAAACCCTATATCCCAACTATTCTGCCCCATAAAACTATTTTTGTTCTATACAATAAGGTGGTAATGTTACTCTATATACATTTCACCTAACAATTAATACTCAAGCATTAAATTAAATAACTGAGTATGTCTGCACTTCACCACCCATTACCCCATATCCATTACATTCTGCCCCTAAAACTGAATTATTATATTTTAAACACATTTTAATTCATTTTTTATTCTATGTATGCACATTTTTACATACATTACAGTTCCATTTAATTAAAATATAAATAATCAATTATTAAGAATAACACCTGATTTTTAAATAATTTCCCCACCCATAACTCTTATATTCTTACTATACGGCATCTAAAAAACAATTTTTTGTTTACAATTAAGTTTATAATTTAAATACATTTCTTAATAATTGAATTATTAATACTCATACCTTAAAGGTTATACCTGGGTATTAATACACTTCCCACCAATAACGTCCCTATCCCTTACATCCAGCAGCCATTTGAATTGTTACCCATTTTTCATTAAAATTAATATCCTAGAATATTTACATTCAAAATGTAATGTTTTGAAATGTTTAAAATATAATTTGTAATTGACATATAAAAATATATAATTGGTAACACAATATGAAAAAAAATTCAACACCAACTTCAAAGAAAACTTTGCATATTCATATTTACCTATAATTAAAATCGAAAAAATATTGAATTTTAAACTCATATAACTAAAAAATAATTTCCAAAGCCTATTTATTTTTTTCAAAGAACTAGACTTACCTACAATTGCCATTATACTTGGGCAAAAAACTATACTTACCTATAATTACCAGTATACGTGGTTTAAGGCATTCATGGTAAAGGCACGTGTGGTAAAAGCATGCATGGTAATGGTAAATGTGTGGTATAGACTGAGTGGTAAAGGTAAGTTGTTGTAAAGACTGCTTAGTAAAGGCTGTTTTCCATCCTCCTGGAATACGGTCTCCATATTGCACTTTCTTTTGGCTCTTAGAAGTTCTGTGTCGAGGATACGATGCACAGTCGAGGCGATGCATCGGTTCTGAGGAGCTGTGAGGCTGCGATGTGTCTTCTTCAAGGCTTCAGTCGACGAGGCATGCAAGGGCCTGCATTAGAAAAGCTTTGCACATGCGGTGGTTCTGATGTGGTTGCAGGGTCGATGCAGGATACTTTGTGCCAGGAGAACCCTCTCAGCAGTGGCAATGCATTGGTTCCTCTCAGGTTTGCATTGTAGAGAGGAGGAGATGCGTTGGTTCTGCTGGGACCACTGATGGGCTGGCAGAGCACCAAAGGTCCTCTTCCAGGGGTCCAGGACTGGGTTGGTACCAATTGGCAGGGTACACACACAGATGGCAGAGTTCAGGTGGTGGGTTCAAGGTTGTTGAAGCCTTCTGTCCCTTCTGTCTACTCAGGAGGCAGCCAACTAGCCCTTGAGTCACTCTGGAGGCCTGGGTTCAACAGATGCAGGCTGAGTCCTTTTCACACAGGCAAGAGGGCAGCAGGCAGCTGGGCGGCACAGCAATGCAGCAGTCCAACAAGGCAATGGTCCAGGAGGGCACAGAGTGGCAGTCCCTTTAGCAGCACAGCAGTCCTTCTTCATGGCAGAGTGTCAACAGGTCCAGAAATGTCCTGAAGTGGTGGTGTCTGAGGTCCAATATTTATATCTTGTGCCCTTTCTCTGGAAGGTAGGGGAAGCTTCTAGAGGTTTGCCTTTGAAGTCTCCAGGCATCCTGATTTCCTTGTCCTGGCTCCAGACTAACTCCAGGGGGTTGCAGCTCTTTTTGCGGAGGCAGGACACAGCCTATTTAAGTGTAGGTAGGGCTGTGCACATCTCTGCCGTCTCATCATGCCAGTGATGGCCCATCTAGGCACACCTTAGATCTCTATTATGTGTGGCTGTCTACGAGTAATACAAAAATCCCAGTCATGTGACCCACAGACATGCTTCAGGCACTAAATGGCTAAGGCAGTAAAATGCCAACTTCATAAAAGTGATCAATACATTGGGAAACCCAATAAACCCTTGGATGCTTGGGCAATACAATAGAAAAGCAATGGGTGCCAACAAGGGAATTTGTTTGCTAATGACTCAGTGGAATATAGAATGATTTGTAAGATTAGTGCAACTGGAACAAACCCAAATGTGTCAATAGACAACTTCACTCAATGCAACTGTTTAGCACAAATAACAAAAAAGACGGGAGGTCCTAAACTGTTAGAAGTGCAAAGTTATTTATATAGAGTAATCGTTAAAAAGGAGTACATACACATAAATGAAGTCAGCAAGAGATCATGAAAAGAAAGTTAAAATCAATTATTCTAACAATTCATTTTTGTTATTTGTGCTAAACAGTTGCATTGAGTGAAGTTGTCTTATGACACATTGGGTTTGTTCCAGTTGGACTAATCCCACAAATAATTATATATTCCACTCAGTCATTAGCAAACAAATTCCCTTGTTGGCACCCATTACTTTTCTAACTTCCAAAAAGTGGCATTTTCAGAATTGTAATTTAAAATCCGACTTTACCATAAGAGAAGATGTTTCATTACAATTCCAAACACACTAAGCATGAACTAGTGACCTGTTCCCAATTTGCACCACCCGGAGCAATCCACATCTCACCACAAGAGAAAACATCAGTAGTAAGGGGACACTGGACAATTTCAGAAAGGCCCATTTGGCTTAGTCAGGAAAAATGCCAGTTCTAAAACCTGACTTGACCATTAAGTTGGATTTTAAATCACTTTGATAATGAATCCTTGAATCATAATCCTAGCAGCCAACCCAAACTGAAACTAAGCCCTATATGTTGTTATAGCGTAACACAGTGTTTACCTATGGAACACCCAGCCTTGCTACTGTGAAAAAAGAGTTTGGAGGTTTTCCCTGCCAATGTAAAAGATTAAATATACATGTCCTACTTTTATTTGATAATCAAATGTTTTTGCATTTGTAAGAAACAGACAAACAAAAGACATCAGATGATTACACAGTAAGTCAAAGTCCATCTTCGGCACACAGCAAACGTTCCAGCCATAATTTACACCTTTCAAGTCAGTGCTATCATTGGAAAAGCAATAAAACAGTATAGGAGAAAGAACAGGCACATATCTCAAGACAGTAAATTCAGCCATTTGCCCCATATCTTATGAAATTTCTCGGGACATCCCTGGGCTTCAAAGAGGGGATTCTTCTTGAGCCGCAATCCAATCCACCCCTCGTTTCCACTTTCGTATGGTAGGAGGTTTGGTCTGGGCCCAGGGCGCTGGGATGTCTCGCTTGGCCACCGCCACCAATGTACCCAGGAAGTGTTTGTTGGCTCTGGAGCCGTCCAGGCCAATCGAAAACTCCCAGAAGAAGGTGTATGGGATCATGAGGGATCTGACACCCCAGAGTCTGTGTAAGCTCAGACTCCACGCCCGACCAAAATGAAGAGAGGGCAGGGCATACCCAAACCATGTGATGAAATCGGCCTGGGCTTGGCCACATCGTGTGCAGTCTGGGGAGGGGCGCATCCCTGCCCTATATAGGCATGCAGGAGTTAGGTAGGCCATTTGAAGGTAGTAGAGTTGGATGAGACGTAGTTTTGAGGAAGTGGTCAGAGTTTGGGGGGGCCATAAGAGCATCGTACCAATCTGCCTCCTCCAGGGGACCGATCCAATCCTCCCAATGGATTTGTAGTGAGTCTAGGGTGACAGGGCCGTTGTTCACGAGGAAACGGTATATCCGGGACACTCCCGTTGCCCAAGATTCCTATCATAACATGAGCCTCCAGCTGGCTAAACTCAGGAAGCAAAGTTCCTGGTGGAATATGTGCAGTGAGGGCATGGCGGAGTTGTAGATACCTGTAAAATTGGGTGGTGTGAAGAGAATGACGCTATTGCAGATCTGAGAAGACCCTAACATGATCGCCTACCCAGACATCTCCAAGTAATGAGAGCCCAACCCGATCCCACTGACGAAAGCCCTTGTGGGAAGATGTTTTACTCAGCCACGTGCCGTGCCACAGAGGTGTATGTTGGGTATGACTCTTGGCCCATCTCGTGTAGTGCAGGGCGGAGCGCAAGGCTATTAGAATCACCCTAGTGATAGGTGGAATTGTTTGTGGGATGGGAGCCCTGTATAAATAGGCTTGGATTTGTGGAAAGTCCATAGTGTGGAGTTTAGTCCGATAACCTGGGTCTGACCAGCCGCCAGTGAACCAGTCATGGATGACAATAAGTCTGTCGGCCAAGTAGTAAAGGTGAAGATTCGTCATACCCATGCCTCCATCGAAAGGAGGAATCCAGCAGCGGGCCAGGGCTATACGTGGTCTCCCACCTCCCCAAAGGAACCTGGTAATTATCCCATCAAAGTCTCTGAACCAACTACCCGGAAGGTGAAAGGTGACATTCTGTAAAATGTATAGAAAACGGGGGAGAATCATCATTTTAAAGAGTGCCCCTCTTTCAAGGGGATTGGGAGGGAGAGATTGTCATCGCTTGAGGTCGTGTTTGGCTTTCGTGATCAGGGGTGTAATGTTGAGCGCCCATTCCAACTCCAAGAGCAGAGCCAGAGGATAGCGATTTCCTCCTGAGGCGAAAAGCCGGGAGTAGGCCTGTCTGTTCTGTTGTTTTTAATTTTTGAGAGTCACTCATTCATATTGTTGTTTTTAAAGGAACGCCCACTCCCTACTTCACCAGGGCGCATTCACGACATTGATTTGCCGCGCAGCGGATTCTATCGCTGCCGCGGGACTTGGGAACCGCCGCCATCAGCGACGCCCACTTAGGCCACGCCCCTCGCTCGAGAGGCCACGCCCCCTGACACCGCTATATCTGCCGCTGAGCACAAGCGGACAGACGATAGCGATTTCCTCCTGAGGCGAAAAGCCGGGAGTAGGCCTGTCTGTTCTGTTGTTTTTAATTTTTGAGAGTCACTCATTCATATTGTTGTTTTTAAAGGAACGCCCACTCCCTACTTCACCAGGGCGCATTCACGACATTGATTTGCCGCGCAGCGGATTCTATCGCTGCCGCGGGACCTGGGAACCGCCGCCATCAGCGACGCCCACTTAGGCCACGCCCCTCGCTCGAGAGGCCACGCCCCCTGACATCGTTTCGTGCCCCCCATAAATGTGTAATCCACGTCCGCGCAGCGGACGGGCGCAGCGGGCGCGCCGTTTGCGCGCCGAAGGCGCGCCTAAGGCAAGCCCGTCTGCGCCCGTCCGCGCCAGGACGGGCCACGGGGCACGACACTCTGGGCTACCCCTTTCATATACTCCATGCCAGCTGCGCTCGCTGAATGCTAACTGGCCACTGAATCAAGCTACAAGGTCCTACATCCTCAAACTGGGCATCGCAGGATCGGACACCATCATACAACCCTCATCCCCCTCTATCATTACCACCTCAGCCTTTCTCCTTAACACGAGATCAGCCGTTAGGCATCAGCTTGAAATCTACGACCTTCTGGATTCAAAATCACCAGATCTTCTGTTCCTTACAGAAACCTGGTATAAACCTGACTCCCTGCCTAGCATCCTTGCCGCCCTTCCACCTGAATACTCACTGCTTCGCGCTGATCGACCTGGAAGCAGAGCAGGCGGCGGCGTAGCTTTAATCGCTCGCAAGGAGTTTCATTTCCAAATTCTGGACTCGCCCATGATATCAGCCGCGGACTGTCTTGTAATACGCTCCACTTACCTCAAGACCCCTCTCACATGTTTATTGACGTACCGACCCCCTCAGTCGTGCCCTGACTTTCTCCCTGCCTTTCAGAACCTCCTGGCCACTTTGGTAATCAATAACGCCTCCGTCTTGGTTTTGGGCGACTTTAATTATTGGCCCACCGACCCCGCCGAAGACTCTACGTCCAAAGATTTCACTCAATCTCTTCTTAGTTTTAATTTTATCCAGCACGTCCAGAGCCCCACTCACATTGGGGGCCATATCTTGGACCAGATCTGGACACTTAACATACCCACTTCTCTTCCCACTGTCTCGCCCTGTTCCTGGTCAGATCATTCCTTACTTACCTTCACCATGGACCTGAATCCAAGCACACCCCCTCCCATTCCCCAAAACGTTTGGGCTAGGAACTGGAATAAAGTAGACATCACCTCCCTCTGTAGTTCGCTAGCAGCCACTTGTCCTGGCACTGTGGGCTCAGATCCCCATTCCGGGATAGTCACACTTGATCGTTGGCTCACCGCCACCTGTGACCCTGTAGCTCCTTTAAAGCGAATAATTATTAATCGCTCACATAAGGCCAATAAGTGGTTCAGCCCCGATCTCAAAGCTAAAAAACTGGAGCTTAGACAGGCTGAACGAGCCTGGCGCCGGGCTTATTCACCCATTGGCCGGCAACACTTTTTATCTGTACTTAATGATTACAAAATGTCTATACTCAGAGCTAAGACCGAGTATTTCTCCGGGCGCATTCTAGCGGCGGAATGCAAATCGCGTGAGATCTTTTCTACGGTACATGAATTAGCTTCATCGGATAGAGCCTCACCTAGAATTCCCCCTTCCCAGGCCTTATGCGAATCACTCAATGATTTCTTCATTGATAAAATTGCTCTGATCAAAGCGAACATCCCTCTCTCTTCCCCCACTTTTTTTCCCCCTCAACCCCCTGAAAATCACTACTCCTTGACCTCTATTCCTCCACTTGCCAGAGAATCGCTGCTCCCCCTACTCAATCGAGTTAAGTCGGGCTCTCCGACCGACATTGCCCCGGCACGTATCCTCAGCCAGCTTTTTGCGGCTTGCCCTTCACCAGTCCTGGCCTTCTTGAATAGCTGCTTTATGTCCGGACAGGTTCCGGCCCCCCTCAAGACTGCCATAATCCTCCCAATATTAAAAAAACCCGGAGTGGACCCCTCTTCCCCTGCAAATTACCGTCCCATATCCCTTCTCCCTTATTTGGGAAAAATAGCAGAATCCCATGTTTCCCAGGTGCTTAGCTCCTTCATCGAAAGTAGCAACTATCTTGCACCTTGCCAGGCGGGCTTTCGCCCCCGGCACTCTACTGAGAAGGTGGTCATCTCAGTTATGGACCAACTCAGGGAGGGCCTAGACATCAACATTCCCCAAGCCTTGGTCCTTCTGGACCTCTCCGCCGCCTTTGACACGGTAGATCACTCCATCCTCCTGTCCCGTGTCAAGGCGGCGGGCATAGGGGACCAGGCCCTCTCCTGGGTGGGCTCTTTCCTGAAGGGACGAACCCAGGCGGTTCATCTGTCCGAATTCTCAGCTTCACCCAGCAAGGTGAATTGTGGTGTCCCCCAGGGCTCCTCCCTTTCCCCTCTTTTGTTTAATCTTTATATTTTCCCCCTCATTTTTGCACTTCAACAAATGGAGGTCACAGTCTATAATTACGCTGATGACCTCCAGCTTATATTTAATTTCTCCTCTGCTTCATTTGCTGCCACTAACTTCCAGTCGGTCCTTCTGTTTATCCGAGGTTGGATGAACGCTAACCATCTAAAGCTCAACCCGGATAAGACAGAACTGATCTTGACTGGGGGGAGTGGCAATCCTTGGTCACCATCCTTTTGGCCTGCCTCTTTTGGTCCCTCTCCCACCCCCTCTCATTCTGTCAAAACTCTGGGCATTATGCTCAATAATCAGTTGACACTTCACACCCACATTAGTTCTGTTGTTTCCTCTTCCTTCTTTGCTTTACGTACTATTAGGAAAGTATCCCGTTTTTTTTCTCCCTCTGCACTAAAAATGATTGTTATGGCCATGATTCTATCAAAACTCGATTATGGCAACATCATTTATAATGGAGCCCCGGCCTATGCACTCCAACGCCTCCAACTGGTGCAGAACCAGGCAGCTCGCCTGGTATATGGCCTTTCAAAATTTCACCACGCCTCCCCTCTTCTTTTCGCCCTCCACTGGCTCCCAATTAAGCAAAGAGCCCTCTTTAAGCTTGGATGTCTTACCTTTCAGGCTCGAGCCGGCACGGCCCCTACTTTCATCAATGCGGCTATAACCAACTACATTCCCGTAAGAGAGTTGCGTTCTTCCTCCGAATCTCTGCTAGTCACCCCTCGGTTTAAGAAGAGCCGCTCAGGCGGCCAGAAATTCTCGGTGCAGGCCCCCACTTTTTGGAACTCTCTTCCCTTTTCCCTAAGATCCCTGTCATCCTATACTGAATTCCGGAAAAACCTTAAGACACTGCTGTTCCAGCAAGCGTTCAGCCCATAATTCTCCCCCCTCCCTCCCTCAGGTTGAAATCCTATAGCGCCATGAAACTGCTAGTGAACGTGCGCTTTAAAAATAACTCAAAATTCAAATTCAAATCTCAAGATATTTGAATGAGAGATTCCGTAGGGGGCTGATAGATTGTCAGTCAAAGCAGGCCCTTGAGGGATGGAGGGACGAAAGTGGACTTCTTTGGGTTGAGTTGCACGCCGAGGCGTTCTCAAAGACCTGAAGTACCTCCAGGCAACACGGGCCGGAGCTCTCCGGATCAGCTAAGAAAAGCAGGACGTCGTCTGCATAGAGGGCAATTTTATCCACCTGGTGGGGATCCCAGGCCCATCCACGGATTTGGGGGTCGTTGCATATGAGGCAGGCCAGGGGCTCCATCGCCAATGCAAATAGGAGTGGTGAGAAAGGACACCCCTGACGCTTTCCTCTCAGAATTGAAAACTCCTCCGAGAGGGCACAGTTGGTCAAGACTCTGGCTTTGGGATCGGAGTACAGGACAAGGATGAGGCATCTGAAATAGGGGCCAAACCCCATTGTGGTGAGAACATCTTCCAAGAAGCCCTAGTCAACCGTGACAAAGGCCTTCTTGAAATCAATGAGCAATAGGGCCAGGAATGGGGTGAGGAGATGGCTGTGTGCCAAGGCATGGTGAAGGCGTTGTATACAATGCCAAGTACCATGCGCCGGCATGAAGCCACATCTGTATGGATGAATCAATTTGTGTGACAATGGACAGAGACGCTGGGCCAGGGCTGTGACGAAGACTTTTATTTCCGTGGTAATTAAAGAAATCAGACGATAATCCGCACAGGAGAAGGTGGTTGGGTCTTGGGGATGACCACTATAGTGGCAACATCAGTCTCGGAGGGGAAGGCGCCCCTCTCAGCCATGTAGTAAAAGTGGTCGACCATATGGGGCACCAATAAGTCTCAGTAAGTCATATAGTTCTCTTGTGGGAAGCCATCAGGCCCTGGCATCTTCCCAGAGTGCAGTAGGGAAATAGCCCCATGGATTTCCTCCGGGGTAAGGGGGAGATCCAGGCTTGTCAATTCGACCTGGGCAAGGCAGTGTAATTGAACCCCAGCTCCTTCCAGCAAGTCAACCATTGAGGCAGCGGGGGGGGGGGGCGGAATAGAGCTGTAGTAGTAACTCGTGAAAGCCTGGACAATGGCCCGCGAAGTGCAGTGGAGGGTCCCATCAACGTCGTGAATTTCAGGGATGATTCTGTTAGCCTTAGGGTAGGAGACCAAGTTAAGAAGCAACTTTCCATTCTTGTCGCCCCAACCATACAAACGGGCCCAAAAGAAGACCATAGCATCTTGGCCATTCCAGGGAGATCTGACAGATCTTATCCCGAATTGCCGCAAGCTGTCTGGCGGGTTGAGAGTCCTCAGTACACGCAAGGTTCAATTATAGCCACAGAGCCTGGGCCTCAAGCTAGGTCAGGCACTCCCCATTTCGCGTGTACCAGACCTCTGGCTATACCACGTAGGGTGGCCTTACCGGCCTCCCATAGTGTGCCCGAGGAAGGGACTGAACCCTGGTTAGCAAGAAAGTAGTGCTGCAACTCTGCTGTCTGCGCCTTGCAAAAAAATGCGTTCAGTCGCCACACCGCTCCCTCCTCAACAACGGTGCCTCCCAAGCAGAGGGAGATGGCGGTGTGGTCTGAGATACCACGGGGGAGAATAGAGATGCTAGAGGCCTGTTAGCAGTCAGTGGCAGGCAGGAGAACCAAATCGATGCAGGAGTGGGTATGGTGGGCTGCTGAAGTGTGAGTGTACTGTTTCGCCCGGGGGTTTCAAACCCTCCAAGCATCGCAGAGACCAAGGGCAGCCGACCAATCAGATAGTCGCTTGGAACCGACGAGACGCGATGAAGACGGATCACCCATTGTGTCGAGTGAAGGTTGCAAAACTGCATTGAAGTAACCTCCAATTATGGTCTGACCCAGGGGTAGGGCGGAGATCGCCTCTGTGAGGTGATGAAGAGTAGAGGGAAGTGTGGCGGGGGGTATGTATGTTGATAGTAGGTTCAAGACATGACCCTTAAGCTGACCGGACCTGGCAACGTAGTGGCCCTGCGTGTCAGTTGCTACATGGATAGGAGTGAAGGGGAGACCTCTCCGGGATAAGATGGCCACCCCGCGAGAACCCTGCCCAAAACCGGAGTGCTACACCCTATCAAACGTGTATCTTGCGAGGATGGAGCAGTGAGTTCCCAGGAGATGAGTCTCCTGTAGGGAGGAGCATGTCTAGCGCAAGACGCTGGGTGCACTTGAAGACTGCTGTATGCTGGATGTGGTCCAACGAGCCATTCACCTTCCATGACAGGACATAAAGAGATCTACTGTGAGTTGGCATCTGGGTAATAGGTATCATGGGGGTGCAGAGGACCTAGGACACTCGGGCCCAGGGAAAGTGGCGCCTCGCAGCTCGGGTGGAAAGATGTGGCAGTGGCAAGGAGGTGTATCGTGTGTCGGTGGCGATGGTGTGGGCAACCAGTAGACTGTCTTCAAAGACATAAAACATTGGCCCGTACGAAGCCAGAGCAACAGGAGCATAGGGAAGGCATGGCATGCGGAAGATGATATGCTGTCTGATGATGGCAATGTCGTGTGCAAGTGGCAGAATGACAGGAAAATGAAAGAACAAAGGATCAAACGGAGCCATGATAAAAACAGTTCGGAGGGCAACAGCCCTCCCCTCCCCCAACCCTCAACCATCCCCCACCCTATATTTCCGAAATTGAAGCAGCTGTTGCCCTAAAGTAAGCAGACCAACAATAACAAATAGCTAATCTAAAACGTTTCGCAGGGCTGTTCGTGGCAATGATGGACCCCTCCATATTTAACGAATGTCACAGCGTCATCAGCTGCATATTTGGCTTAAAGTATCACAAACGTTCTGCTGCATTTCCGGCCTCACAGGCCTTTAACAGTCAGATTCCTGCATCCTCACTGGACCCCTGGAGCCTGAGGTTTCTGGACAGGTCATAATCAGACAAGGCGGGGCGCAGCGCCCCGGATGGGTCCGGGCCACGGCTCTGGTTGCTCAGTGAACTGGTTCGGCTGTGGTTGTGGAGAGCTGAAGGAACCTTGGAGGAGATCAACAACTGGGAACTGAGTCCTGGCGACCGTGTAGACCCCACTCGCCGATCTCCCCTCTGGCAGGACCGGGTATGTCTCCGTTGTGGCTTGGGAGGAGATGAACGTGTTTATGGAGGGTCAGACAGGGTGGGAGGGGAAGCAGATCAGATCTGCAGAGGCCACTCCTCAGTGAGCCAAGTCCAGGCAGCCTGTGGGGTGCAAAAAACAGCGTTTTGCCCCGAAAGACGACCCTAAGATGGGCCGGGAAGAGGAGACCATATCGAAGTCCCAGAGTGCGGAGTTTTTGTTTGAATTCTGCATATTTTTTATGCTGGGCCTGCACCTCTCTTGTATAATCTGAGAAGAACATGATCATGTTGTTCTGGCATTTCAGGGGGCCCTGGACCTGACACTCTCTAAGGATGGCATCTCTGTCCCGGAAGTTGAAGATCCGAATGATGATGGGACGGGATGGGGCCCTGGGAGGAGACTTGGGCACCTGGGAGCGATCAGCACATTCAACCTCAAACCACGCAGAGAGAGTGTCTTTGTGTATCCACGATTTCACCCAGGCCTCCACAAAGGTGTCTGCCCTCCCGTGTTCAATCCCCTCGGGGAAACCTAGCAGGCGTAGGTTGTTTCACCGCAAACGGTTTTCTGCATCCTCTGCCTGGCGGTGTAGTTCTGAGGTTTGATTCTGCAGGCGGGCCACTTAGGTTTTCAATTGTCACATTTCATCTTCGGCCATGGATAGACGCGAAGGTCTTGGCGGATAAGGGCCATATCCACCCGGACTTCGCCGATCTTGCTCTCCACCGAGGCCTGGGAGGTGCCAAATGCTTGCAGGATGATCAAGAGGTCACCTCCGGCAAGGGGGGAGCCAGTGGCATCCCCTTCCAT
The DNA here is from genome assembly GCF_964261635.1 of Lissotriton helveticus. Classification (NCBI taxonomy): domain Eukaryota; kingdom Metazoa; phylum Chordata; class Amphibia; order Caudata; family Salamandridae; genus Lissotriton; species Lissotriton helveticus. The sequence goes on along the minus strand of NC_136057.1, from coordinate 1,569,905,874 downwards.
TGAGTTCCGCTCGGCGGTGGTGTATTGGTCCATTTTAGTTTGAGTCTGTGGATCGGGTGTCTTCGGGGCGCGGTCTCTGCCCATCTCGGCCGCGAGTGTGAACTACTGGTAGACTAGCAGGCTGAGGGGTAAAGGGTCCTGGGGCAGGTGACTCCCATTGGGGAGGCCCAGTGCCCAAGCCGTCGATACTCAGGCCCGGGTACCAAACCCACCCCCGTGCAAGCTCAGTAGCACCAGACACTGGCTAAAGCAGGGCTGGGCACCCCGTCTTCTGCCGTCTGAAGTGACGGCCGATCCAAGGAGAATAAAGGGTCGCCCTGCTCGGGCCGGCATGGGCTCCGATGCTGACGACTCCACGCCGCTCGATGAGTGTGGACTACACAGCCCCATCCACCCACGATGGTGGGAAAGCCATTGGCAGGGGATCCACTGAGCCAGTCACGTGTGCCCTAGTGACAGAGACCCACTGCGACAGGGTCGAAATCAAGAATAAGGGCTTATGGAGGAGGCCCACTTCCAGTATCTCATGCCGCCCGACAAATGCGGCCAAATCCACCTCCCGCAGGGTAGATGCTTACACCTGGGGTGCACCAGAGCCAAGGCCAAGGATGGGGAGCCGTGGGGAGGATCCACACCCTGTCCTCACGCCACTCGATATGTGTGGCCGGTTCCACTGCCCGGTAGGTGGACTATGGCACCCGAGGCGTAATCCCAGGCTGGTGCGATAGGCCAAATCCCGTGAGGTCCCAGGCAGAGTAGGGACAAGTGCTCCGGCGATTGATTCAATATTCAGCCCAGATGTACGAATGGCAGGGGAAGAGCAAGTGCTAGCCGTGTCAGTAGAGGGGTGAGGATGGGCCAGGGTGGGCCAGGCCTCAATGGGAGGGTGCCACAGCAGCCGGGGGTGAGGCAGGGTGTGGCAATTCAGGCTCACAAGCGGGGTCCGAGGCCAATCAAACAGCCCCATGCACCCCGCCACTGGTGTAGCACACTCACCCCCTTCAGTCAGCAGGTCCGTCGCTGGGACAAATGCAGGAGACCGGTCGAGAGCCGCGTAGGCTGCCCTCAGAGCGCAGACACAGTAGGAGAGGTCCCAGGACAGTGGCTGGAAGGGTGGGGATCAGGAACCCTGAAGAAATGGACTTGGCAGCAGCCAGGAAGAGGCCTCACCGCCCCAGGTCCCAGGAGCATCAGGGACGACTCGGCCAGGTCTCGATTATAGGAACCCAAGTGCAGTCCACTGTTAGTCTGTCCCCGGAGAGTGCCAGGCAGCACCCTCTAGTCAAGGCAGCGGGTGGGAAGCCAGAGCGAAGTCAAGCCCCGGCCCGAAGCAGGAAGATGGGTGGCAGATCTTAGGGCCTCCGCCGCTCAATCCAGCAGCCGATCGTCTGGCTACAGGGAGCGCCGGCCTCCGCAGCCACTCACAGTCCCACAGGCCAGGTTCAGGAAGGTGGAGATGCAGCCAGCCAGGGTAAGGATGGGCCGCCCCACACTCAAGGCACCAAAGCGTTGCAGCCCTGAGAGCAACTAGGGCGGGCAGCTCCCAACCCGGTAGGTCTTTGCACCGGGGGGCCCAGGCAGCAGGCTAAAGGAACCAGAACAGGAGAGCAAGGGCTGAGCGGCGAGGGTCGCCATCTTGGAAGCCTGCAGGCCGGGGTTCAGGACGGAGTATCACCACTATGATGGCTCTGCAAGGTATTCCGTCGTGCAAGGCACGCTCCGCAACAGTAAGCATGGCAGGGAACTAGCGGGGCTGGTAGGAGCACTGATGGCAACGGATTCCGACGCGGATGATGGAGGGGTCCGGAGCACTCTTAAAGTGCGACCCCCATCTTGACGCGTCAGCCATGCCCCACATGTCCTACTTTTAAAATACCATGCACCCCGCCCTATGAGCAATTGAGGCCTACCATTGTGGTACTTTTTTAGTATTAAAAAGACAGCTTGTGCCCTTGTAAAAGGTATAATTGTCCAGGTCAAAATGGCATTTTAAATATGCCCACCCAGGTCGCAGGTGCAAGCCTGGAGACATGCTTTAAAGTTCTATTTTGGGTGGTGGCATGATGAGTGCTGCAGGCAACTAGTAGCATTTGATATACAGGCCCTGGGTACGTGTAGTACCATATACTAGGGAGTTGTAAGGAAATTAAATGTGCCGATTTTGAATACGCCAATGTTGCCATGTTTAAAGGGAGAGCACGTTACCACTGGTTAGCAGGAGTAAAGTGTGTAGAGTACTATGGCCAACAGAATCAAGTTCAATAAAAGAAGGCAAAAATCAGGAGGAATACCACACAACAGGTGGTATTTTTCAACAATTAGTGATGAATCTATCTAGAAGCTCTTCAATGTTTGTGACGTCATCAGCTATTGTTTTATTTTTTTCCAACTCATAGAGAGCAATCAAGAGGTCCAAATCTCAGACGGTTAAAATTGCTGTTCATCCCAACAGGTTCAATTCATAGTGCTCGCTTTATGCCCCTTTTTTTGAGATAGTGCCATCTTTTAAGCTTCAGCTTCCTCGCCAATTAAAATAAGTCAATCCAAGCTTGACCATAGTTAAATCAGAAGAAGGACGGATCGATAACCAAAAACTCAGTGGTACCAGTTCAACCTGTGTAAGAGTTCTGTCAGATAAGATAACCGCCGTACTATACCGTATCTCCATCCAACATACACACACACACGCAAACACACATACACAAACACACACACACACACAAAAGCATTTTTGTATGCTAATATCTTTGCATCGGTTGATGAATCTTCACAAAACATTTTTTTTAAATGTTCATCCACTAGGGAGTGTCCTAAAACAGATTTTCAACATTCCTTTTTCCATGGAAAAAATAGCAACAGCTACTTCCAAAATGGCTGAATGAAATTGCACCAACTTTGGCAGAAAGTAATATCTTGGCCCAGAAAGCATGCCTTTTATGATTTGATATAATTCCATTTAGTAGTTTTTAAGTAATTGAGGTTAAAAAATGTAATAGCAGCCACTTTAGGAATCAGGGACTCAGTCACTTGCCCTGATCAAAAAGAGGCCGATAGTTAATTAAAGGAGAGGAGGCATGCAGCCTCTCACCCTGAGTCTATTTGATGGCCCAGGGACCCAATCCTTGGGGACGATAGTTGATTAAAGGGGAGAGGGTACGCTACTTAACTCCCCGAACCTTGAAAAGGCCCCAGGGACTCCCTCCTCTAGGCTGGAATTTAAATTTTAGGGATGGGGTGTGCCGAACCCCCTTCCAGAGCCTTTGATCAGACTTGGGGATTCCATCCCCAAAGGCCTGATAGGGCTGCAGTCTCCCAGGGATACTGCTGTTCCCTGCCTGGGAGAGTATAGGCAGACTCTGCCCACACTCTCTTGGGCAGGGAACACAACTTTCCTCCCATTTGGGAAGGAATAGAGAAAAATGTTGCTCCTGGGGAGTTGGCTGTTGTCACTGGGGCTTTGGTCCTCACTCCGCAGCACCCAATGAATTAGGAAGTTGCAGTCTTCAGAGAGGGCACAAAGTAGCCCAATGTTTTAAATGTCTGCTCCTGCTGCCACCAGTGTGGGTGTTGGCTGGTGAGCCAAGGGGCCCCAACTTGTAAAAATATTTAAAAAGTATGGTGGCACCTGGTCAACAAAAAAAAAAAAAAACACAAATAATAAACAAGTGGCAGGAGCCACTCATGTATTACTTACTGCTCTGGCAAGGAGAGGCCAATAATGCACTATGGCTTATTAAAATGTAGTTTTTCACCCTGGTGGTGCCCCTAGAAGAGGCAGGGGCACTATAAAGGCCTAAAAAGTGTTTTAAAAAGACTCAAAGGCATGTTAATGTTTTTTAGTAAGTCATTATTGAAAGTATTTTATGAAAATCACTTTTATTAAACATTGAAATCTGTTAATTTATCACATATAAATGTTATTATAATTATTGGTGGCTTTTGAAAAACACTTAGGTCTGCTCTACAAATGTTGATGTGCTGACCCCTTGATAAAGCCAATGTGTCCCCTTTTTATACTTTGCTGCTCTGACTCTTTGACAAAGTCATTTGGGGTTATTTACTTAAAATTACACCTTTTATATTGTTACATCACATAATCAGCCATGCATATCTGCGGGGCCATCGGGGTGTGGCCAGGCCCTATGACTAACCCCACGCCACACATGACCAAAGCCTGTGTGCAGCAGGGTGGTTTGGACACCAGTGGAGAGGTTGGGCACAGTATCTGGCTGCAGGCTAAGCCCTGCACCCAACTCAATGCCATGCACAACCGAAGACAGTGCACTACGGGAGGCAGGGTGTCCGTGGGGTGTTAGAGCAGGGCCTGGCTGCATTCCCTGCACCCAGTCCCACATCTTTCACAGCGATGGACATCTCACTTTACATTAAAACACCATAGAAATTCACTGAAACAAACCAAAAGTTAAAGTGAGCTAGTTAGAGATTGTAACAATATCTTACTTTAAAATATTTTTTTTTTAAACAAAATAATTCACTGAAAAAACAAAGCTTAAAGGGGCAGTATAGTTAGGTTAAAATGTCAGTTAAAACACTATTTTAAACGAACGAGACCACTGAAATTCACCATTTTAGTTATCTCTGGTTATATCTAGTAACTATAACTAAAGCCCTAAGTTAAGTATAATTTGCGCCCCATCATGCACAGTGTTGTCATCAATGATGTCACTTCAAATATTGCAGTGATGTTATCAATCATGTCATAGAACATGTCAAGAGTGATGTAATATGTGAGGCTATTAGCAGTGTACGGTGAAGCGTGAGTTATAGTTACTTTATGACACGAGTTATAGTCACAGGCCTTGCCTCCAATGCCCCACGGGCGCCCTAACCACTGGAGCACTTGGCCTTTGATCTTGGGGACGGGTGCAGAGCATTGCCAAGTCCCCCACTGATGCCCAACACCTGCTGCGTAAGGCCTTCGGCTGGGCACGGCGTGGCTTTAGGCGCACAGCTAAAAATGTGATTTAAAAATGTGCCAATGCTGAAAGAGCAGTGGTTAGCACCAACCACAGTGGCTTCCTGAGAAATACCTCAGGCCCTGGCACTTTTATATGCACAAATTAAGCGTTGGATTAAACCCTTCATGCCAAAGAATGATTTATCATAACAAGACTACAAAAGATCGGTATTAGTAGCAATTTCCCAACTACTGTACTTACATCACTTTATATAGTTACCTAATTCGGTCACATCAAGGCACATATGTGCCAAATTTGCACAATCAGACTGTGATGCACGTGGATGTACGTTGTTACAATGCATGCTTTTACTACGCATGCCTTTACAACGCAGGTTTTTCAACGTAAGTCGTTACAACGACTTGCTTTGGGGGTTGCTGGATAGTGAATAGTTTAATTTACTATTCCAACTCCAGTCCCCGTGGATAGTAGGGAAGGTGTTGGATAGTAAATTAAATTATTACCTATCCTAGAGCGCCCCCCAGCGCAATTCGTTGTAATGACTTGCGTTGAAAAACCTGCGTTGTAAAGGCACTGCGTGGTAAAAGTTGCGTTGTAAAGGATGTTTCCCGATGCACGTTTGACCAGTTTCGCACAATGCAAGAGGTTCTTAGGCCTTTGAACATCAAACATTCCATCATTGGTTATTGTGGTTGATCATAATCGGCAAGTGGGAACATTGGGCACATCTTCATGAATATTAGAATCTAGGTCTACAGCAGCATAGGTACGCCTTTAGACACATATAATGCCAGTCATAATCATTGGGGCTACAAGGTACATAAAACACCAGCCAAGCACATGGACATACCTGTAGTAGGACAATATTTACAGTTGGAATTAGAGGCACACAGACGAGACACATATGCAGGCAGGACCATAAACACACAAATGAGCAAAGAGGCACAGACAATCTATTCACTCCGCACAGAGGAACTAAAAAACAGGAAACAGGTCAAGCATAAAGACTGCTTCAAAAATACATAGGGGCATATTATAAAGGACAGGCGATACATTATCGCCGCTTTTATCGGCAGGAAACTGCAGATAAAGCGGCGATAATGACCTTGATAATATGCTCTATGAATTCCAATCGAAGCCCATGTTAGATGTGAACACATCTAACATGGGCTTCGATTGGAATTCATATAGCATATTATCAAGGCCATTATCGCCGCTTTATCGGCAGTTTCCTGCCGATAAAAGCGGCGATAATGTATCGCCTGTCCTTGATAATATGCCCCATAGTCACTCAAATGTACACATGAACAATGAGGCACTAATACACCCAAAGATACACCCTACTTATTGGCGGATGTTAGGCTTGTTTCAGGCATTGAGGCAGGCAGCAAATCTACCAGGGAAATGTGACCAAGTGCAATACACCTGAGCTGCTAGCTTGGCCTCTCGGGGAGCTACATGGGGCAGCATGGCCAATGTGCAGCAGAAGTCATGCACTGCTATGGCCACCTAGAATAATGATTTCTGTACTGCCATAACCAACTGGATACATGCCCAAAAATGTGTCAACACAGACTCTGTTCAAGACTTTCCACCTGTCAAGCCGCAGGATTGCAAGGTAACTGGCTTCATGGACACCATCGAGAGTCAGGTGGTCTGATGGTAGCCAGGAAAGGAGAAAAAAAGACTGCAAGCATTGTATTGTATTGTACTGTATTGTAGGATTCATAGAGCGCTTACTACTTCTATATGGGACACAGATGCACCAACCTATGAATGTAGCAAGCCACGCCAAGTAGGGTGTGAGGTTGGAAGGGTGTTGTCTTTGTTTTATGATTCTATGAGAAGTATTTCGATGTTGTGAGTGAGGATGAAAAAGATTTGCAGTTATCACGCTATGGGACACAGCATGTAGCAGTGTGGTGGATGATGAGTTGTGAGAGACAGACGAGCAGTTTTATGGTTTTCATTCTGCTGGCAGTTTTGAAGAACTCTGCAAGGCCATTTGAAGTATTTCTCTTGATTACAGTCTGCTTATCTGGTAACTGCACTGGGTTATCCAATCTGAGATTGTGTATGTAGTTGTGGTCCTGAGCTGGCATGGTTGGAGGAAGAGAGAAGTGGACAGATGTGACGGGGTGGGCATTTTACTATCATCCCAAAACTGAGCGTCATCGTGAGATGTGAAAAAGGGACCTGCGGTGGTGAACTACATTACAATTATTTGCAGTGTCCAGTAGTGTGTGACAGACGTTTTCAGTTATTACATGCCTGTTCATTTAGTTGGCTGTACAGCACTGTTGATGGCATGCCCACTGAATATCAAACCTACTAAATCAGTGAGACAGAATATTGAGGACAAAACCTAAAAAAAAAAAATATTGACAGGTCAAAAAGATTAGATTTTAAATTCCTACATCCACATATATGTACCCATGCAGTATATATATCTTCAAGGTACGTAGATGTGGAGTTAGGAATAGTAAATCTATACTTCCCAATAAGCCACTTATTTTTCGATATTTTGTTCCTCAATATTCTGTCCTTTGTTTTCTTATACCATGATATTGTTGATGTCGCTATTCAGTAGCAAAATACTGGTGATGGACAACCCTTGTAGCAGACATGTCTTATGTGAATGTAAGAGGTATAAATTACAATTGGCTGCCAACCATTGAGTAATATGGTCTTAGTATTATTGAGTGCAATAAATGTTATATATGAAATTACATAGCTATATAATGCACGGAGAACCACAAGTCAGCCTTTCTTAGCTTACCTGCTTTTGGAAAGCTGTTTGTTGGTTGGGTTGTTTCCAGTCTGTGGGTTGTAAGCTGAATATCACGATTGAGGGGCTTATTTACGAGCCCCTTGCTGCACTTTTACGTCACCGGTATGTCACTTCGCTGGCAGCGTAAATAATGCACCACGTTGTGCCATATTTACAAAGTGACGCATCTAAGCAGATGTTTTACTTTGTAAACCCCTGCACTACATTATACCTGCTTCAGGTATAATGGATGCCTGGTGGGTGTTCCCCCCAAGAAGGCCTTGTAGAAGTGGCGTAGTGAAATCTATCAGATTTCACTGCGTCACTTCTAGGACGCCACTGCATCAAAACCTTATGCCTGCCTCACAGCAGGTGTAAGGGTGACACAGGCCCTTTCACATGGGGCCCTGTGAAAGGACATATTGCTGAAGAATCTGTAAATCCTTGCGACATGGAGCGCGGTACAGTAAATACGGCGCAACCACGGTGTCACATGGAGGGCGTACTGAAAAGTGTTGCTTTGCTGGTTTCCCCCAGCGATGCAAGGCTTTTCACTGAGGCCCTGAGGGTGCTTCTGTCTTTTAGGGTTCTGTTGCCATGGGGTGATGTAGTTATCCTTGAATTAGCCATGTTTTCTGCTGTCTTCTGAAGTATATGACACAAACTGACTGCATGCATTGCTCTGAGTAGGTCCTGTTTTCCTAAGTAAACAAACAGTCCTTGCTGGTTCACATGGGACTAGGGAGAGGGGAGGAGTGTGTGTCTGTATGAATGTGGGCTTCCCTGTTAGTTTTAAACCATTATCATTGCAAAGAAGCCAACCTTGGAACAGGGCCGGTTCTAGGATTTGCAAGGCCCTGGGCTAAAAGGGAATGTGCGAGGCCCCTCTAATGTAGATAAGTGACCCCTTGCAAGGAGACCATTCACAGACACTGTGGGAGGCCTATTGTCCAGCATGTTGTCACCCCCCACAGTTTTAACTTTGAGCCCACAAGCATTTCTCACACCTTCAGTCCGATAGGTGTGAGAATTGCTTGTGGGCTAAAAGTTAAAACTATTGGGTGCCAAAATGATGGACAATGGGCCTCCCACAATGTCTGTGAATGGGTCACCTTTCAATTGAAGGGAGCGTCTCCCTCCCTTATGTATCCAGATACCATCCATGAGAGGCCCGGGGAGGGGGGCCCCTCCATTTCAAAGAAAGGTGACACCTCTCTTTGAAATGGATCGCCAGGGAACCGACAGGACACATCACCAGTGCGTGGCCCCATGCTGGTGGGCAGAGTGCGAGGCCCTGGGCAGCTGCCCACGCTGCCCATGCCTAGCGCCGGCCCTGCCTTGGAACACAAAAAATGCCCACAGTAAACCAGTTCGCTTTGGCCTTTCGCACGAACACTTCTGGCATTGCCCTATTTCCAAACAAATCTGTGGCACACACCCTTTTACTGGGGCACATTTAGTTCCTGGCCAGACAACGAAGTAGAGCCCCAAACTGCAAATGCATGCACGACTGTTAGAGGTCTTGAAAAAGGAATGAATTGTGCTTAAAGTGTACCAAGAAGGAACACTTTGATGAAACTGATTCACACGCACAAGTCCTCAATTTTCAAAGAATGCGGAAGGTCAGATGTTTTTGGTTCACAGAAAAACATTGACACCCTTCCATGCAGCCCCGGGTAAAACAGACACTGGATGAATGAGAAGAAAATGTCCCAGCACAGTGCGTGCGGTGTAGCAAGAACGATTTAATTTGTCAAGCGCATGATAACGCAAGGGCACATAGCCCAAAACAGACAACCCCTACATGTGACAGATGACATTTTTAGTTAGCGATCCAATGTCAATTCTAAAACAAAGTGTCTTCGATACTTCTTCTGACCAAAAATTCAGAATTCATGGAGATTTTTGCTTTTACTTATTTATTTTGTGTTTTTGAAGACAGGAGCCATGCACTAGCCAGTGTCAACCATATGTAATTTCAGACATTTTGCATAGCGCCCAAAACGACACCAATTTTGCCTTCTGGCTTAGTTGAGATGTCCTTGGGATAAAAATTCCACTACAGGAGCATGGGAACAATACGAACGAGTAGAATGCGAGCACCTGTTGTTCGCATCAAGTTCTTTTATGCTATATATGTAGCGGGAAATGCGTCCTCGCTTCCAAAATGGATGTGTAGAAATATTTCATGGTAAAAAATTGCTCAAAATGACAGCTCGATATATTGCATGATTTTACATCATATTTTGGGAATTTCGTGTACTTTCTACTAAAGATATCACACACATTTTGATCAGCAATTCAAAAAGACATTGATTTTGCCAAAGGTGCTTTCCATACAATCAGCAGTATTTTCGCTAGGACCTTGTTTCAAATACGTGGTAGACGTATCAATGAATGCTCATTAGTGTAACACACATCTTGTTAAATAGGCAATTGTCATAACAGTAGGTAATGAGGTGCAGCTGTAGACATACCAATGAAGTACATGACAAAGCAGCAGTGGCGGCTAGCTTAAAAAAATGGCGTGGGGGTGAAGGCACACAATTGACCATTAATTCGGAAGCTCCACCGGCGCAGCACTTCTGTTTTCTGTCCACGAGCAGGAAAAGGAGGACTACCTTCCGGCTCGTGGAACACAACTCCAACCAATCCTGGAGCTGCCCTCATGCTTTGTAAGCAGCTCCAGGATTGGTGGAAGCAGGCTCACCCAGCGCTCATTTTGGTGCTGGGGGCCTGTGCCAGCAATTCCCAGGTTGTTTTACAGCCTTTGATTGCTGGGTCTACAGTGCGGCCGTCGCAAGACGGCCAGCCATTCAATCATGCGCACTGTAGACCAGTTCTGTAATCCTGCATTTGCAGGATTAAGCTGCACCCCCACCCTCACACTGCGAACAGCTCGAACCGGTGCGGTGGTACATATATGAAATGGCACTGACATGGCATTTATATGTGTTGGCCTGCTGCACTTACAGCAGGTGGGGTGACTCTCCTGTGCTCCTGAGGAGGAGCTGCCACTGCACAGCAGGCCCGTGGGGCTTACTTCACAAAAGCAATGCCAATGGAACAGTTACATGGGAGGGGGCCTCATCAGGGGTCAAGTGTTTGACATTCAGTCCCCTGGATTCAAGATACAGAACTAGAACACACACATGTAGAACAGTCAAACATACATAACAATGTCCATCCACGCTGCATTGACACTCTTAGGAAAGGGGCATCAGGACTCCCTCATAAGGAGATCCTTAGACATCAATTGCGGCAGACAATGGGCATTTGGAACAATTTAAATTCTATTCATAAATGGACACACACCGGTTGAACAAGGGCGTGCAAGATTGCAATAGAGCCCCGAGTACGGCCAAGAACTGCTCCAGTGAAAGCACTAGGCAACCCATACAGGGACACATTGAGAGAGAGTGGTGACTGATGGCTGAGTATTGGCGTTTGAAGGATATGATTGATAATGCTGTTGTTGCCGGGCCAATGTTGATTTTTGATGAGATGTTTTATTTAAATATTTTGAACACTATACTTTGATGGCAACCCTTGCCATTGGGTGTACATAAATGTTAGAAATTGGATTTTTGTAGGCTAGGGCATGTGCCAAAGCCAGGCAGAAACCACCACTCTAGTCAGGATAAGGGAGTTACACTCCTAAAATAACCCCTGCTCACCCCCTTGGTAGCTTGACACAAGCAGTTAGGCTTACCATAAAGGCAGTGTGTAAAGCATTTGCACATAACCAACAGTAATACAGAGTAAGTACTACAAAATCTATCTATCTATATGAATTTGTAGCACGCACAGCTACTCCGAGGAGTGTCCCAGCGCGAGCCTGAAAAAGGGGTGGAAGTCAAAAGGCAGAGCTATAAGAGAAACGTTTTTAGCTTTTTCTTAAAAAAAGGACACCACACCAGTTTAGAAAAATATCCAATATTTTTATATACTTACGACAAGACCCAAAATGATAAAAGTCCACAATACAGTACTTAAAAATCTTCAGTTATCAAAAAATGCTTAAAAAAACAGTTCCTTGAGCAAAGCACAGCGTCCGCAGGCATTGGTTCCGGAGATCATTGCAGGAGTCGTCGGGGCCCTCAAAGTCACGTGCATTGCAGATCATATCCTCTCTGTTGAAGTCAGGAGCGCTGGCATCGGTAGGCGCGGGTGCTGCGCTGCAAAGTGCAGCAGTGTGGCATGCAGTGCTTACAGGCCGTGGTGCGAGCAGCAGTTTGGTGGCGGCATCAGATGGCGTCATTGGCGAGACCAGGGTCGCGGTGCGAAGTGAATGCGGTGCTCGTCGTGGTGCTGACAGGTCGTGGTGCAAGCAGCAGCATCGTCATTGCTGAAGCGCTGTCGTCGACTGACGAACGGGAGTCTATGGCGCCGGCATTGGTAGGCCAAGGCTGCGGTGCAGGAACAGGTCGGTGCAACGTTTCACTTTACGAGTGGTGCCCTCGAATCGAGGTGTAAGCAGCGGTGTAGATTTCGACACAGCATCGTCGTCCGGGATACCAAGGCGTTGCTGTGCCTTCAGGACACGGGGTCAGCAGAGTCGTTGTTGACGTCATCGGGATGCTTCTTCTTCTGTTGCTTTTTGAGAAACAAGATGCCAGCCCTACACTTCGCTTTATATAGCTCATAAATTCAAGCAACAAATCAGTCCTATTTCTAGATTTGTTCGGTATAATTTATTTATACCCTTTACTTTTTTTGTTTGTTCAAGTGAAAATTATTTTGCATGAGAAAGACATTACATTAAACATTACACTTATACATAAATCATAACATTACATATAGAAACAACATTTCATTCAATAAACATTATATCTACATTGCACAACTATTGTCCAGCAAATATTCCATTTTTGCAATGTAACATATATCATATAAGGGATAAAGTCACGTTTAAAAGGAGATGGAAAAAGATTTGACTAAACGTATTAATCAATATTGTAGTCAGTCCAACAGTTAATTTTCTCCTTTCTGCCGACGCGTTTCAAACTCGTTGTCTCAATTTGCGAGTTCTCATCAAGGCTTTATCACTTTTATCTAAAAAATGTGTGCAAAAGAAAAAATATAGCACTAAGTTGGTATATGTCATTGCCATCCCTTTCATATTACGCTATGCTGTTTTGTCATACATAGTATACCTTTGACCTATTTTGTAGCAGGTAACCCGGGTTCACGCTGTATATCTGTCTTGATTAGATTCTCTGAAAAAATAGAAATAGTCTGATTCAGTCGTTGCTCAAATAGATAAATAGCCAGGGTCGTGACTTTCCAAACACTCATTTTTCCTACCTTTTTTAGGGATTGTATGGGGCTTGTCTGTGCCTCAGTATCTCATTTGTTATTTGTATCAACAAACCGTAGGTGCACTTTCCGCGTCTACCTCATATTAGTGAACAGGTCGGTGCAACATTTCACTTTACGAGTGGTGCCCTCGAATCGAGGTGCAAGCAGCGGTGTAGATTTCGACACAGCATCGTCGTCGGGGTTACCAAGGCGTTGCTGTGCCTTCAGGACACGGGGTCAGCAGAGTCGTTGTTGACGTCATCAGGATGCTTCTTCTTCTGTTGCTAGATATAACAAGGGAACCCAAACAGTTGGCTGAGGACCGTGGGGAATTATGCGCAATAAGACAAGGGTCCTTAGCTTATCGAAATAAAGTGTAAATGAAATATAGGCCATAATAGGAATCTATATTTGTCCTCTGTCCAGCTGGACAGGGTATTTATTTGAACACAATGAAACAGTTGAGTAATTGATTTCTAGGCACAATCCTGTACCATACTCAAGAAAAACAAACAACAAATAAAGAGATTTCACAGGCAAAAAAGAGCAATGCTGGCCACTTTTAAATAGATGTTAAATTGAAGTATTTGCCAGAAAGTGCTAGACACAACAAGGGTAAAACACAATGGTTATGTTGTGACAACACTACATGAAATCGACGTTTCGATCCCTTTTGCTCTAATTACACGGGATCATCATCAGGACTAAAATTGACAACATTTGCCTGCCCGTATTTGCGATATAACCGCCTGTTAAGGAGGAAAAAGGAAGGAAGAGAAGAAGTGGTAGCCAATGGCTGAATTAGGGAGTGATATATAAACGAATCAGACAGTCCAATTACTTTGCACATTTTTACACTTATTCGGAAATGAGTTAACGTGTTCTAATAGGTGTCTTGAACTGGGTGCGGTTACCAAGCTTGCAGAACTGGGTGCATAAGTGACTCGTGTCGGCATACTTAATCATGCTTGTACTAGAACCGAGAAACCTGTTGGCATGCTCAGTCATGCTTCTTCTGACGTTGAGAGACCACAGGGATTGTCGCAGTGACAGATCTAAGTAATTTGAATAACACGGTCTCTGGGGAACCTTTTTATGCGGCTTCAGGCAACCTACGAGTGAACAAAACACCCGTGTGCATTCATACAGTGTCCTAGGGTCGAAGTGATTGCGCCTTGTGGTACTGAGGCCAGGGGAAATTATCTTACCCGGTTTAGAGCTCAATTGAGAGGAAGCGTGTGGCGTGTGCGCCTCCACGGTTGGCTGGCTGCGCCGTTAAAATAGTATTATTCTCCCTAGAGGGTGAAAGGTAACGTTAGGTACTAGTAGTCAAACCACGATTATTTAATTAATTCCAGGCATGCAACAATTCGTTTTTTACCTGAAATCTTCGGGTTCTATAGGCCCGTGTGGAGTGGTTTTGATTATAGGGTCCTTATATGCCACCGAAATTATTCTAAAAACAAGAGATATAGATTAATAAGACCTGTACCTCTACAGGCAGATTTTGGCCGCGGATTATAATCCATGCGGTTCGTGAGAATTACCTGTGAAACAGTGTTCTTCGTCCTGGCAGTGTGTTGTGTACTGCCGGGTCCGATTGGGAGACAGCGCTGCGTCTGATATAAGAGGAAGGGGGAAGGAGTCAGTACGGTGGGACCAATTGTGAATAATTTCCGTTAGAGTACATCACAATACGTGCGCTGGGCCTGGAGGGTTGTTACTCTTACCTTGGTAGTACAATGACTACGCTGCAAGTGGTATTCTGGGGGTCGGAGGAACGATGTCCATTCCGTCCACTGCTGTGGATGCAGTGTGAGGTTCGTTCGTCTGTGGCAGCGTGTATATAGAAATAGAAAGCGGCCAAACAGTGGTGGCCATTTTGGAGTGGGTTTAGTCCGTAATACTCCTTCAGGCTGAATAGGCGTGTAGCAGGGTGTAGGAGTATTTAACAATTCTGCTACCGGTGCTGTGCAGGGGGTGCAAGGAAGTGCTTACTATTCAGGCGCGTGTGTTTACTGTAATGCACATGTGAAGGTGAATTTCCGTGACAATCAAGTAGTCGATAATATACAACTTAAAATAAGATGAGAATTGCCAGAAACAACAATGGGATGTCGTTTTAGAATAAAAGGTTTGGCATCATGTTAGTGTTCCACCATAGTTCAGAAGTCGCCTTCCCGGCCTGGAAGAGCGATGGGCTGGTCATAGTAAGGTGGTCCAGTCTTCTGCTCGATTTAGGCCAACAGGAGGTGGGGAGCTGGCAACGAATGTGGGTTCCTTCAGGCACCCCGTGGTCTACAACAAAAGTCACTGGATGCCCTGGGTGGGATCAGGGCACCCAAAATGCAGGCCGGGCCCCAGGGGATGGGTACATGGGGCCAAATCGGTGTGGAAGGGGGGCCCGCAGCCTGCATCCCGTACTCTAAAAAAAGAATGCCAGGTCCCGGGGATGGGGGTGCCTGGGGCTAAAATCGGCCTGGGTAGGGGGACGTGAGGCCCACCTCCCCCATTCCAATAAGACCTGGTCCCGGGGATGGGGTCCACGAAGCTGGAATCTGCCCAGGGAAGGAGGGCCACCTGGCCATAATAAATCTAACAATCTTTTTTTTAGAAGCTGATCTGGCAAAGTTCTGGAGGCCCTGCCCCCTTTCACCACCACTCTGCAAACCCGTCTCCTGGTGCACTACTAGTTGGGGGATGAAGTCCACATGACCACTGAGGGTCCTTGAAGGCCAAGTACTCCTCCTGTTACCTCCAGGAAGTCCCATACAGTGGAATTGCTGAGAGTTCAACAGATGCTCCACCCCCTTTCTCACCCACTCTGAAAATGTACCTCGTTGCACACTACTAGTTGGATGAGGAAGTTCCCTTGACTTCTTAGTGTCCTCGGGGGCATTGGGGGCCAACTACCCTTCCTGTTACCTCCAGCAAATCCCACACAGTGAGATTGCTGAAAGGTCATTGAAGGCCCGCCCTATTTCTCCACCACTTTGCTAACCTGCCTCCTGGCCCAATAGTGGTTGTGGGATGAAGTCCCCTTGTCTGCTAAGGGTCTTTGAGGGCCAGGAAACCCTCCTGTTGTTCCGTCCAGTAAGTCCTACACAGTGGGATTGCAGAGAGGTCTTCAGAGACCATGCCCCTTCTCCACCACTCTGCAAACACACATCTTGGCACACTACTGGTTGGGGGATGAAGTCCCCTTGGTTGCTAATGGTCCTTTGAGGCCAACAAGCCCTCCTGTTACCTCCAGTAAGTCCTACACAGCAGGATTGCAGAGAGATCTTCAAAGGCCATGCCCCCTTTTTCCACCACTCTGCAAACGCATCTCCTGGCACACTACTGATTGGGAGATAAAGTCCCCTTGGTTGCTAAGGGTCCTTTGGGGACAGCAAGCCCTCTTGTGACCTCCAGTAAGTCCAACACAGCAGGATTGCTGAGAGGTCTTTGGACATCACGCCCCTTTCTCCACCACTCTTCAAACCTGCCTCTTGGTAAACTATTGGTTTGGGGATGAAGTCCCCTTGGCTGTTGTGGGTCCTTGGGGGCCAAGAACTCCTCTTGTTACCTCCAGTAAGTCCCCCACATTGGGATTGCTGATAGGTCTTCGAAATCCCGCACCCTTTCTCCACCACTCTTCAAACGCACCTCCTAGCTCACTACTGGTTGGGGGATATAGTCCCCTTGGATGCTGAGGGTCTTTGGGGGCCAAGAACCCTTCCTGCTACCACCAGTAAGTCCCTCACAGTGTACTTTTGAGAGCTGGTCAGAGGCCATATCCCCTTTCTGTACCACTCTGCAAACACGGCTCCTGGTGAACTAGTGGTTGGGGATTAAGACTTGAATGCTTAGGGTCCTTCGGGGTCAAAGAAGCCCTCCTGTTACCTCCAGTAAATCCAGCATAGCAGGATTCTTGAGAGCTGGTTTGAGGACATGCACCCTTTCTCCACCACTCTGTAAATGCAACTACTAGTTAAACAAGCATTGGCATAGCCAATAGGTCTCGCTTTTGGGACCATATAAGTGTTTAGCCATGCAACAGTTGATGTTGTTGCACCAAGGCTATTGTGCTGCATAACTAAATACTTATACGGTCCTAAACGCGAGATCTAAGGGCTATGCCAATGCTTGTTTTATATCCTGGGTGCATTGGTGAAGATTACCTCTTACCTTGTTTTTCCCCCCTTTTTTACAGTTCTTGAGTCTGATGGTCTCCTGGCTATGGTTGAGTGAATATGCACCAAACATGGTAAACATGTCAGTTGATTTTGAAGGTAGTGTGATAAGAGGAATCAGTGGATTACCATCATAATGGTGTGGTACTGTTATATATTTTAAGGTCATATATGATATATGCTCCGGTGTATAGGGCACCCTTAGGAGAAGCCAGTGTAGAGTCTGGCAGGTCATGGATAAGGGTGGTTCCAGCACCCGTGTGCGAGAGATTTAGGCCTTGAACAAATAAAATTCGGAAGTTGCTTACTTAGAAGAACAAAAGAAGCCGAAACATAGATTAGAGAAGCAGAAACAAACACTTCAGTCTGCTCAAATAAACCAGAAGTGCAAAACCGTAAACATGGGTTAAAGCAAGGGTCGGCAGACCCAACATCTTAGGAGCACCTTTCATTGCCGTCGGCTCAACAGTGGCATACAAACTGTAAATGAAGCGAATGAGCCATTTAAAACAGTGGACACTGTACCATGTAAGAGCATTGCAACACAACACACGCTAAAATGGTGCACTTCACTTCTGAAAGACTGTGCCCAAAATGAAATGATATACAAAACTGCTATAACGCCCCCACACCACCAACAAAACCCTTTGTTCATGTAAAACAAAACATGTTTTTTTGTTTATTGTATAGCCTATATGATAATCTTCATTGTTAATGTACCATTAATAGCACCAATACAGCTAGTCTAGGACAAAAAGTAGATTTTATTGACTGGTTGCTTTTAATCATCTTGGAAGGTGAGGGCCCTGAGCAACTGCGCAGTTTGCCCATTCCTTAAAACTTATGAGGCAGCGATATTTGCCAGTGGCAATTGATTGAGATGCCACCGCAGAGAGACGTCTCATTGGCCCACACTAGCTTGGTGGCAGGTGCTAACCAAGGTTGCAGGGATCTGGGCACAGACCGGTGAAGCGGTTACAGCAGATAATAGTACCCCCATAAAAATACTCCTCATCTGCCTCAGCTATGGCCAGAAGGCTGCTGGTTGCAGGGAGTGGCGGGTGAGGCTGGAGGGGGCTGATGGAGAAGACTACTGTGACTGGGGGAGAGGCTCTGCATGTGAGAAACCATGCGAGGTGATAACAGGAAGGAGGGCTCCGGATCTGCAATAAGAGATCAGCAGTAAGAATAAGTCAGAGAGCAACAGGATGAGGGAAAGAGCAACAGCAGGAGAAAGGTGGCGCAACAGCAGAAAGAAAGGAAAAGAGAAACAGCAGTAAGAAGGGAAGAAAGGCAGGCAGATGGCAGGAGAGGAGTAGTAGGAGAAGCGCATAAACAGGAACATGGGAGAGAGCAAGCAGAAAGAGGTAAGAGCTGCATCAGTAAGGAGGAAGAGCAAGAGGACAAAAAAGGGAAGAGGGGCACGAAAAGCAAAAATAAGAAGAGAGCAGGAATAAGAAAAGAGAGCAGCAGCAGGACAAAGGGAAGAACAGCTGCAGCAAAAGGAAGAGCAGAAGAAGAAATATAGAAGCAGTCAAAAGAAATGATTAGCAGAAGCAGGAAGAAACAGGAACAAGCTCGCGCGGCAGCAGTGGGAGGCAGGCGCACGCGTGCCCCGTGCGGCAGCAGGGGGGAGGAGGGTGGCCTGCGCGTTTCCCTTGCAGAAGCGATTATTACTTCCATATGGTGGCGCTCGCTCCCGCAAGTGAATCGCAACACGTGCATAAGAGATGAAAGAGGGAAAAAGCGCAAATTGATTAATGGATAAATTGTAGGTCTAGTTGGAGCTACAGATGCATATTAAATTACCGGATAGGTGAACATACTCAAAATTAATTATCAACTAGCATCAAGCCACAAAATACTTATCTGCAACTTTGCTAGTGTAGCCCAGAAAATGCATGTGAAACAAAAATGTCAAATTTAAGCAAAAATGTCCCTAACGCGGGCTTTTGCCCACTAAGAGAGTGGGAAAGTATACAATTCTAATGTTAATATCACGAAGAAAAAGCATCATGAGAAAATACAACTTCTCACTTTTTAGAGCTAACTATTGTACACCATAAATTGCAGACAGACCTCTTCATCATGAAACATCTAAAACAGACCCGACTCACTGCTCACAGCAAATAGATTCCTCCGCCTAAGCAAAAAAAATTCTGTCAATGGCCACCTTGGGACTCACAGTCTTAAATTTACATTCCTTTTATAATTTTTCCAAAGTCACAAGGCCAACAAAGCCCGTGCTTCAAAATATTTAACTGGAAAACATCAGCATTATTGTGGGGCCATTTAACAGCGAATTGTAAAAGACCGCTCTGTCCGCTGAGAGCAGAGCATCATGAGAAAGTGTACTATAAAGACTTAATTTTCACACTAGGTGGGTGCACTTTTTATGGCAAATAGCTTTGTGCAGCGCCAGTAACAGTACGTGTACTTTCCGTGCAAGGCAAAGATAAAAACAAACAGAAAGGGAGAGAGAAAAAAAGGAGCTGTGGAGACAGACGTGGCCGGACAGGTTGATGGGATGGGAGTTAGAAAAAACACTGTAAGAATGCAACATACAGTTGTGATACGTGATAGTCGTGATATATGTATTAGTGACGACACAAGAGTGTTAAACATGGCATAAATGAGGAATATTAAATGCAATAGTAAAGGTACAAATCGTTGTAGAAAAGGTGCAAAGTAGGCCGTGTCATGCGTGCAGTGCAATACTTGTTATTTTCACCTTTTCATTATATTCTTAATTTCACCATGTGGAGGAAAGCGTTATACAAAGTGCTTGCGCATGTCTACCTAGTGTAATAATATAGACACATCGACTTCCCAAACATGGGCACATCTATTACCGCCAATTACGTAGACAGAATAGTAAAAAAATCTCACAATGGTGTTTTTTTTAATTTGCTTAACATTTGTGTCCTTACTGCATGTCAAAAAGCTGTTTGCGACATTTGCACCTGCAAAGTTTCATTTTCACAACTGCTATTTACAACTGTGCGTGTTCGAGTGTGTGTACGTGTGGCAGGGATGTAAGATTGTGCGTGCGTATGTTAGAAAAAAGAAAATAATATAAGAGGTGGTAAAGAGAGCTTTTCATTTAGAGAAATTTTAAAATAGAACGTTTACAAATGTAACAATGCAGGTAATCTGGAGTGAGAGGAAGTGTAGAGAAAAACATCTTTATGACTTTTTTGCTCAATAATGAAATGGCATTTGTTAGGTAGGCATGCCGGGCTTTTTATGAGAAACTTACTAAACTGAACATCATAGTCACCAGCAGATGTCACTGTAGTCAATCTGAACCACTGTGGAAGTGCGAAAAACAAGGTTATGAGTGTTCCTAAACTAACAAGCATGGGCCGCACAGCCTTAAAAGTAACGCTGCGCGGCCCCGAAATGAAATTTAAAAAAAGCGAGTGGTGACGCGAGTTGTGCGCACGCAAGCGCACGACGGGAAATAGTGCTGTAATAGCAAGCTAGTGGCCAGCCTGGGTAGCACTTTTAAACCACCTACTAAATTTCTCGCAAGTGCAGCGCATGTGCTGACTTTAGCGAGACCTAAAAACCATAGAAATTCACTTAAAAAACCAATGGTTACAGAGACGTTATATTTAGGAAATAGAATTAAAAAACCTTAGAAATTTACTTGAAAAACCAATGGTTATAAGTCCGTTATTGTTAGGAAATGTAATTAACAAAACCTTAGAAAGTCACTGAAAAAAACAAAGGTTACAGGAATGTTATAGATAGGCTTAGATTTCACTCCTACAAAGCCAATGAAATTCAGCAGTTATAGTAACCTGAGCTAACTATAACTAACGCCCCCACAATGCACTGGTCATGATCTCACTACATCACTCACGACATGGTCAGTGACATCACTGATGACATCTCAAATGACATTACTGATGACATCATCCAGTGATTGTGAGTGATTTCTTAAAGTTTTTGTATGTTAAATGTATATACTAAAGTGCCACAAAAGTTGAATTAGTATACTTTGGGGCCGATTCCGATCCTGGAAAAACGCTGTACAAATGGTGGTTTGGAGTGTTTTCCCCATACAACTCGTACTTGTAAGGAGGCCCCTACAACCTAGGAAGTACGATCCGTACAAATAGACGCACTCCATACAAATTGTAAAAAAGACCATACAACTCATATATACAAGCGATTCCGATTCGGATTGCTCTGTACGCGACGTTCCCATGTATTCCCGGCAGCAGTTTACAACCTGGCAAGTACGATTCGTACAAACGGCACTCCGTACAGCTCTTTTTTTACAAGAGCCAAAAAGTGCCTGAAAAACCTTGTATTCCCCGAAAACAGTACAAGACAGACCCCCTCATGTACGCGTCGTACACCCCATGAATACAGGGGTACGGTGCGTATGTACGGTGCGTACGGATGACACGGAAAGTGGGGTACGGTGCGTACATACGCGATGAAGCGGTACTGGTCGTGTACGCACCATACAAGCACCGTACCCTAAAATTGCATATGTACGCACCATACCCCAAAATCGCGTATGTACGCACCGTACCCCAAAATCGCGTATGTACGCACTGTACCCCAAAATCGCGTATGTACGCACCGTACCCCAAAATCGCAAATGTACGCACCGTACCCCAAAATCGCGTACGTACGCACCGTACCCCAAAATCACGTACGTACGCACCATACCCCAAAATCACGTACATACGGTGCGTACATGCGCGATGTTGGGGTACGCACCATACACACACCTCACATGTGGGGGGACCCCTGTATGCCTCATACCCCTATACGACCCGTACCCCGGTATGAGTCGTACCCCCAGAACGAGTCATACCAGGGTACAAGGCGTATAGGGGTTCGCTTCATTGCCCAGTACGAGTCATTCCCCATATTCAGGCCATTTTCCATACAAATCGTATGCTGACAACCCGGTTCGAATCGTACTTGACGGGTTGGACAGCCTTTTTACAAATTGTATGGTCTTTTTTACAAGTCCGTGACGTACAGCTTTTCCCGATCCGATTTGTAAGGATCGGGCCGATCTGTATGTATTTTTCCCGTACGAATCGTACTACACGGGTTGGAAGGGACTTATACAATTTGTATGGAAAAATACAAATCCTATTTGTATGGTAAATAAAAATCCAGGATCAGAATCGGCCCCTTTGTATACTACTAACGAGTGATTCCTTTTTTTAACATAGATTATGTGAGTCACTGTGTGTATCCAAGGTGTGAGTGGGTGCAAGCATCTTGGACGACCTTCACAACAAGATGGTTGAATGGCTTTGACCCAGAGGTCTCACAAGTGGATTTGTTGTCACGGACAATGGCAGTAATATAGTCAATGCCTAAGCAGATGCTGGATATTTCAGGTCTTCAAACTGACTGTGCAGGATGTTCTCAAAATAGAAGACATAGTCAGCAACATACTGGCCACCTGCAGATGAATCTGCACTAATTTCAGCCATTCTTTTTAAAGCCTAGAAGCAGTTGAGCGTCATTCAGCATGCTAATAGAGTACCTGATAAAGACCTCACACAGTAGGTGCCAACATGTTGGAACTCAACCTACCACATGTTGCAACCTCTGTTTGAGCAGTACAGCTCGATCACAGACAACGTCCTTCAAAGAGGAGGAGATGCTCCGGGAAAAAGCATGACCGTGGAAAAGGATAAATGGGGGCTAGTCAAATGCCTGAAACCAAAACTTCTTTTTAAGGTTTTCACTCGGGAAGTCAGCAAGGAGGACAGTGAGTCAATCAATCCCATTGTTTTATCTGCTAAAGGACCAGTTGAAAAGGGTGTCACAAAGGTTTGTCGGTGTGAACAAAGAAGCATATGAGTTGATTCAGTGCTTAATCGTTCTCTTGGCTGTTCATACAAGGCTGCAAAAAGATACCACATAATTTAAAGAGTACATCTGTGCCACAATACTTGATCCATTGCACAAAAAAATACTGGCCAATTTAATTTCTTTTTCAGAAGGAAATGTTTCACAATGCAAGACTTGGATTGATGACCAAGCAAGAAACTTGGAAGAAGAATGTCTGGGAGTTAGAGGCTCAGGCTAAAGTTGTAGAATGCAGCCTTTAAACTCCAGCGAAGGCAGTGCTGTTGTTCCACAGCCATCACAATCACCACCAGCAACACCAGCAAAACAAGCAACAGAGGAATCTGATCCAGCCTCTGCAATGGCTTGGTTTCAAGTGGCAGGGCTTAAGTGAAGTCCAGAGGTGAATTCAACAGAGGTCAAGCTAGTGCCAGCACCAATGCTCATTCAATGATGGTCCAAGTCTATCTGGATGACTGAAAACAGGTCTAACTGGATCAAAATCCATTGATCTATTGATATGGGAAGATGCGACAATGACCAGACTCAGCAGGCTGGTAATAAAATATCTGGCTTGTCCTGTAGCCAGTTTGTCTTCTGAATGCCTGTTCAGTGTAGCCAGCACACTTGTCACAGTCAGAAGAACCAGTCTTTTGCCTCAAAATGTTGCAAGATTGACTATGATAAAAATGAGCAAGCACTTCATACCACAAAACTACACTGTTCCTGAAACAGCACAAGAGGAGAATGAGGGTGATTGGGCAGACTCAAGTGTATTAACTGATCAACTTCTGGGTGAACCCCCTGAGATTGAGGACAAACTCGACTTCCCTGACTAAGCAGGCCACAACAGAACTTTCATATATTTTTGTCAAATGTTAATAGCATTTATAAATTTGGTGTCAGATTTATGAAGCCCCCATCTATTCACATGTATAGAATAGACAAGTGTGCAAAGAAGAAGCCTTCCCCATTTGCTTCAAGGACATGAAGACAATGCTTCCCATCTCAATCCTTCCTTTTTTCATTCCCTAGCTACCTGCCACCAGTAAAGATCACTAATAATACAAGGGTGCCATTGTTTTTTGATTCAATGGGAAAATGGAAGAAACAATATACAAATGTGGAGTGCTTCACACTTGGAACAGGTCACTATGCACCAATGAGTAATATATTGAGTGATTGATGATTCATGTGGTTGCTGACAGGGTGTTGTAACTAATTTGATAAATTCGCTTTGCAATGTTTGGGGCCGATGGATGATTCTGCCTGAATGATTGCCTTGCTTTCACATTTCACAATAATTAATTACATGGTCCACTCCAGTCCTTTCTGTACTTCTCTTTTTCAGGTTCTTCAGAGACCAGTCAATTCAGTTCACAAAACTACAGAAAATGCTCATATTATTTTGAATTTCTTGTTCATCAAAAATATAGGAGGGTCTAAAACAGGGAAGAGTTCGAAGGTGACAGACACCAAACCGACAGTATAAAACCCTTAAACTGACTAAACAGAAGCGCGGTGTGCAATAACATCTCAAGTGGATGAGGAAAAAGCCCATCAGTCACCACTCGGATCCGCCCTTCATCATTTGGGATTTGTCCGGACCATCCGTGTGAGTATGTTCTATCACAGTCATAAGGAGACCAGATGGTTAAAAGGTCTTCTTCGCTGTGCCAACAACAGTATGGTCTACCGCTCGGTAACAGCTAATGAGTGGCAAAAATACGATGTAACTGGGGTGTGCAGTGCAGATAAATGTGAATAGAAAAACAATAAACAATGTGTTATAAAATTGGATGAGAGAGCACAGAACTAACTTTATTCAATTGATGCTCACTGGACCAAGATTAAAAATTTATGTCAAAGACAGTTAAGTTACGTGGACTGTCTAAGGTGGAACCAGGTCGACATGGTCGACATAGTAATTAACCTGAGCAAACACATCTTAACTCCAACTGAAGAAGAGGCTCTCAATAAAGGGCTCGGCTTTGTACCGACTCATCAAAATGATCACTTTGAGACTCGCTTGGAGCTTGCGAGGTTTCTAAGAAAGATAAGACTGCATTTCTTCTTTGCTGAAAAAGAAACCCCTCTACAAGATGAAAGAGATACCAACACAGGGTTAAAGTGCAAGTCCACATTTACACCACCAACCCATCTGATGCCTCCACAGGTTCTAGCCTATGAACAGGCCATTGAAAAAGAGATAGACAGTCTATTTTCTGAAAACAACAGAGTTTTCTATAATTTACCGAAAGCAGAACATCTAGCACTAAAGTCCTTAACTGCCAATAAGGAACTTACCATTAAACCGGCTGACAAGGGCGGATCGATTGTCTTACTCGACACTGACGCCTACCGTTCAGAATGTTTAAGACAACTTGACATGAGGAACGCGTACCACCTCGTGGATCATGACCCCACAGAGGAATTAAAACGAACCATCAGGAATATGGTGGATGAGGCGTCCTTAGAAGGATGGATCACCCAAGCTGAAGCTTCTTTTCTATGCACAGAACATCCGAAAATGCCCTACTTCTACACCTTGCCAAAGGTCCACAAAGTACAGCGGCCACCCCCTGGACGCCCAATAATCTCAGGCATAGGGTCGGCCCTGGAACCTTTGTCCACTTTTGTGGATCACTTCTTACGACCTATGGTGCAAGAAATGCCCACGTATCTTAAAGATACGACGGATTTACTAGGGTGGCTACCAGACATTGAGTTTAACATCAACACTGACCTGCTGGTCTCTTTCGATGTCGAGGCCCTTTACACCTCCATCCCCCAGGATCAGACCCTAGAGGTTATTCATAAACTGCTAGATTCCAAGGATCTGAATAGTATTACACCGGTCCATTTCATTATGGCCTGCGCCACTTTGGCGATGAAACAGAACTTTTTTCAATTCGAAGATAAGATCTATTTGCAGGTGTCTGGCACTAGCATGGGGAGCGTTTACGACCCCAGTCTAGCTAATTTGTATGTTCATTCCTTTGAACAACAGCACATTTTTAATGACCTCAACCCCTATGTCGATAACCTGAGAACCTGGAAAAGGTATATCGATGACATTTTTGTGACGTGGAGAGGTACCAAAGAAAAATGTCTCGAATTCTTAGGATGGCTCAACACCGGAGATTCCTACCTGAAGTTCACTATCGAGATAGGAGTACATGAACTTGCTTTTCTCGACTTACTGGTTCTTGCCAAGCCGGAGGGCTTGCATTCTGAGTTATACAGAAAACCGACCTCAAGAAATTCACTTTTGCTGTTCGACAGCCACTATCCAAAATCGTTGAAGGAAAACCTTCCATTTGGACAATTTTTGCGTGTCCAAAGGAATTGCTCTACAACTGCAGCCTACAAGAAACATTCCAGCACCTTATGTAACCAGTTGGTTGCCCGGAAGTACCCCCCTAGACTGGTAAAACAGTACATGAAACGGGCCATGAACAATAACCGGTTAGCCCTATTGGAACC
Source organism: Lissotriton helveticus (assembly GCF_964261635.1). Lineage (NCBI taxonomy): Eukaryota > Metazoa > Chordata > Amphibia > Caudata > Salamandridae > Lissotriton > Lissotriton helveticus. Next base: position 1,569,879,367 of record NC_136057.1, on the reverse strand, counting down.
GACTGCACCAAAAGCTCCTTTGGAACGGCTTACTTTTGTTCATACCCTATCCAACAGGATACAAAAAATGGTCAGGAAGCCCTGGCCTATTCTGAATTCGGGACGATTGACTTTACAACGTCCATTGTTCTCGTTCAAAAGAGGTTCCAACCTGAAGGATAGGCTGGTACACACTAGACCACCTGAAGAACAATCAAGAGCGATCGGGTCATTGTGGAATCTTCCCTAAGTCACAGGACACCATCCCTGTGGCTCCTGTCATGCTTGCGCACAGACCAACAAGTCAACTGAGATAGACATTGGAACATCAAGACCCTGGAAACAAGTACAATTTACCAATTGCAAAAGTGATCGACTCATCTATCTAATCATATGTCCCTGTGGATACAAGTATGTGGGGATGACCACGCGAAAAGTCCGTATTCGAATATCGGAACATAAAAGTACGATTCGCTGTGCGAGACAGGCAACAAAACTCACTACTCACTTTCTAGAGGCCAAACATCTGTCTACTGAGTTCCATTGGACTGTCTTAGAGCAACCTTTCATTCCTTCACACACTGCAGATGTAGCAAAATACCTATTGGTAAAAGAGCAGAAATGGGTACTGAAGCTCAACACTCATCGTGAAGGGCTCAATGACGATATTCCATGGTCCACATTATGATTAGCTATACTCTGGAGTATTCCTGTCCATTGTACTTACCGAAACTGACTCATATGAGATAGGTAGGGTGTAATCTACCAACTGAGCCGATTGGGTCTGACTGCACCCAGCCGTGACAATAATGTCGCAATATATGTAATTCCTGATATGACGGTCAGATTTGATTAACATTCCCTTCGAGTGTGTGCCTAGTATACACTTCAACAAAGTGTCATCATGACATCTTTTCTTACCTAAAACGCACACACACCAAGATTCTATAAGCACTGTCTTGAGACACTCAGTACTTTTTGTTGATAGGCTGCGGTGCCCTTGGATATAATACCTAGTACCAACTATGAGGGCTCCACTACGCCCATATATTTTTTGCGCAGATTCTGTTCATATCTCTGCAACCCCGGGACCATCTATGTCAAATGCGAATGTAATCCCAACAACACTAACAACACCAATGATTGGCTTGGTATCATGGCCAGCTTAGAACTGACCAATGGGACCGCTAAACTCTGGATACCACGTGGGGATTCTGTTTCGCTACATTTAATGCTCGCTTGGTAGGTCGCGGCGCCTCTGGTAATAATACTCAGCATTTACTATGAGGGCTCCGCTACACGCAGATACACATTTTGCGTGCAGATTCTGTGTTTGCACGTAGATTCTGTTTACAGTTCCGCAACCCCGACAAAAGCAATGACATACACGAACACAATCTCTGTTACCCCAGCAACACCAATGACGAGCGTGGTTTTATGGCCAGCTTTGAATAGACCTATAGGATCGCTGAGCCGTAGATACCACGTGATTTTCCGCCTATCAGACGGCGCTAGATAACGAAGGTCTGTCCTGCCGTTCGGTACCTCCCCAGTCGGTTCAGACGCCGGCTACGGAGTACCGACGGACAGGTAAGAGTATGCTCCGCTCTTCCCCTGCAGCGATAGCTATATAGATTAGTCCTCTGATTCATTATGCTCCCTGCCAACGGCATACGAGTGGCTTCACTACTACCCTCGAGTGTTTAATAACAGTCTCGAAATAAATCAATTGGGTTAATCAATCGTTTGATAGATTCGTCTTTCTCTTATACTGTCCACTAGAGAGAAGGTACTTGTATGAAGGTTCTTGCACACTATGTAAAACATGTTGTGACTTTTACATGTTTTTTTAGAGCGGTGCTTCACTCTTCCCCATAGCCACTGCCAGGCGGGGTGAGGTCGTCATATTTTACAGACTATGGTAAGAATTTTTGTTCTCTTACGTGTTTGGAATGTAAAGTATATATCCAAATATAATACAACTGATCCTCTACTGTTAAGAGTGCGTATGTCAGCACCAGTAAATTCTGACAAAGTTGTAGGTCTATACTGAATGGACTTAACTACTAAAAGAGTCTCAAAATTAGTTTCAAAAGGTGTAGATTGCCGTATCTGACACTCAATCCTCTTTTTCTTTCTGAATCCACAGTGAACAACACTAGCTGTAATCGTACTTTGGAAATTTCAGGTGACATTTGCACTTGTATGTCCTACACCATTTCTCTGTTGTCACTTTTCTTTTTTCACTATCGTGCAGTAGCACTGTTTTGTTTATATGGTCCTGATGAAAGCAAGGACAAAGGAGTCCTGAATTGCTGAAACATGTCGACCTGGTTCCACCTTAGACAGTCCACGTAACTTAACTGTCTTTGACATACATTTTTAATCTTGGTCCAGTGAGCATCAATTGAATAAAGTTAGTTCTGTGCTCTCTCATCCAATTTTATAACACATTGTTTATTGTTTTTCTATTCACATTTATCTGCACTGCACACCCCAGCTACATCGTATTTTTGCCACTCATTAGCTGTTATCGAGTGGTAGACCATACTGTTGTTGGCACAGCGAAGAAGACCTTTTAACCATCTGGTCTCCTTATGACTGTGATAGAACATACTCACATGGATGGTCCGGACAAATCCCAAATGATGAAGGGCGGATCCGAGTGGTGACCGATGGGCTTTTTCCTCATCCACTTGAGATGTTATTGCACACCACGCTTCTGTTTAGTCAGTTTAAGGGTTTTATACTGTCGGTTTGGTGTCTGTCACCTTCGAACTCTTCCCTGTTTTAGACCCTCTGATACTTTTTGTAGTTGTTCGGTATTTGGGGACTGTATTCAGAGCTAGGTCTTTAAATATTCCCTAGGTCCTACCCACCGTTGTGTTTTTGTTGTCTCTTGAGCAGTCGCATGACTGCGGACCTTTTTGACTTTATGCGAATTGACGATATCGCATAAGTGGCTTGCCACCAATTGTGGTTGAAGCTTTTTTGCTCTCTTCATAGTGTGCATTCCAGACATATACTTCCTTCTACCATGGCTGAAAATCACGGCCTTTCTTTCACCGACGATGATTTGTTGGCAGCACTTGCCGAACACCCTGATTTAGTAGAAACCACCCATGCCATCATCTCTATCAACGAGGATGAATGGGGCAAATTATTAGGCCACAAAACATCACAAACTAGAACAGCATTGCATGGCACAATCATGGCTCAGTATCTACGTAACGACTGTGCCCCGACAGGCCTCATAGTGACGAACGCCCCTAGGTTGTTCCTCACAGATAAAGAGTTTCTGAAAAGCTGGGCTATGATAGCCTGGAGATGTACCAGGGATTGGTTGATTTTAATCATCCAAACTTCCAAACGCATAGCAGATGCCATATTAATTGAAATTCAGATCATGGAATCCAAAATTAAAACCACTCTCTCTTCCAAAGCCTTCCAAAAAAATCTGGATGATGCTAACAAGAACAATAGAGAGTACAAGGAATATACATTATCAGTAAAAATAGAGAAATTCAGGAAAGATCTTGACAAGTTTAAATTTGAGAAAGTATATCCCTACTCTAGTGATTCCTACGTCCCTCCAGACTTCAATGCAACTGATCGCAGAACAGGCTCCACGTATGGCACAACAAGTTCTGATGACAATACCTCAAGTAGTGATACCAGTAACAGCAACTTTAACACACGAGGTCGAGGGCGGGGCAAGAGAAATCCAAGAAACAATTGGAGGGGACATCAGCAACAACAATGGTGGTCACCCAACCCGTGGCAATTTGGAGGAATGCCTCCTTTTTTTCCACCACAACAATCAGGTTCATTTCAACAACCCATGGGCCCTTGCATGCCCAATTTTCCAGCAAATTTTCCACCAAGTTTCCAAGGCAACTTTACTGGGCAGCCTTTTTTAGGGTTTGGCCGGGGCAGATCCCGCGGGAGAAGAAGAGGACAAACTCAACTCCAGGTCCATTACAGCCCTCCATCCACCTCGACAGGGACGAGGAACCTGAGGAGCAACTCAGCCAAGAACAAGGAAGCCGGATAGAGCAGTGCGGCTCCGGAATAGTAATTAACCTGAGCAAACACATCTTAACTCAAACTGAAGAAGAGGCTCTCAATAAAGGGCTCGGCTTTGTACCGACTCATCAAAATGATCACTTTGAGACTCGCTTGGAGCTGGCGAGGTTTCTAAGAAAGATAAGACTGCATTTCTTCTTTGCTGAAAAAGAAACCCCTCTACAAGATGAAAGAGATACCAACACAGGGTTAAAGTGCAAGTCCACATTTACACCACCAACCCATCTGATGCCTCCACAGGTTCTAGCCTATGAACAGGCCATTGAAAAAGAGATAGACAGTCTATTTTCTGAAAACAACAGAGTTTTCTATAATTTACCGAAAGCAGAACATCTAGCACTAAAGTCCTTAACTGCCAATAAGGAACTTACCATTAAACATGCTGACAAGGGCGGATCGATTGTCTTACTCGACACTGACGCCTACCGTTCAGAATGTTTAAGACAACTTGACATGAGGAACGCGTACCACCTCGTGGATCATGACCCCACAGAGGAATTAAAATGAACCATCAGGAATATGGTGGATGAGTCGTCCTTAGAAGGATGGATCACCCAAGCTGAAGCTTCTTTTCTATGCACAGAACATCCGAAAATGCCCTACTTCTACACCTTGCCAAAGGTCCACAAAGTACAGCGGCCACCCCCTGGACGCCCAATAATCTCAGGCATAGGGTCGGCCCTGGAATCTTTGTCCACTTTTGTGAATCACTTCTTACGACCTATGGTGCAAGAAATGCCCACGTATCTTAAAGATATGACGGATTTACTACGGTTGCTACCCGACATTGAGTTTAACATCAACACTGACCTGCTGGTCTCTTTCGATGTCGAGGCCCTTTACACCTCCATCCCCCAAGATCAGACCCTAGAGGTTATTCATCAACTGCTAGATTCCAAGGATCTGAATAGTATTACACCGGTCCATTTCATTATGGCCTGCGCCACTTTGGCGATGAAACAGAACTTTTTTCAATTCGAAGATAAGATCTATTTGCAGGTGTCTGGCACTAGCATGGGGAGCTTTTACGCCCCCAGTCTAGCTAATTTGTATGTTCATTCCTTTGAACAACAGCACATTTTTAATGACCTCAACCGCTATGTCGATAACCTGAGAACCTGGAAAAGGTATATCGATTACATTTTTGTGACGTGGAGAGGTACCAAAGAAAAATGTCTCGAATTCTTAGGATGGCTCAACACCAGAGATTCCTACCTGAAGTTCACTATCGAGATAGGAGTACATGAACTTGCTTTTCTCGACTTACTGGTTCTTGCCAAGCCGGAGGGCTTGCATTCTGAGTTATACAGAAAACCGACCTCAAGAAATTCACTTTTGCTGTTCGACAGCCACCATCCAAAATCGTTGAAGGAAAACCTTCCATTTGGACAATTTTTGCGTGTCCAAAGGAATTGCTCTACAACTGCAGCCTACAAGAAACATTCCAGCACCTTATGTAACCAGTTGGTTGCCCGGAAGTACCCCCCTAGACTGGTAAAACAGTCCATGAAACGGGCCATGAACAATAACCGGTTAGCCCTATTGGAACCGACTGCACCAAAAGCTCCTTTGGAACGGCTTACTTTTGTTCATACTTTCGGTACCCTATCCAACAGGATTAAAAAAATGGTCAGGAAGCACTGGCCAATTCTGAATTCGGGACGATTGACTTTACAACGTCCATTGTTCTTGTTCAAAAGAGGTTCCAACCTGAAGGATAGGCTGGTACACACTAGACCACCTGAAGAACAATCAAGAGCGATCGGGTCATTGTGGAATCTTCCCCCAGTCACAGGACACCATCCCTGTGGCTCCTGTCATGCTTGCGCACAGACCAACAAGTCAACTGAGATAGACATTGGAACATCAAGACCCTGGAAACAAGTAAAATTTACCAATTGCAACAGTGATCGACTCATCTATCTAATCATATGTCCCTGTGGATCCAAGTATGTGGGGATGACCACGCGAAAAGTCCGTATTCGAATATCGGAACATTAAAGTACGATTCGCTGTGTGAGACAGGCAACAAAACTCACTACTCACTTTCTAGAGGCCAAACATCTGTCTACTGAGTTCCATTGGACTGTCTTAGAGCAACCTTTCATTCCTTCACACACTGCAGATGTAGCAAAATACCTATTGGTAAAAGAACAGAAATGGGTACTGAAGCTCAACACTCATCGTGAAGGGCTCAATGACGATATTCCATGGTCCACATTATGATTAGCTATACTCTGGAGTATTCCTGTCCATTGTACTTACCGATACTGACTCATATGAGATAGGTAGGGTGTAATCTATCAACTGAGCCGATTGGGGCTGACTGCACCCAGCCCTGACAATAATGTCGCAATATATCTAATTCCTGATATGACGGTCAGATTTGATTAACATTCCCTTCGAGTGTGTGCCTAGTATACACTTCAACACAGTGTCATCATGACATCTTTTCTTACCTAAAGCGCACACACACCAAGAGTCTATAAGCACTGTCTTGAGACACTCAGTACTTTTTGTTGATAGGCTGCGGTGCCCTTGGATATAATACCTAGTACCAACTATGAGGGCTCCACTACGCCCATATATTTTTTGCGCAGATTCTGTTCATATCTCTGCAACCCCGGGACCATCTATGTCAAATGCGAATGTAATCCCAACAACACTAACAACACCAATGATTGGCTTGGTATCATGGCCAGCTTAGAACTGACCAATGGGACCGCTAAACTCTGGATACCACGTGTGGATTCTGTTTCGCTACATTTAATGCTCGCTTGGTAGGTCGCGGCGCCTCTGGTAATAATACTCAGCATTTATTATGAGGGCTCCGCTACACGCAGATACACATTTTGCGTGCAGATTCTGTGTTTGCACGTAGATTCTGTTTACAGTTCCGCAACCCCGACAAAAGCAATGACATACACGAACACAATCTCTGTAACCCCAGCAACACCAATGACGAGCGCGGTTTTATGGCCAGCTTAGAATAGACCTATAGGATCGCTGAGCCGTAGATACCACGTGATTTTCCGCCTATCAGACGGCGCTAGATAACGAAGCTCTGTCCTGCCGTTCGGTACCTCCCCAGTCGGTTCAGACGCCGGCTACGGAGTACCGACGGACAGGTAAGAGTATGCTCCGCTCTTCCACCGCAGCAATAGCTATATAGATTAGCCCTCTGATTCATTATGCTCCCTGCCAACGGCATACGAGTGGCTTCACTACTACCCTCGAGTGTTTAATAACAGTCTCGAACTAAATCAATTGGGTTAATCAATCGTTTGATAGATTCGTCTTTCTCTTATACTGTCCACTAGAGAGAAGGTACTTGTATGAAGGTTCTTGCACACTATGTAAAACATGTTGTGACTTTTACATGTTTTTTTAGAGCGGTGCTTCACTCTTCCCCTGAGCCACTGCCAGGCGGGGTGAGGTCGTCCTATTTTACAGACTATGGTAAGAATTTTTGTTCTCTTACGTGTTTGGAATGTAAAGTATATATCCAAATATAATACAACTGATCCTCTACTGTTAAGAGTGCGTATGTCAGCACCAGTAAATTCTGACAAAGTTGTAGGTCTATACTGAATGGACTTAACTACTAAAAGAGTTTAAAAATGAGTTTCAAAAGGTGTAGATTGCCATATCTGACACTCAATCCTCTTTTTCTTTCTGAATCCACAGTGAACAACACTAGCTGTAATCGTACTTTGGAAATTTCAGGTGACATTTGCACTTGTATGTCCTACACCATTTCTCTGTTGTCACTTTTCTTTTTTCACTATCGTGCAGTAGCACTGTTTTGTTTATATGGTCCTGATGAAAGCAAGGACAAAGGAGTCCTGAATTGCTGAAACATGTCGACCTGGTTCCACCTTAGACAGTCCACGTAACTTAACTGTCTTTGACATAAATTTTTAATCTTGGTCCAGTGAGCATCAATTGAATAAAGTTAGTTCTGTGCTCTCTCATCCAATTTTATAACACATTGTTTATTGTTTTTCTATTCACATTTATCTGCACTGCACACCCCAGTTACATCGTATTTTTGCCACTCATTAGCTGTTACCGAGTGGTAGACCATACTGTTGTTGGCACAGCGAAGAAGACCTTTTAACCATCTGGTCTCCTTATGACTGTGATAGAACATACTCACACGGATGGTCCGGACAAATCCCAAATGATGAAGGGCGGATCCGAGTGGTGACTGATGGGCTTTTTCCTCATCCACTTGAGATGTTATTGCACACCACGCTTCTGTTTAGTCAGTTTAAGGGTTTTATACTGTCGGTTTGGTGTCTGTCACCTTCGAACTCTTCCCTGTTTTAGACCCTCTGATACTTTTTGTAGTTGTTCGGTATTTGGGGACTGTATTCAGAGCCAGGTCTTTAAATATTCCCTAGGTCCTACCCCACCGTTGTGTTTTTGTCATCAAAAATATAGGTCTATCTCTTTTGGGTCAGCAGGGGACTCGGAATCCGACATTCATGGTACTATCCCTACGGCTAGAAGAAGGAAACTATGAGCATTGCCTATAGGAAACAAACAACATGACTCAAAGAGGCATACTCCTCTGAACAGGGGAGAAGTGCGCTGATGTGGAAAATGCTGAGTAGTGTGCTCGCTCAAATGTCAATCAAACTCTAATTAAGTGGTTGTGATCTGGGGGACTCTTAATGGACACGTCACATGATGGATGCACACAACTGATGTTTGTGTGATTGATCAGCCAGGTACATGCATCTACTTCTCTGGGATTGGTGGGAGGAAAATTTGTATCACTTCTGAGTTAATCGCACATGACTGCACTGGTCTATACTCTGCCCTTTCGATACTCATCCACAATGAAGCTAATCTTTTCTTTGACTCCACAATATTGACATGTACTTTTCTGCATTCCACAGGGCTTCTCTGCTATTGCACGAAAGCAACATAACAATCCTGCTTACCAAATTAGTTCAGCTCTCCAAGTCGGACATTCTGAGAAGAATGCAGATTCGCCTTCCATTTAGGCAGATATATATACAGTATCATTTTTCTTTTCTCAACAATACAATTTTGTAGCATTGTGTGTGTCCTCCCTATTTTGTATTTTTTTCAACCCTCAGTAACACAAGATAAGTTGGGACTCTGGGGCTGAAGGACTGTTTGCAATGCATTTGGTAACTGAACAGTGTCATTCCTACCACAACAGATGTGATGATGTGCTGTTCATCGACTTGATGAATGTTGTGTTTGTCTTTGTCTCACCCTTTCCCAACCCCACTTCCTATCCATTAAATAAACCCCTAACCCTTTTCCCCCATGATGTATAATGGATATCTCAGCTGTCATAAATAGACAGTGAACAGATTATAACTGATCCAATGTAGTGCAGAGAACTGGATACATTTTACTTGCCATGTGTGCCACAGAGTATCTCATCCGACAAACTCTAAATCAGGCACTTAATCCCACATTAAACCCTGGCCTCTGCACAAATTATTTTCAACAAGTATCTTCACTTGGCAGGAGGGACAGTTACTCTACAGAAAGGTAAATTGAAGGGATTAAGCTAGGTAGACATTTACCTATAGAATGGTTGGATGTCACATTGGTTGACGAATGACAAATTGACAAAAGGAAAACATTGGAACAGGCGTAAATTCATCAAGGAAGCCCTGAATTATAAGTCATGTGGGCAAAAAAATTTGGCACATGCCTAGATGGAATTTGCATTTTTTGGTAGGATGGAACAGAAGGAAAGAATTGTGAAGTACTAGTAGTAGGTGACTTAGTGGGCACAGGGAAATGCACCTTGTTTTCGGTTTGTATGCATTGCAAACTTTGTAATGTTGTTCTGTTAAGTGAAGCAGACCCACATTTCACTGCTTATACTGCAGCCCAAACTAAACCATACTGAAGTTTTCGGTGGCGAAATGCGGTAGGCAGAGAAGTGATGGATGGGATATCTGCCTCTCTTAACAAATACAGTATTGTCAATAAGAAAGTAAGGTGACTTACCACGAGTCCATGCCACTGCTCGGACTGCTCCCACTCTGACCGCCTGGGCCTCCTGGCTGCTGCATTGGTGGTCTGTGTACCTAGAAAAAAATAGTGCACCTATTTAGAGACCAGATTGGCCACCTAAGTAATTATTTTGCACAAAATACAACAGCAATTTCTCACTACCATTCAGTTAGCAGTATCTTTTATCGAAACTATCACTTTGGAAGGTTTGTTGGTTGACAACATGTTAAAAAAGCTAGGTAGTCAAGTCAATCAGAAAAACCTTCTTTCTCTCGAATGGAGGGATACGGCTATGAAAGGATGAGAGTGAAACACAAAGAAGGGGTGGACGGTAATGGTTAATGAAGAACATATTGTATCGGGTGTAAATAGGATATCATTCCTTTCCTGTCATGCTGCACTGCCATGGAAACTGTTAGCATACTGTGTAAATAGACAACATTGGGGGTCCAGGACCATTGCCTCTCTATCTCTCTGATCCTGTACTTTTTGACTGTTTGATCACTAAATGCCTTCAACCAACATGCTTGCTTAATAGTTTACTTTGGCCTGCAATCCTCTTCACATTACCAGAAAACTTTTCTCTTAACAGTACTACACAAGACACATAACAGAGGGGCGAGGGAAAGTTTACTAAAAAAGAGAGCAGAAGAAAGCAACAGACAGGAGAAAGTCAGCTACGGGAACAGGAAATACAGAAAACACAGGGTAATGCAGGGATAACAAACATTAGATGGGGAGTTGAAAAAATTGTAGACAGTATAAAATACACAAGGCCCTAATTGTACTAGTGTGAAGAGGTAAAAGTAAGAAATAATATTTAATATGACTTATTAGGAACAGCAGAACCATCTGCAGTGACCTGGGTGCTGGTGGTGAAAGCCCCTTGGCCCTTCGATGACCTCTTGCCCTTGGGGGCTTATGAAAGGAATTAAGAAGATTACAAAAATAATTAGTGATACTCTCTGCAAAAAGTATTTTTACAGGCACATCATTCTACTTTCTAAATCAGATAGCCTAATCCTAGTTTACCTAACATTACATTTTGAACTACTCATGCATTGCAAAGAATGATCTTTTCTTCTCTGCCCCCTTTGATGGGTCAGATTGGGTTTGATGGGTATTCCTTCGAATACTGAACATCAGGGAGATTGGGACTGTATAACTGCCAAAAGGCACAGAGAAGAATGCTGACACCTCTGATACACTAATATTTTAATAGTGACAGGAGTCAGCATCCCTTATTAAATCAGCCCAAGTGAGCACCTGCGTAGCTGATGCTTGAACAGAATCATTCCCTTGACATCCACTTCACTCCTGCGGTGCACCACCCTTCCTGTCAGGCTGACATCATACACCACTAATTCCAGGACTGGCCAGATTTATCAAGGACATGAGTTTTCCTTGCCTCTCAGGTTGATCTTTGCACACGTCGGTGTCCCTTTCCTGCGCAAAAACAATCCAGGTTGCAGTATAATGTGGTACCCTTGCACCATGTACTCAGAAGCATATAGATAAACCGGGGAGTATTAGATTGCATGCCTACTTCTTATGGAGGAAAGTACATTGGCACAACTGCAAGCACTCTCTGACGCTTAAAGTCCATTTATTCATGTGAGTGACACACACTATCATTAAAAAAACATTTCTGTGAGCATGGTACAGCACTCATAAATAAAATTTCATTTTTGCACCAGAGGGCACATGTGCCCATGATGATTGTTGCAAAAATATCTTTCTATATCTATTCAATTTATCTATACATATATAGAGATATTTTAGATAGATAGAAAGACAGAAAGACATAAACTTATGTCATCTACATTTTATTATAAATTAACACATTTAATATACATATATATATATATACTTACTCAGATCATGAAAATGATTATGCACACTTATCAACCAGTTTGGAATATAATTATTTTTATAAATAGAAGAAAGTAAACATAATTATATATTTTGTAACTGCATCACTCACTTAAGTAGCTCTTTAGACATATCTAAGGCTTGCCATTGCAGCCTGTGTGTGCAGTTGTAAACTGGTATTTTGACCTGACCAAATAAACATTTTGCTAGGTTCAAACCTTCCTTTTAAATACACATAAGTCAACCCTAGGGTAGGTTGCAACCAGCCCATAGAGCAGGGTGCAGTATATTAAAAAAGTTAAACATGTACTTTTAACTTTTAACATGGTAGTGAAACACATTTAAATCCGGTTTTCACTACTGCAAGACCTGTCTCTCCCATAGGATAAAATTGGGTTACCTTATCAGATTTATTAAGTTGTAACTTTCATTTGAGAACAGGTGGGAAAGACAAGTTTGATCTCCTCAATATTGCAATATAAAACCCTTGATAATGGTAAAGTCACAATTCTGAAAATGCCAGTTTTAGAAAGTTGCAAAAAGAACAATTGATGGACAGAATGCAGAACTATGTCACACATTCACCCCAGTACAGAGATCTGGGCCTAAATCCATTGTGTTTTGCTCACCATGGTGAGCAAATAAAACGATGGATTTAGGCCCAGATCTCTGTACTTGGGTGAATGTATGGCATTGTTCTGCATTCTGTCCATCAACTGTTGTTTTTGCACTTTTAGAAAATTAGCATTTTCTTGTCCTAACCATTTGTTGTCTACAGTCTATATCTTGGGTCACATCACTAGGTTTATCTGGCAGTTGTTTTTTTGTATTACTCTCAGACAGGAAGACAAAGGGGTACTACATATTGTCAAGATTAGGGGTGGGCAGCACACACAGAATTTGCACCACGGAATTCTGTGGAGTCATGAAAAAATCCCATGCGATTACCCAGAGTTCTGCAAATTTAGCAATAGTAGGACATTCTACACTGAAAAATCAGCACAAACTGTACCACCCGGTATGCAAGTGAACAACCAGTTTATTTTACCTGCTTCTTTCTGCCTAGCTATCTCCTGCCTGCTCTTTCCCACAATTTCAATTCTGTCTAATCCACTCCCATCTGATCAACTCCTTCCCAATCCCATCTTTCATTTGCATATTTTTCTTACTGTCTGTCTTCCTCTGTGTGTAATTGTATTTCTGTGTGTGTTTAAGTGACTTTTTGTAGTTTTTTCCATTCCTGATCTGTCCTCCTCCTGTTTACTTTTTCCTTCCCAGGTTTCCCATCCCAATCTGTCTCACTCCCATATCGACAAGTCCAGCCCACTCCACTCCACTTACCTCATGGCAAAAGCAGGCTGCACCAGTGCCACCTGCCCCCGTGGTCCACAGAGGTTGACAGGGATGCAGTCCTATTGAATTTTCAGCAAAGCAGGGTTCGCCGCACAAACATTAAAAAGGACAAGCATTACTACTGATTAGTAGTTGTTAAGTGTACAGAGTCGTAAAACCCAAGAAAAAAAACTTCAGAAACAACAAGAGGAGTAAGGCAAAAAGATTACAGGGAAGACTAAGGCTGCTAGGTCTAACAGTACTTAACAAAGGAGAATATTTGGTTTACATGTCAACCTGTCTTCTGGTGGCTTTCTTACCTTCTGAAGTAGACCTGCTCTGTGGCTGTTTAGAGCTTGGTTTTTTCCTTATTGTGCCCTTCTGAGGATAACTTGTCTGTTGCAGTTGTATAACCAAATTATCTGCCTGAATCTCACAACTTTCAAATTCTGAGCAATATCTTCTGATACGTACAAATCGACTGATTGGAATGCGGCCCCATAAACCTATGATGGTAGCCCTCAAAAAGAAATTGAAACACAATTCAGTTAGATTTTAATATGCCACTCTTTCTTAGTGCCTATGCCAGATATAAATCAAAAGATTCCAGTAATAAAGTGGTATTTGGCTGAATTTGCTGTGTAGCTCAAATAAGCAACTTGTGTGTTGAAGGAGAACTGGAGATCATTGAGAGAGGATTCATTTTCTTACCAAATAATCAATTTGTCATTAATGTATCTTTTCCACAAGTGTGTACTGTTTGAAGGGGTTAGTTGCTATCACAATAACATGCATATCAAGGTGGTGACGGTATAAGTTAGCAAGGCTAGGGGCAAACATTATGCCCATTGGAAGTCCTGACAAGAAGGCTTTCTTAAATTTGAAAAAGTTATTCGTCATAGCTGGGTATACCAGGAAAATGATGTTTGAGATCCATACAGACTATTATCTACCCTGACCACCTTACTCTGAATCACAAGATTCTGAAGGATTGCATGAAATTAGACAAAATGAAGGAAATCCAGTGGCTGTCCTTTAATAAAATGTCAACAAGGAAACTGGGGCAACCAGAGATTTTCACCAATCCTGAAGGTCTGTGTAAAGCTGATCTTAAATGGGTTAAAATAAATTACATTAAGCTCAGAGTTAGAGCGGGAATCAGAAGAGTTAAGTAAACCTACAGTTAGGGCTCATTACTTGCTCATTTCGTCTCTAGCCATGCAATCGTATCTTTCCATCGTTACGATTCCTTTTCACAGATGGCTATTGACAAAATTCCGCTTCAACCAGATCCATTTGGTATTAAGTGACCCACAGGAATGGAGTAGGCCTGAGGATGCGGCTCCTTTTAAATGCAATGATTTCTCCCCCCAAGATACCATGCATTTTATGTTTTTTTGTCCTCTGTATTATGAAGCCAGAAAAAGGTTTATTTTTCCAGTACTGAAAGATAAGACATTCATACAGTCTAAACCTGCATTATTGTTTCTGCAATTAATGGAATCCCCTGTAACCATGTTTGGCGTTGCAAGCTTTCTTGTCGCGTTTATTAGGAGTAGGGGGATCAGACAGGCAGCCCAACAGGAGATGAAAGATCAGTCATTATAAGTCTACTGATAGTGTTTAACTCACTTTTACTATGAAATAGGTTTTTTATCTGTTTTTAATGGAATTTATTTGCTTTGATACTATTTTAAAAGAAACACAAATTTGTATAGTATATTTTTATGATTTTTAATAATCAAATACATTTTGACTTTTTGACTACCCTGACCAGCAGGTTAATATGCACATTGAAGGGTGCATAATATTTTAAATTTAGGACTCTGGTGTCTTTAAGAAAGATTTATCAATTATTCAACCCACAGTTTAAAGAAAAAATCAGTTAATTATGAGAGCAATTCTAGGAACTATTGCAAATCAAATGTGACTGAGCAGTCTGGGAGGTGTTTGTCCTTTATGAAACTTGGGAAAATTGCAAAAAGATGGAAGGTGGGGAGACTTGACCAAGACGTCTGTCTCCTGCTTCCCCAACCAGACAGCAATTCTCTCTCCAGTGCCCAAGATTTAAGGTTATCTTAGAACTACATGTATCAACTAAGACCATTGTGCACACTCTTTATCTGGAATTGTTATCGTTATGTCTTTTTAATTAAGTAACAATTTCAAAGCTGTTCACTCCTAGTTTGTGGTATTATTAAATGGCTAAATCATATAATCTTCCTGAAGGTCTGATTTATGTCTCTGAAGAAGTCTTCCAAATATAGCCTTCTAAATATAAAAAAAGGCCCACCTCCGGGCATAGATGAGCATCTGCAAAAAACGAATGCTTATTTATACTAATCTCATGGAAAGACCGATTGAAATTGATTTCAGTCCCTGGTGATCTATCTGGGCTGCATTCCAAAATATCTTTTTTTTTGCCCAAACTGCCATTTTAGACCTTCCTTTTACAAATCAGACTTGGTCGTGCTCCAATAGGAACAGTACAGCCGGAGCTGCCAGGCCAGGCCCCTTTTAAATGGGAGCAAAATTAACCCCAGCCTGGTTTCGACCTGCTTGTTATGTGTTAACGGTCTAGTAGTTGGATGGGAGGAGTTAGGTGGGCAGGGAAGGAAGAGGAGGAGCAGGGACAGGATGAGGGCAGATAGTGTAGGGACAGGGCAGAGATAAGAGGTGCATAATAAAGCTCCTTAACAATCAGCACAGTGTCTGTCATCATTGACCCCAGACACGACTACTGGCGACGAGGGTGGGATGCGACATTCCCCACCGGTAGCAGAACCCTAACGAGGCGCCCTGTCCCGTGTAGCGCTCAGAAAAGGAGCGCTGCGGTCAAAGCTAGCGCTGCCGCCCAAAGCGAAGGGCCAGCAGCCGGTGTCCCCACTCCCAGCCTGGTCGCTGTGTGGGAGTCCAGAAGGGCCAAGGAAGTAAGCGCTGACACGCTTGAGGAGCCAGGAATCAGTTGACCGTTGGCGCCAAAATCGCGCCTCACGCCGGATGCGTGAGGTTTAGCACGGCAGCACCGATCGAGCGCGCAAAACTGCGGGAAGCAAGGCGGGGGGCCCGCCCGATCTTACCTGAGCCCAGCAGTCGAGGCCCTGAGTGTGGGCACCAAGAAAGCCTTGATCACCCCTGCAGCCAGCGTCCGGTGAGTCCCAATGTGCTGATTGAAGCCAAATGAACCGAGAAGTAAACCTCGTGTGCAGTCAGTGACGGCGGCCATCTTGGAGTCAGGCAGCTGCTGGGACAGACTCCACGGTCAGTGTGGGGCAGCCATCTTAAGGTCAGGCAAAGTCACAAACAGTAGAATTACGAAAAAAAAAGATATAATAGAAAGAAAACAAGCCACAGAACAGCACAGTAACAAGCAAACAAGCACCAGTTAAGCCAAAGCACAATAGACATCCTGAACTATATTGCACAGTCGCCTGACGTCAAGCAGTACCAAGTCAATCGGAAGTCACCAAGGCAGGATTTTGCGGTGCCACGATGTCGACATCACCGCGACGAGACGAAGTCAAGCCCATCATCGCAGGAGGGTCGCATTTGAGGGCTCCAGAGCCAGTCGCCTTAACGACAGGTGGAAGTATGGGCCCCAAGTGGCAGGAATGGCTCGAAGACTTCGAGGACTACATCGAGGGATCCAAAGTGACTGTTGATAAGGACAAATTGATCGCTCTCCGCAATCTGGCAGGGCGCGAAATAAGCAAAATAATCAAGGATCTCCCACCCGCAGATACCGGAACCTACGTCAAAGTGCGGGACGCGCTGAACAGGAAATTTCTCCATAAAAGGAACGTGGACTATGAGCGTCACGCATTTCATCAGGCACGTCAAGGGAAAGACGAGGCAATGAGCACATTCATCACACGCCTGCGGCGACTGTCGAGACACTGCGAGTTCGACAACTTTTCAACAGACACCGCCATCAAATCACAGATCATTGATGGGTGCCACTCGGAATCGCTCAGGAGGCGACTGCTGAGGAAGCCCCACGAACTTGACGACATTGAGGAAATGACTCGCGTCTACGATCAGGCCGAGGAGCATGCCGCCACCATTGAATCTGGGTGCAAAGTGAGTCATGAACAGGCACATCGAGTTCAAGACCGTGGTGGCGGTCGAAGAAGCTCGAGGGACAAACAATGGAATACCCGACCGTCGTCTCGCTCGAGACGCTCGGAACACAGACGGCGAGAAACGGGTCGCAGAGAGAGGAAACCAGAGAGAGCGAGAAGATGCTACAGGTGTGGATATGATTATCCTCACGTAGATGTCTGCCCAGCCATGGGCCAGCGGTGCAGAAAATGTGGTCGGACGAACCATTTCGAGGCAATGTGCGGCGAATACAACAAAGAAAGGCGGAGTGGAACCGGGAGGTCCTCTCGGTCGGACACCAGAAAACACCACATAAGAGCCGTCCAAGATAATAATACAGGGTCATCCAGCTCGTCTCACTCCAGCAGAGAGTCGCGCAGATCGCGATGGGAGCGTAGGTCCCCGTCCCGGGACTCCAGATCATCATCTCGAGACTCTGAATACACAACTTACTATGCGAACATGATCGCAGACCCAGACCAACTGAAGAAGTATCCTCGGTTGCACATAAAAGTGGGGAATCATGACACCAAATTTGTGATGGACAGCGGAGCCTCGCTGAACTACATCCCCGTCACCGAGTATGAGAGGATGCGACCCAAGCCCCCGCTTACACATGCACCCGTCCGAGTCTTCACTTGGATGTCCAGGAAGCCGCTTCAATGTCTGGGCAAATTCCCGACGACGCTTGAACATGACAACGTTACCATAGATGCAGTCATGCACGTCATCAAGGGCCCCGAAGCTGATTGCCTGCTCAGCCTGCCAACTGCGGAACGGCTCCGTCTTGTTGAAATTCTCTTCAAAGTCTGTGATGACCAGAACATTGTCAACCGCTTTCCTCGTCTCTTCGTGGGGCTAGGGAAGTTGAAGGGCCGCCAGATACATCTGCACGTCAACGAACAGATTAGGCCCGTCGCTCAGCACCCTCGGCGTGTACCATTCCATCTTCAAAAGGCCGTCGAAGATGAGATCAATGACCTTCTGTCCGCCGACATCATTGAACGCACGGATGGCCCGACCCCGTGGGTATCGCCAGTGGTCGTTGTGCCAAAAAAGGGCACCACCAGCAAAGTAAGACTGTGCGTTGACATGCGAGTACCCAACACTGTGATAGAACGTGAGCGCCATCCAGGGCCACTTCTATGTGACATGATCTCAGCCTTAAACGGAGCAAAGGTATTCTCAAAGTTGGACTTAAACAAGGGCTATCACCAGCTGGAGCTGGATGTCCAGTCACGCCCCATCACAACTTTTGCGACACATCTAGGACTATTTAGGTATAAGAGACTGAGTTTCGGGGTGTCATCGGCTGCCGAGATTTTCCAAGAGGCTATTCGGCAGATCATCCAACATATCCCCAATACGCTCAATTACAGCGACGACATCCTTGTATATGGCTCCGACACCCGCGAGCACGACATTGCACTTAACAGTGTCTGTCCTGCCCTGCTAGATGAGAACTTGACACTGAACAAGGACAAGTGCGAATTTCACCAGTCCACATTAAAATTCTTCGGCCATATCTTCTCGGGAGCGGGAATGAAACCTGATCCAGAAAAAGTGGCAACCTTGAACAACGCCAAGTGCCCTCAGGACGTCAGCGATCTAAGATCTTTCCTGGGGATGGCCAGCTACTGTGCCCGTTATATCCGAGACTACACGACCATCAGCCACCCGCTCCGCACCTTGACCAAGCAAGGACAACCTTTTGAATGGACTCCCCAGTGTGAGCAAGCATTCACAGAGATCAAGCGGGCAGTGGAGTCCGCCGATAACCTTTCTTACTTCAACCCCAGATGAATGACTGAAGTCACCGTAGATGCTAGCCCCGTAGGGTTGGGGGCCATTCTGGCACAATACGACAATGACTCTGACCAGAGACGTATAGTTGCCTATGCCAGCCGCAGCCTGTCCGACCCTGAGAAGGCGTACTCACAACCCGAAAAGGAGAGTCTTGCAGTAGTCTGGGCATGTGAACATTTTCATGTTTTCCTCTACGGCAAGCACTTTACCCTTATCACTGATCACCAGGCGCTAGTCACCATCTACGGCAACCCCCCATCTAAAATGCCCCCCAGAATTCAGAGGTGGGGCCTGCGGCTCCAGGAGTATACTTTTACGATCATACACAAGCCGGGAAAATCTGAAAACCCGGCGGACTACATGTCTCGACACCTACCTGCATCTACCAATTCTAGTCCTTCAAATGAAGAGGAATATATCCATTTTGTAGCTGATCAGGCGCTACCTCCTGCCATTCCCATGGATGCGATCCGAGACGCCACTTTGCAGGACGCCGTCCTACAGAAGGTACTCCGCAAGATTCGAAACCAACAGGTGGAGGCATGACCCTCATGATGAAGACAATGATCTGGACACCAAGCAAGAGCTGTAAGTGTTCCGACACGTACACGAGGAACTGTCGGTGACCTCAGATGGAATCATACTGCGTGGACAGCGGATTGTGATCCCCAGCCAACTACGGCAAGGCGTTATCGATCTTGCTCATGAAGGTCACAGGGGAGTCGTGTCCACCAAGCGAGCACTCAGGGAACGTGTGTGGTTTCCCCTCCTCGACCAAATGGTGGAATCCACCCTGAAGGACTGTCACCCGTGTCAGCTGACAAGCAAAGGTGATCCCCCGGCCCCATTGCAAATGACCACCTTGCCGGCTGGAGTATGGCAAGAAATTGCTGTGGACTTCTATGGACCCTTACCTTCCGGCAAGTATGTGATAGCCATAATCGATGAATACTCTTGCTTCCCTTTCGCACAGTTTGTGCCTTCCACTGGTGCCTCCAGTACCCTTAAGGTGTTGGACGAACAGTTTGCAACCTGGGGTGTTCCTAGAGAGGTGAAGACAGACAATGGTCCTCCCTTCAATGGGCATGAGTTTGGCGCATTCGCAAGACACTTGGATTTCCATCACAGGAAAGTCACACCCCTTTGGCCACAAGCAAACGGCACGTTGAACGCTTCATGGTCACGATCAAGAAGACATTCCAGCAGGCCAGTGCCGAAAAGAAGGACCTACAGATAGCTCTCAACGAGGTCCTCAGAGCTTACAGGACAACCCCCCATTCAACCACTGGCAAGTGTCCCGCCACGCTGATGTTGGGTCGCCCCATGAGAAACCGCATCCCAACCTGAGATGGAGCTCTGCGAGCCGTGTCACCCACCCACAACCATCTAGAGATGACGGAAACGGATAAGCGCAACAAGGACAAGATGAAGTCATACGCCGATGCCAAGAGAAGAGCGAGATCACCCTCTCTTCAGGAAGGGGACTACGTATTGGTTAAACAAGACCAACAGAAGAAAACTGACTGTCGCTTTCGTGATGAACCCTTACTGGTCACTCAACAGAAGGGCACCATGCTGACTGCGGAGTCTGACCACCGGAGAATTACGAGAAATGTGTCTCACTTCAAGAAGTGCTCCAGAGACACGACAGGATCTTTGCTAGACCCAACTGCGTCACTCAGTCTTGAAACCCCTGAACAGGGCGCTCTGGAGGATCTGGGTCAAGTGGGTGTACCCCAGACTGCTGTGAACACTGAAGGAGTGAACGCAAGGCCGCGTCGAAATGTCCAGCGACCAAAGAGACTCATTGAAGAGATATGAATGCACACATCGTTTGTTTTGTTAAGAAAGGGGGAGATGTTATGTGTTAACGGTCTAGTAGTTGGATGGGAGGAGTTAGGTGGGCAGGGAAGGAAGAGGAGGAGCAGGGACAGGATGAGGGCAGATAGTGTAGGGACAGGGCAGAGATAAGAGGTGCATAATAAAGCTCCTTAACAATCAGCACAGTGTCTGTCATCCTTGACCCCAGACACTACACTGCTTAGGCCTCATCAGTGAGGTATTGTCTCTGTCTCATAGCACAGTAAGCATGTGACCCACATCTAGGCATAACCGTCACTTAGGGCCTTCTACAGCAAACCCAATTGGTAGATGGAAGGAATGGTTGAACTAATCTCAACCACTGGTGACCACTTCAGGCCACATTCCAGGACATCATATTTTACTAAGTGTGACATTCTGGGCCTTATGAAAATCAGACTTAGGCATTCTCCAATAGGAGAAGTTTGTCTCGAAGTGCCAAACCATGGTCCAACCAGGCGGTCCATGAACATGTAATAAAGTCCCAAGTCCTCTCCAAATGGTAACACAAGCAACCCCTCATGGTTTGTGACTTGCTTAGGTCTCATCAGGGAGCTATAGTTTGAGTCCTATGGGACAGCGAGCACAGGACCCACACCTGGGCATACATGTCACACTTATGCCATCTACTGTAAAATACAAGGTGATGGAACAAATGTTTAAATTAATCTCAGCCACTGGCAATCTCTCTGGGCAGCATTCCAGACCATTGTTTTTCACCCATTGTGCCATTCTAGAAAGAGATCCTCCCTATGATGTTCCAATAGGAAAAGTCCATCCCGAACTACCAGGTCACATTTCTTCTAGATGGGAACACAAGAAACACAGAACTGGTTTTGATCTGGTGAGGTGTTATCAGTGGCTTAGATTACCAGTGGCTGAGATTAATTTAAGCATTCCACCTATCATGTTTTTGTTAAATTCAGTATGCCTACCTGGTTGGGTGGCTTCTTACAGTATTTATCCTTCACATAATCATAGGAGGTTTTGGCAATACAATGGAAATCTTATTGTAAATTATTGTTCTTTGATTATATAAAAATGATTGTTTCTGTTGTAATTCCTCATTTATCTTGTCCAGCATCTTTTTGCACAACGATGGATACTGCATTTCATATTCTTGTCCTTCTCAAACATCTCCAATAGCAGTTTTTCGAAGATGTTTAGCTGTGTTGATAATGACATTCATAGAATTCTGATTGCAGGTATATGGAACAACACTCCAGTCAATTTTGAATTGAAGTTAGCCAGGAAGATTCTGGTATCATTGAGATCAGATTCAAGCGCGCCTTATTCTCAAGAAGATACTCAATCATCATGGCCTGATTAAAGAGATTTTCATTTGATTGAACTTCAATGTTAATAGTTTGTCCCACTCATCTAGGTTGCTAATCTCTGTGGAGAGGGTGCTTTCACCGAATGGGCAGGAGGTTGCTTAGATGGCTGGTACAATGTCCTCCCCAAAGAGAGGCAGTTGGCTCATGGCTGATGATTGCTGGATTTTTTTATATTACTGGGTCGGGCGAGGAGGAATATTCCCACTCTGGATTCTATGTGATCATTAAATTCTTCTTCCTAACATTCGTACTAAAGCAAAAGGTGCAGCTATCGCCTCACAGCATCAGTGCATGTTAGCTGTTAGATCATTCACGAAAGGTTGGCTACCACCACGGGGACGTTTCACGGCGTGGACTGAAATGGAAAGAGAAAGGTTTTTGGTTAGAGACGTAACTTTCCATGTAGGTGTCTCACCCAACCTATTGAAATGTACGTAGCATAGGTACATCAAAGCTAACCATCTTTCACGTGTCCTTCTATGACCGTGAGAAAGTTTCTGGAAATAGAAAATAGATGCCAATTAGTTTCAAGAACATTTTTACTTCAAGTTTGGCCAAAACAAGCATAAGGCTGTTTTACGTGACCAGTAACACAAAAGCAAAGAAGAAACAACCTGTTTTGTCTTCTTTCTCTTCATTTTCTGTCACATTTCTATTTGGGTCAGATGACACCATAGCATCGCTCACCTCACACCATATAACGGTAAGGTTACCACCTCACTCCAGGTCATTATGGACACTGTGTCCAGTCCTTATCTTTTCACCTAGGAATCATTGATTCCAGATGTATTAGAATAATTAATTCATTAGAAGCGAAACGGCTACAAAAACCCAAATGCATAGGCTATCACACAAAAGTCGATGAGTGCAAAGAGTGCCAATAATGACATGGAGGGGTTCTAAGATAGCCGGGTTTAAAATGGTAAATTCAGACAGTAATAATCAGTTGTGATTAATGGACAGGACAAGAAATTGGCAAATATGTGCAAGAAATGTATAAATTAAAAGTTGGTATACGCAGTCCCTTTTCTGTTTCTGCTCTTGTATAAGTGTACGGACATAAACGGAATATGGGCCCACTGAGCCAGATTTTTAGACAATGAAATGCGTACTTTTTTAGCTCATGGTGAATCTGTGTAATCTGAATAATTTTGACGAAACAGACATGGTGTACTAGTTGTGGAGGCCATCAAGTGTGAGGGGGCACGAGTTAAGTAGATGTAGTCATGTTGCACACACATCCATTCAGTCATTACCAGATGCCTTTTCCTCTGTTTTAATTTTAGGAAAACCAATAGCGTCCTGCATTATTCATGGTGGGGGGTTGGGGGGAGGCACCGGGAGGGGGGAGGCGGGTGGTAAAATAATTAATTTTAAAAACTTACCTGTCCACCAGTTGGCCGGGTCCTGCGTTTTTTCGGCTCCTACTTTTGTTCTCCTGCCTCCAGCAGGAACAGGAAGAGGGCAGACTTTCCCCTTCTCCCCTAAGCCAGTCAGGTTAGATTAGGGAAGCTGGTCCTGGGAACGCTGCAGTATGCAGAAGATACAGTAATCATGAACCACACCAGGATAGGGCTTCAAAGAGCCTTAAATAGTCTTGCCACCTACAACAAGGACAATAAGCTATGTATCAACGTGAGCAAGATCAAGATAGTAATCTTTGCAAATACCATCACAAAACAAAAGCTTTATGGTCACTGGGGGAGCACCAAATCACCACGCCCCCATCTTACAACTATCTGGGCACATGGGTATCTGAGAGGGCCACTGCAGTTAAACATCTGAAGGAGCTCAAACCAAAAATAAACAAAATTATAGCATCTTTAAGACGCTTAAGCCATGGCCTGGCCAGTCCTTCTGCAGATCCGATGTTGACAGTACTCAGGGCTAAACTGATTCCCGCCATCAAGTATGGACATATAGCCTACTCAGGGGCCTTTGAGAAAGTGGTCCAAGCAGCCCAGGTGAAAGCATACAAGATGGTGCTCCGGGCCCCCAGACAGGCACGGAACAACAGGCTTAGACTAGAAATAGGCCTGAAACGACCAGAGCTAGAACTACTGGGGGACTTGCTAAAATACTACATAAGAGTATTGAAATCGCCCGAAAACACCCTAAAGCACTCCCTAAAAATCGTCTTTGGCGACGCAGGCTCCCCATGGCATTCCAAGGTGGAACTAGCCATTAAAGTTCTGAAAATAGAGGGAAGGAGCCTGCATCTTCACGAAATTCCATATACCACCTGGGCCCAAGCCGTTAAGCGCCAAGTTCAGTCCATTTCTTTTGAACTAGATCTTTCTTCGCTCTGGCACAACCCACTAACTCTGGCCCTGGACAAGTCCTATATCTCTGGCAAACCCCAACCATATCTGCATGATTCATTAACAACCCAGGCAAGACAGAAAATTCTCTTTATGCGCCTCTTGGCCCTCCGGATCGCGGACTTTAACCCAACTTGGGCACGTACGGATGGTGCCATTGCTTGCCGTCTTTGCAACTATCGCAGAGAATCCTGGCTACACCTGCTATGTTGCTGTACAAAGTTGGCCAGCGACCGACAGCGACTGATCCGCCCGGCATTACGGAATCTGGGCCACAGAACATGCAGAGAGGCCTCGGACTGGTGTTTTTCAGAAACTACGACCTGCTTATTAGCTAGGGTCGGCAAGTTTATCCACCAAGTTAAAACGGCACTCGATTCCCAACTACAGGCTACAGTTCCGATGTGCCCTGACAGTGGGCTCAGTGCTCCCCCCGTCGCCCCAAAGTTGTCAGCCTATAGTTAACCCAGGGAGTCGTCGACAAGTAATTGGAACCATCGGACTTAGGCACTTAATCTGGGTCGGCTAAGGGTCTGATGCAGAATCCTACAGTTGTCATCTGGCTCCGCAGCGTGAGTGTGGATGTCGAACTTCTATACGTCTCTCAGACTTTAGTAGGCGTGGTCTCATGGTGAAATCATAATTCTCATTCTTTTAAAAGAACCCTGATTGGACAATAGTAGTAAACACGGTCAGTCTTGTAACTATATAGTTGCACTAATGGTTTTACTTGGTTTTGGCCGAGAAGGGGGGGGGGGCATTTTACTGCATTTTACTGTAATTCATTGCATTTTACACTGTAAAGATTTTAAGTAATCGCACAGTTTATCAATAAACAAACACCCTAAGCCAGTCACAATGCTACAATGGCTGCGTCGTGATTGGTCGGGATGGTGCCCAGCCAGGTGCTTATGAGGAGGCCCTTTTCTCCATGTAGGCTGCATTGCAGCCTGCATGGAGAAAGGGCAGAGTGCAAATGACTGGTTTGGGCAGCCCCAGAGGGTCGACCAAACCAGTCATGCTCACTCAGGAGTGGGCACACCACTCCTCCCCTGCCCAGCCTTGCTCGAAGTGCAGCCTCGCCCCCCGCCCGCAATAAAACACTTCTGCTTTCTTGCAGTGCGAGAAGCAGAAACATTAAATGGTAGTTTTACCATTTTGCACTGTGAGAAAGCAGTGGGGCAATGCTACTCCGCCCTAGTGAAGGAGCCGCACCGGAAGAAAACAAGAGAATGGAATAGTCTTATGAGAGAAAAAACTCAATGTTCCGCTATAAGCAACCAGGTGATGGAACTGTGTCTTCTTTAGTATGAGAAAGATACATGAGGACATTCCAGACAGCCTGTAATGATACATTTTGATGGAATCCAAGAGGAGAAGGCTACACATATGCCCTGTATCTTTCTCATAGGAACAAGGAATTACCTCAAAGAATTTATGTATATATTTTAGTATTTATTTGATTGTTTGTTATTTAAGTTGCATCTTTGTACAGTGCAGGTATACTAAAGAGGTGTCAGCGCATTGTACAATAAAACAGGGTGATCGATAGTAAATCTCTTTAGTAGGAATTTATTGAAACAAAAAAAAATTGAAACAAGAAAGAGGGTAAGTAGATCTGTCTAAGGGGATTCTAGAGTCTGTAGCCCCAGCGCTGTCTTCCTGGACTCTTAACACGGTTCCCTCCCAGAGTCACATCAGCCTCTTCCCTTTCAACCAGTGTCTCAAAATGCTCCCTAATTTAATCCATATCTTAACTATCCCTAACTTAAATCTTCCTCTGATCTATGGGCATGATGCTGAGATCTATTCTCAATCCTGTGTCTATGTGTGCCGATTTTGTGTGTAAAAACTGGACTTACTGTACTACTGCTATACATCGGAAATGGCCAATGTCACTAAGTTATCCAAGGCTTCAAAATGTTAGGTGCTCCATAGCTTACCACCAATTTTCAGATCCCTATTCAGAGGGCCAAGGGGCAAGTTGGAAAAACTTGGCCCAACCGTGGGGGCTGAGGCCTTTTACTGTCAATGTCCTGGGGCCCAATCTACTATGAATCCTGAGCCTGAGCACCTGGAGGAAGTACGCCTTAAGCACTTGATTCTCTGTTGAGTGGTGTGGCTCACTGGTTAGAGGCGGCAGACCCGGAAGCAGAGAACGGCCTGGGACCAGGGTTCAATTCCCGACGCGGCAGGGTCGTGGACCAGGGTCAGCGGACTCGATAATTCTCGCCTCGGTGCCTACTCTAACCAGGGATCACACTCGGCAACTCTGGGCATTAGCTTGCCTCATCTCTACAACGGCCCCCCCACATTCGCCGGGGATGCCTGGTTTCACCTTGGAGATACCCAGTAGGGACCATCTCACAGGGATAGCCAGGACGGGTTTCCCAGCGGTCTACAGCGCCACGACGCCTCAGGGCAGCAGTGCGCTTTACAAGACACATATATTTACATACATTTACATTTGAAGTTCAGGTCGTCCAGTTCAAGGCTTCTCACTAGGGAAGGTAGACACAAAGGGATGAACACAGGTTTTCAACTCATAATACTTCAATAGCATCAATAAGCGAGTGCCCATTCAAATACTTGCTTGTATGAAAAAAGCAGTAATATATTCCAACACAAAGTAAAATATGGCATTCACAAGCAATACATATAGTCACTCGAGGTCAGGGCTCTAGTATTTGAATAGTTGGTTCCTGAGTTCCACTCACCTCTCGCTAGCACTAGTGGTTCTTCCACATTCACTATAGGTGACATTGATGTTAAGCCCCACTAGTAGTACGAGTCTCAGGAGCCCACTCTGAGTCCAATTAAAGTCAAACGTGTTCCATCACCGAAGCTCTATATGGCAGGTAATATCCCTTGGAACCTTCTGGCCCGTTAACCAGTCTTTCCCACACCAGCAGGACCGTTACAACCAGAGTCTATGAGAGTTTCCCCCTTACAGGCACAGAAGGTGTAGCAGCTGTTTCTGGTGAGTACTGCACAGCAGCCCTGCAAGGGCAGCGGTCAGTTGTTTCTCACATGCAGTCATATAGGGTCCTTGACACTCCTCCAATGCCAGTAAGTTTCTTTGGATACTCGCTACATGTATGGGGGAGTTTCAATTCTTCTGGTACAGATCTACAGTTGGTGTTTGGACCTGTAAGAGGTACCATGATGCCTTCTTCCTCTCGACTACATTTTTGACTGGACCATGCTCCTTACCTTTTTGGTTGGTTCCAACTGGCATATGGGGTCAAAGTCCCTATTCTGCACAGGGGCTATGCCCCGATCAGCTCAGCAGCTAGTTTCATATCAGCCCCACCTGACATACAGGGTCACTGACTTCACTCCACACATCGGCTACGGCCCGATTGGCATGGCAGTAATCTTCCCAGTGGCCAGTCCACTGATACGGGGTCCCCAACTTCTTTACAATCACCCCAACTTCTCTGTGCACAGAGGCTATGACACGATCTGTGCAGAAGCCGTCTCCTCACACCTTACTTCAGAGATCCAATAGACAGGATCTCCCACTGGACCTCACTTCCTCTAGCCAGCTACTCTTCCTCACAGGTTGCACTGGTCTTGGCAAGCAGGCAGACATTGTTTCTTCCAGAGCAGGTGTTCTTGGATTCCCAGGGTGATGTTCCCTCACCCAGCTTGGGAAACTGGCAGGCTTCAAACTCCAGTCCTGGTCACAGGCAGAAATCTTGCTGAGATTCTCCTCCTCGCAGAGCCCAACTATTTTGGAAAGCTTATGCTCCCCTTATTATAGTCCATTTCCAGACACCAAATGTGATTTGGGGTCTGAGTCTTTAAAGTTCATGTTGGGAATCTGCTACCTTTTGAAGTGCCCTGTCCTCCTCTGCCCATCTTCCAGAAAGCAGTCCCTCACAGCAGGAGCACCCCACAACACAGGCCATGGGAGTGACTAGAGGTTCACACCTGGATGTCGGCCAAAGTGATATGCATATCAAAAGCTTACCCCGGGGGCCCCAGGCCTAATTTTCATGATTCCTTTAGCAGTTCAATCTCCTGCCTGAGATGTACCAAGGCCACTTTCCGGTGATTCAAAGAGCACGCTTTCAAATATATTGGAAGAATAAATATCTCCCTTCCTCCAGTGTCCCCAACCCAGGTCACAAGAGTGCAGCAATCCACAAGTCTGTTTGGTGACATTTCTCTACCTCCTCATGCTCCTCCAGTAAGCCCTGGGTCTGCCATAATGGAGCGCAGAATCCTACAGGTATTATACCATTTAGAGGAGCACACACCCCTTAGCACTTGAATATAATACACATGCACTGCACAACATCACATTTTCCATGTATTGTACCAATCACAGGCACACATACACCCAGCACATGCACATACCACACATGCACTGAACAGTAGTACATCTTCAATGCATTGTAACATTCACAGGCACATGTACATCAAGTGCATGCCCATAACACACATACACACACACACACTGCACAGCACTACATTCTAACCTGATGTAGGCAAAGGAGGACGTATGTTTTTTATTTTATTTATTAGAGTTTTCTATGGCACGAACTAGACCTGGGGTAGTGTATCAGAGTGCTTTACAGAGAAAGTATAGTAAGAATACAAACATTTACCAGCGCAGAGCAGACAAAGTATCAACATATTTTTAACAAGGATCGGCAGGTAACAGAAACAAGAAATATCAGAAGGAACAAGTTTGAGTACGTGTAAGTCATTGAGGATAAGGTGTCTTTAAGGGGAGAGTAGAGACAAGTTTGAGGTCGTAGTCTGCTTCAGTGCCTTTCAAGACAGGGAAAAAGAGGCTGGCCCCATATAATAATGCCTGTGTGCAATTATGGGAGGAATTTGCTCATCAGGAATGATTTTGCTTCCCTTTTGAATAGAGGTGTAGAGAAGATTTTTCTGATGTATGGAGGTAGCGAGTTCCATATTCTTGGTGCTGCTCCAGAGAATGCTCTGTCAGAGGGTTTTTTTCTTGCTGAAACGCGAGGGTTTCAGCAGTATATTGTCGGAGCTCCTTGAGTGTCTGTTTCCTGCAGATAAGGTAGGTTTTTGGGATAGGTACTGGGGGGTATTGTGGTGAAGCGCTTTATGAGTGATGCAAGCCATCTTTAGGTGGATTCTAGCTTCATAGGGTAGCCAGTTGAGTGCCTTCAGGTGTGGCGATATGTGGCCTAATTTCCTAGATCCTGTTATGAGTCTTGCTGCTGCATTGAGACAGGCTTTCAAAGGGGCTGTTGAGATTTTGGGAAGCCCCAAGAGGGTAGTACATCTATACTACAGCCTCGAGATGACTAAAGCCTGAACTGCTGTTTTGTGGTCAGGGTTCTCGATGAATGGTTTCATTTTTCTGAGATAGCTGAGGTGAAATTGGGCATTCTTAGACAACAGGTTGATGTATGTTTGCATGTTAAGGTTAAAGTGCACTGAAGCTAAACGCTTCATGAGTGAACCTGTAGGCCACACTCCAGTGACACAGGAAAAAGGCCTGTTCACTTCCACTGATCACTAAACAGTGTGCTTCCACTGTCGCGCTTGTGCAGCCGCGCTCTTGGCAAGGGCAGTAGCCCTTCACCACTATAACGGTAGAGCTATGGGCACCCTTCCCAACCCAAACAGGCTGCAATCGGTGAGATGGGCCTATGTCGTGGCACACACACATGATCCGTGTTCACCCATGACATAAAAAATCAGCACAAGGGATTCATAAATCATTGCAGTTGGGGACACTCAGGGCAAGGGTCCACGTTCATCATTATGCGTGGTACTTTTCCATCCCAACAGTTGCCATAACAAAGTCAATTATTTCAGTTTTAAATCAACAAGTAGTTTATTGGGGAGAAATTCCATTCAGCTATTCTATTCTATTGGCACTTGATGGGCATGTTTGTCAGCTTCTGACTTAAATAGGATTTAAGTCATAAAAATACATTTTACTAAGTGTCGCACTCCCTAAGGTGCATTATATGTTAGAGGGGGATTCCCTCTTGCTTTAACAGGCTATTTGCTGTAAAAAGCTTCCTTGGGTCACCTGGCAGAGAAAGAGACCAAAATTCCCAGTCTAGATCCTCCTTGGACCTGTCGTCCTTCTGCGGTCCCCCTCTAACATATAAAGCACCTTAGGGAGTGCGACACTTAGTAAAATAGCACAATCACTATAATTTAGTAATTTTATTATTTATCTGCACCTTTTTCACATACTCACTTGGTCCTGAGGAAAGCCAGTTTTAAATTAAAAGGCCTGGCTGAAACATGTAGACCACACAGGACGCAGGAGGTCATAATTCGCACACCAACACGTCCATCTGCCTTTTTAGTTGCTAACAGGGGCCCAGTGATTAAAGTTTATCTATTGACCCTCGGGTACTGGGACCCACTGCATAGCTTTTAACCGTCACTTTCTCACTCACCACACTACACACTCAGCGAACATACCAGCTCCGCAGTAACACTGGCGTCGAAGCACACCTGGGACACACTCGGTGTCACTGTGGTGGGCCCGATGATGAAGCATGCCACCAACTAGGTTGGTAGGTGAGGGCTTCATGAACAAACCAATGGGTTTGCCAGCACACGTACTTCATTGAGTCTCCCTCCCCCTAACATAGCTAGTCCTTATTGATTTTGACATATAATCCTGGGGATTCGGACTAGCTTATCTAGTCCTCACTCTCTCCTTTGATTTGGCAATAATCACTTTTCAAAATTTTTTTCCCTTTCCAGAGGTACTAGACAGGGATGCTCGCTTTCCCCTCTATTATTTATCCTATGCTTGGAACCTTTCCTGGAGTGTATTCGTGTTAATTCACAGATTGCTGGCTTCCAATATAACTCTATTGAAACTAAAATATCTGCTTACGCAGACGATATATTAATTTATATGTCTAACCCTGTTGAATCTCTCCCTCATTTTCTGAATGAAGACCACTTGTATTCTAGTATCTCTGGTTATAAGCTAAACCTCTCTAAAACTGAACTTTTACCCCTGAACTCTATATCTTACCAATTCATGTTTGATGATAATAATTTTGCCTGGTGCCCCTCAAAAATCAAGTACCTTGGTATTTGGTTCTCTTCATCCCTTAACGCTACACTTAAACATACATTTCATACATTACTCACTAAAATTCAATCACTCCTCCTTACATGGTCCCCCTTATTCCTCTCCT
The DNA here is from genome assembly GCF_964261635.1 of Lissotriton helveticus. Lineage (NCBI taxonomy): Eukaryota > Metazoa > Chordata > Amphibia > Caudata > Salamandridae > Lissotriton > Lissotriton helveticus. Next base: position 1,569,847,489 of record NC_136057.1, on the reverse strand, counting down.
GGTGGGGTAGATTGGATACCATTAAAATGATGATAGTTCCTCATGTACTTTCCACGCTGTCTATGTTACCTATTCGGATCCCTCTTTCTTATTTCTCTCAAATTAACTCAACTTGTATACATTTTTTGTGGAATAACAAACATCCACGAATTGCTCTTAACAAACTAATTCACCCCAAGGGAGAGGGTGGTGTTCGCTTTCCAAATTTTAAAGAATATCACTCGGCTTTCTTGATTAAGCAATCTTTTGCTTTATCTTATGATTTTCCTGGCATTCCTATCCCTAGATGGATTCTTTTTGAACGTTCCTTACTGAAAGATTTTTCATTTCATAATGTCATTTTTATGTCTAATAGTATTTTTTTGTAAAATAACCCCATTTTAAAATGTTCTTAAACTCTCTTATACAGCACATTTTCTAATGGTTTTACTCCGTTTCAATGTTTTTTGTCCTCTACTATATGGTATAATATATTGGAAGGAAAAGGGAATTCGTTATGTGCATCAACTACTGTCTCACAATATTATTATCCCTTTTCCTGACCTACAAGTACTATACCACTTGCCTGACTCTTGCCTCAATGAATATACCATAATCTCCAATGCCCTACAATCGCACTTAGCTACGTTTGATCTTCCAGGAGATTCACCATCTCTTACTCCCACCACTCCGCTATATCCATTGTTTCCAACACACAGACCTAAAGCCGCTCTTGTATATAAGTTGTTATTGTCAAGTGTTAATGAAAGACCCAAATCCCCTGTTGAAGCTGCTTGGGAAGCTGACTTATCAGCTTCTTTTCTGTTTCGACCTGGGATAGGGTCTGGTCTAAGTTATTCAAAGTTTCTGCTGCTGCTAAGATTACCCAATCTTTGTATTTTATTTATAATAGAGCTATTATTACACCTGTTTGTATTTCTAAATGTTCTTCTTCCTCTTCTTCGTTGTGCTGGTCTTGTTCCAATGCTACGGGCACATTGAAACATCAACTTTATGAGTGTTTTACTGTTTTATCATTTTGGAAATCTGTTTGGACAATTTGCATGTCAATTTTTAAATGCTACACAATACACAAATGAAGGTGTGGGGTCCTACTACTGACCAACCTGGACCTCAATAGTTGAGAAACAGAACCAAGTGGCTGATCAGGATAGTTAGAAACAGAGTGTGTAACCACACAGCCAGTGAGTGCCGTGCAGCCAAGGGTTTAAATATTCCCCAACAACTTGAGTATTTTTTTTTTTTTGAAAAAACTTTTGTATTATTCCATAAGGAAAATGGCATCAAATAGACACTCCATCACTACAGTTAGTACAAAAACATGGAAAAATATATACAAATATATACAACAAATATATATATATCACATTAAAGGCAACATATACTTGCAAAAATGATGAACAAACATATAATCCAATTATTATGATGACACCAACTGTGGTCTGCAATATGAATTCAAAAGCACATAGTTGCAAATTGAACACTTTTTTTACAAATCATTAAAGAAATAAACCAGTCCTTTGGTAACAACACATGTGAACAGGGCGGACACTGAGATGGAATGGCCTGCCTGTCACACAACACCTGTGAATAGTGATTTATAAGAAATTGCAGGTAGGGCCCACGAGAGTGGTATGAATTTGTCCCTAGCTGCACCCTCCGTTCTTGACACAGGCTAGGGGTCAACGCGTTTCAAACCTTGTTTATTCTAGTGTTCTCCTCAGGACGAGGACTGGGTGAAGAAATACCTTCTCAGCCAACACGTTGGCTGCGTGGAGAGAAGGGGAAACACCGGAATTATTCTGGGTGTGGTGTCAAAGGTGCCAAAATCGGGGGCGCCCAAGGCGAGCTGTATTAATCAGCGCGGACTCACATCCTCTCTTTTCTATGTAATGTTCGGATGGAGAGAGCTGCACACCTTGTGCGCTGTTCAAAGGAAACGGGCCACAGTCTGTTTTCAAGCGTGCGAGCGGGAATCAATCTCTCGCTGTCAGTTCAAACCTTGCTCGGTTGGAGTCCGTGGGTGTTCGTCTACCGGTCAGGTCAGATTAGTAATTTTTAAATGCAACATTACATTATCGCTACAAAATTTATTTCTAGGTTCATCCACACCGGATGTTGCCGACTCATCACCTGTTTCTCTGTTACTTGACCTTTTTCTTGCATTAGCTTTTAAAGTAATATTATCATCTTGGAAAGATAATTCTAAAATATCTTTATTAATTTGGTGGAATTTTATTTGTGATGAACACAGGATTGCCACTGTTTCCTCTGTGTCCCTTTCTCAAAAAATTAAATCTGATCTTTTATGGCTACCTCTTACTACATATCTCTCTTCTCATGCTCCTGTACACTAGTTTCTTTTTCTCTTTCACTATATTTCTTTCTTAAACAATTTTGGTCATTCTTTCCCCTCCTTTTCCTACCCTTTTCTCTCTTTCTTCTTTCATTCTTCTTTCTTTTCTTTTTTCTCTCTTCTTCTTTCAACATTTGGTTCTTATTATTCACATTACATTTTGCATATTATTTGCTTACAGATTTTTTTATATATTATAATGTGTTTCTTTCATGATTGCTTTCACCTTTGTATTGTTCTCTTTTGAAAAACGTAATAAAAACTTCTTAAACACAAAAAAAGTCTAAACCAAGAAAAGGATGGGAAATGGAGTAAAGAAAGAAAAACTTAATAAAAACTTCTTAAACACAAAAAAAGTCTAAACCAAGAAAAGGATGGGAAATGGAGTAAAGAAAGATAATTCTAAAACATCTTTATTAATTTGGTGGAATTTCATTTGTGATGAACACAGGATTGCTACGGTTTCTTCTGTGTCCCTTTCTCAAAAAATTAAATCTGATCTTTTATGGCTACCTTTTACTACATATCTCTCTTCTCATGCTCCTGTACACTGGTTTCTTTTTCTCTTTCACTATATTTCTTTCTTATACAATTTTGGTCATTCTTTCCCCTTCTTTTCCTTCCTTTTTCTCTCTTTCTTCTTTCATTCTTCTTTCTTTTCTTTTTTCTCTTCTTCTTCTTTCAACGTTTGGTTCTTATTATTCACATTACATTTTGCATATTATTTGCTTACAGATTTTTTGATATATTATAATGTGTTTCTTTCATGATTGCTTTCACCTTTGTATTGTTCTCTTTTGAAAAACTTAATAAAAACTTCTTAAACACAAAAAAAGTCTAAACCAAGAAAAGGATGGGAAATGGAGTAAAGAAAGGAAAACAAATTAGAAAATGGGGTGCTTGGCCCATTTCTACCTGGAATAAATGGTGACTTCATTGTATTTATTGTTCTACAAAAGCAGTGAGAAGGGAAGGAGTTGAGCCCATGTAAGGTTTTCTTTTGTCGAAAGACTGCCTAATTAGTAGGGTTTTTTTTCCTGATTCTTTTATGGTTTTATGCTTGCTTTGCTATGACGTGCACTTTTTCTTTGTTATTTCCCTATGTTTTTCTTTTTTGATTTTTTTTATGCATGTCATCTGACTTTTCTTCATCCCCTATTTGAGGCAGTAAAGTGCTTGCCAACATGGGTAGCACCCAACAAATATATGATGTATTGTTGAAGGGGTCTTGCCTTTTCTTGATTCCATGTGGGAAGTGTTTCTATATCATGATTGATCACCACAAAGGTGTGGTTATCTTGGTATAGGATGTAGTGTTTAGCAAAGTGAAGGATGAAGAAGTGTGAGCAAAAGGAGCATACTTTTTGGGTTTCTTAACAGGATTATCCATACTGAGATTTCTTCTTTATGTTTCTTTTCCTGCAAAGGGATAGATTGGAGGGAAAGATAAGCCAGAGGTCTGTGCGGATGGACTTCTTTACAATCACCCCTAATTTGGTTGACATTGTGACAAGTCAGGAAGCTGCCATAGTAAGAAGTTAGTTGGGACCTGAAGTGGTGGACTAAATTAGAATCCTGTGGTGGCCAGCTGTACATGCATATCCTTGCACTCAGTGCCAACCAATCTGGTCTTGAGGGTGAGCGCTCAACAGTTAAATCAAGGGGGCTTATAGATGTTTGACAGTGGAGTTGGCAATTCTTTCAGATTTTGGATATAGCTGAAACCACCTATTTAAACCCTTGCCTATGTGGGTTGCCCCTTTTGAACAATAGTGGTAGTGGACAAGGGAGTGGAAATGCCATACGAGAAGTTGCATGCCTATTCTGAATCGTTGATGGAGATGCTCGTGATGAGGGAGTCACTCATAGGATGATGTACAATGCAGATGTCTTTGCACTGAGTATACAGGGTGGAGTTGCTACTGAAAAGGGAGTCAGTCACAGAGAGATGCATGAGACAGTAGTCTTTGTAGACTACTCAGGGTGGAGATGATGGTGATGTGGGGGTAAATTACAGGTTAATGCATAATTCGGAAGCCTTTTTCCTGGGTGCAGAGTTAATTTGCACCCAGAAAGTTTGTTTGAGTTGCTGCACTGCCTGGCATTTGCATAGATAGTATTTAGTATGCCCAGTGCAACTCTCAAAAGAGTGACATTACCTTACATTCACATACCTACAATCCCCAGTACATTAGCTCTTCAAGTGCTGCTACTCTGCCCTTCAATCATCATACTCAAACTTCTTCCATTCTTTTCTTGAGTGGGGATGGCTGGTGTAAATGATTCTGACATTGTTGATCATCAAGCTCTCCCTATCATCTCTCTATTCCCTTTATTCTTTCATCTTAGCCCTTGTCTGTCAAAATTCTAACCTTGGTTGCCTGCATCCTGATCCTCTCCATACTCTAAAAGAGCATCCGTCGCCTTCGGACAAGCCCGAATATTAAGGATAAATCCGCATCGTTCAAAAGCGGTATAGCTGTTTGAAATTGAAGGTGGCATAAAGGAAGCAGGTTGGCATGACTGTGCAGCGGGCGCATGCAGTGGGCACACCAAAGGCAAGTACCTCTGTGCCCGTCTGCGCACCAACCACGAACAGCACCAGCCATGATGGGGGTTTTGGTACAAGTGAACATGGATCACAAGAGAATATCTTGTGTACTGGTAAAGAGCTCCTAAAGCTCTGGCATAATACAATTAGGGATGATGGTGGGTAAGACAATATGTAGCTAAGAGCAACTTTGAGCATATCCTTACCAGATGCAAAGGCAGGGAGGTAGAAGGTGATGTGTGGATTACTTAACACTCGCTCTCTTTTAAAAAATCACTGGAGATGCAGCTCCTTGTACAATCTAATGATTGAGACATTCTCTTTATAACAGAGACCTATTTCCTCTCAGAGGCAAAGGTACCCCAGGGATTTACCTGTCCTCTGAGCTTTAAAGCACTTCACCAACACAGAATAGAGAAAAGAGGTGGTGAGTGGCAATCATATTCAAAGAGAAATGGGAACTATTGATCTTACAAACAGATAAAACACAGGGGGCAGAGTCATTAGGGTTTGCTATGAAAACAAAAAGGGAACAGCTGCTTCAGGATTCCTAAGCTACAGGCCACATGGACCTATAAATAATTGTACGCCATCCTTTATGAAAATGACTAAAAATCTTGCCTTCTCACATGCTAACTGCTTTTTATTGGGAGATTTTAACATTTGTGCAGATGATTCTTTCCTTGTTCAAAGGGGAGAACTTTCATCTACGTGTGAAACGTTAGGTTTGGAACAAATGGTGACAGGTCTATCCCATTAGGGAGGGTGCACTCTCGGCCTGATATTTACTCCTGCACATCTTATTAGCATAAAAGAACTAATCCCTTTAAGCTGGTCGGGTCATAAATTGATTTCTTTTGATTTGGCAAGGACCAAAGTTTTTAAAGAGGAAGAAACTGTCAAATTGTGGTCCAAGGTAGACCGTGGTTTCAACGAAATAAGCTAAAATACAGAAATATATTTGATAACCTAAACTGTTTTCAGGAAGAGGCCTCAGTGGATAGAAGTTAGGAATACCTGCAGGACTCACTTAAGAAAATCTTAGATAAAAATGAATTTTAAAAAAACCTGACATAAACCCTCTAAACTTTTGTTTACAGAATCCTTGAAGGAGAATAAAAGGAACTGTAGGAAATTAAAAAGACAATGGCAGAAGTCTTATGCAGAAAATAAGCTACAATTAAAAGCGGTCCTGAATATTTATAAAACTGAAATCAAGAAAGCAAAAGAAAATGATGACACTAAAATAATAATGGAAGTTACTACTAAATGTAAAGAGACATTTAAGATGGTAGTTGACCCAGTTTGTTCAAAACAATCAGTGAAGCCTTCACAAGATCTTTGTGAGAATTTATCAGAATACTTTAAAAACAAGATTGAGTCGTTCTTAGCAGATATTAATAGTTACCTGTTGTTTATCAATCAACCCACAAAAGACCCAACACTCCTAAAAGGAATCAGGCCGAAAGTAGATAGAATTGTACTGATCACAGAGGAAGAATATAGAACATTGATGTCAAGCATCTCCTCGGACTCCTCTGACTCCTTGTTAGATCATTTGCCTCCCTACATGTGGAAAAATAGGGAGGAATAACTGCTCCCAATCTTTGAAGACTAGTAATGTACCAAAAGTTTGGAAAAAAGCTTTGGTCACTCCACTACTTGATAAACCAATTGCTGACCTAAACAAGTAATTATTGTACTAAGTCCCAATTTCCTTATCCAACTAAAATAGTGGAGAAACATATGAGCAAATTACTAGCAAATTTTCAGGAAAATCATAACATTCTGGAGGTGAAACAGAACGGCTTCAGGCCAGCGTATGGTATGGTTTCAGAACTAATCCTGACTGTGGATGAGTTGAGGATGGTGATTGGCAGTGGTCAAACAACAGTACTGATACTTTTAGACATATCTGTTACATTTGACACCTTCAACCATCAGATACTGCTAGAGAGACTGAAAGAGATAGGAGTGGAAGGATATTTCCTGGAGTGGATTGAATCATTCCTGTCAGATAGATGTCAAGCTATCTCCCTCCCTTTTTCTGGACAGAGTTTATGAAAACAGAGCATGGTGTACCTCAGGGCTCAATCCTGAGCCCCATTCTCTTTAATAAATACATTTGTCAATTGTTGACTCCGATTGGATCCTTTGGGATCTCTTTTGTAAATTACGCAGCTGATACGCAGCTAATTGTGTCCCTTGAGAAAAACTGTCCTAACTCAATTGGCAACTTCCATGCCTACATACAAGGAATGGCCAGAGTTTTTATGTTGCTCTCCTTCCAAAAGCCTCAGCACACCCCCTAACAATTTCTGTCCATGGACCAATACAGAGGGCTTCGAAATAGCGTAGGCTGTGCTTAACCTGGGCGTGTAGGTTGATGAAAAACTCTCCTTAGGATCACACATTAATAACACAGGAGCTACATGACACAATTAAAATCGACAACATCCTCCCTGTGGACTGGTCGGATCACCACATGATCTTATTCCACATTAATCAAGGAGTCCTATCTCTGCCTCCGGTGCAGGATCCCCCCAAATGGACGAGAAATTTCTCCCAGATTCCCCTGGAAGTCATGGAAGATAGGCTAAAGCTACTCCTTCCGAACGACAAAAATCTATCCACAACCGACCATACCTCACTCTACAACATCAATATGCTAAACCTCCTCGACCAACTTGCACCACTGAAACAAAGAAAGAACAGAGCCATTCCATCTAGATCCTGGTTCGACTCCGACACCAATGAAGAAAGGAGACAATTAAGAGCTGCAGAAAGACAATGGAGAAGTGTACCTACTATCTCCCACAGAGACAAACTTAGATCCATCCGGAAGAAGTACAGCAACCATATCAAGAGCAAGACATCCATGTATTTCCGATCAGCTCTAGACAACGCAAAGAACAGACCCAAGGAGCTCTTCAGTATTATTAAACAACAAACCTCCAAGCCGGATTCCTCCCTTGGATAGGCCTCCAAAGAACAATGCGACAACTTCGCCAACTTCTTTAATGACAAGGTCTCCAAAATCGAGCGCTCTCTGGTCATCAACTGCGCTCCACAACCCCATAGCAGCCGGGGGAGGGTGCTTGGTTGCGCTCCACCACCAAACTCTAAACCATGGTCACTCTTCCAGCCCATTCTAGAAGAGGAAATAGTCAAACTTATCTCCACCTCGAAACCTTCATCTCACACCCTTGACCCCCTTCCTGCTCTGCTAACTAAAAAACGGAAACTCTCCCTAGCCCCACTGTGGTGCAGGATCATTAATAGCTCCTTACAAACCGGAAATGTCCCAGATTGCCTGAAAGTAGGACAAGTCACTCCATTGCTAAAGAAACCTGGCCTTGATACAAACGACTTAAATAACTTCAGACCTGTCTCCAATCTTCCTCTCCTTTCCAAAATACTAGAAAGGTGTGTTCTCCAACAACTAACACAGCACTTGACAAATACCAACCTCCTTGACTCACATCAGTCAGGATTCAGGAAAGGGTGTAGCACGGAAACTGCAATCCTTAACATAATCGACGACATACACAAATCACTGGACCAAGACCAATGCTGCCTCCTCATTCTCCTCGATCTATCTGCAGCATTCGACACAGTTGACCATACTCTTCTCCTCAAAGCCCTCGAAGCAAGGGCTGGACTAGATGATATGGTACTTAATTGGTTCTCCTCTTTCCTGCATAATCGCTCACAAAGAATCAAAATGAGAAGCTTTGAATCCGACCTTCATCCAGTCATTAGAGGAGTTCCACAAGGTTCAGTGCTCTCCCCTCAACTCTTCAACATCTACATGGAACCCCTCTCCACCTTACTTAGGAAAGCTAACATCCCATTCCACCTTTACGCAGATGATACCCAAATCTACCTGGAAATCTCCTCGGCGCAAGACATTCACAGACTCAACGAAACACTAAAGGAAGTCCAATGCTGGCTGTCTAGCAACCATCTAAAGCTGAACCCTGACAAAACTGAATTACTCCTCATCTCGAACAAAGAAGAGAACCCACAAATGATCGAATGGCTTAAAGATATTGACGCGCTAAATAAGAATCTCTCCCTAGCGGACTCTGTCAAATCACTTGGCATCACACTTGACTCCAAACTAGATCTAACCAAACACATCAAGATCTCGGCGAAGAGCGCCTTCCTTAATCTGAAGCTACTAAGCAAAATAAAACCTTTCATTCCACCCAGTGATCTCAAACAAGCCACCCAAGCACTGGTACTATCAAGGCTTGACTATGGGATTGCAATCCTCTCTGGAATACCCAAAATACATCTGGCTCCTCTGAAAACAACCCTCAACGCGGCTGCCAGAATGGTCACTGGAACAAAGAAATTTAACCACATCTCTCCGGCACTAAAAGAACTCAAATGGTTACCAATAGAATTGCGAGCGAACTTTAGATCAGCCTGCCTCACCCACAAAGCCCTTCACACTGGCAAACCTGAATATCTGGCATCCAAACTTAAAAAAGCGGGTCAGAACAGGAACCTCAGAAGCTCTAACACCCTACTCCTGATCCCACTAAAAACTCGAAAACAAAAAAACAAGGATCGGTCCTTTGCCGGGAATGCACCCACGATTTGGAACTCTATACCCCCTGACATCAGAACTATAACCTTCTTTCCCTAAATTCAAGAGTCAGCTCAAAACCCTGTTCCTTGATCGTTCCTTAACTATCAGATAGGTTCACCCTGGAGTGCACCTCAAATGTCTCTTTGCACTGTATTGTACTTTGCTTGCTTTGGTATGCTATGTTGGCTTTTTTTGCACCGCCTTGTACTTATGTGAAGCGCTCCGATACCTTGCGGTCTGGCTAGCGCTATACAAAACTTCCTAAATAAAAATAAAATAAAAAATAAAACATGTTTTGGTCTATTGAGGAACTTGAGGAAAATTGTCCGTCTGTCGCTTCATCCAACAAGAAAGCTGACAGTACAAGGATCAATCTTGAGCAGGTTAGACTATTGTAACACACTTCTTTTGGGAGCCCCGGATTATCTAATCAATAACTGTTCAGGTCCAGACATTTGCTGTAAAATTGGCCTTCAATAAATCAAGAACTGATTCTTCCTCAGCTGTGCTGAAAGTCCTACAGTGGCTGCTGGTGAGAGAAAGAATCACTTTCAAGGCTTTATGCATGTTATATAGGGCCCTGAAAGGATTGGATCAGTACTGTCCCAAAAGAAATGTTGGTACTACAGGCCTAGAAGGAAATTACATTCTGTCAAGGTGAATTTAGTCTGTATACACAAATTCAGGAAAAGTAATGCAGGTATGAGGACTTTCCAGATTAAGATTGCCAAGGTGTGGAATAGGCTGCCAATCCAGCTTAGGTCTAGTGACAACTTGAACAGTTATAGGAGAAATGCTTTTTTTCCAAAAAAGAACTGGGTATAAATAGAGTCCTGGACCAACCAGCAAAGGCATCAGTGTGTTCAGATATGATTCTGGGAATAAGGCTACAGCCATGATACCTGTAATGGTGAATAGCGCACCTTATAATTGTTTATTATTAATATTGTGTGGATGTCTACAGGAAGTAGCAGCTTAAGGAATCACTCTAAATGCTTAGGGGGGTATTTAGAGATTGCTCACTGCTAAATAGTCACCACAAATTGGTGGATGTCCCATCTACTGCATTTAGAGGTATGCCTGGCTGTACACTTTACATAAAGTGAATTCATGTTTTGCCATATGTTCAGCATCCACCAACTGCTAAATGACCCCATCGATCATGATTCCAAGATGAATGGAGTTTTCTGACTCTTGCACATACTAGTCTGTGCTCAGGGGTTGGAATTCCGAGTTAGGAGGTATTTTTTGCACCCAGTAAATACCATGAATGTTGAATACCTCACGTCTTGTAACATTTGGTCAAGTCAAACCTGCCGGAATTTGATAGGCAAAATAGTATGGTATTTTCTGTAACATGCAGATTTTGATGAGGAATAAGTGCTGTTTATCACACACAAAAATCTGATCCCCATGGTATAGGATTTTATCAGGTGTGATAAATAGCATCGACTTCTCCAACCAAATCTGAATCAGTATGCTTAGTGTCATATATAAATAGAGATGGTGCCTTGTTGACTGATAGGGAAATGCTATTTCTGCTCTGGAAGTGGTAGTACCAGGGCCGCAGTTGTCTGGCAGGGGGCTACTGTTTCTGTTACAGTTGCTGGTCATTGTGGAAGCACTGATGCCTAGTACATGATCTACCACCTTTGGTTTCACCAGCAGTTTTGAGTCGCAACTGCCGCTGAAGCAGTATTGTTGTAGCATTCTTCTTCTAAGAAGGGGGTTTCCTCTTTCTGGATATTGTTTTCCTAGTGGTCATGTAGTAACCATTAACAAAGTGCTAACTTCTAAGATATCTATAAAACCGAGCATTAAACAGTGTTACCATGTAACAAAATGGTCAGGGTAGGAGCAGGGGGGGAATTGTTGCCTCATAGCAGAACAGCTGACATTAGAAAATTGAAGAACAGTTTTTTGGGGGGCAAATCACTTAAGCTCCATATGCCTAAAAATAATTGTATTAAATGTGTAATGAAGTCTGGTTTTGCTACAAAGTGCTCTGTTCCCTCAGCTCAGGGTTGTGATATAAAACATCTGGAAACATTTCGTAATACTGGTGGTGTAACAGAAATTTCGTACCTCTGTAGGTGTTGATAAACCATAGAAAGAAGCATGAGAAAATCTTAGATACCATGGGAATCAAGTGCCATTTCTATTGTATGCGTTGTCTGCATGTGCTTATTTTACAATGTACGCACTCTCGTGCCATTTTCATGGTCGCGATCTAAAAATTTAGTCTGTGTAGTGGTTTACATCAGATTGAGAATTACAGGGATGATTCTTAAGGATTTTTCCTTCCAAAATGTAAAACAAGATTTTTGGGGATATTCATATGTAAACATTGCACTGCCCTCTCCAGGTTAAAGTTGTAGGTGCTATTCCAGCAGAATATTGTACTTAAAGGTTTATGTGTTGAAAGAAATCGATTAAGATAGTTTATGTGTAGTGGATACAGCTGTTGCGGGTTTATGAATGTTTGTTGTGGCTACAGTTTGTGGGTGTTACATGAGTAGTGATGGATGGACATGGAAGGGTGGAAAAGGATGTACATTTTTCTAAACACTAACTGGAAATACCTGTTGATGTGGAAATCCTATAGTCTAATGATCTTATATATCTTATCTGCCTAATCACCGAGTTATACTTAATTTGTTTGGAAAAGAAATGCTGGTGCATTGATAACTTAAAGAAACAGTGGAATGGGTTGGAAAGTTAGCTAAAGAAAGTGTCTAAGCCTAAAGAGTGTGAGTTATTAACCAGATGTGGGCCACCTCTACTGAAAGTTTTAAACTACCTGCCTTCAAATGAGAGCAATGCATATTTTGTATGTCAGTAGTATTATCAGGACCTCATTATAACTTGCGTGATTTCTAAAAAGTGGTGGAACAGAGCCTGGAGTTACTGATTCGACCCCCGCCATGGTTTCTTTTGGCAAATCTGAGAAGGACTAGAAGGGGTTTGGAATATTCCTACTACTGTATGAGAGAGGTCTGGAAAAATGTAACCCCTTGACTACAAAGCCTTCTCCCCATAGAATGCTAAGCTCTTTTTTCTATTCAACATACTGCACTCTAACACCTTCATAACTTTTTTTCCACGTACGTATCCATGCCAAAGGTGCACCTTTTTTTCCAACATCCTGGGGATTCTAAAGGTGCTGAAGGTTTGTGGATTCCCTGGAGGGGATCGAGAAAATAGCCAAAAATAGCTAAAATATATCTATCCACAATAAAAGCATTTTTTGTTTCTAAATATGACGCAATTTGATGTGCCTGGACCATCTTCCCAGCATTTCAGAAACAAGCACAATTGTTTAATAATACACATTTTTACCACAGGTTATGCTGAAGAAGATGGTCATTTTTTCCTATTTTTTGTGGTTTGAATTTGCTTGCGGTTAGAGCAGGAACACGTGTAAAACCTCGGGATTATCCCAAAAAGCTATGTGCATTTTTTAATAGTAAACAAAATTCTGAATTCAATGATGGGTAATCTGTACAGATCCCTCAAAGAGGTCCCCAAGAAACTAGATGTTGAAATAAAACAAATAGTTAAAATGAGTAGGTAAAAGCATATATTTGTGTTTCAATATTTTTACCTGTAATTACTTGTCATGATGGCTGATTTACAAAAGCATCCCTGGAAGTGGCGCGCATTGTCCGTGTCACGAAGGAGTTGCACAGCAGTGTGCACATATGCAAACAGTATTCACGCGTACTCCATATTTTCTCAAGTTCATCCAAATTTATTCCAAAATGTAATCAATTTTTTCACCATCATGTCAAAGACAAAGTTTCTGCGCTTTATGAATCTTAATACTCTGAAAATGCCCATCCAGGCTTATTTACAGGTGATAGCTCGAAACTTCACAATTCCAGAACATTTCATTCTACCCAATGCATTTCGGTCCACTCGACCTTCTTCAGGGGTATCTATATCGTTAAGAACATGTTTCAGTGAACAATGCCAATGCACAATAATTTTACAATAAATATTTAAACCTTTGTTTGACCCAAACACCCCTGTGCCAAAACAAGTGTGACTTAAACATGTGTTAGACCCTGTTTTAAAAACCTATCACGTGATCTCTGTGCCTCACTGTGTACCCACAATAAAATACTTAAGACAACAGAAACAACCCATTACGTAACCGTGAATATCGCTTACAGGGAAGTATCAAAACATCACAGTGCCCACCCAAACACGTCACACAGAGAACGTTTGTAGGCAAAGCATATCACAACAGCCTCAGCTTTGCACAATTTTGAAACATAATTATAATGTGCGAAATTCTGCTTTTGAAAGTTTTGAAGAAACTGAAATAAAACTAGCCACTTTCGTCGAGCCTAGCAGCAGCGCGCATGCGCTGCTCGCTCTGCGAGACTGCTGTCTTAGAATATGGGAGCAAAGCCAGCGCCAACTCTCCGCCCATATTTTTCATTGGCTTGTGTCATTGTCTTTCGTAAATGCTGCCTTCAAATTCGTTAATTGGCTTGTTAGTCCCTCCTTAGTATGGGCTTGTCTTCAATTGTAACCTCCCATGGCTACGGCCCCTTTACTTCTGTTGTTACACGGGACCTGTTATTTAGTCTGTAAGCACTATTTACTCTATTGAGTTCCTCTTACTGCGGGCCGGACCCCGCTACTTCAGCTGAAATCGCTTGTGTTTTTTTAAGCAGCACGGCCGCCCCAAAACACAGGCGCCTGCTTTCAATCACTTTAACCCGCCGTCATCTCATGTCTGTTTCAACCCCCCAAGTAAAATGGATTTAGAAATGATTAGCAAATTAAGTCATGTGAATTCCAGACGGAACATAATAATGTGCTAATGGACTGAAGCTGACAACAACACATCTGTGTTTCATGTCATCTGCACCATAGCCACCTGACGGGTTGTTTTCAAAAGCCTGTTTTATTGACACCATCACCACTAATACCACTAACTCCATCACCACCAATAACTCCAATGCTACCACCACCAATACCACTACCACCAATACCACCACACCACCACCAATACCACCACCACCAACACCAATACCCCTGCCAATACCAATACCACCACTACCAATACCACCACCAATAACAATACAGCCACTACCAATACCAACAACAATACCACCACCACCAATACCAACACCAATACCACCACCCATACCACCTCCACCACCACCACCGATATCACCACCATCAACACCACCACCCCACCACAAATACCACCACCACCAATACCAACACCACCAATACCACCACCAATAGCACCACCAATATCACCACCACCAAAACACCAATACCACCACTGCCACCAATAGCACCACCTCCAATACCAACACCACCAACACAACCACCAATACCACCACATCCACTAATTCCACCACCACCAATACCCCCAGTACCACCACCACCAATACCACCACGACCAATACCACCACCAACAATACTATCACCAATACCATCACCACCAACACCACCACCAAAATCACCAATACTACCACAAACACCACCACTACTAATACCAACAATACCGATACCACCACCACCACTACCAATACTACTGCCAATACCACCACAACCAACACCACCAATAATACCACCAATACAACCAACACCACCAATACCATCACCATTAACACCACCACCACCACCCATACCATCACCACCACTAATACCACCACCACCAATACCACTACCAATACCAATACCATCACCACCAATACCAATACCACCACCACCAATACACCCACCACCAAAAACACCAATACCACCACCACCAATACCGCCACCTCCAATACCGCAACCAACACCACCACCAATACCACCAATACCACCACCCCCACCAATACCAATTCTACCACCAATATCACCAACACCAATACCACCACCAAAATACCCATACCACCACCACCACCACCAATACCAGCACCTCCAATACCACCACCACCACAAATATCACCAATACCACAACCAAGACCAATACCACCACCAACACCACCACCACAATACCACCACCACCAATACCACCACCTCCACCACCACCAATACTACCACCAATACCACCACCACCAATACCACCACTACCATTACCACCACCAATACCACCACCACCAATACCACCAACATCCATCAATACAGCCACCACCACTACCACCACCACCAATACCACCACCACCACTACCAATACCAATTCCAAAACCAATATCACCCCCTCCACCAATACCACCACCACGAATACCACCATGACCAAAACCACCAATACCACCACCACCACTAATACCACCAGCAATACCACCACCCCAATACCACAACCATCAATACCACCACCAATACCAACAATACCAACAACACTATCACCAATACCACCACTAAAACCACCACTACCAATACCACCAATACCAGCAATAACACCACCACTATCGCCCCCGCCAATACCACCACCACCGATACCACCATCACTGTTACCACCACCACCAATACCACCACCACCAATACCACCACCACAAATATCTCCAATACCACCACCAACAATACCTATACCACCAATACCACCACCACCAATATCACCACCACCACTAATATCACTACCACCACCAATATCACTACTACCACCACCATCACCAATACCACCACCACCAATACCACCGCCACCAGTACCACCGATACTACCACTACCACCACCACCACCACCAATACCACCACTAACAATTCCAATACCACCACCACCAATACCAGTACCACCACCACCACTACCACCACCAATACCACCACCACAAATGAGACCAATAATACCACCACCACCAATACCATAACCAATAACACGACCACCAATACCACCACCCCAATACCACCACCACCACCAATACCATCACCACCAATACCACCACTATTACCAATACCAATATCATCATCAGCAATACTACCACCAATACCAATAGCACCACCACAGCCAACAATTCCACCACCACCAATAAGACTACCACCACCAATACCACCACCAATATCATCACCAAGAACAGCACCACCAATACCCCACCACCAATACAACCACCACCATCAATACCACCAATAGCCATACCACCACTACCAATACCATCACCAATACCAATTCCTTCACCAATGCCACCACCACCACCAATACCACCACCAGCAAAAACATCAATACCACCACCATCAATACCACCAAAAGCCATACCACCACCACCAATACCATCACCAATACCAATTCCATCACCAATGCCACCACCACCAATACCACAACCAGCAAAAACACCAATACCACCACCAACAATGCCACCACCTCCAATACCACTGCCAACAACACCACCAGCAATACCACCATCACCACCACCAATACCACCACCACCAATACCACCTCCACCACCAATATCACCACCACCAATACCACCATCAATACAAATTCCACAACCAATACCACCACCATCAATACCACCAATACCACCACCACCAATACCACCAATACCACCACCAATACCAACAATAACAATACCACCACTACCAATACCACCAACAATACCACCAATACCACCACCACCACCAATACCACCACCACCACCAACACCACCAATATCACCACCACCACTAATACCAATACCACCAATACCACCAACATCCACCAATACCACCACCACCATCACCAATACCACTACCACAAATACCAATTCCACCACCAATACCGCCACCTCCACCAACACCACCACCAATACCATAACCTACAACAGCACCAACACCACCACCAATACCACCAATACCACCAATACCACCACCCCCACCAATACCAATTCTACCACCAATATCACCAACACCAATACCCCCACCAAAATACCCATACCACCACCACCAATACCAGCACCTCCAATACCACCACCACCACAAATATCACCAATACCACAACCAAGACCAATACCACCACCAACACCACCACCACAATACCACCACCACCAATACCACCACCTCCACCACCACCAATACTACCACCAATACCACCACCACCAATACCACCACTACCATTACCACCACCAATACCACCACCACCAATACCACCACCACAAATATCTCCAATACCACCACCAACAATACCTATACCACCAATACCACCACCACCAATATCACCACCACCACTAATATCACTACCACCACCAATATCACTACTACCACCACCATCACCAATACCACCACCACCAATACCACCGCCACCAGTACCACCGATACTACCACTACCACCACCACCACCACCAATACCACCACTAACAATTCCAATACCACCACCACCAATACCAGTACCACCACCACCACTACCACCACCAATACCACCACCACAAATGAGACCAATAATACCACCACCACCAATACCATAACCAATAACACGACCACCAATACCACCACCCCAATACCACCACCACCACCAATACCATCACCACCAATACCACCACTATTACCAATACCAATATCATCATCAGCAATACTACCACCAATACCAATAGCACCACCACAGCCAACAATTCCACCACCACCAATAAGACTACCACCACCAATACCACCACCAATATCATCACCAAGAACAGCACCACCAATACCCCACCACCAATACAACCACCACCATCAATACCACCAATAGCCATACCACCACTACCAATACCATCACCAATACCAATTCCTTCACCAATGCCACCACCACCACCAATACCACCACCAGCAAAAACATCAATACCACCACCATCAATACCACCAAAAGCCATACCACCACCACCAATACCATCACCAATACCAATTCCATCACCAATGCCACCACCACCAATACCACAACCAGCAAAAACACCAATACCACCACCAACAATGCCACCACCTCCAATACCACTGCCAACAACACCACCAGCAATACCACCATCACCACCACCAATACCACCACCACCAATACCACCTCCACCACCAATATCACCACCACCAATACCACCATCAATACAAATTCCACAACCAATACCACCACCATCAATACCACCAATACCACCACCACCAATACCACCAATACCACCACCAATACCAACAATAACAATACCACCACTACCAATACCACCAACAATACCACCAATACCACCACCACCACCAATACCACCACCACCACCAACACCACCAATATCACCACCACCACTAATACCAATACCACCAATACCACCAACATCCACCAATACCACCACCACCATCACCAATACCACTACCACAAATACCAATTCCACCACCAATACCGCCACCTCCACCAACACCACCACCAATACCATAACCTACAACAGCACCAACACCACCACCAATACCACCAATACCACCACCCCCACCAATACCAATTCTACCACCAATATCACCAACACCAATACCCCCACCAAAATACCCATACCACCACCACCAATACCAGCACCTCCAATACCACCACCACCACAAATATCACCAATACCACAACCAAGACCAATACCACCACCAACACCACCACCACAATACCACCACCACCAATACCACCACCTCCACCACCACCAATACTACCACCAATACCACCACCACCAATACCACCACTACCATTACCACCACCAATACCACCACCACCAATACCACCAACATCCATCAATACAGCCACCACCACTACCACCACCACCAATACCACCACCACCACTACCAATACCAATTCCAAAACCAATATCACCCCCTCCACCAATACCACCACCACGAATACCACCATGACCAAAACCACCAATACCACCACCACCACCACCACTAATACCACCAGCAATACCACCACCCCAATACCACAACCATCAATACCACCACCAATACCAACAATACCAACAACACTATCACCAATACCACCACTAAAACCACCACTACCAATACCACCAATACCAGCAATAACACCACCACTATCGCCACCGCCAATACCACCACCACCTATACCACCATCACTGTTACCACCACCACCAATACCACCACCACCAATATCTCCAATACCACCACCAACAATACCAATACCACCAATACCACCACCACCAATATCACCACCACCACTAATATCACTACCACCACCAATATCACTACTACCACCACCATCACCAATACCACCACCACCAATACCACCGCCACCAGTACCACCGATACTACCACTACCACCACCACCAATACCACCATTAACAATTCCAATACCACCACCACCAATACCAGTACCACCACCACCACTACCACCACCAATACCACCACCACAAATGAGACCAATAATACCACCACCACCAATACCATAACCAATAACACCACCACCAATACCACCACCCTCAATACCACCACCACCACCAATACCATCACCACCAATACCACCACTATTACCAATACCAATACCATCATCAGCAATACTACCACCAATACCAATAGCACCACCACAGCCAACAATTCCACCACCACCAATAAGACTACCACCACCAATACCACCACCAATATCATCACCAATAACAGCACCACCAATACCCCACCACCAATACAACCACCACCAATAGCCATACCACCACTGCCAATACCATCACCAATACCAATTCCATCACCAATGCCACCACCACCACCAATACCACCACCAGCAAAAACATCAATACCACCACCATCAATACCACCAAAAGCCATACCACCACCACCAATACCATCACCAATACCAATTCCATCACCAATGCCACCACCACCAATACCACAACCAGCAAAAACACCAATACCACCACCAACAATGCCACCACCTCCAATACCACTGCCAACAACACCACCAGCAATACCACCATCACCACCACTAGTACCATAACCACCAATACCACCACCACCAATACCACCTCCACCACCAATATCACCACCACCAATACCACCATCAATACAAATTCCACAACCAATACCACCACCATCAATACCACCAATACCACCACCACCAATACCACCAATACCACCACCAATACCAACAATAACAATACCACCACTACCAATACCACCAACAATACCACCAATACCACCATCACCACCAATACCATCACCACCACATTACACCACCAATACCACCACCACAAAACCACCACCACCAATACCACCACCACCAATACCACCACCACCACCACCAACACCACCAATATCACCACCACCACTAATACCAATACCACCAATACCACCAACATCCACCAATACCACCACCACCATCACCAATACCACTACCACAAATACCAATTCCACCACCAATACCACCACCTCCACCAACACCTACACCACCACCAATACCATAACCTACAACACCAGCAATACCACCACCACAACCAATACCACAATCACCAATACCACCACCAATACCATCACCAATACCAATTCCATCACCAATGCCACCACCACCAATACCACCACCAGCAAAAACACCAATACCACCACCAACAATGCCACCACCTCCAATACCACTGCCAACAACACCACCAGCAATACCACCATCACCACCATTAGTACCATAACCACCAATACCACCACCACCAATACCACCTCCACCACCAATATCACCACCACCAATACCACCATCAATACAAATTCCACAACCAATACCACCACCATCAATACCACCAATACCACCACCACCAATACCACCAATACCACCACCAATACCAACAATAACAATACCACCACTACCAATACCACCAACAATACCACGATTACCACCATCACCACCCCATTACACCACCAATACCACCACCACAAAACCACCACCACCAATACCACCACCACCACCACCAATACCACCACCACCAACACCACCAATATCACCACCACCACTAATACCAATACCACAATACCACCAACATCCACCAATACCACCACCACCATCACCAATACCACTACCACAAATACAAATTCCACCACCAATACCACCACCTCCACCAACACCTACACCACCACCAATACCATAACCTACACCACCAGCAATACCACCACCACAACCAATACCACAATAACCAATACCACCACCAATACTATCACCAATACCAATTCCATCACCAATGCCACCACCACCAATACCACCACCAGCAAAAACACCAATACCACCACCACCAACAATGCAACCACCTCCAATACCACTGCCAACAACACCACCAGCAATACCACCATCACCACCACTAGTACCATAACCACCAATACCACCTCCACCACCAATATCACCACCACCAATACCACCACCAATACCAATATTACCAACACCACCATAACCAATACCACCACCACCAATACTAATACCACCACTACCAATACCACTAATACCAGCACGACCACCACCACTACCACCACCGCCAATACCACCACCACCACTACCACCACCACTGATACCACCACCACCATCAATTCCACCACCACCAATACCATCACCACCACCAATACCACCACCACCATCAATACCACCTCCAATACCACCAATACCAATACCACCACCACCAATACCACCACCAATACCACACCACCAATTCCACCATCAATACCACCACTACTACCAATACCACCACAACCACCAATACCACCACCACCAATACCATCAACACCAGTACCAACAATACCACCACCAGTACCACGGCTGCCACCACCAATACCACCACCACCAATACCACCACCAACAATTCCAATACCACCAATACCACCACCTTCACCAATACCTCCACCACCACCAAAACATCCACCAATACCATAACCTATACCACCAGCAATACCACCACTACAACCAATACCACAATCACCAATACCACCACCAATACCAATATTACCAACACCAGCATAACCAATACCACCACCACCAATACTAATACCACCACTACCAATACCACCAATACCAGCACCACCACCACCACTACCACCACCGCCAATACCATTACCACCAATACCACCACCACCACCAATTCCACCACCACCAATACCATCAGCACCACCAATACCACCACCACCACCAATACCACCTCCAATACCACCAATACCAATACCACCATCACCAATATCACCACCAATACCACACCACCAATTTCACCATCAATACCACCACTACTACCAATACCACCACCACCACCACCACCAATACCACCACCACCAATACCACCAACACCAGTACCACCACCAATTCCAATAGCACCAATACCAACACCACCAATACCAATACCACCACCACCAATACCACCACCACAAATACCCCAAATACCACCACCACTACCACCACTGCCACCACCAATACCACCACCACCAATACCACCACCAATTCCAATAGCACCAATACCAACACCACCAATACCAATACCACCACCACCACCACCAATACCACCACCACAAATACCCCCAATACCACCACCAATACAACCACCACCACCAATAACACCGGCACCACCAATACCACTACCACTAATACCCCCACCACCACTGATATCACTACCACCACCACCAATACCAATACCATCACCAATACTACCACCAATAGCACCACCACCGACATCACTACCACCACCACCAATACCAATACTATCACCAATACCACCACTACCATCACCAATACCACCACCACCAATACCACCGCCACCAGTACCACCGATACTACCACTACCACCACCACCACCAATACCACCACTAACAATTCCAATACCACCACCACCAATACCAGTACCACCACCACCACCACCAATACCACCACCACACATGAGACCAATAATACCACCACCACCAATACCATAACCAATAACACCACCACCAATACCACCACCCCAATACCACCACCATCACCAATACCATCACCACCAATACCACCACTATTACCAATACCAATACCATCATCAGCAATACTACCACCAATACCAATAGCACCACCACAGCCAACAATTCCACCACCACCAATAAGACTACCACCACCAATATCAGCACCAATACCACCACCACAATACATCCACCAACACTGATGCCACCTATACCAACAATACCACCACAAAACCACCACCACCAATACCACCAATACCACCATCAACAATACCACCAATACAACCACCACCACTAATACCACCAATACCACCAATACCACAGCCAATACCAATTCCACCACCAATACCACCACCACCAGAAATACCAATACCACCACTACCACCCCCAATACCACCACCACTAATACCACCTCCAATACCACCAACACCAACACCACCAACACCATTACCACCACCACCACCATCACCACCAATACCACCACTACAACTAATACCACTACCACCAATACCACCACTACCACCAATTCTACCACCACCAATACTACCACCATCACTAAAACCACCACTACCACCACCACCAATACCACCACCAACAATTCCAATTCCACCAATACCGCCACCACCAATACCAATACCATCACCAATACCACCACCACAAAAACCACCATCAATACTACCACCAATACCACCACCACCACCAATACCACCACCACGACCACCACCAATACTACCACCACCACCAATACCACCACCACCAATACGACTATTACCACCAATACCACAACCAATATCATCACCAATGCCACTACCACCACCAATATCTCACCACCAATACCACTGCCACCATCAATACAACCACTACCTGCAATACCACCAACACCAACAATACCACCAATGCCACCACCACCACCAATACTCCCACCAATAACACCACCACCACCAATACCAGTACCACCACCACCAATACCACCACCGCCAATGACACCACCACCACTAATACCACCACCAATACACCTATACTGACACCAATACCTACCACTAGCACCACCACCAATAACAATACCACCACCTCAACACCTCTCACTCATTAGTAATAGTAGAGGCACTGTACAAGGCCAGAGCTGCAGCCGTGACCATTTCTCCCCCATTTATGCCTGCCATAAAGCACAGCCCTGCACTAGGAGTTGAAGCCAGGGCCCTACTACACCTGGAGTGTTTTTAGACCAAAGATAGCAATGACGTTACGCAATGCAAAACTGCACACTCAAATCACGGAGAGGGCAGGAAATATCCCCCCTTCCGCTCTTCCTCCTGCACCGCGACAGTGTAATCACAGAGCAAAAGGTGTTGGAGTGCATTATTAGTGTTTATAGCTTAGATCATATGTAACTCTTACTTCACACTTTGGGTCTGTGTAATTTACAACAGTTACAAATCTTCTTCACTGCACTATTTATCACTACTTAAAATACTTCTGCAGGCCGGTCCCTTCCTCTGATATTTACAATCTAATAAGCGGTCGAGAAGACCCTTTATTGCAATGCAATAGGTCTCGCATTTGTGAGAGTGTAAGCTATTAGTATTGTAAATGACAATGCCGTTATTTATGTTTTAAAACCCAAAACATAAATAAAAGGCATTGTCATTTACAATGCCAATAGCTCAAACCCGCGTAAATGCGATACCTATTGCATTGTAAATGCTATAACCCTGTGTCACAACTAGGAAACAATACAAATGTGAATAAAAAGCAACATTGTAAATATCACATATTGGTGTAACAGTGACTCAACAGTAAAAACTTGCTGAATAAATCAGCACAAGTCATTCCGGTCAGTGACATTTTGCTCCACTATTTACATTCAAATATCTTACAGAATGAGGTTGCAGGCCAGACCCAAACTGCTTCTCTTATAGTAAGTAAAGAGGCCGGCATCAAAGTCTGTGCAAAGTACACTAAAAGCAAAACCTGAGTTGAGAGTAGTGTGCAAAACCCATGAAGAGCAAACCCCGATCTGAACTGTTCCTCCAAAATAACTAAGTAGGCTGTGGCCATACAAAAAAGTACTACACGACCTGAGCTACAGGTTTACGCTGACAAATGAGCAGCATGAAAAACAAAAGGATTAAGTATGTCCCTGAAACGTGCAATGCCAATACACACCTTTTAGGACCACAGTCAGCATTGGCCTCTGGCCTGAGTGTAGTCCTTACTTTGTAACAGAATAAGTGCAGGGACCCAAAGTTTTACTCAGAAGCCCACGCCCAGCATTATTAAAAAGTCAGCACCCACGTCATGCCTGTGTAATCCACCACCTGATACTCCCTGCACCTTTATTTCACGTTTACAGGTTCCTACTTTTTCCCTGTGTCACAATTTCTACTTTCCCCATGTAAGTTTTTCCCTCTCTTGTTCTGGGTCAAAGTTTGATGAGGACTTGTTTACAGCACCAAAGAAGCAGATTCCACTTACTTGCATGGCATCCTGGCCCACTGGAGGGCAACAAGCACAAATATATTTAAATATGCAACTGGAGGGTAAAAATGACTCCAGTTCAGACTACCAGTCCCAACATGCATTACGGTAATCAACGCACTTGCGAGGCCCACTGAGGGTCGACAATCACATGAAGCATGCAGGAAATTAGTTAATTGGGGATATCTGCAAGCATATGCAAACTGACTATGAGTAAGAGGCAATAGCCTCGAAACGCGTCAGGTGCACAGAACTTCAAAATGGAATGCTGATGCTCATTTTTCCTTCAAATAAACCTGAAAGGTTTCTTCTCTGGTTGAGTGCGTAATCATTGCTTTGGGCACTTTGGATTAAATAAATAACACGGCAGCCCTGCCGTGGAGGATCGCACCATCTCCACAATACAATAAGAGGCTGGCAGGCTGAGGAACTATTTCTAACTTGTTTACAGCACCAGAGAAGCAGATTACACTTACTTGCATGGCATCCTGGCCCACTGGAGGGCGACAAGCACAAATATATTTGCATATGGAATGCGGAACCCACTGGAGTGTAAAAATAACTACATTTCAGACTACCAGTCCCAACATGCATTACGGTAATCAATGCACTTGCAAGGCCCACTGTGGGATGGACAATCACATGAAGCATGCAGGAAATTGGTTCATTGGGGACATCTGCAAGCATATGCAAACTGCCTATTGGTAAGAGGCAACAGCCTCGAACGCGTCAGTCACATAGAACTGTAAAATGGAATGTCGATGCTCGTTTTTCCTTTAAATTAACCCAAAAGGTTTTTTCTCTGGCTGAGTGCGTCCTCAGTGCTTTGGGCACTTTGGATTAAAAAATAAATAAAAAATAATATATATATATATATATATATTACCTACTGGCGGTCGCCAGTAGGTAGTTATAGTTAGGACCTAGTTTCCATAGGAAATCCGCAACCTTCTATTGGGAATAACTTTGGCGCCGGTGGACGAAACTTCGCGAATTTCTCAAAGAAGATGGCCCGCTCCGCTCTGCTCCTTCCCTGAAAGTTTGGGGGGATTTGTCAAGCGGGGGCCGAGATAAAAGGGGGGTCCCAAAACGTGTTTTCTCCATGTTAATTTCCATAGGGCGGTTGGACTCACTTTTAGCCCGAACGGCTGAATGGATTTCCACCAAACTTGGCAAAATTGTAGGGACTGGTAGCCCGATGTGCCTTTGCTATGTCTCAAGATATGTGCTCCAGTGGATTTTGAGTAATTTAGGTTAAAAAAAATATATATATCTATATGCGCGCCCCAGTATGCGCACCGTAGGCGAGCCCCAGTGCACTACGCGAGTTCGCGAGCGGAAAGCTGATTGGCTCTCGGGTGTCTGTCAACATTCCAAACAGTTCAGAGCGGCCGCCATCTTGTGTCTCGGTAGGATTGAGACACAAGAGGTGGCAAAAACAAAGGGGGAAATGACCAAAAGGGGGCAGGGTAGACCCCCCTGACCCCCTAGGTTTGATGTGGGGGCCATAAAAGGGCCCTGCGGGGCAAAAACAAAAATCATTTTTTTCCGATTTTCGCGGGGAGAGTGCCCGGTACACGCACCAGGGAGCGTACCGGGGAGCGTACCGAGGAGAAAAAAGAATGACAGAGTTTTTAAAAAATGTAGCATTTTTTTATAAATTGGAGGTGGTTCTAAAAAGAACTGTTTTGTTATTCTTTTTGTTGTTTTATATTTTTTTGATTGTTTTTTTGAAAATATTTAACTTTTTTGGGCTTTTATGAACAATTTTATATTTTTTTGTAATTTTTATGGGGACAAACAAAAACCAAGGAATTGTAAACGGCTCAACTGGAGCAAAAAAAAACAGGAAAAAATTAAGGTTTCTTTCTGCAGTTGTGGTTGTCTCCAGCACGGTTGATCAATTTAATACTTTGCTCTCCATAGGAAATTGTAGTCCCGCAAAATATACAAACAATTTTAAAATCGCCAAACTGAGGTTGGATGTTAGGGACCATCTCCCTTGTCTCTGGACCCGATGGAGTGGGTTGTTTGCTTCTGGAGGTGCTGGGAGAAGATTGGGGAGGGTTTCGCGTCAGTTCCCTGACCTCTGTCGCAGCATAGTTGTTCGGATGCCTGCGTTGCATGTGGCGCATCATTGTATGATTCCCAAATTAATATTTTTTTGCAGGGTTCCCCCTGGAAAGTACAGTGCCACAGATCAGACATGTCACTTTTGCCGCATTCACTTTCTTTTGTCCCCTTGGGATTTAAAAAAAATCCCACACAAAGTGCTCCTTCGGTTTGTAGGGGGTACCATATTCTGGCAGGAACCGCCTCTCCTCCTCCTCCTCCTCTTCCTCTTCTTCTTCACCACCACTGTGGTGTTGTGGTGGTCCTTGTGGTGGTGGTGGTGGTGGTTGAGGTGCTCCTGCTGCTGCTGCTACTGTAGCCATTACTACAAACAGGTCTTCCTCAGTCAAAGTACAAAGTAAGAATGAGGAAAAAAGGTGGGGGGTTTCCTCATTTGGAAAAAAAAACTGTTCTGAACCAATGAAAAAAGTGTTATTTTCAGGTCACATGACCCGACGCGCTTACGCTACGGGCGCGGGGAGCGTAGCGTAAGCTCGTCGGGGCGCGCCCGGGGGCGCGTAGCGTAGCGCGATCGTATGCGCTCGGGCGCTTCCGGGTGCGCTTACGCCGTGCATCATAAGACGCATCACGCGGCTACGCGATACGTCACGATGATGTTTTCGTTCACGGCAATAGCGCTAATGGGACGCTCACGGTACGCGCACCGGGGTGCGCCGCAACACTGCGCTTACCGGTGCGCTCACCGGTACGCGCACCGGGAACGCTCTAAATCAAAAAAAAACAAACATGAACAATATACATAAAAAAAATAGTATTACATAAATATACAATATTGGATTCATTATAAAAAATATTATATTTCATAGCTATAGAATTTTTCTATTAAAAAACCTTTGAAATTCACTGAAAAAAACATAGGTTTGAGGCCCTATATATAGTTAGGAATTAGCCTTTACAAAACCTATGAAATTCACTGAAAAAACCATAGTTTTCACACCAGTTATAGTTAGCTGGAAATTTTACTTGCATAAAACCATTGAAATTCCCACGTTATAGTTAGTTGGACTCACTATAATTGCGCGTGCAATGCACTGCTGATGACGTCACATATTACATCACTCATGACATGGTCAGTGACATCACTCATGTAAATGTCTGTCTGCTGCATGGCCGGTGTGGCTGGACTGACATGTGTGATGAATAGATCATTGCTGTCATCCTCTTCAACAACATCAGAATGCACCACTTCATCAAGTCGGACGTTCGGATCCATAAGTATGAGCTTTCCGGGGCCCTTCCTTTTAACATGTGATACCTTTCGCAGCTCATGGTGTGCCTCCCTCTCAGACGTCAGAGATGGTTGCCAATCAAGATCCAGATCATCATCTGATGGAGCGGGGCTTGAAGAGGAACTTCTACACACCCTCCTTGATCTTTTCCTTGCTGGGGAGCTGGGAGAAAATGAATCATCAGGAGGAGTGGCTTCGTCTTCCTGACATGATACCCCGGCTCCAAAGTCAATTTCCTCCTGTGCCCCTACTTCTGGAAGAACAACCATTGTGGGCACTTGCACCGCTCCATGCGCCGCTACATGGGCATCTTCTCTGACCTCTACTTGCAAGTCTCCATGGACCTCTCCTTCTCGGCCTTCTCCTTCTCGGCCTTCTCCTTCTCGGCCTTCTCCTTCTCGGCCTTCTCCTTCTCGGCCAGCTCCTTCTCGGCCTTCTCCTTCTCGGCCTTCTCCTTCTCGGCCTTCTCCTTCTCGGACAGCTCCTTCTCGGACAGCTCCTTCTCGGACAGCTCCTTCTCGGACAGCTCCTTCTCGGACAGCTCCTTCTTGGACAGCTCCTTGCGCATGTACTTCTGCTTGTACTAGTAGCCCATGCAGTTGTTGTTGCGGCTTTGGTTGTTGAATAGTACTTGTGAGATGAGTTACAACCTGTGTTGATGGTGTGCTGCTACTTTCTTGCGAGGAACCAACATCACTGGTCGTTGGTGATTCAACAACTAAACAGGCTACCTGTGCAGCACTCATGGTGGGCCTTTGTTTTTTTTGTTGTTGTTGCCCAAAAAATGTATTGGTTGAGCCACCAGTCTCCTTGGTAAGTGGTGCCACTTGCTTCTTCTTCACCTTAGTAGAGACATCTTTATTGCAAGAGGACCTACGGGCACCTCTTTTTGGAGCCATCTTCTTCAGATGTCGGAACAACAGGCCGCAGCAGCACTTCTTCCTGGCACTGATGCTCAACGATGATGCGGAGTTTTGTGCACCTAAACGCAAACGAAGACAGAGGAACATCAGTAAATATAAATGTTGCATATGTAGCGCTTGAATAAACAGTTTGCAAGTAGGCATTTATGAATACACACGTGCACACTGCACACCACCACACAATATGGAAATTTCAAAATTAGGATTTGCTAAATTTTTGGGAAACAGGAATTTAACATTGATCCAAGAGAGCAAACACACAGAGGGTTGTACTTTCATGTACCCCTGACTCCGCCTGGGCACAATGGGTGAAAGCAAGGCACAATGGGTGCAGGCCTATGTCTCAAAGCTCACTGCCTGCCTTCAAAATGGCCGCTTGACCCCCCCATCCACATGGCCAGGACCATGCCTCAAAATGGCCACCACCAACATAGCCAGCACCCAACCCCTACTCCAAAAAGTCAAAAAACACAACACAAATCAAATCACCACAATCCAATGCCATCCATCCATTTTCAGAAGGCTTATGCTGCCTGCTGGTGGTTTTCCGGTGCAAAATTGCAATTTTTACAATTTCGCGAGTGCGAGATTGTTGCTTCACGGTGCAAACGTGGCAAAAACCCGCAAAAACCGCGAACAGACCGATTCTGGGCCCCCCTGGGCATAATGGATGACATCAGAGCACAGTGGGTGCAGGCCTATGGCACAAAGCACACAAACTGGCTTACAAATGGCCCCTAGACCCCCACCCACACGGGACCAGACAATAAAATGGCCCCCACCCACATAGCAAGCCCCCAACACCACCCCAAAAAGTCCTAAACACTCAAAAATCAGCACAATCCAATGCCATCCATGCCCTGGCCAGAATCATGTTAAAAAAAAATCAACAAAACAGTTGTATCATGCATGCACCCATAAATAAGCCTGGTGGTTTTCTATTCATGTGCAGCAGAATTGTAATTTTTACAATTTCGCGAGTGCAAGATTGTTGCTGCGCGGGACACGAGCAGTGCGAACACAAGCAAAAACACCCTCAGCTCGCGAACTTGCAGATTTTCCCCCCAAAAAGTCGAAAAAAAGCAACACACACAAAAATCACCACAAACAAACAACATCAACTTACTTCTTTGTGAAATCAAATTTCGAATCCAAAAGTAATCCAAAAGGCCTCAAATCCAAATATCCAGCAGCAACCACAAAAAGTAATCCTTCCCAGTCAAGATCGAAATCAAAGTGGCCAGGAAATGGAGGAGCTTACTGGACAGGAACAGGAAGTTGGAGACTGGGGCACTTCCTTCACCCCACCCCTATGGGAGGAGCTTGCTGGACAGGAACAGGAAGTTGGAGACTGGGCCACTTCCTTTACTAATTTTTGTACTTTCGCTAGTGCGAGATTGTTCCTGCCCGCGCCGCGGACCGCGAGCAGCGCGAGCAGTGCGAACACAAACAAAAAATCCGCTTCGCGCGGATTTTGCGTATTCTCGCCGCATCCGCGAGAGTTCGCGGATTGCGGATTCTCCGAAGCCTGGAAGGTAATGGATAGGGTGAGTCTGGAGGAGGAGGAGGACTCAGGATAGACGACCAGGACTGAGTTCTTATCAACTAACTGTTGTGAACCTGAGGAATGCTGCGGCATCAAAATCAAGACAGTTCTGTTGCTGGGCTTGTTGTTTTATTGGTTGATTACAGTTTTGTTGGAAATGTGATGAAGCACTTGCTAAAGAAAGACAGACACACAGGAATAAAAGTGAATAAGGAGGACTATTTACAATTAATGAATGATTGAGTCATTTTCAGAACTCGCTGTCAGGGAAGCAGAACTCGTCCTCATACTCTGCTAAATCATCAGTCGGGGTTAATTCTGGTAACTGAGGAGAACTTTCCTCAGGTAGGGCGGTGTCCTCTTCTTCCTGCGTGCATTCTCGTACTCTGTAATCTGGTGGTATGAAGTGCTGGTTCATCTTTATCAAGGTGAGCCGCTCCACATTTGCGGGCAAGAGGCGGGACCTTTTGGAAGTCACAATGCCACCAGCAGAACTAAAAACACGTTCTGAGGACACGCTTGCGAGTGGGCAAGACAAGTAATTGACAGCCAGGTTGGTGAGCTCTCGCCATATTTTTCTTTTCCCATGCCAATACGCCAATGGGTCCTCAGTAATATTGACCTCTGTTGAGTCATCCAGATAGGCCTGCACCATTGAAAGAATGTCCTCCCGGATTCCTGTACTTTGCACTTCTGTGTCTTTTCTAGGACCAGGAAACCCTAGCTGAGTTAGCCAACTCGCTTCTGACATATCGCATGCGCCTGGTGCAGATGATACTGTTGCTGGTGTGGTTAACGGCTCAGAGGGAAAGTCACTCACTTCTGCCACAGGCACAGATGCAGAAGGGCTTTTTTGGGACGCCTGATGGCCTGCTGATTCACTAGTAGTACTGTCTTCTCCTACAGTTTCCTTCCGCTCTCTTTCAAAACGAATGGCTGACTGAGCTAGCCAACCTTTGTACTCTGTAACATCCGATGTTTCAAAAGGAATTATTACTTTGCCAAACAATGGCTTTTTGTAACGTGGATCCAGAATAGTAGCACAAATGTAGTGCTGTTGTTTCTTGATATTTACAAGCCGTTCATTGCTAACTAGGTGTTGTAATAATCTCTGCGCCAACTCATGTGCTTCGTTCTTTCCAGCATCTTTTAATTGTGAAGACACCACCTTGACTTGGTGCTCGAGCTTCAGCAACAGTGGGATAGCTTTGCTCAAAGAACAGTCCTCCCTGCTGACGTCACGCGTGAAGACCTCAAAAGGACGAAGCATGTCTGTCAGGCTTTTAACTAGCTGCCATTGCTCCACCGCTAGCATCATTTCTGTCGTATCACCACCCAGGTTGTAGAAATACTCATTGACTACTGGAAACAGCTCATGCAGACGCTCAAGCATGTAGAAGGTTGAGTTCCAACGTGTTGCCACCTCCTGGATAAGTGCTTTCACTGGCATTCTACGTTCATTTTGCTTGCGCCTCAGCTCCTTCCGGGCCTTAAAAGAATGGTTGAAATGTGTGCATATTCTTCTGCAGATTGTCAGTGTTTTGTCGACTGCAAGTTCTTTTTTCAAAATATTTTGCACAACAAGGTTGATACAGTGCGCCAAACACGGCACTCTGAAATAGAAACCGTCCGCCATGGCCCTAACTACATTACTGCCATTATCTGTAGAAACATAACCAACCTTGCAATGTCTTGGGCGCAGCCATTGCAAGACCTTTTTGTTAAAGTCAGCCAAAATGTTGACTGCAGTATGACTTTTCTCCATGCCAAACATGGCTAATGTTGCATGTTTACGAGCACCCTTAAAAATCTCGATCAAGTCACCACCTGCATTTATCTGTTTTGTAACCCCTGAAAAAGAGACCCAGTGTGCAGTGATGCACATGTAATCAAGGGCTTGGCAACTGGTCCACATGTCTGTTGTCAGGTGTATAGTGTGAACAGCACTCTTCTGCAATGCTGCCCCCACCAACTCAAGCACCTCTTTGTGTAGTGCTGGAACAGCAACCCTGGCAAAATAGTACCGGCTAGGAACCTTCCATTTAGGGGCCAATGTTGCCACGAGTTCAAGGAAACCCACACCTTCGACAAACGAAAAAGGTAGAAGGTCCACCGCTAGCATTTTTGCCAGCTTAGTGTTATAGAGGCGTACAGTTGGGTGGTTGCGTTGAAATTGCGCATCTGAGGAGAACATGGCTGAAATGGTGCGCTGGACAAATTTACAGGATGATGCTGATGCCTTCTTCGACCCACTTCTGATCAGTGTTGACATTTTCCGCATTGGTGTGTCTCCCAGACTCTCAGTGTGCCTGCTATGTGTTACGGAGGGTGTGGTGCTGCCAGGGGTACTGGGTGCAACCGGACACATGTCTGACGCTTCTTCTACCTCCCCATCATCTTCAGATGAAAGACCTACTATTGGTATATTTTGGCCACTTGCCCTTTGGGATCGCTTTCCCTTGACGTTTGCTAGGTGCGGAAACCATTCGACAGCGCGCTTTCTTTCAAGATGACCTATCTGGCCTCCGGTTCCATAGTTGGTACCAGTCTTACCACGGCTAACGCTAGTCTTACAAATGCAACAAACGGCTATGTTATCATATTTTTCATGGACACTAAAAAAGTTCCAAACTGGGGACTGGAAACTTCTGGTTTTGCCGCACGAGGTGATACTGCTGCCAATGCCAGATGAAGCAGTGGTGGATGAGCCTTACAGACATCTACTGGGTTGTGCAATTATTGCAGCAACCTTACTTGAGGGAGTCGAGCTGGATGGAGTCCCCCTCTGGGGAGAAAATATGGGAGCTGTAGGTTTTGTTGAACTTGTGGTACTACTTGACTGCGTTGGTGGTGCTACCAGTGGCACGTCGCCAGGGTCACGCTCAGCATGATATATCAAGCCTGATATAGTTAGGAAATAGCATATAAAAAACCTTAGAAATT